>NW_028262290.1:66608214-67254285 GCF_047370975.1 Nipponia nippon
TTCTCCCATGCAACCGATCTCAGATTAAAGATTAGCAACAACTGTGTGCCAGCTATTTCCTGTGATTGATCAGATATCTAGAGAATCATTACTCTGTTCCCCCATCATATGTTACCCAGCATACATGATGAGAAGGGGCTGTGTGCTGCTGGACTTAAAAGTTGTGAACCTACTCCTAGTATCAGCCAAAAGTAGTTTATCATGCCCTGGAGTCACCCTTAGAGCAGTTCATAGATGGCTGTTGCAGCCATCTCTTCAAAGGGACTACTTCACGCTGAAATCTAACCAATCTAAAGCTGGTTCGAAATGGGGCAAATCCCACATCTGTCCCTAAATCCCTTGCGATATTTTCTGTGGCTTTACAGTGTGGATCTTCTACTTTTTTAACAGGTTTCACATTCCCTACTAACACATGCAATAATCACAGAAATAAAAAAAATCAGTGCGTGTCAATATAAAACTCTTATGAAAAGAGTGAAACTGAATACCCACGCTGTGCTGGCACATGGACAGAGTAAACAAGCTGGAAAGAGAGAAAGAGCAAGAGATCCTTTTCCTCACCCTCCCTTTCCAACCCTTCTACTTACTTGAAATTCAAGTTTAAAATAAGTTTTAAAAGTAGGTTAAAATGTATCATCAGCTTGATTTCTTTTCATTTACACATCTCCATTAACACCTTTATAAAGATACTCAGCTTTTAGAACGCATTGTTTGTTTGGTTTAGAAGAAGCTCTTAGCATGCGATTGCTTAAAGCAGATAGGATAGAGCAAACTGCATGCCTTTTGTTGAGCCTGCATTTTAGAGCAAATATCTTTGAAGCGCAGCCTACTGAGAAGAACAGCTTTTCACAGGAAACAGAAGAAACTACTGTGCGCTTGAGACAAATGGGATTTTCCCCAGGCAAGAAAGATGTAATAAACATCTCAATACAAAATTAGTTAAGAAATATGAAAGGTTGTGGGTTGATCTTTGCTTTTACAAAGACAAAGGAAGAAAATGTCTACGCTGAAGGACCTACAAATTCCTCTAGAGCAGATTTCAGATATAAATAAAAAACTTTAAATGAATGCTCTGATATGATATATGCCTGCAAACCAGCCAATATGACAAGAATGTGTAATTAACGGCAGAAATGTGGATCCTGTTCATTTCCTGTCACACCACACTGACAGATGAAAGCAGTATAACTGCGGTAACAGGCCACATGCCCAATCCCCCCTTTTCCTCATGCTCCTCATTTTCCATGTGCACCTTATAACAGCATTTCCCATTTTTTCTCTCTGGTTACTGTTCTGCGTGACCCCATCTTCGTCCCCCTCTTCCCTGGTACCAGGGTCTTTGAGTCTGCAGGTCACACCTTCACTGCCCTCAAGCCACAGTGCTCTAGTCCCTTCCCTGCCAGGGGGTCTATCTGCCTCCAGTCCCTTCTCAATGCCAGCCATTTCAGCGTCCACTGAAAATTTTCATTTACCATTAATTATAAGTAACAACAATTTAAAGACAAAAACCCCAGAGTCTAGTCCCCTCCAAAGAGCAAGCATAGTTACCAGTTGGCATGCAGGGGGGAAAGGAGATCCTGAAACAGCTGCATCAAAGTTGTATGCAAAAGGCTACCAAGGGCCAGTGGTGAGGGTACGTGGCCAAAGGTCTAAGATAGCTGCAAAGATCTGTGATCCTTCAAGATTTTTTTTCAATCTCTGTCTTCTCACTCAGTGCCAGCATAGACAGAACCACTCCCTGACAGATGTTCTGAAGTCTAAGTGCAGGATCCCTGAATTGCTAATGCCTGTACCACTAAAAAGGGGTCTATTCTTAGTGGATTTTGTTATCAGTTAAGGAGTACAACTTTTAAAAGAACAGAGTACATAGGAAGTGTAGTGCTCCAGAATTTAAAACCTAGGTTTTCCCAAGGTTCTATTACAGAGAGAAGGACCTTCAGCGATGAAGAAAAGTCTACAGTCTTGGGTGAAAAGGACAGGGTTTTGTTTTGGTCAACAGTGTTGAAGTTATCAGTCATTCAAGTCAATTTGTTCAGTGAGAACAAGAAACCGGACTTATGAAATTATATGACTTTGCTTTTCCTAGTGGGCTCCGAACCACATAGAATTCTCTCTGGCCTTAATTAATTTGTCTGAATTTAGGAGAATGCTCCTATATTTAGCTGTTTGTGTATAATCCTCATGGGACTGAGGCTAAAATTGTTGTCTGATATTTGACCTGCCTTTCCCTATTAGTCATTGCTTCTAAAGACCATTGTATTTATGGCCCATCTCTTCTCGCTCTAATCTGAATATCCACAAAAATAACTGCATGCAGTAACACAGTGAAGTTTACTTCACATTTTAAATCTGAGTCCCATATGGCTGATAATCAGCATTTTGTTGCTGTTTGACTTCTACTTATCTATTTTTTCTTTAGCTGAAGATTTTTATTAGAGATTAAATCATTCATGTGAAAAAAAAAAAGAATTACAGAAGACAGGGAATATACCTCATGAAACAAGAGAAGACCAACATCTAGGTCACAAAATTCAGCAAAGTTCAGAATAGTTCAGGCATGTGAAGAGCTAAAAATGCAGTTTACCTATCAGTTCCTCATGTGAGCAAAAAATGAAAAAAAAAAGGCATTTACAAAAATTAGTAAGGGAAACTCTTCAACTTTAATTGGAAAAAATGTTTTAAGTGGTATAAAGCCGCAGCATAAGTTTGATGGGTAGATAAACTCAACAAATGGTTCCCTGCAGCTGAAAGTATGAGGTCTGTCTTCCCCTTTCTTTTTCTCCTGCTTCTCTCTTTCTATGCCCCAGCTCCTATCTTCCTCCTCCCCTGCTCAAAGCCGCATAATCCACTGTCATGTTTTATGGCTGTAGCATCAGTCTCTTCTATGACCTGATTTGATTGACTGAAATTTCAGAAAACGACCCGCAACACAAATGGCATAAATGGTGCCATTTAAGTGAACTAAATCAGTTCCTGGAGAGATACAAGTGTCAGAGAAAACACAAAGTATATGATTGGAAAAGAAAGGGAGAGAAGGGTAGAGGATCTCATCTTTTTGGTAGTGGTGAGCTGGTATGTCTGCTCATTCTGTCCCATTTAACCATCTCCTAAAAAGATACCGCTTGGGAGAATATGTCCGTGTCTTTGTCCCACACATTCCACACCCCGTGTAGACCCACAACTGATCTCAGTGATGCAGTAGCTATCCTGGAATTCCATCAGAAGTAGCTCATTTACTCAGGAATCAGACTTCCTCCTACGGCTTCAGAGCACTCCATTCTGCTTTTCTAAGTGCTTTGGCTTTTACTACCCATGTCTCCATAATTCAGTGGAGCCATTTTTAACAACAAGGACGGAAAACCTTCTGCCTAGGGTTCAGAAGCTCTTTTTCTGGTTTTAGAGTAGCAAGAACCACCTGCACTCAGATGGTCCCAAAACATCATCCTCCAAAGAAGCCTCTGCCCCGTATTCATCCTGGCTTCATGGTAGAGCAGATACACAAAGTTCTGCAGCTCCCTCTCGGCTCAGAAAGGGTTCTACACTCAGCTCCATGTTTGCAAAAGAGATCTGGAAAAAATGTTCTTTGTCTGAACGTTATTGTTCCTTGGGGGTGGCAGAGCATGCCCCTTCTGCAAGAGAGAATAGACTCCAAGGCCCCCCATGGCACACAGCAGCTCCCAGGGATTCTGTGATAGGCCAATACCCCCCATATGCCTCTAAACCATCCACAATCCCCGACAGCCACCATGTCAAATGACAATAGTGCAGAATCCCCAAAAGAGTTTCAGTCTTCTGACAATGAATTGAGAACTTTATTACAATAAGTAGACCAGAATTCCCCTAAAGAAGGCACTCCCAAAGTATGGTCCACCAGGCCAGGCTAAACGCTCTAAGGCTGGCCCGCAAAAGCCTATTAAAACACAGTTTTCAACAGTGTCTCTTTTAAAGGTTTGACGAAACAGCTCAGTGGCAGTACCAGAGAAAGAATGAGGCTAACAGGCATCCATCGGTCAGAAACTTTGGGAACTACTACCTTAAACCGCTTTTCTCCCCATCCTCCTACTCCTGGCAGAGTTTTTCAGCCCCCTTCTGCCAGGCGTCCCTTAACAAATTTAAAGCTACCGCATGCGTGTACCCTCACCAGGGTTCCCCTGCTCCATCGAGGCTCTGGCTCTTCTGAAGAGCAGCAGGTTCCAGAGCCGCACCAATGCTCAGCCTGATGACCAGCCTGCCGACGTGCACATTCCCGCTTAGAGAAAACTTCTGCCTTTTCAGTTCTTTTGGGTATCAAACACCACAGAGGTAGACCTTTTGCTAGGTTTCCAGCATGACTAACCTCAACCTTCACAGCACACCACAGCTCAGTAAAGTTTACATACTTCAGTCAACGGCAGTCACATACGGTCTCTGTCTAGCAATAGTGAGGTCAGCAGGTATTGCCCAACATTTTCCCTACTTAGTTTATGGCATCTAGATTGCCTGATTTCATCTTGCACAAGATTTCTGTGGTTAAGGAAGAGAACGACGGATTTTGACACCTACAAGTCTCCTGTCATTTACACGAGGCCACTTGAAATGAAAGTGGTGGTGTTCCCAGCTGCTGACTATGCAGCACGCCTGACTAGAAGACTGTCCTTTAACCAAAAGGAGCTCACGCCGGCTAACATGGCTACAGACATCCGTCCTGCTCTCCCCTACCAGTCTGCTCCCTTGTGGAGGGAGTGACCGGGATGTTGTATGCTCGAAACCACTCTGTGGTTTCCGCAATGCCTGGAGCATTACAGACCTAAGAAACTGCTCTTAATCATGGCTATTCGTTCCAAGTACCAAAAGAGAAAAGATGCTTTTCTAAGAACCATTCATTGTGGTTTTAAGATGAAAGAATTATTTCTACAAATTCAGATCAGCCGGTAGTTGTGACCCAGGTAAGCCACAGAAACGTAGTGCCATTCAGCAGCTGGTGCTCAAATTTGAGGGTATATCTCAGAGGTGGTACTATTCTAACCTCCGCTCTCAATCTAGCCTTCACTTATGGACCAGCCCAAAGCCTATTCCCATAATGGTCGTATTTCTTCCTCCCACATCGTGCTGTATATTCTACCCATTCCTTGTACTGCAACAAATACGTGCACTCTTTACGTATTTGATTCATTCATTAAATGAAAAAATGTGATTATGGAATTACAAATGCTGCATGAGGTGACTGACAGGTTGTGTAGGATCTACAACTCTTTTCATGTCCATTTTGGGTATTTTTTGAGATGGAGATGCTATAGATTATATTTTTTGTGCAACAGCTAGGGTCAAATTTGCATGCACATTTGATGCTTGTTTCATGGTTTTACCAATTCTACAATACACGTCATGAACATCTTTCGAAAACCTAACTATGTAAAACTCTCTCCTGGATGCGCAGCTGGAGAACATACCACCTTCTAACGTTTCCTTGGTCAATACAACACTTATATCTGACCTTGAACGTGTCTCCAGGTATCTCCAGTTTAGAAACAAAACAAAGCAAAGCTGCTCCTGGAGTTAGTATTAGAATTAGTTTTGCTACTTCTCTGAGAATTATCAGCATAACCCAGATTAGACTTGCTGTCTACTACACTTCCTCACTCATTAGAAATTTTGCCCTGGTACTCAAAATATGATAAGAGACACATTAGAAACTTAGCAATTTGAGAAAGCTGGAGACAAATAATGTATTGAGAAGCTAAATCATTGACTGTGTTGTGAAACATCAAAAAGTCTTAGTTTTTTCTTAACAGAGTTTCACTTTCCTATCCTTTTCCTGTCCTTGGCACTACTATTTTCACCTTTCTGCCTCTTCCTGTACTCCCCAGGACAAAAGACATTTCTTTGCGGACACAGGAAGGAAAACTGTCAGCAAAAAGCAAAAACAGTGTGAAGTACTGGCCCTATATTCTCTGAATTGTCAATACTTTCAAAGAATGTGTTATTGTTGAAAACTACTCCATCAGAGCTCCTGAACACCCTTAGAACAGCCTCTTTCCCTAGCACAGCGCAAGAGTCCTGTAAATACCGCCTTGGGGAATATCAGTCACATTAGTAACGCTCATCAGTGTAGACAACAGTAGACAGCAGAGAAGCACAAGCAGTCGCAATTAGTGTTGTAAAGACCTTAGAGAAATGTGTACCAAATTCATTTTATCCAGATGATACTATCGCTGTAACCAAAAGTGCAGGACAATCTGCAGGTGTAAGCAAGCACAGCACTGTTAATATCAGAGAAACCATGCCATGCGTGTATTTTTCTTCATTTACCAGACCCATCATCACAAATAAAAAACTACACCTGCTGGTAGCTCCTCATCACCTCAAAAGCCCCTTCAGCTTTCACAGAGCATGATAATATAAACCCTATCCACACCTAGCCATACTAATCTCATCATCATAGTATTTGTATTTTTTCCTCACCTGACAAATACATGAAGTACAGTTTCTTCCTCATTTTACTGCTTGATCATACTGTCGTGTTTTAACCCCAGCTGGCAACTAAGCACCACACAGCCGCTCACTCACCCTCCTCGCCCCTGTGGTGGGATGGGGGAGAGAATTGGAAAAAAACAAGTAAAACCTGTGGGTTGAGACAAAGAGAGTTTAATAGGACAGCAGAGGAAGGGAAAAAAAAATAATGATAAAAGAATACACAGAACAAGTGATGCACGACGCAATTGCTCACCACCCGCTGACCGATGCCCAGCCCGTCCCCGAGCAGCGATCACTGCCCCCCAGCCAGCTCCCCCAGTTTATAAGCTGAGCATGAGGTCACACGGCATGGAACAGCCCTTGGGCCAGTCGGGGTCGGCTGTCCTGGCTGTGCCCCCCCAGCTTCTCGTGCACCGGGCAGAGCGTGGGAAGCTGAGAAAGTCCTTGGCTAGTGTAAGCACTACTTAGCAACAACTAAAGCATCAGTGTGTTATCAACATTATTCTCATACTAAATCCAAAATACAGCACTATGCCAGCTAGTAGGAAGAAAATTAACTCTATCCCAGCCGAAACCAGGACAGATGCCTTTATAACCTTTCATATATGGCGGAGGAGTTAATTTAAATGTGATGCACGCAAAGACAACAATAGTCTTCATTGTGCTAATACATTTGATGAGGGAATTTGCTTTGAAACAAGACGTTGTGATTCAAAACAGTCTCTTTATACTTAAATGCTTCTGAAATCCCCTTCTACCCCTGACGAGGTATAATCCTTTCAGCAAGTATTATACAATATATATATATCATGCCATTTTTGCAAGGTACTCTGAAAAGCAAAAAACATATGTATTAATGAATCAAATAGTATACAGAACTAAGAAAAAATGTCTGTAAACTCCAGTCATTCTGAAGGACACCATTCTCCTAGTCGTGAGTCTTGAGGTGCCAGACCACTCCATTTTCCTGATGCTAAACAAGTAGACCTACAACAGCATTTAAGCAGGCATGAAACTTTTCCTTTCAGAATATTCATGTTCCCCGCAGGCTCCTGTACAGATGTTGCAATAAGTCTGCTAGATATTAAAACTAGTTCAAGCTGTAAAATACTTTTCACTTCCCTCTCTGAGTCTCTCTTTGCAAATCGCAGGCAAGAAACAAAACCAATACACAGTCAACAAAGGATTAAGATACCTTTTAAATATTTGTACTCTGCAGCAAAGGTGAAAACAAATATCTGTCCTATTTATTCTACTACACTTATTATGAGCAGTCTACACTATTCAAAAAAAGATATTCTGAATTAACATTTTAAATTACTTGCCTATCTAGAGCAACATTGCTGAGAAACCATATAAATGCTTACCTATATAACTTTTTAAGGCTTGTTTTTTTCTAGCCGCATGACGATTTCAGTAAAGGGTGTGATGTTTTTAGCGAAACTATCAGGTGAATACAGACCTCCTAGCACAGAGATACCAATCTGGATATTAAAATTCATTATACTGGCATAGCTTATAGCTAAAATTCAAAATTGTACTAGTAATAATTGTGTTTGGAGAAGGGGAAGTTGTATTCTTTTTCCCATACCAATATAACTTGAAGCAGTAGCACTCTGAGTAAGAACAAGCTTTTCTGCATACGTGTATCCTCTTTCAGATCCCGTTGTGTAGGATGAAGTTGCTACCACTCCTGGTTGCTCCTCATAACCCATTAGTTGCAGGCCACCGCTTGCAGAGCCCTGCTAACAAAAGAGACTGTATGAGCCCTCCCTCATTCACATTAGTCCAGTCCGCAAGGTTATCAGCTGGTTTAATCAAACCTTCTAGCTGGGCCTGTAGTGAATGAAGTAAGCACACTTATTTCCATTACAAGGTTTACCAGGGCGATAGTTTTCTTTACCTATTAAAGTGTCTTTATCCCAACCCATGAGTTTTCTCACTATTACTCTTCAGCAGCAAGATCAGTAATGAAGACATGATATTTTAACATCCCGAACCAGCCCAGCTATTTGCGAAGTCAGCAGCTGTCACCACAGCCCGAAGAGACTATGACTCAAAAGAAAACAGTGACTGTTGGGATCCAGTATTTAGCCCTGCTCAGCCTGCAAGGGATCCACTCCAGGGTGAACTATTCAGGTCTGAAGATACTGATTGATGACCTCATACCTACATACTGCCTTAAGGATAGGGACTCCCCTGCCATTAACATACAGATACATATAAATCACTATTTGCATCACTGATGGAAATCTGGCTCCTGAATCCAACAGGGGAATGCTGTTACTCTGTCTTCTTACAAGGATCAAAAATCAGAGGGCATCAATGAAATATTTTGGTCCATTATTCTGCAACCACATAATAGTACCTCAGTATGAAAGCAACATCATATACAAACAGATAAGAAATCATTCAGTTGCATCAGTGACGAACCTGAAGGCAAAACTACCACCATCTTTGGTTGTGCTGGTTTTGACTGGGATAGAGTTAATTTTCTTCACAGTAGCTAGGATGGGGCTATGTTCTGGATTTGCGCTGAAAACAGTGTTGATAACGCAGGGATGTTTTCGTTACTGCTGAGCAGTGCTTACACAGAGTCGAGGCCTTTTCTGCTTCTCACCCCACCCCACCAGCGAGAAGGCTCAGGGTGCACAAGAAGCCGGGAAGGGGGACACGGCTGGGACAGCTGACCCCAGCTGACCAAAGGGACATCCCACACCGTATGATGTCATGCTCAGCATAGGAAGCTGGGGGAAGAAGAAGAGGAGGACGTTCGGAGTGATGGCGTTTGTCTTCCTGAGTAACCGCTAGGTGCGATGGAGCCCTGCTTTCCTGGAGATGGCTGAACACCTGCCTGCCCATGGGAAGCAGGGAATGAATTCCTTGTTTTGCTTTGCTTGCGTGCACGGCTTTTGCTTTACCTATTAACCTGTCTTTACCTCAACTCACGAGCTTTCTCACTTTTATTCTTCTGATTCTCTCCCCCATCCCGTCGTGGGGGGGGGGGGGGGGGAGAGGTGAGCGAGCGGCTGTGTGGTGCTTAGTTGCTGATTGGGGTTAAACCACAACATTGATTTACAAGGTTCCTATAAGACTATTTAGTCATACATTTCTTCTCCAGTCAAATGTATGGCCCCATTGTTTGGTTTGAAACACTACTAGCTCATATGATGTCATTTAAATTCTTTGCTGTGTGTCTAGTGTTAGCTAGTGATTTTGTGTTTGCGTAAAGCGTTGGCTTCAGAGGTAGAGAATCTTATTGAGTGACACATAAAAAAATAAGTTGCTCCTATATATCAATTTTATATCTTTGCCATTGTGTTTTAACCCAATGATTCTCCCCCTAGTCACATAATATCATGGCACTCATTACTACTGATGGCAAATCTTAGGTACAGCTTTTTAAAGTATTCTAGAGTATAATGAGGCACTACATTGCAAGGCCTAATATTTTGAGTTAAAAGAGAGATTTTTTACCAAGGCCTGTAGTGACAGGGTAAGGGGCAACACCTTTAAACTGAAACAAGGTAGATTTAGACTGGACGTAAGGAAGGAATTTTTTACGATGAGGGTAGTGAGACAGTGGAACAGGTTGCCCAGAGAAGTTGTGGATGCCCCATCCCAGGAAGTGTTCATGGTCAGGTTGGATGGGGCTTTGAGCAACCCGATCTAGTGAAAGGTGTCCCTGCCCACGCCAGGGGGGCTGGACTAGATGGTCTTTAAAGGTCCCTTCCAATCCAAACCACTCTACGGTTCCGTGATTCCGTGATTCCATGAAAAGCAGAACACTTGTATTCACCTATTCTGGTGACTATGTCCAGAACATGAAGAGCTTCTTGCATAGCTGTGCTGAGAAAGAAGTCAAATATTTTCTTATTTGAAGTGGTAATCCTGATGGTGAATGCACCATTGTAAATGAAACTTTTTCTATAGTACTGGCATAGGTACCGAGTCACTGATGCAAGTCACGCTTCGAATATTTGCCTTGAACCAATAGTCAATGGTACTTAACGAATCTCAGGTCACTCCTTAGCTCAAAATCATCAGCTGGAAAGGTGCACTTAGGATTGCAGAGAGGACTGAATCTGCTCCTTGAGACTGAGGCCCCAAACCCTCATCTTCCTCCGAAGTTTAGATGTGCTTATAAGAAACAGGAAAAAGTCATCATTGCACGGCTTAGGTCTACAGTGTCATAGGAATGCACAGAATACCCAATATAGTCACTTTATACACTATGCTAAAAAATCTTCAGTTAATAAGTGAATGGAATTGCAATTGGAAACAAATACACAGGCTGCTAAGTTTTAACAACTACATCGGTTTTAGGGTCAACAATTTTCTGATGTTATTGGAATAGCAAATATATAAAAATAGACTTGGTTTCATGATAAAACAATTCTGTATTTATAAAATTAAATTAGCACTGCATCAAAATATCCTTCTTTCCACAACATCATAAATGTAGTTACCATTCCAGTCAGTCATGTGAAAACGACTTTCTGATGATTCCACCAAATTCCTCCCTTCTTCTTCTGGTATTTACATCTTCCATATTCTATGTAAGTTGTGATAAAATGTGTATATGTGCCGCCATTCGTTATTAAAACATGAGACATTAACTGATGTAAGGTTGCTACTCCCCAGAGCACTGTTTTTCAGAAATCAGTCAGCAGGTATCTCAGAGATTGCCTTCATTCAAAATCTGAACTAAAAGGATTCTTCAAACTCTTTAAACTTTTCCCACACTGTTGAGGGTGGAATTAAAGACATTTTCCCATTAGACTAACAGACGCATATCCTCAGAAAAAAAAAAAAAAGGACTCGCCTCAATCTAAAACTCTTCTACTGCCACTGTTAATGCTACAAGATGGTACTGATTATTTGGTGAATTGAAACAATGATTGCTAGTGGTTGAATATATTCCATACATGATCATACAGAAGTCTACAGACTAGTGTCATATTACAATAGAAACGCATATACGTACATTTCTTTTGGAGATATTTGGTTTCAAACAAATGTCTTTGATTATCAGCATAGAGAGTTATTTGTTCACTATTTCCTCTTCTTTTTTTTCCCAAAAGCTTTACTTAATTATACTTTACTATGGTCCTTAAAAACTTCACTTTTACTTCAAAAAGTAGCTCTGTGGAAAAAGAAATTAGCTTCTTACTAGCTCTATTTTTTTTTTTTTTTACATTTCAAATCCAGAACCATAACTTTTACTCCAGCATATGGGTATCACAGCAAACAATAACCACATTACTGTAGCATAATGAATTACTGTTCAGCAGCTGAGCAACAGTAACTGACCACATGCATGTTTTGAGCCAAATCAGACCCATTATTTTGAACACTGATGAGGACACACATTAGGCTCTCCTCACAGCCACAACAAAGCAATTGGGTTTTTCCAAAATACGAATTCCCTGTAAGACAGCAATTTAGATTCTATATTTCTTCCTGAACTATCAACAAAACCACGTACTAAGTTTCACTTCATGTATTTACTGAAAACTACTGAAGACTACGTGTCTTCAGCATCACTAAAGGCCTAGTAGAAAAATTATGTGGTTGCATCAATGCCTAAAATGTCCTGCAGATTCCTTACTGTGGAGACAGCATAAAAATGCATGATGAATCTCATCTGATCCTCACATCTCAGGCTGCAGTGGGAAGGCTCATCCTTGTCACACAAAGACAGAAATCACTTGATACGGTGCTCCCTAGAGACCTAGCAAGTATGGAAACAAAGGATGCCAGGCTTAGAGAATCGCTCTTTGAGGGAAGGGGGAAGAATAAGTGTTGCTATGAACAGGTGTTTATTACAGCTAAGTGGTAAGTTTATCTTGCAGTAACCCATGAGCTATATTTGAGTCATGGCAAGGTATTTTTTAAATTCTATTATCCAGGAAGAAAACTACTGAAAGTCTTGCCAGCACTCCCAGGTTTGCACTGAATGAAAACACCACAGAGAGATACAGCCTCAACAACAGCGCGGATCCATACAACCCTGGCTTACTGTTTGCTTGCCTCCACCTGTGGCAAAGTCCATGAACGAGAAAGCTTCTCCTACATTTTGATCTTAGTTTTCTTTGTAAACTGGCCATCTATTAAATGAACTTACAGATTCAGTGACAGTGACTAAGGCTGTACAAAATCAAGACAAGAATAAACTTAGCGGGGGAGCTCCACCTAGCTGGCAAAATTTCTTTATTTGGCCCAGTTTAGTTTTACACACAGTGAGAGATACTACTTCACTGGGCAAGTTGTTTCCATACAAAAGCTCCCTGCAGAACCCACAAAGCCAAACGGGCGTCCTCCAAATGCACAGGCAGGACATCATGCTATTGACGCATCAGAGCCCTGAAGCGGAAGGTTCCTCTTCCAGAGGTCTCGTTCAGGAGAGTATCAGGGAAATCCAATTCTGCTGAGCACGTTCTTCCTCCACCTTCCTGCCCTCTTGACTCCCACTCAGAATTGGAAAAAGAAAACATAAGGGAGCAAGCAGACCAAAGAGAAAGTGTTAGAAACACCAATGCCAAGTGCACGTTGTCTCTTTGATCCTTTGCCCCTGTAGAAAGGACTTGGCAACTTCATAGTCCTTTGTGTTTCTGGTTTAAAAAAAAAAAAGTGGTTGAGTTGCACGTGAAGGATCAGCAAAGGCAATTTTTATTGAAGACATCCATTTTACAGACAAGTACAGAATGCCGTGAGGTTAATAAGCATTCTCCTTCCTCGACAGGCTGACTACTAGAATGAGGTCTATGAAAAAGGACCTGGGTCTTTTCTCACGAGCTCCCTACCTTTTGGGTTTGTTTGTTGGTCTAGGATGTGCGTTTTTTACAGTATTTTAACTACAGTGTAATACAGCTATTGTCAGAAGTCATCGTTATCAGGGATGAAGAGGTTTATAAGGCCAGTGGAATCCGAATGCTAGGACAGAAACCTGGAGTCAGCTGAATCCTGTATTATGACAGGTCAGGACAAAATCAGAAATGTAAAGGAACTTTTCCCCAGATCACAAAACTATCATGTCTGTCATGTAACCTATCATTTCAATCCATTTCAGCTTCTGGAAATGTGAGATACTAAACATGAAAAATTTTTAATGGCTTGAAGAAGGATCCTAGGAGCCAAAGACCAGTACCTCTGACCTCCCTACCGACCAAACCAGTAAAAGCTACTAGTAAAAGAGAATTGACTAAATTCTTAAAAGACCAAAAAGAAAGAAAAAAAAAGACAGACAGGGATAGTTCATCTGTTTTAATAATGAAGAATTGGTGACTCATGGAATAATATTTGAAGAGAACACCAGCTTTCTTACCAGCTCATAACTTCCTTAGCATTGCAGGAAGGAAGACTTAAATGGATTCTATTGGTCCAGCATAATTAAATTTGATCAAATATATGCTAGCCAGTTTCTTGACAGAAAAACTCTAGTCGATGCATGAATAAATGCGCAAAGCAAGCTATTGGCAAAGCCAGCAACATACTTGGGACAAATTGTTAGCTTCCATGCAGAGAACGGGTTTGGGATTTTTATTTATTTATTTAATATACATAATTTAAAGAGTCTCAATAAGTTGTTTCAAATTCTGGAGACCCCCAAAGCATTGGTGGGCTCAGGGACCACAAAACCACAAAGACAACTCTCCCAGGCTTAAATTTGCTCTAATAGGTAGTCCTTCCATCACTGCACATTTTTCTGGGCCTTCAAACTAAAAGGTTGAAACTCACTTGCCTAACTGTAAAATGAATAGTTAAAGTCCTCAGCAAAGACCTAGCTACAGGAGATAAGAGTAACACTATGTGTACAACAAAAATAAATTCCGTCCAGTAACCTGAAGAAATTACTCAAACCAGCATACACGTACCAGATTTTTTTGTATTTTGAAGAGTTAAAAGCCACTTAGCATTGTTCATTAATTGTAAAAAGTGGAATTTTTGCATGGACCATCTCTGCTCCTTGTATGGACTATTCCCCTAGTTACCTAATTATTGTGCTTTTTTTGAAGATGGGAGTTGGAACACCGAGACTCAGAACTTTGTCATAGGCAGGCGTTTTAACCACAGAATCTCTATTATTGCCTTCAACCTGATTCAGGAGATACTTTCCATGGGGACAACTTCTTGATATTTTCTATCAGATGCTGAGCAGACTGGCACTAGAAAACATGTATTTCAGCATTACCTCACTTGCTTTGTGTTATTTAAAAAAACAAACAAACAAACAAACCAAAAAACCCCACAAACAAACATTGGAAAGAAGAGTTTTCTTTCACATCCAGTGTGAGTGATTCAGTCTTGAGGAGGTAATAAACAATAACTTTATAAGTTTCATTTTCTATTATTAGACTGTAGTCCAGCAAATGCACCTGACATACCGTACATATATGTATTCATAAGACTGTCTTAGTTATGTTGTGCCCTGAGTCCATAAAGTTAACAAATACAGAAAGTTCAGTAAAAACAACTTCTTCATTCCTGTCTTGCTTTTTAAAGGCTTCAGGAATGAAAACAAGCACTCTCCAGCCCAGGACCCAGTCTCATGGCTGTTATGACCAGCTGCTGTTCCACAGACAGAAGTGGCTTCTGTAAAGTGACTGGGAGAACTAGGCAGAGAGCTTTGGCTACAGTATTGCCAAAACACAGGCAATACCCAACTTCTGATCTTCGCTACCTCAAATTTAGACAGCGCCATCTCCCGTGTCTCTAAATCTCTCAAAGAAATTGGTACCTGGTTGAAAAATACGTCACTAAGACAAACTCAGGGAAAAAAAGAGGCTTTGCAGCGAGGAATGAGAAACCGAAAAACGTTCTTTCATACTACTAAGGTGCACCTGAGACTATGTGCCCTCAGACTACCTGCAGATCATCTTCCTCTAGCTGACTGAAAGCTTATAAACATTCTGATATTATAATCACCCATCAGATCAACGTGTGACAGGGAACAGACCAGGCCATGATTTTCTGTATGGTTTTTTTATATTGAATTTCAATTATTTCCATCTTTTTATATTCGGGAACAAAGCCTTCCTTTTCTCAACTGTTACATGCACGCACCACGTCCTGCGAACAAAACGTTTCATCCGCGGCTACAAGCCACGCCGCAGAGCATCACAGCGACTACTCCCGACGGCAGGGCTGAGAACGTAAGGCACGCTCCCCGCGTCAGGCCGCAATTCCCCACCCCTGACAGTGGCCCACGCTGACTGCCTTGGGAAAAGCATACCACCACCCCCCTTCGGCCACAAGCAGTTCAAGGTCTTTCTAAGCCAGAAGCAGCATCACCACCTTTTGTGTTTCGTAATCCTTGGCGGACCTTTGTCCCACGAATTTGTCAGTCGCTGCTTTAACCTATTTATTCAAACCACCTGCAGCAACAAATGCCACAATGTAATTATTTGCTTGTTTTTTGTTTTGTTTTTTTTTTCCTTTGAAAGTACCTCCTCTTGCTTGTTTTTCAGCTTGTATCCTGAAGACTTCATTTTCCTTTATGGTTTATTACTGAGAAAGGAACGATTTGCTCCATGTCCTCCCGTCCACCATTTATTCCTCTGCAGAGAGCTATCATATTCAATCCCTCTCCCCTGAAATCTATTATTTGAAGTGAAAAACTTTCCTGTCCTTATATGAAAACCATTCCAACGATCCTTGTTCCTTTGCTCAGTTTTCCAAATTCTACTCTATCTTCCTTCTGATAAGATGGCCCAAAATGCATGCAGTTTTCAAGATCTCCGTGGATTCATATAACAGCCTGATGGGTTTTTCTTCTATTTTTTTTTTCTTTCTCCTTTTTACTCTTTCTACCCCTTCCTAACATTGCTCTGCTTGCCTTTTTGACCTCCATTGAGTACCAAGCTGACATTTTCACAGAACTATTCACAATGAGTCCAGGATCCTTCCTGAGTGATAATAGGCAATTTAGAGCGCATCACTGTGTATGTATAATTAGTTGTTTTTCTCCATGTGCATTATTTTGCATTTATCAATTCTGAATTTCATCTGCCATTTTCTCACTCAGTCACGCAGAACTGCAAGATCTTCTGCACTGCTTTACAGCCAGCTTTAGTTTTGATTTCTCTGTAAGCTTTGTCATTCCCTCCATTCTCCTCAGACTGCTTTTAAACATAAAAACACAGAGACAGCTGCGCTGTGTCAGATCAGTGATCCCCCTAACCAAGCACTCTGTGCAACATTGACTAAAAAAAGATGCTTAGGCAGCAGCGTCACAAGACATCCCTGGAAGACTTTCCACTCTCAACCACTCCCGAGTTTGCACGCTGTGTCTTTACAGTTACTAGCTCTCGATGGCTTGCTTTTCCGTGCGGCTGTCTCCTTGGACCCAGGCGAACTTCTAGTGCTTGTCATATCCTCGGGCGAGGAATTTCAGAGCTTCGCGACACACTGTGCGAAGAACCGCCTCCTCTTGTTCTGAACCTGACACCCACCAGCTTCCTTTGGCACCTCAGATGCTCGGTCTCTAGTCACCCTCTGATGACACCCATGATTTGGTGGACTTCTGTTTTTGAAAACTGAGCCATTTATTAGCTATTTCAGAACAGATTTACAGTTTCTTTAGGCTCAGGCCCAGGCCCAAAATTTAACTATCGAGCAAAAGGACTACAACAGCCAGATGAGCCATCAACATTGACCAATGCTTTTCCGGAGAAAAACTGTAGTGGGTATTTTCTCGCTGCTATTTCATCTCCTTACTCTCATTCAAACGCAAGCTACAACAGATCAGCGAGGTTCTCGTCCCAAGAACAGTTGCAACACTCCTGCAACAGTTAATAAATTTTACTGTTGCATTTCAACAATAACACATCTGTAAATAAAAAGTGTCTTAAGAATAGATGTGCAGAGGAAAGAGGGAAGCAGAAAAAATGAAGCTAAAATTTTTAGAAACATTCTTCTGTGTTGCTCTTCCGCTTGGCTTTCTATTGTCTCCTCTTCGATTGGGATTTTTCCTCACCCAAAAACCAAGCCTAAGTAGCATTTTTACTGCTGGCCAGCAGAGTCAGAGTTCTGAGGACAGGAGTCATGAGGAAGACTACCAAAAACTGCACAGAAATAGTGGACAAAATTTACACTGGTTTTTCTATACTTTTGTATACATTGTTATTTGGGCTTTTTAAAAAGAAACTGAGATCATCCCTGTCTACACCCTAGGGATTTTTTTTTTTCCCCTGGTCATTGTGGAAAGTCAAGACTGAAGCAAGTGAATTTTACACTTAATTCCGAGGACAGGGAGGTTTATAGTCACTCTGATGTGTTCCAGGAATGAATCCCTCAGTTGTGGGCTAGCTGCAGAAGCAGTTTGTCTCTCCCATTCATCCCCCATTTCGCCAACAATGCCATTGTTCCAGTGGAATGCAGCTGTCATGAGCAGCCGTGACTGCAGAAGGTGTTCCCTCAGGCAGCTTGGGCCATCGCCATCATGCATTGTAAAGTCTAAGACCAAAACCAAAACCTTGAACTTGTCTTGGTACTCAGCGGGGTTACAGTGCAATGAGCAGAGCTTCAGGGTGATACGCTTTCAGCAGCCTGTATTATGGAGGAGATGAATTGCTCCATTTTGCGTCAGCTTTGCAAATCCATACCATATGACTGGCTACTAAAAGTCAGTAGCCAACTAGAGCACAAGGATTCGCAGCTTCTAACGTTATTGTGAAATTATGGGGGGAGGGAGTGGTTCAGTATTTATACAAGCGAGAGGCACAATTTGAATTCAGGAAACTGTTTAAATATAAATAAATCTGTACAATTATGCATCCATGACTCTACTGAATCCCACACACTGTTCAGCCAAGAATTTATTTTAGCTTAATACTTAACATAACTCCTTTCTTCAGTTTTAAGAAACAATTAGGACAGTTTTCAAAAAGAAAACATTTACGGTTCATGTGAAAGCGTACATGCAAGCTCACATCTTTACATCTATACAATTTTTTTACAAGGAGAATTCAGGCATCACTCAGAAGCAGAGATTAACATAGCCAGTTTTTGTCTAGACTGGAGAATTTTGCAAAAACAAGCTCTAAATCAAAGTCTTTATTCTTGGGTTACAGAATTTCAGTATGACATTTCCCATATTCTTCAGGTTCCTCAAAACCAAGTCTGCCATGCAATTATTCCAGCCTTTACAACTTGTAAGAGATCTTATTAAATATTAACAAGACTTCTTACCTTCCATTCCTCCTGTTTTATCAGTCCTACCAAGTTCTATCAACAATGATTCCCAAATCATTTATCTTCTTCAGCCACGCTTTCCCTACCCAACCATCTCCACCAATAACTGGCCCAATGTCCAAATGATCACAGCCAAAAAAATCACTTGAATCCTCAATCACCCATTTTCTAGCTTTTTCCTGTCATTGACTGAGGAGATTCAAATGAAATTAAAACATACTGCAGATGGCTGCACTGGTTATTTCTACCTTTCATTATTTTTGCAGCACTGCTTCCACAACTAAAGCACAAACAGTGTTAATTAGTGCATCATGCCCTTTTAAAGTATCAGATTAATTGAAAGAGAGCAATAAACTTATCCAAGTACATTTCTGTAAATAAATTACTGAGAATGTAAATAGTATCAAATCACTCAGACACACAGGATTACAAGGGCTAACATGATAGTAACCAGCGCCCCTCCCACAACGAAAGACCACATTGCCTTTCCTCACATCTCTACAAGCAAAATAGAGGAGATTAGTCTTTCTCCAAATACTTCCAACCACCTTGGGGGAATAGGAAATGGAAAGCAGTCGCCAGTCCTCCATGACTAGTTACTGCTCTATGGCTCTAGAGGCCTTAATAATATTAAAGGCAGACTGATTCTTATCCTCAGAGAAGAGGGATCATGTCTCAGGCTTGCGTCTCCTTCCCAGGGCAAAAGTCTTGGCTTTGCCATGGAAGACTGAGCAAGTTGCAGACCAATTAAGGGAAGGAAGGAAGACCTACTAACTAGTAGAAAAGACCATCATAAGGAAAGGCATACACAAATCTCATCGTACGTAAGTAGTTCTGTCTCCGTTACATGCCAGATCCCAGAGCAAAACTCCTTTCTAGTTTCTATTCATGACTGAAGTCAATTCTGAATGACAAAGTCAATAGCACAAGAGTGCCTAATGAAAACCACATGTCAAAAAAATGTTTAGAAAAAGGCAGAATGTAGCACAAGAAAAAGCCGCATGCTTTAGACATTAACAGGTTTCATTAGCACTTCTTCCACAAGGAGACCAGCTTGAAAAAAAAAGTAAATAAGTTTTACTAAAACCCTAGAAAGCTAACATGAAATCACTCATTTTTAATGCATAAATGAACAAAACTAGTCAATTAGGGAAATGTGAAGCGGGAAAGTCCAGAACTGGCCTGTTGTGGAAGGAAGGAGACCCAAAACACAGACTGGAAACTCTAGAGGTATAAGGCAGACGAGAGATTAGAGTGAAAAGAAGAACAGTAGGCAGAGAAACCAAGAAGGGCATTTTTAAGTGTGACCACAGATGTAAGCTGAAGGCTGACATTAACAAACCACATTATCTTGTGCTCTTCTGCTTACAATGTCCCACTCAAATCATGAAGTTAGCCCATTTTTGCTTCTCATGAAAATAAAAACAAGGGAACAAGGAAAACAATGCCAATTAAAACTTTTTTAGAACATGGAACCCCCGCACACAGGATTGTTACAATCATATTCAAGAACTGTACCAAGCCACACTTTTTATAATTCAAATACCAAACTGGATGTTAATACAATCATGCACATTGTTATATTCCATCCAAACATGTTTTCCTAACTTAATTTTCTTCACTCCAACAAATGAAACATTTCTGGAAAAGAAGCAACAAGAATTTGCTCAAGATAAATGTTAGCAAATTTGCTCCTAGACATACATCACAGAAGTAATAGAATGCTTTTCTTTTTCTTATTAAAAAAATATATCCAACACATCGAATTCTGTAAAACAGACTGGAGTGGCTTCACTGACAAAAGTATCTCAGTCTACCTGGAAGTTAGAGAGCAAACCTTTCAAAAAAAAAAAAAGATATCCCCCAAAAGTATGATTTTTTTTTTAATAAGGTACTAAATGAATGTACAATATTGTCACATTAATATCAGATTTTCTTATGATCAAGTGTTGTTGCAACAATATTTTTACTGTTTACCATTTGCAATGACAGAAACACAAGTAATTAGCCCGATCACAGACAGCATCACTATAGAGGACGTTTACTCCCAGCACTGGGAATTAAGAGATGTCTGAGCCTGGGGAGACAACTATAAAGGAGACTAGGTTTTTTGCTTCATTACAGTACCCGACAAAGCCATTATGGCTTTGTGCCATAGTTATCTTTCTCTGCTTTCCCCTAAGCTCTATCTTTGTTCTGTTTTAACTTGTCTTCTATTCAAACAAGTAACTGCACTGGTAGAATTACTGCCCATGCATGTGAACAGAAAGAGTCACTACTATTTTTTTGGTTTAGGTTAAGCCCCACCAAGATTACCTTTAACTTCCCACCTTTTACATCCTCCTTAATTGAAGGCCTTGGGACCCAGCATTGAGAAGTGACACAGCATTAAAGTCAGTTTTCCTGGGACCACTGTCAAGTGTCCCAACTCTATTCTTTCTCTAGGAAGAGAGTTCACTGCACACAAGTTCTTTTGCTATCAAAAAACCTTTAAATGGCCAACTGGTAAAACACTTGAACCGTGCAGGAGACTTTTAGGCATTAAACGGCACAAGGTCCATTAACAAAAAGCTCACGATCAAACTGATCTTCAATGGAAGCTTGCTAACACTGGTTTTATTCAAATACACCTGAAGATCTCATTTTGCCCTCCACTGGCACTGTCCGCTACCTCTCCGCAAAGTTCTCTCCGAAATATCACAGGGTGGCAATATGAAGGCAACTTTTCCTGGAGAGACAGTGCTGTGACTTGACTCCACCACTTTCAGAGAGGCAGGTTAGTATGAGGGCTTGTTCATAACTAGATCCTTTCATCCTTTTCACCTGCCTCTAGACAGCCGCCAATGGCTTGGAAATCATACTTTGGGGATGACTAGGTAGAGGCAAAGATACCAGCCGTCCCACTGATAACATTGCAGGTAATCTATCCTATTTTAACGGTGGAAAACATCAGAGGAAATATGTCACAGATAACTGAGCGGCTCCTCCTTTCAGCTCACCTGTGCAGCCATGTGTGCTGCCTTGGAAAATTCTCCAGCAAACTACAACCTTACAGATAAAGAAACTGCAGAACCACGGAGTTTCTCTCCAAGAATGCAATTACTGCAGAAGCAAAGCATTTTCCTTGAGAACTGAAGCTGGTATTACCATCAAATCCGAACTCCCAGAAGGCTGACATAGTCTCTGTATGATGTTCCAACAGACCATGTACATCAGAGAAAGGTAGACCTCCAAAAAACTGCAAGACTAAGAAATGCTCCAACATCTCTAAGAAATCACTATGTCCAATATGCCCTAGAAAGCTGACTAGAGGTTAGAAATGACAAGTACCACTATTCAACCCACTCTTAGTTGTAAAATTTTCACTTTATCTGTGGAAAGACAGAAATGAATCTGTCTACTCGACCAGGGCTAGAAAATACATACAAAACTCCCCAAATGCCCAGAACTCAGTGGAAACCCTGAATCACTGAAATGGCTAATTGTCTTAATGGGAGAAGTTATTTTTTAAATTCCATTGATATAAAAGCACAAGACAAGGAAAGTGTACCGTCAAGTCATTTATAACCTATAATTCAAGCAAACCAACCAAGTTTTACATGCTGACCTACAAAATGAAGCACAAAAATACCATGCATGAGAAAGCAATTAAGAAGGCTGGATTTCCTGAAACCCCAAGCACTGTAAGAGTTACATTAAGTAAATTTGCTGTTTACACTTACTTTGTTAAGACTTTTCAAAGACTGAGAAAAAGAAAAAAACACACCTTGGTGCAAGCATTAAGAGGCATGAGATGGCCAATAACTGTCATGCTCCCCTGCCCAGAAAGCTTACCATCAAAAATAGGTAATAATTTAATTACCAGGCTATTTAGCAATAGTTTAAGTAATAGAATTGGATTTCTTGTTCCAGATTGTTTTTTCAATAGGTTGTTTAGCCAGGTGAGCAGGCCTATCTTTGAACCTGGCCCTATACATTCAGGATGCAAGTGAGATGCCCGGACATGAGAGCCAAACACGCTGCCTACGCTTTCACCAGAAGAGGTTACTCAGGCATCTAGCACTGCTGTGAACAGACCCGGAGATATCACCATCTAGACTGACCCGAGCACTCATCTACCCACCTTAAGCCCAGAGACACCAGGTACTCACAAGCAAGCTGTCCTACAGCAAGAGGCAGGTACCTTCTTTCAAATCTCACTGTGTTAGGTGAACGTATTATTGCCGTATGATGCTGTCATCATCTATGTGCCATAGATAACCAAGGCCAAACCTCTCCCAGCAAGAGATCGTAGGAATCCTCCCTAGTGTGCTTCAGGCAAAATTAGTACAGTTCACCCAGCTGCTCACTTATCCAACATTAACTCAACAGCTGTGGGGCGGTAACTCTGGCAGAGGAAAGGCAGCGCATCACTGGGGGAGAGTTGCATCTTCAGCCAGCACAGCTGCTTGCAAAATGAATTATCTTGCTACACCCCTAGCCCTGAGGGGCCCAATATGTACTGACGACATCGAGACCAGCCATCGCAGCCACTTTTACACAGCAGACAAGTGGTTAGAGCACTTGCCCAGGCTGTGAGAGAGCTATGTTTGCTTCCCTCCTCCACCTAAAGGGATCCAAAAAAGCATTGCCTACTTCCTAGGAGTTTGTTGCAGCTAAGCCTATGAGATACCTGTTGTGTAGCAAGAAACACATCACCGCTATTTCTACCAACCAGCTAAAATATATACGCATTCCCTGAAACGCTACCTGGGATCTGGATCTCAGACTAGAAGGAGTACAGCAGGACTACTGAAGTTACCGTTTCTGCTATGCACTCCATCTCTACTGCACACGGACTCGGGCCGACTGCAGAGCAACTACTGAACTACTAATTCACAGCCAACACTTGAAGACAATGATTTAAAACACATGGCTGCAGACTGCCGCAGCTTGGGACTTGCTATGCAGCCGGGTGAGAGGAGAAGGGGGGGGAAGGGCTGCATCACCTGCTGTGGTAATGCAGGTCACCCCTCCCAAGAGGCGGGCTGCCCTTCGGCACGCAGCTCCCCTGCTCAGCGGGGCTGAGAGAGGGGCGCGGGCGGGCAGGTCCTGCACGCCACCGCGGACCCAGCGCCGTGCCTCCGCCCCGGCCTGCCCCATAAAACCTCCTGCCCTGGCAGCAGGGAGGTAATCCGAAGTAGGTAATCAAGACGTGCACAGCGAGCCGCCCCGCACCACCACCTCAGCAAGAGGAGGGGGCGGCAGCTGCAAAGCGCGACCCGGGTGCGCCGGCAGGGCAGGCCCGGCCCGAGGCCGGGGCAGGCCCGCAGCCCCCGCCCGAAGCCGGGGCAGGCCCATCCCGAGGCCGGGGCCTGCCCGCACACCCCCGGGCGCTGCTCCCCATGCAGCCCGCGGGGCCCGGAGGGCTCCCGGCGGAGCGAGGCCTGACGAGGCGAAGGCAGCTCCGGGCCCGGCCCGGCCCGGCCCGGCCCGGCCCGGCCCGGCCCGGCCCCCCCGCCGCGGCACCGCCCAGCGGCCGCTCGAGGAAACGAGGCTGCGGTCGCCACGGCAACGGGGCCGGCCGCTCCCCGGGGAGCGGCGGCAGCAGCAGCGGCGGCAGCAGCGCCGCCGCGGCCCGCGCCCGCCCCTGGCACCCGCCGCCGGAAGTTTATTTATAGATTGGCCGGATACGTGCTGACGTCACGGAGCGCACCGCCCCCGTGCGTCAGCGTAAGGCGTACGTAATGGGAACGTGACACACGCACGGCGCGAGCTATTTATAGCCGGAGAAGGCGGAGAGGGGGGGGAAAAAAAAAAAAAAAATAAGGAGGCGCGCGGCGCTCTGGCCGTTTGTTTGCCGTCTGCACGCGCTGGGGGGGGGGGCGGGGCTCCGCGCGCGCGCGGCGTAGGCGCCGTCAGGTGAGGGGCCGGCCCCGCCCCCGCGGAGAGCGGGGGAAGCCGGGCGGCGCGCGGCCTGGCTGGCGGCGGCAGCGCGTGCAGGGCGCGGGGCGGCCGCTGGCGCCCTTCCCCGGCGGCGCGAGGCCGGGGCGCCGAGCGGGGGATTCCCCCTCCTACCGCCCCCCTCCCCCCCATCCCGGGGAAAAACCCCACGGAAAATAAAAGCATAAGACCCGGCCCCGGGCTTCCGGGAAGCGGAGTCGCCGCCCGGGGCCCGGCGGTGCCGTTCTGCCCCCAGAGCCGCGGCTGGGCCCGCTGCTCCCGCGGGGTGCGTGGGCCGAGCAGCGGGGCCCCGCGGCAGCTCCGAAACGCTTCTCCCTTCCCCCCGGCGGCCCCACGCGTGGGAGGAGCGGGTCCCCGCCGCGGAGGGTGGCGCGCGGCCAGCGGGCCCCCCGTGGAAACGGTGCCGAGGAGGTGCCGTAACGAAGGGCGGCCGCCCGGGTGCCCCCCGGCCGGGGCTGTCTCGGTGGCCGCTGCTGGACACAGCGCCGAGCCGAGCCTCCTTCCCTTCTCCCGGGAGTGGCAAAGCGGCTTCTCCGAGTCCCCCCCCGCTGAGGACGAGGAAGACGCGGGTGAGCCCGGTGCCCGGGCCGGCGCTGCTGCTGCTGCTGCTGCAGCGGGCGGCCGCCGCGCGGCGATGCCCGTTAAGAGCGGGGAGGCGGAGCGGCCGGGGAACCTCTTCCTTGCAGCGCAGCCTTCCCCGCCTCGGAGCCGAGCCAGGGGCCGCCCGGGGTCACCGGCCCGGGGTGGGGGGGGGGGGGGGTGCGGGGGTGCCCCGGCGGCCCCGGGAGCGGCGCGCGGGGACACCTGTTGGCGCGGCCGCCGCCGTCACGCGGCGCTCAGCTGGGGCGGGCGCGCGGCGGGACGGGCTCCGAGCCCGCCGCCGCCGTCACGGGACCGGGCGCGCGTGCCGCGCCGCATCCCCCGCCCCCCCCCCCCCGCTCCGTCACCTGCCCGCGGCGCGCGCTGCCTGCCGGCGGTGGGACCCCCTCCCGCCTGACGCCTTCACCCCCGGGCGGGAAACGGCGCCGCGAAGTTTCTCGATCGGGCCCGCGCCAAACGGGGCCGCGGGGGGGGAAGGGTTTGGCGGGAGTGGTCGCCCCTGGCGGTCCGCCGCTGCCGGCCCGGGAGTAACCGGTTCCTTAATCCCGGCTGGATCTCGCCGCTGGCAGAGAGGAGCGCGGGGAGCCCGCTTGGCAGCTGGGGCAGCTGCCGCAGCCCCGCCGGGGAGGTTCAAAAACCCGCAAGCGGCGGGTTCCCCGCACGCTTACCGGCACAAGTGAAAACTGAGTGCCGTTTAATAAGACTATCCTGTCGCGACACACCGCCTGCCGGTAACGTGGGGCCCTCCAGAAATGTCCGCAATAGAGCGAAGCGATTAAAAAGTCAACGGGGCAGGTAGAAAGGAAGCGACCGGGAAATGACATAATCCTTAATAAAAGCCTGTTTACGGTACTGTTTCGTGTTCGTGTCATCAGAAAGAAAGTACCACGCTAGGAAGAGGTATAATGAACGGTAAAAAGGTGACGCTCGGAGGTGCGATCCATCTCCTGAAAACAGGCTGCTGTTCCTTTCTCTTAATTTAAGGAGAGCAGCATGGAAAATAAAGGGAATTGCCTGAACTCTTCAGGGTGCAAATACTGCAAATTTAAGTTACTATTTCGTAACAACAAAAACAATAAAGCAGGGAAATAGAATAGGAAAAGCTATCTAATTCAGAACAGATGGCAGGAAGCTTTTTTCCCCCCTTGCATGGAACCACAAGTGCGCAGAACGATCAGTGGGGAGTTTTGGTA
The DNA here is from genome assembly GCF_047370975.1 of Nipponia nippon. Classification (NCBI taxonomy): domain Eukaryota; kingdom Metazoa; phylum Chordata; class Aves; order Pelecaniformes; family Threskiornithidae; genus Nipponia; species Nipponia nippon. The sequence continues at coordinate 66,634,599 of NW_028262290.1, forward strand.
GGGTGAAAACACCAGAGTTATTCTGGCACTCGGCACATAAAAGCTTTGGTGAAGGGAAAACGGGAATGAAATTTGTTCAGTAAATTGGCCGGAACTTCTAATTATGCTTTGGTTTCTATTGCCAAATTTAACTGCAACATGACAAAGCTTTTGCCTCATCATCCTCAACAAATTTCTTATAAAAATACAAAACATAACCTAGTAAAAAATGTTCAAGCATTCCTTCTCTTGCTGCACGATGTTCCATTCGCTTCCTGTAAGGCAGAGTATGGCGATCCACCAAAACTATGCAGAACGATGCCGACTAAATAGTCTTTGCGAAGACGTTTGCTGGTCTTTTCTTTCAGAGTCACAGGAATGTACAGAGAATCTATTACGACTTCGCTACTTTGAAAATGGGGAGGTCCTTTTACTAGAAAAAGACCTGCACCTAGTGCTACAGCGGCGAGCAGCTCCGCTGATTTTCAGTTCCACTGCGGTGCTTCCCGTTCGCCTTTGCGAAGCTCCCACGCTCAAGGGAAGATCACTTAAGCAAGCAGAAGACGAGGCGCGGAATCTCTCTTCTCCGTCATTCTCCCCCTCGTCTCCATCACTGAGACACGTAGCTTTTCTATAATTTGGGATCTCTGCGCTAGGTGCCCCAGAAGCAGCGATGGTTGTTTTCTAAAGCTGTATTTAGGTGGTTTTGACTTCCACTTCTTGGTGTTTTGAGTTTTTGCTATTTGAACCACATCACCGTCTCATATAGCGCTCCACCTGTAAGTATTTGCATAGCGTACAATTATAATCAGGTGAGACTGCGTTCCCTCTTTGACACGGGAGGGAACAAAGTGAGGAATTCAGCTTCTCTTTTGATTTAACTTTCAAGATGGACTTTCCGAGACACATTTCAAAGCTTAAATGCTTTCCTGAAGAGTGTGAGGCAACAGCATCCTCTCTTGCCTTTCTCACAGCTTCTCCTGCAGAAATGGCAGCAGGCTCCTCCTCTTCGGTAGAAGAGGAACGGCCCGGCTTCCCTAAGCTGGTCCGACAGCAGCACACCTGCGCGCAGCGCACTTTGCTCCTTTTGTTTGTACGTTTGTTTTGGCACTGCTCGCTCCCGCCGTCTCCAGAGGGGTGCACAGGGGAGCACGCGTAACGCAGCTCCAGGTATGACATTTCCAGCCCGCTATGGGCTCGGACAGCCATCGCTTGCCAGCTTCACTCAAGTTTGGATTTCAAGATGATTTTCACCACCCCGAAGACTAGGCTCTGAGCTCATCACCCTACTCCCGGAGCTGGGGCCGCTAAGTTCAGGCCTAGAGTGCATACACCACGGTCTGGTCCTTCATACACAGTGCGGGGAGGGGAAACGGAACTGATTTCATCAGCTCGCTCTAACAGTGTGTCTCAGCTGATTCAGAGATGCCAGAAGTTTTAGTCATAATTGAAGAAAGCTGATGCTGAAACCTGTGACATGATACTAGAGCCCGCTTCTGATCTTTAAGATGTGATAAGCTTGAAAGAAATAGCCCAGGTCTTCTCGGGTAAATTATTCATTTCTTTCTATAAGGAAAAAAGGAATTATTGCCATTGAGGGGTCTGAGGCCTTGTGCATTAACAAGACATAAGCAATAATAGTAATTAGTTTTCATTTCTGTGCCTTTATTTCTTAAGTCCCCTGTTGTAATTTTACAGATGGGGAAACGAAGCGTGCAGAGGTAAATGGGAGTTGTGCAAAGGCACAAGCCAGGACAGAGACGAAGCAAAAAGCAAAACCTGGACAGTCGGTTGCCTTGGCAGCTGGACTCTCCCACTGTCCTCTCCTCGAACCCCTCGTCCTGCCCCAGCTGAGGAACTGCTGCCTGGTGGCTCTTGGAAATGGGTGGTTTGGGTAGCACAGTAGCGAGAAGGGAGAGAAACGGACAGGGAAATAGTAGGAAGGAAAGAAAATGCAGTCCAAGAAGAGGTGAGAGAGACGGTAAATAAAACACAATGCCCAGTAACATAGGTAAATGGTTTACGGATCAGTAGGAGTAAAACAAACAGGGTAACCGGAAAGACAAGGTAATAAGAACAGATGGAATTTAAAAGGTTCTGCTCATACAAAGATGTTAGGAAAAGTAAATACATAACAAGTTGATGCTTTTGAGGAGCTATCCTATGTCAACAGGAACAGAAGGTATTAGTCTGCCAGCACGAAAATGCCTGCTGAACAAGCCTAAATGATTACCTAGTATACATGGCTGTTTTCTTTACAATGATACAGTCGCGTTTGTGTAGTACTCCATGAGGTAAGTAAAGAGACTCCCTCTTAGGAGTAAAGATTGACAATCCAGTCAAGAATGAAATTTAGAAATTAAGGGCTCAGAAGGAAGCCATGGGAAAAGAACTTACAAAATAATAATGATAATTTCTATTATTTTATTAATTATAAGGTAGAGGGGAAAGAAATATTAACTTTTGGGGTTTATAAACCATCCCCATGGCCTTGATCCTTCATTAAAATCCATCTCTCTGTCATAAACAACATTACGCTCTTCAAGACCTTTGCCTAGGATACAATGAGCTTGAGCTTCCCCCCCCCCCCCCCCCAATTTTTTTCTTTAAGTGAACACAATCAAATAGGATTGTCCTTCTGAAAGAATCAAGGCCAATGCGAAATGTAGGTCTTGTGTATCCATGATAAATCCAGTTTAAAGCTGCTTCATTATTACATAATTAATGTACTTAAGATCCCTCTGAATGCTTCTTCATCTCCTTATTTAATAATCTGCTATGCTTGCATGTCTGAACCTTGTCGGGTCCTGACTTCTCCCATTCCTAATCAGCTCTTACGTGGGCAGTAGGAATTACGCTCTCAACAGCCCCTCTGCTTAATATGATCACCGTTCGGTCTGTGGGTTTGTCTGAAAGGCAGTCGTTCCTTTCATTAATATGCGACCTCCTTTACTTTTAATTTTGGATCTCCACGAGCAAGAAAGAATCGCCTATTGTCTTACAAGCCAGGCAAAGTGAACAGGCTGAGTCAGTCCAGGAATATTCAAGCCTCCCCATCTGTGGTATTGCAGAATTCCAGGGCAATTCCACCAGTTGGTGGAGCTTCTGTCTGGGAAAACAGAGCTATTGTGAACAAAGCATACTGTGCATATTTCTAACATTCATGAAAGACTGGGTTTGAATCATTTGAATCTTTCTCAAAATTTCTTCCTTTGGGGCACAGATTTCCAATGCATGGCCTCGATCCAGCGATAGTCATTTGGAAAATCTGAGCATAAACCACCCGACCATTTCTTTAACTAGTTGGGAAAAGAAAATATAAACTTTTGACTGTGAAAGTATGACAGCAGACTAGATTGGACTGGGACTTAATTTAGCGAAGACTAGGACTCAGTTTTGTCGGGGTCGACACACCTGCCAAACACACCGCCAAAGGCTAAGCTAGGGCTTCCCCTCTTCTCCATCACAACCTCTGTATGACACGGACACCTTTCTTTCCCACTGGGAGAAGCCAAGTAGGCGGGATGAGTTCCTCTTTGAATTTGGAATCACAGTGGTGATAAACTGGGTGCCCTGAGCACCTATTGTAGCATGCTACCTCACATATAGAGACTTGCTGGCCTAGCCGTGTAAGGCAGCCGAGGCAGAGCTGCTGTCCCAGGCTCTCCAGAGTCAGCTGGGTATCATTTTGACCAGGATCACATCCTGTTTTCAAGACTTTGGTCACCTTGATCAGCACCAGAACCCGTTACATTTATTTTCTGAATGGCAGGATACGTCTGAAGGGTAGGACTCTGCCTCAGACCTAAATCCGACAAGGTTTTGGGTGACCAAATTAAAAACTGCAGTGTTTTCTTTAGTGCCCCATCCCCAGAAAGAAATCCAGGAATCCAAATGAATCAGCTAAGTCTTTGCATGCTTGCAGGGAGAGAAAAGGGTACAAAACAGACTACCTGCGTCAAAATGATAGGGCCACACCCCAAATGCCACCCCTCTGGAGCAAGGCTACGTAGCTTAGGACTGCAGGAAGTTTCAGAACCCTGTCTTGAAGATGCTCAGCTATGAGCTTTTTCAAAGGCACAGCTGGAAGAAGATGGGTGCTACCCTCTGTTGACTCTGTAGCTTTGGCAGTTACAGCACTCCCTAGAAAACAGAAGGTCTGGGATGCAGCTCCTTTCTCTGCTCAAAAAGATTCAAATCCACACAGACCGTTACCTGAGAGAATGGCCTCATCACCAGGGTGTTGGCTATCTAGGAAGGTAGGGAGGGGAAAGGGAGCTTTTACTATAGAAATCACGCCTGATAGGAAGGGATTAATCAGGCAAGGAAGAAAGTTCGTGTAAGGCCATGGCAGTATTTTTATACTATAGGTGTTTAACATAAAATACAGAAGCCGTCCTTGGAGCGGGAATGGATAGGCAGGTCTCCTCCATTCCAGCAGACAGCCTGAAGCACTAGACTACGGTGCCTGCACACAAGCCTGAAAGCGGTTTCACCACTTCAAACGGGTGGGTGAGATGCCACCCAGAATGATGCAGGGATTGCAGCAATCTCCTGGGAGGTGGGGAATGCAGGTTGGCTCTCCCCATCCCCACCCTTGCCCCCCTGCCCCAGACAAACTGTGTGAACGCGGATGTCCTATTTTCTGTGCGAGTGCTGAAACTACCGAGCTATCGTGCAATTAGGGTGCACCAACTGACTCCTCTTTTGGGGTTTTCCTACAAGGCGGCATTTAGGCAGAGGAACACTTGGTTTCTACATCCTGGAGGAAGATAGGGAAATTTGTAGGTAATTCAGAGGGATACTCTTTGAGTAGGAGGTTGGAGTAGGCGACCTGCCAAAAAGCGCCTCTATAGCGTTACTGAATTTAGGTACCTCCAGATAGGCAGCAGCTGGTCAGCCTTTCTGGGTTGTGTTTTTTGACTTGGGTGTTTAAATTCTGCAGTAAAAGCCTAAAAATAGTGACATTTTAATTGCTTTGGTCCCAGAAGTTTGCAGCCTAAAGACTGGCCTGGACTGCGCAAGTTCTGGTCTTGGAGAAGTCAACTGCAAATTCTGATACGGAGTTGTCATCAAGTTATTTGGCCATAAATGCAAACGCAAGGGGTGGGCGCTGGAGGCCCCCCAGCCTCTCCACATTGTTTGCTCCCAGTGCCCCTGTGTAACCTTCAGTCTCCCCGACTCTGGCATCACCCAGCAAGTGTCCCTGGACAACCTTCCCCACCTCCTGGAGCTTTATTTCTCCCAAGGCCTCCCTCACATTCCCACAGGCTTTCTTCCCTCCTTGCACAGCCTCTAGTGCCTGGTTTAATTATCCTGAGTTATCCAGTAAGCGCTGGGAGCGCCATTCTTCTGGCCCTCGCTCCTGCACCGCTTCCTCCAGCAAATCAAGCCGGCGTGCACGCACCAGTTGGACAATTCGCCTCGTGTTGTTCCTGTCTCCTTATCTCTCCCTCCACCCCGGTGTTTGTCCTTAGACTGGGAGCTCCTTGCACGAAGGACTTCCTTTTCGCCGCTTGGGAAGCACGCAGCGTATAGCGAGTGACCTCTCGGTTCATAAATAACTGCGAAATAGCGAGCCGTGCTCTCCCCAGAGGAAAACTGCTGCCTTCGGGCGGGCGGCGAGGAAGCGCCTGGCTCCCTGCGCAGCGCCCGCGTCGCCCCGAAGCGCGCAGCGCTCTCAACGCCACTTTCTAACCATTTTCTCCAAATACCCCGTTTCCTGTGGAGCGGTTCTCTAAATAGCACCTCGGAGATTATTTTAAAGACTTTCAAAACACTCTTGCCGCCGGTTTTGGGTTTGGGGTTGATATATATGTATTTTTTATCCTTCTTGCATGACGATATTTTCACGTCGTGGGAGACAGGAACAGCTCGAGGAAGCTGCGAAGTTGCACGGAGTACACGGAGGGGAGGGGAACGGGGGTGGCAATACGATTTCTAGGACCGTCCACCCGGTACGGACGTTTTCTGCTCGCACAGGCTCTCCGTGGGGAGCTGGGAGTTTCGGGATGACGGGGGTGTACCCCGGGGGGTATCTGCCCGCCGGAGGGGGCGAGGGGGCCGGCCCGGGGCGGCGGCCGCGCTCCGCGGAGTCCCTTTCCCAGCAGAGAGGCCGAGATGCAAAGGCGAAATGACAGCATGGAAAGCGGAGTATTTTTATCAGGGCCGGTGCCCGGGGCGAGCGGCGGGCGGAAAGTGCCACCCTCTCTCCTCCCCTGCCCTCCGCCGCCCACGCCGGCAGCGGCATCAAAGGGAATCTCCCCTCTCGCGGCGTGTCAGCACCGGGGATGAGCGCACCGGCCCGTCATGGCATTTTCACTTCTCCCGGCGCTTACTCAACAGGCTGGGGGGGGAGGGGAGGGGTGGTTGGGGGGGGGGGGGGCGGGGGGAGGACTCCCAACCAGCCGCCGCTTCTGCCATGAGGTCACCGCCGCGCTATGCGCGCCCGCCGCCGCCCCTGCTCCGCTCCGTTGCGTCAGGCAGGGGGTATCCCCGCCGCCGCCGAGCGGGGCATCCCCGCCGCGGAAACACCCCGCGCTTCCACGCGTGTCCCTCAGTAGCGGGGCGGGGGGGGATCCCGGCCCCGGCCCCTCCGCCGCCCTCCCGTTCGGCCGCCGCTCGGCGATGTCAGTGGTTCGCCGGGGGCGGGCAGGGACGGGACGGGACGGGGAGGGAAAGCAGCGCAGGCTGCAGCGAGGGAATCGCCCCGGACAGGCGGGGCGGGCAGACGGGGTGCCCGGCCACCCAGCGCAGCGGGGCGCAGCTTTTGGGGCGGGGGGGGGGGGAAGAGAGCCGGGGCCGGCGCCCCCCGCCAGCGGCCGGCTGCGGCTCCCCCCCTGCGGAGAGTCGCGGGGGGGAGCCGGGGGAGGGGGGGGGATACCCACGGGGCGGGGGGGCTGCGTGGGCGCGCCGGGGTCCCCGCGGGCGGGCGGTCCCCGCACTCCACCCCCTGCGCAGAGGAAGCCGTGCGCGGGCGGGGGCGCGGCCCCACGACAATGGGACTCGCCGGCGCTATAAATACCCGCCCGCGTCTATATTTGGTTTGGCCGGATCACAACCGGGGGGCCCAAAAATAGCCCCAAGCGCGCGCGAGCGAGCGAGCGAGCGAGCGCGCGCGCGCACGCGCCCGCCCCGCCGCCGCCGCCGCCGCCGCCGCTCAATGGGCTCCGGCTCCGCCCCCTCCCCCGCGCGATCCCGATCGCCCTGCACGGGCCCCGGCCGCTAAATTTAGCAACGCCGCTTGCGTCAATGACGCGGCTGCCGTGCGTCAGCCCGCTACGCCCCGCCCCTCGGAACGGGGCCCGCCGCGTCCTGTGCGTGGATTGGCCGCGGCGGCACGAGCACGGCGTTCCGCGGTGACGTGGAGGCGCTGATTGGCCCCGCCGGGGGCTGGCTGCCTCCGGAGGGGAAGTGTCGCCACGCGGGGAGCCCGGCGGCCGGCGGGTTCCCCCGCGGGGGGAGCAGGGGCCTGGCAGCCGCGCCGGCCCGGGAGGGAGGCCCCGGCGCCCGCGGGGGGGGGGGGGGGGGGGGGGGGGCGGCGCGCCTCGCCGGCCCCGCCGCCCCGGGAAGGGGGTCCCGGGCCCGGGGGCGGCCCCCGCGCCGCGCCCCCGGTCCGCGGCGTCCGCCGAGGCCCGCGCCGGCCCCCGGCCTCCCCTCCCCGCCGCCCGGGGCGGCAGCGGGCTCTGCGGCGGTGCCGGCGCCAGGCTGGTGGGGCGAGAGGCGGCGGGCACCGAGCGGGCGAAGCGAAAGCGCCGCCTCCGCCCGCCCGTTCCCGGCGCCGCAGCGTCCCGGCCCCCGTCGGTGGAACTGGTGCGGCGGAGCCCCTCCGTACGAAGCACAAGCACAGCAACGGCCGTAACGGCCGCAATGGCAACGGCCAACGGCCCGGCTGCCGGCAGCGGAAGTCAGCACAGCACCGGGGACGGCGGCGGGCGGCCGCTGCCGGCGGAGGCGGCGGGGGAGCCAGCCGCCGCAGGCTCCGTGCCCCAGGCAGGCAGGCAGGCAGACAGACAGACAGACAGACACACGCCCGGGCCGCTCAGCTCGAGCGCCGGCTCAGAGCGGCACCTTCCACAACCTGCTCTTGGCTCCGGCGCGCTGGAAAGTTTCGAAAGAAATGAAAAGGGGGGGGGGGGGGGGGGGGGGGAACAAGAAGAAAAAGAAACAAGGAGAAAAGACAAAAAAACAAAGAAAAGTTGGAAAGAGAAAAAGAAAAGAAAAACGGAAAAAGAGGGAAAAAAGTAAAAGGGGAAAAGAGGGAAAAAAGTAAAAGAAAAAAGAAACAGTTAATAAATCCTCCTGAAAGTGCCACTAATTAACCAAGCAAAGCTTTTTCCCTTGAACCACTCCAGTAAAGAGTTGCTACGTTTGCCCAACACCACAACACGATCGCTGTTGATCTTAATAATAATAATAATAATAATAATAATAATAATAATAATAATAATAATAATAATAATAATAATTTTAATCTGTCTTGGGAGCGACTCGCCAGGCTGCGGCGGGCAGCCAGCCCCGAGGCGGCCGCCCGGCCACCCTGTCCCGCTGCCGGCGGCGCGGAGCGGCCGCTTCACCCGCGCCGCACGGCTCGGCTCGGCTCGGCTCGGCTCGGTGCTGCACGGCGCGGCTCGGTGCTGCACGGGTCTGCACGGCGCGGCGCGGTGCGGCGGGAGCGCGGCGCACACACTGGGGCGGAGGGGGGGGGTCAGTAGCGTCAGGCTCCCATGGCGTCACTATTGACGTTTCGCATTCCAGCCGCTCTATGGAGAGGCCGCTAGGGCTCCTCTCACATAAATGACGTTCAGAGAGAGGGAGCGGGAGAGCAGCGCAGAGAGGCGCCTCCGTCCCCTCTCTCCGCGCAGGCACAGGCGCACCCCGGGGCACTCGCACTCGCACCGGGGACGCGGGCGCAGGTCCCGGCCCGGCTCCCGCCGCACACACGCACAAAGGCACAGCGCGGCGGCGGCGGCGGCTCGGCATCCCTCGCCCGCCCGGCCGCTCCCTCCCTCCCGCCCTCCGCCCGGGGACGGGCTCCTGGCTCCTCGGGCTTTTGCAATCCTTTTCCATGCCTCGGGATAACGCACCCTCCGGACCTGCAGCCGCCGGGAGTCGCCGGGGTTTTGTGTCTCGGGTCCTGCCGCTGGACAGCGCCTACATGCGCCTTTAAGGAAGCGGGCACCTACAAACTAGATGTAAAGACGGAACCTCCACAGCAACCGAGTACGTATACGAGCGAGCGGGAGCGGCCGAGAGAGAGGGACGAGGCGACGCGTCCCCGCTCCCCGAAAGTTGCGCCGCCGGGGTAGATGCTCGGGAGATGCCGGCGGCGGCCGGCGCGGCTCAGCGACGCGCTGCCCCGCCGGGCTCCGGCTGAAACTTTTCCCTCTCCTTCCCCCCCGCCCCGCCACCCCTGGATGCTCGTTTTGCCGCTCGGCTTCCGAGCCTCCCTGCCGGCTCAGCAACCCCCGCCGTGCCCGGGGCACCGCAGCCCCTGCCCGAACGGGAGGGCTGTGGCGGAGAGGAGCGGGAGCCGGAGCCGGTGGTACTAAGGTATTTCTGCTAGTTGTTGTCATGGAAATGATGCTGCCGGCGGCGGCGGCGGCGGCGGCGGCGGGGAGTTCACAGCGCCGGTGATGAATGGCAGTAATTTGTCTCCTTCCTTTAACCGCGCTTGGGAAATAGGTGGGTTGGTTTGCCCACGTTCGAGTCGTCTAACGGGGACGGCGGGGCAGGTCGGTCTCATCTCACTTTGGGAGAGAGCAGCCCCCTCGGCAGCCCGAAAGAGCTCGCCCCGAGAGGTAATTGCTGGAACGTGGCATGTTGTATTGAAATGAGCCGGGATCTCTGCTCGGCACGTCTGCCCGGCATCTGCTCCTCGGAAATGTGCGCTTTTCCCTTCGGAGGTCAGAACCGGTAACGAGGGGCTGCGGGGCCCGGGCACGGGCGGGGCGGTGCGGGGAGGCTGGGCTGCGCCGCCGCTGCCCCGCTCCCTGCCCCCGCCGCGACCCTCGCTTTTTTGCCTTCTTGCCTTGGGAGCTGCGGAACAAGTTTCGGTCTTGGAAAGAGGAGAGAAAGCGCGGGCGCCGGGTTGTGATAGTATGTGGGGGGCCGGTTATCGGGACGCCATTATCGCGATACTCCGTCCCGGGCGGAGATGCGGCTCACCTTAGCGAGGCTGGTTAATAACGCTGCTATTTAACTCGCGATTTTTGGAGACGGTGGATCCCGTGCGAGGACATTTCCCAGGGAAAGGGCGGAAAACGCGGTTTTCTGTAGGGGGGGTGGTGTGGTGGGGATCGGATTTTTTTCTCTAGGGGGGGGGAAAAAAAAAAGTTTGGGAATGAATCGCTAACTTTTATCCAAGCCGCTTCAGTCGATTACATTCTTCGCCCTATTTTTCTCTCCTCCGTGGAGACCGTTGTATGCTGGAGTCAAGCCCCGGTAAAAAACAATGGACTAAAGCAGACCAGGCGGTTTCTTCGGAGGTGAATCTCACGCGAGCTCGTGGATATTTGCTGGAGTGACCGTGCGGCTCGGGGCGATCCCTTCCCCCTTCCCCCCCAGAAAAAAAAATCGCGACCTAACCGGCGGTGGAAATCGAGCTCGAAACTTTTTAATTCAATGGAGCTTCCCCCTCCGCGGTCCCTCCCGGGTAAATGAAGGTTTCGAAACTCGCCTGAAGAAGTCACAATCACAATGGAGTATTTCACGGTTTCCTCCTCGTATTACAGGGTGGGGAGGGGTGTCACTCGGGGCTGAATGTAAAGTGCACGGAGGAAGAAAAGAGCTTTGACAAGGGTAGTTATTTCCTCCTAATTTACAGCCCTTACGGCTCTGCGCTCCTGGCTCGGGCGGCTGCGGGCCGGGGGGGTGGTGCATGGTTAAAAGCCCGGCGAGTGTCTCTAGGTAACCGGCGGCCCGGGGGGGGGAGAGGAGCCCCGGGGCGCTCCGCGCCGAGCGGGAAGCCGCCTCGCCGGAGCTCGGGAGGGAACAAAACCCTCGGGAGAGAAAGGGATGAGCTGACAGTCACTTTACATCCCAGGAGCTGGGGAAGGGGGGGGGGGGGGGGGGGGAATCAAAGGCGAGGGGCGCTGGGAAGGCAAAAGAAGAACCGAGGAGCGGGCGGAGGAGCCGCCGGGGAGCGGCTCCCGTGGGCAGGGGCCGGCGCCGCCGCGCATCCCCCGCGCTGCCGCCGAGCCCCCGGCCGTGCTGGCGGCGGGGCCGCGGCAGGCTGACCGGGCGGGCCGGGTACCCCTCAAGTCCCGCTGCTACCTTGCATAGAAACTTCCAGCCCGCCGCTGACCGCCTCCCCTCCCCAAAAAGCAAGAAAGTTCCCGCGGGGAAGTGGACGCACGGGGATGCCGCCCCGCTTCTTGTAGCCACCCCGCCGGGGGGCTCTCCGCTTGCCTTCCCCGGGCTCCTTGCTCGGAGCACAAACCGGCGGCTCCGGTGTCCCAGCCCGGTGCTTTCTGCCTTTTGTGAGATGAGGCAGCGGGAGCCGGCAGAAAGGCGCTCCCCACGCCGGCTCCCCCTTCCCACCCGCGGGGCGAGGCGGGGGCTCGCCGTGCGAGCGCGGGGGAAGGTCCCCCCGCCCCCGGTCCCCCCCCAGGCGCTCCGCCGGGTGTAGCGGGGGGGGGGGGGAGGGCTGGGGGCCGCCCCTCCGGGCACCACCGCCCCTCCGGGCACCGCCGCCCCTGACTCTGCCTTCTTCTCCCGCCGCCGGCGGACAGAGCCCGGGTCGGAAGAGCGCCCCCCGCCGAGGCCAGGCCCCGGACCCGCCTCCGCAGAGAGGTCCCAGCCGGCACCCACCCCGCCGCCGCCGCCGCCGCCGCCTCCCGCCGCCGCCTCCGTCCGCACCTCCAGCCCCACCATTCAGCGCGCAAGATACCCGCCAGGTAAGCTGCCGCTCCCCGCCTCCTCCCGGGCCAGGAGGAGGAGGAGGAAGAGGAGGAGGAGGAGGGAGTGCGAGAGCTCCCGCCGCGGCCCCTACCCTGCCCAAATCCCTGTGGCATCACCGGTCCCCGACGTCCCGTAGCGGGGCGTTTAAATCCCACAAGGCAGCGCCCGCGTTTGTCGGGGCTTTTAGGGATGCGCTGCCCGGGCAGGTGGGGGTGCGAGCCCCCGGCCAGAGACGTGCCGGGCTCCAGGGGAAAACGGGTGGGATGTCAGCGCCCTGGCGAGGAGCGCGGCTCGCTTGGCGTTAAACGGGGCATCCCTCACGGCAAGCTCTGACAAAGACCGCAGAATAATAAGGTCGGAGCTCTTGAATGTCCCTACCCTGATTTTTTTACCCATTCATTTGGGCTCTGATGACAGGTTGCTCTTCAACGCGCCTCCTGTGGGGCTTTTTTTTTAATACTGTTGGGTAAAGAAGAAAAAAATCCCAGGTTATTTACTTTGCTGGGTAATTAATATTGGTGCCCTAAGTGGAAAAGTAGGGGTTAGAATTAGTCAGTCAAGTGCGCTGGCAAAGGGCGAGGTAGGAGGAGTCCCGCAGAGCCAGGAGAGACCAGACCTTTAGCTTAGGGATTTTTTTTTCTGTCCTCAGGTCGGACTTATTTTAGACTTCTGTTTTCTTATTCCACTTTGCACGGAATTCAGTGACATAACCCTGTTATGCTCAGAAAAAAAGCAGAAAAAAAGCATAACGAGCCGTTTCCCTGAACTCCTGCTCATTTTCTGAGCTAGCAAAAAAAGCCTTTTTCCTTCGTAGGGTTGTCTATCAACACATCCACTCGTGACATTATCTGTCCGCTCACTCAGTTGTGTTCCTCAGGCAGCTCTCAGCAGAGGTGCAGGGAAGGAATTTCTTTCCCTTTTTATTTGATTAAGCACTGATCACCGTGTTTTAACAGACGGTCCTTAAACTAACAAATGATAGTAGTAGGACTTGCCATGAAATGTGTGTGCGTGGAATGGCATGGACAGAAATTGATAGGGAAAAAAGAGAACGGTAGAAAAAATACATAAATAACATTGGGAGGCAAGGCTTGTGAAAGGGTTGTCCTGCTTTTTTCTTTAAGCAAGTAAGATTTACAAGCAGGAACGTCTTAATTTCAGAAAACAGCACTATTTTTTTCTCGGTTTTTAGTGTTTTCTCGAGGAGAATGAGCTGAATGGTTTGTGACAGTACGATAATGGAAATCTGGTGCTCAGTTTAAATATGTTTATCTGCAAAGCAGGCAGGGAAGAATTAAAAGTTGATTTAACACAAAATTATTTGGATTCCTGCATGCCAGGCTCAAGTGAATATTTTAAAATTATAAGTGAAGGGAGTTCTTAAAATTCTGAGGAAAGCCCCATTATTTTCAAGGCAGCTTTTTTTACTATGAATTGTTTCTCAAGTGCTTTTGGAATATAAATTACCACAATTAAGAAGAGATGAACTGCACTTAATTTTGACATACATTTTCTCCATATTTACTTTTCTTTTCTCTTTACAAGAGAATATATGCTCCTTGATGCATTTTATTCTTCTGCTGTGGAACCGAAATACAACACGCGCTTTTAGCTTGGGTTGCAAATTTGGGGCTAGAATCTCACAGTGTTTAGTCAGGCAAACCTCAAATGGGTTGCAGAATTGGGTCCATTATTTCCTGAGAGCGAGAAAGGAAACAGCAGACTGGTAGGAAATGTAAAAGAAAAAAAAAAATCTTTATAGCCAGGCACTGTGTTGCTTCAACCATCGCAGCTATCAGTGAACCACTTTAACTTTTATGACTAATGGATGCAAACAATTATATTAGCAGCCTCAACCTTGCTTTCCTATAAAAACAGAAACAGAAATACCTGGTACTTTTCCTCTTACATGTTTGCAAATTTAGGGATATGTTGTACCACCCACTTTTTTTAGCAGCATGTTACCACAGGTAAGCCTTAAAACTACCAGTTAGACAGCAAGCTTAAATTATTAGCTGACCAGAAATACGCTTCAAAGGCCCAGAGCTGAATAAGCAAAATTGATGTTTGCAAGTCCTAAGTAGCAAACGCTGTGATTTGAGTCGTTCCTCTGACACGCAATGCAGATGCTGTTTCTTTTAAAATAAATATCATTTTTAATATTATTCATTTGATAATCTCGTTTACCCTTCATGAAAATTTTATGGCACAGTTGCACGCATGCAGAGATAGATTTAGAGCCATAAACTGTTTTCATTCTGCTTATCTAATTCTCATTGACACCTATGTATATTAAGCTGCAGATGTAGGGCAGCTTGAGATGGCTTCTTCTCTCACTGACACTAGTATAAATTTGAGTCGCTCCCGCGACTAGATGAGAGCAGGCTCCCTAATACCTAATGCTTAGTCGATCCCCAATGCATATTTCTTGTTGAAAGGCAAAGACTCGAGGCTAATTTTTATGTCCCCTGTCCAGGCGAGAATGGGAGTCAGGTGTCTAACGGAGCTCCGTGAAATGTGGGAAAGCTTTTAGGAAAGAAGTTCACGAGGGCCTGGGCCGCAGCCTCAACGCACTGGGCTTGTTGTTAATCTTCCCCTTTGCCCTTGCAGATATGCCCTGTGTGCAAGCGCAGTATAGTCCTTCACCGCCTGGTTCAAATTATGCAGCTCAGACCTACGCGTATGGCTCGGAGTACAGCTCGGAGATCATGAACCCTGACTATGCCAAGCTGACCATGGACCTGAGCAGTACTGAAATCACTGCCACTGCCACCACCTCCCTGCCCAGCTTCAGCACCTTTATGGAGGGTTACTCTGGCAGCTACGAGCTCAAGCCTTCCTGCCTCTACCAAATGCAATCTGCCTCCTCCGGCCAGAGGCCCCTCATAAAGATGGAAGACACCCGGCTCTCCTCGTACCAGCCCTCGCTGCCACCCTCCACAGACGAGGGGATGCCCAGCACTTCCATGTACTTCAAGCAATCTCCGCCCTCCACGCCCACCACACCCGGCTTCCCCTCTCACCAGAGCCTGTGGGACGAGCCCCCGCTGCAGCCCACGCAGACCTGCCTGCCACCCGGCCACCTGATGGACGCTGCCCCCATGAAGACCGTGCCTCCCCGCTTCCCCCTCTTCCACTTCAAGCACTCGCCCCCCCACACGCCGGCCGCAGCTGCCCACATGTGCTACGACCCTGCCTCCCTGAGCCTGCCCCTGGGCTCCGACAGACCCGCCGCCAGCCAGACACCCATGGAGAGCCATTCCTACGGGCTTCACCTGGCCAAAAGACCAGCCACCTTAGCCTTCTCACCGCTCGGCCTCAACGCAGCCACCTCCAGCCTGATAGGTGAGAGCAGCGGCAGTGGCAGCAGCGGCCTCCCGTCTCCACCCAGCAGGAGCTCCTCGTCCGGGGAAGGCACCTGCGCCGTCTGTGGGGATAATGCCGCCTGCCAGCACTACGGGGTACGGACGTGCGAGGGCTGCAAGGGCTTTTTCAAGGTGAGAGCTCTGCGGTTTGCTCCCCTCCCCGCTTCCCCCAGCCTCCCCTCCCTCCCTGCCTGCCCCAGTACGCTCCTGGTCGTCGCCCGGGGGCTCGGGGGCATTGTGTTAGAGCTCAGAGCCCCCCAGCAGGGCATGATGGACACCCACCAAAGCTTTCGAAGAAGGCCAAAGCAAGCCCTCCGTAGGATAAAAGGATCAGCCGGTCTCGGCTGAGAAAGGGCCGTGGCAGTGAGCTGGGCAAACCGCGTCCCCAGTCTGCCAGCATCCCTCAACGGAGCATGGGTCACGCCTCTCTGAGCTATAAACTGCATTTGTTCCATAGCGAAACTCACCTGGAATACATCCAACCTGGGTTTTGCTCAGTCACGCGTTCCAATTAAACCTCATTTTTAAGTGAGGAAAGAAATCCAGAAATCGTAAAGTCCGCTATTTTAGTTGATTGCAGCGGTGCCATTTGTTGTCCTGGGGCAGCTGGGGTGAGGAGGGCCGGAGGGTCGGTGCCCGGAGGAAACCGGTTTCATGGATGGGACAAACCCAAGCCCTTCTAGTTTTATTTGCTTGCTGCTGCGTCGTTACTCTTCAGTTCAGGAGCCCAGTGAGTCCCCACCAGTGGAAAGCTGCTTGCAGAGCAGTGACTAAGCACTGCACGGGGTCCCGGTGCCCTCTCTGTAATGGAGAAGGCTTTGCAGCTGAAGAGCTACACAAATAACTTACACACGTCAGTTTCTCGGTGGAAACTTTGTGCTTATGTTTTTAAGATTTGAATACCTTCTTTTCGCTCTTAGATTTGGGCGCTTCGTAATTTCCTCTCCACAGACTGAGTTCAGATTCCGGTATTATTTTCAGATTTAGCTTGTTTGAGTGAAGAACTTGGGGCAGACTTTTAGGGGGATGGGTCTGGGCAGCAGGTTTAAGATTTGATGCCTTTGGGGTTGATATGGTATATTCCTTCCTGCAAAGACAGCAGTCGTGCCCCTGTTCTGGTAAAAGATACGATGGGAACAAAAATAGTCCAAAAATAGTTAGGGGGGAGGGCTCACAACACTTTTTTTATTGTACACAGAGCTGCTGATTTTACTTAATAATAATCCTTTGACAACATGGTGAAATACACCTCTCCTGTAAAACTCATTTGTTATTTAAATATCATTAGAAAAGGAAACACAAATAACCTGGAAATAGCAGCTCTTACGGGCCTGATCCTGCCCCTGTGGAAATCAATAGCATATCCTTGACTGGGAGCGGTATCTAGAGCTTATTCTGCAAAATTAAACAGATTTCAGCTCTAAAGCACAATGAACAATATTTGCTGTGTTTCTTATATTTAGTACATTGAGGCTGTTATTTCAAAAGGAACACAAATTATGAAATAACATTTTTCCATTAATTTAATTGCAGTGAAAGATTTAATGTTGAATGTTGAGCTGATGAATTTGTTCTTGTTCTGATGTCTTTCCTATTAATGTCTTTTTTTTTTTTTTGGTGCTGTGTTATTTATTGATGTATCTTTGATTTTAAGCATGGAAATACATAATACATTTTTTCATCAATATTTGTTACATTCTGCCAAGGCTTACCAGGTTTTTACAAATTTTAAATTTATTGTATAGTTTGAAGATCATTTGAGAGTTAATTAAATGTATGTAACTACAGTATAATTCTGCCTATTTTTTTCCCAGGGCAGGTTGGCTTTTCCAGAATATTTAACTAAACATATTTTGTAGGGGTTTCTGGTATTTTTATTTTTCTCCCTGATGATTTTAATGGCTAACCAAACCAGTTATTGTGGTATTTGACTAACAATAGCGATAGCAAGAGAAGTACATCGCAGATCATTTTGATTTTATTTTAATAAGGTCAGCAATAATCAAGGGAATGAACCAAGTAGAAAATTGTTCCCAAAGGGATATTAAAAGCGGAGATAATCTAATCCCCAAAGGTAGATGCGATGACCTGGTAATTTCAGATATGATTTTATCATTCAAAGTTGCCTGTCTCCAGAGACTTGCTTCAGAACAATCCTAGATGATTTTCATTGTCAGCAGCTAACACTAATAAAATTGTTTTTCCTGGAGGCTAGTGTGTTAGGAAATTAATTTTATCTAATTATATGAATTGCACTGTCGCTTTTCATGTTGTAATTAAAACACATTTTGTCAGGTTCTAAGTTGTTCAAGAAACGATCAGTTTACTATTTTTGTGTTGCATTTTCGCAGAGAACAGTTCAGAAAAATGCAAAATATGTTTGTCTGGCAAATAAAAACTGCCCAGTGGACAAGAGACGTCGTAACAGATGCCAGTACTGCCGGTTTCAGAAGTGTCTCAGCGTCGGCATGGTTAAAGAAGGTGAGGACTATTGCTATTATTATCCCAGACAGTGAAATATTACGTTTAATGAACCTGCGTGTGTGTGTGTGTGCGTGTGGACATGGATGTCTTTACAATGAATTTTACAGTGATGGGATTCATAACTCTACCCCAAAATATGTGCATTTGTGTAAGAATGCATTGATTTTCTTCTTTTCACCCATATTATCATATCCAGACTTTAGACCCCAGAGTTCAAGAACAGCAAGGTCACGAGAGGATAATTTGACTCTGGCCAAAATGTCTCCTTTATTAACTTTGAGCGTTGCTCGATAATGCTGTTGGCTTCCTCCTGTTATCTCACCGGGGGCTGCACTGGATTGTGTGCATTTCGACATAGGATCTTGTCTCATTCCCATAAGCTGATTGTAAATTTGCAATTAATTTAAATGGAAACAGGATCAACTCATTAGTCTCAGTTCTGCAAATATTGAAGTATGTGAGTAATGCTGTGTGAGCAGTCCCATTGCAAATACTGACATGGATAACAGAACCTATATAGTGTGACCATCTTTTTTCAAATCCTTCAAGAAAGCTAAAATTACTTTGAATTTGCCATTTAAAAGGTGCACCAGTAGTAGGAACATTAGAATTTGTGTTTCACATCCAGTGTTCTTTCAGCAGTAGAGTGTCTGTGTGTGTGTGTGTGTGTGCATGGGCACACATACACGGGCGCACAGATGTGCTGCAAACCAAGTACAAACACTAGGAACACAGCTGGGCTTTAAGTAAGCAGCTACATTGCTGCTTATGATCATAGGTCTGACAATTTTGGTATCATTTGTGTTCCTTTCCAACCAAAGGCATTTTCAGCATATGCTAAAAATGGAGAATGCTCTTATTTTTGCTGGGCTGGCCACCATAAGAAAAGCAGGTGTTCATTCTGATCCGTCGTTTGCTGGTATCTTCACAACTAATTCCCTTGGTTTTTTTTAACCTAGTTGTCCGTACCGACAGCCTGAAAGGGAGAAGAGGTCGGCTGCCTTCCAAAC
Organism: Nipponia nippon; assembly: GCF_047370975.1. Classification (NCBI taxonomy): domain Eukaryota; kingdom Metazoa; phylum Chordata; class Aves; order Pelecaniformes; family Threskiornithidae; genus Nipponia; species Nipponia nippon. The sequence continues at coordinate 66,653,338 of NW_028262290.1, forward strand.
CAAAGAGCCCCTTACAGCAAGAACCCTCTCAGCCCTCCCCGCCTTCTCCTCCCATCAGCATGATGAACGCCCTCGTACGAGCTTTAACTGACTCCACGCCCAGGGAGCTTGACTATTCAAGAGTAAGCCTCACTTTTCTTTGCCTGTTTGTTTTCCACGTAGAAATGATTTGTGAACTGCATTTCTACTTACCAGATGGTTTGCTCAAATGAAGTTAAATGTGAAATTTGGATGAGGGTAGAAATTTGTCCAGCCAGCCATGTCTTTTCATGGTAGGTGGACAATGAGGGGAAAGGAGGTGCAGTAGAAATTAGTGTTAGTAACTATTCGTCGTGAGGATCTCGATCACAAAGTTACCTGCAGTATATTCCATGGTTGAGTGAAAGCAAAAACGCATGGATAAATAGAGCGTTCTTCTTGCAAAAGGCTGTCCCAAAACACTAGCAGTTGCAATACAACTGATTAATCTACCATACTCAGGAGCAGTACTTATATGTCCAGTATCTTAATTTCCAGGTTCTGAAGGCTAATGTCTAATAGCACTTCCCTAGTAATCAGATATAAGGGTTGTGGAAAGTAATACTGGATGGATAGGGCCATTTCTATTGAAATCAACAGGAATTTTGCCGTTATTCAAAGGGGACCAGGGTCTGGCTTTGGATACCCCAGCCTGAATATTTCTTCAGTAAAATTCACATTTGTAAAACAAACCTTTTAAAATCAAAATTCTAAAAAATTATCACAGCAAAGCTTTACCAGAGATTATATATTTTTGTAACCTTGTTCTTTAACGTATCATATTCAACATTTAAATATTCATGGCCTATTTTGAAAGGTTAAAAAACTGTTTCATAGTTATTAAAATACAGCATTGAAATGGCTTGTTAAATACATTTTTAGGCAGGTTGATATAGGAAAAGAAAAAAAACACAGCTAAGGAAAAACAAGATCAAATTCCTTCCCCTTAATGAAATATGATTAAATCTGAGGCTGTAAAAAATACAGCTGTACTCAGACAACATCTACATTGGCCATTTATCACTTGTTGCTAAGTAATATTTAATACTAAAACATATTTGATTGTGATTATATAAAAATGGCATTATTCTGTTTTAGAATATACTTACATATATCATTTAGCAATTTTAAGCATGCTGTAACATCTTTTCTTCAAGCTAATCTGTAAGTATACAGTCATGTAATTTTCCAAATTGTTATTAAGAATCTAGCTGTTCAGCATCTGACAGCCTTTGGGGGGAGAACGCATTAGCCATATTTACCCGTATTTTAACTTATCCAGAATGTCTCAGGGGGTCATTCTGCAAATACTGAGGTGTGTGACGAGCTGTGCTCTTTGCCAGAAATCTGCTGGGTTCCTCAGAATTACAGGCGTATAATAGCCCAGGCCATGAAAGCAGTATCTAACCATATGTATTTATTTATTTATAGATACAAAGTTCTTCTGCATTTACAAAAAACTGAATGAAAACTGTGTATTTTGATGTGACTTTTTTCTTTGTCCTGCAGTAATGATTTCTCTTTTAATGAAAACAGCCCATAGATCTAATTGTTGAACAATTCTGTTGGACATTACAGGAAGCATATGATTGGCAGTAAATTAATTTAGTCTTGGTAGCTAAAAGATTAAGTATGATTGTCTGTTAGGACATATTAATATCCGAGTTTTTCTTTACAATAAAATATATAATAGTCTGTTATGCTCAGCAGTACTGAAAAGACAAAAATATGCTGAAAGAAATTAATAGATTCTTATGTTCTTCATAAACCTTACACTTATTTTGAAAAGTTAAGGGAGATCAGAAATAAATGCTGTGTAAAAACAGATTAACTAAACGAAATATGCAGTAAACACACTGCCATGCTAAAAAATCCCTTTGAAGGATTATTCCGTACCTGTACAGACTAATTTATGGCACATTCAGTTAGGCCGTGACCCTGCCGTGCACCACAAATGGGTAGATCTGGAAACCTGGCTTTGGAGTCAGTCCTAAAATTTCCGCAGACACGACCTTAATGTTTAGCATGGTCTTCATGTTTACAAGCCATAACATCTTGACCGTCTTAAAAATACTGGTAAGAGTTTCAGAGAGGAACGTGTACCCCTTCCCTCCAAAAAAACCTACACACATGCACAAAAAAACCCAAAACAAAACCGAAAATAAATTACATAAGCTATGAATTTTAAACCAAAACAGATTGGAACTGGTTCTGTTCAAAACATGGCTACTTTTCATTTCAGCACTGGTTTTAACTTACCAGTCCGCAGCAATGGTATATTTAGGTACTTGGTTTCAAAAAGCAATTGCTAGGAAGAGAATTTGGTTTATGAACTCTTTAAAGGCCAAGGGCCGCAGTCCGGTCTCACACCTGTTTTACTGGTACAATTCCATGAGTTTACACTTCTAAGTAAGTGAGATGAGAAACAGACCCTATATCTTGCCGTCCTTATTCATGCAGAATAGCCACCAACTTAAATAGAAATGTTGCCTTTTTGGAGGGAGAGAGCAGCTTTTAGGTAATAATCCCCCCCTTCCCCAGCCACAAAATTAAGCAAATATCGGGGCTTTTGGAAAAACAATCATCACTTCTCCTCTGTGCAGAGAAGTTATTGTTAGGCTTTTGCAGCTGTAGCAGTTGATGAAGGTCTGATGAAAGCAGGCAAAGGGTAGAGCCAGGTCATGCTATCAGGCTTTCCGAATCGCTTTAGATATACCATACAAGTTAATGTTGCTTGCTACATGTGCAACCCCCTCCTTGAGTAACAGTCGGGTTTCATTTAATTCCCAAAGGAGCTCTGAGGAAGGGAGTAAGGCAGAGCTTTGTCTTCTGGCTTTCTCCCGGCGTGCCTCCAGTTTGCACAGGGCAGGTTAAGAAATGCATATCCAAGCCCTTCTGTACCGTGGCCTCCTGACCAAGGGCAGGCTTACCAGCTGTCTTGGTCAGAATTTAGGTCAAATATCACCTCTTCTCAATGAAATAATCATGGAAAAAACCCACAGATTTTGGTGCATAAAACAGAGCCATACGTATTGTTTGGGGTTACTTATATACTCATAAGTCTGTTACAAGTAAATAATATTTTACTTCAGCTATTCTTTGTAAGTGCTAACTCTTTGTAGCTAGCAGCTAAAAATTACACAATTCCATATAATTTTTTATCTTTCTTCTAAAATCGGTCTCATGGGCTAAACTGTAGCAACAAATACAGGTTACAATTTTTTAGATGCATTTAATTCAATTAAGTGTCCCGCGTGGGGTATACCGTACTGTAGCACTCATAGTTATGTGACACAATGCAGCATTCAGCTTCATTAGAAAATGTTAAAACTTTGCCTTACTTTGTCAAAGGAATGTTGTATAAATATTGGGAGCAAATTAATACCTGACATAATTATGCTGACTTGTGATGAGTTATATTTAGAATGAACTTAGGGTAGTATCTTTTTTCTTTTCCTTTTCTTTTCCTTCCTCTTCACTGATCAAAGGATCAAGAATGTGTCTTACCTTAACAGTACCTGTGGTGAGGCAAGAGTTTCCATCAGCCTTTTCCATTTCCCCATGTAGAAAGGAGGAGTCGTAGCTCAGCCCCTGTGCAGCAAAGCACATCTCCCAGAGCCTTCAGAAGCTGAAGGCCATGAATGGGAAAAGCCCGTCTACTCACATTCACGCTGTCTTGGCTTTCTCCCCAGCTTCATTTTAAGAGGGTCCAGAACATGCAAGGTCTCTGGAAAAGCATACAATCCTTTTCTACCCACTAATGACCCCAGTGCATCTTGCTGCAGTCCAGTGCCGGTAGTAGTTGTTTCATGCTGCTTGAGCATCCTCAACTGCTCCCTTCAGTTGGGGGACTGAACACATAAATGGTGCAGCATACAGATTTTTCTACCGCTGCTCCCCATCCTCTCTGTATTTTGGCCTCTACTTGCTTCACCGTCACAGGATCCTTCGGACTAGCTGGGGCAGAATTTGTCTGCACATGGATTTTATCAGAGAGATCACATGTGTTTCACTAGCTGAATAGGGATGTGAGCTGGAGCTTACCATGAGAAACTCATGCAGTTAGTGTTGGGTAAGCAGAACAGAGTCATGCAGGGCTAGCACTGGTACCCCAGATATGGCCAGAGGTCTCTAGGATTGCTATGGTTCTCCAATCAATCAGCAACTCTGACACTGTCCCCTTCATCCCTTACCTACCAGCAGCAACCAGCTCCGACTAGGACAGGCAGAGATCAGGACACCTACCTGAGAAGTTCTGCTTGCTGCCGCCGCTCTTTTCTGCACAGAGGTGTCTTTTGGGTTGCAGTAAGCAACTTGGGTGATATCTGCAGCCCAAGTGGCACGCCCGTAATAAGGTCCTCCCAGCCCGCTGTTACCAATCGGGAAAGAGATGTGGCTCTTTCTGCTTCCACTCTGGCTTGGGGAGTTGCTAGGGAGACCTTTAGGCTGACAGACTCAAGCCCTAATGCATGTGGAAAGGCGTTTCCAAAGGGCATGCACACTTTTTTCACCCATGGAGACCACCCCAACCCTTCCTTGGCTGAGTCCCAGAGAGCGTGAGTATGAAGTCTCTCCCAGAAATAACCCACAAGATGCCTGATGGGGAGGATGTTATTACAATAAATCCCAAATCATTCAGTTCCTGCTCAGAAAACCAGCAGCGCTTTCCAAGCACAGAATCGGACTAAGCCACGAAAGCTCTTGTTGTATTTTCTGCCAAGAGAAAGAGAGCAGCGTCATGGGAGTGACAGGGATCCACTGCTGGGGAAGTAGGAGATATCAGGGAGGGAGCTGTCAGAGGGTCACGGGGAAGCTGAGCAAGCTGAGCCTGTCGAGTGGGTGTCTGGAAGAGTTATGGCCACATCAGCAGGATAATAGGTTCTCCTGAACCTTAAATGCTTCTATTTGAAGGGTAAGAGGTGATATGGGGCAGCTGTTTTACTCTGAACCAATTCTGTATTCAAACGAAGCAATGCTGCATGTGTCAGATAAAAGATGATTTATCTTACATGTCTCCATCACTGTCAGATAAAATGCAGTTTGAGAGGTTTAGGAAGAAATCTGCATTTTGGACATACTGAGACAAATTCATCAATGGGAAGTGTTTAATTGTAGCAAGTTAAGTAATATTCCTTTTCTAGTGTGATAGAAATTATCCTACCCACCAGGTTTCTGTTTCTGTTTACTAATAACATACAGGTACTTGTAAACTGTGATACGTATTATAGTTTATTTATAAATTTTAAACAATTTCTGTACATGTGGAAATATTTTTGCAATATACCTCTGAACAGTAAAATGCCTGTAGGTAGCCAAATAGGTAGATAGATGTAGACTTACTTATTATGCCTTTGATAATAATACCAGCTTTGCCACAGAAGGAAATATTGTCGGGCAGGTAATGCTGTGTGTTTCGCAGAATGCCCTTAAATGCATATAACGTTGCTTTCTGTGGCTTTCATTTTAGTACTGTTCCACTGATCAGGCTGCTGCAGGCACAGATGCAGAACATGTACAACAGTTCTATAATCTTCTGACTGCCTCCATTGACATAACTAGAGGCTGGGCAGAAAAAATCCCAGGATTTACTGACCTCCCAAAAGAAGATCAGACATTACTCATAGAATCAGCTTTTTTGGAGCTGTTTGTATTAAGACTCTCCATCAGGTAACTATTTATTTCATTTCCTCTTAAGCTGATGTGAAGAATTATCCATCTAAATATTTTTAAGGAATAAATATGGTGCTATCTTCGAACATTGTCAATTGTACCAAAAACCCCACAAAACATCAGCAATGTCTGAATCCACAGGATATGGTGTTTAATTTGTTTTACGCCGCAGAAAAACAAGAAAGTGATTTAAAAAGAGAGCATAGATCTCACTGATGTGCTTCTTTTTATTTGATATACCCCATCCTCCTCTTCCATAGCAATCAAAATTGATCCTCGGGTACTATTTGAGCAAGATTGCTTCATACTCATCAGCATAAACTACAGAAAAGCACCTTCAGTATGAAAGATTTTCCCTTTTCCCTCTTCTTCTGCGCATGCACATCTTTGTCATCTGTTTTTGAAAGGGATAAAGAAGCTTTAAAATCTTGTTCAGATTGTTTTTCTTCTTAATACCAAGTCATTTAATAGAGTGAGATGCTATTTGTCAGTCTGGCACTAGTTAAGACACTTTACCAAAACCACTTTCAGGGACTGGGGAAATTCCAAACTGGTGATTTGAATTATGCCCTTCTTTCTTTAGCTTGAAAATGACCCTTGCATGTGGTTTTTAACAGGGATATTGGCAATAGGGAGGGGAAGGAGCGGAGAGCTTGGCTGTAATAGCTCTCTTACAGACAGGTTTTCACATAAAAGAGTTTATGATGTTATGTGTATTGTGGTGCATTATTGCATGCATTTCTTTCCATTGTTTTTCCTTACCAATTTTTACAGTATGAAAAACGCAGATGAGACTAAGTAAATGCTGAGAGTTGCAGAATCTCTTCTTTCTCCGGTTTTTATTTGTTTTGTATTTCAAAATGCACTCACTTAGTATTCCTTTGGTTCAGACATACAGTATTTAATGTAAAATGTCTTCTCTGTTTATGCCTTTGGGCAGGACCAAAATCTTAACTAATTAGACAGTCTACACCACATGCTACAGCTAACCTCAGGCTTATAACTCTACCAAGTAAGCAATCATAGAAGCTTGTTTGTTGTACTTTGGCCCCAAGGGAGAAACATATTGTCAAACGTGAATGTCCACATATGTCTCAGGATAATATGCCTTGGATTTTAAATGACAGACACTTCAATACTGGTTATGCATTTTGCTGTAAAGTAGAAAATGCATTTCTAATTTTTTCAATGATTTTTATTTGAGGTCTGATACTGCTGAGGATAAGTTTGTATTCTGCAATGGACTTGTGCTTCATAGACTTCAGTGCCTTCGTGGATTTGGGGAGTGGCTCGACTCTATTAAAGACTTTTCCTTAAACTTAAAGAGCCTTAACCTTGATATCCCAGCCTTAGCAAGTTTATCAGCTCTAACTATGATTACAGGTAAGTGCTCCTTTGTTAATAGAAAGCTTCAGACTCTAGTGCTTTGCTTTAATGTAGATTTGAGCAATTTCAGTTAACTTAGCTATATTCAGGGTAAAGTGAATATGATTTTTAAGCGTTGTAATGACTGTACGGAAATTGTGGACTAACATTAGGCCATCAGATACCCTTGTTAAAATGTAATCTAACGCTCTATTTCTTCATGGTTTCATTGTTTTCTTGGAATAGTCTCTAAAAAGCAAACTGCTTCCGAGCAAATTGTGTAGCTCCTACAAAAACATTCAAAATACTTGCTGAATTCACAGAAAAGCCTAATGAAATGACCAGAGCTAGGTCTTCTCTGTAGGAATACTAATATCAGGGTAGCTCAAGGGCTAGAAGCCATGCAGCTAGTATAACTCACCTCTCAGCAAGACAGCTAGACCAGAAAGAGTGCTTCACGAGGGCAGTCAGGCTGCTTTTGGTAGCCAAGCTACTGTAGGTATTCCATGTACTGCTTTTTTGAGAGAGAAAACTGGAGAATAATAAGAAAAAAATCCTCGTCTGCAGTTGCACGAAAGGTTTTGGGTGTGCATGTGACCATATCACCCCTTCTGCCTGCTGGGGCGAATAGCAGGAAACTAATGTCAGAATCTGCCAAATGTGGACAGTAAGTACAAAACGGGGGAGCATAACCTTATCGAGTGTGATTTTTCTCATTCCTGAAACAACAAAGCCCCTTGAAGTACACACTGCATGCCTTGGGCTTCTTGCAGTTGAAGAGGCATGGCAGATGGAAGCAGGAAGGGTTGGGAGGAAGGGTGTCTGACAACCATATAGCAGAAGTCAGAGCAGCAGTCATCTCTGCTGAGAGCCTCACACTCATTTCAGAAAAGCTGGTAGTACGAAAGTGCAACTGTGTCATCAGTGTGAGACAGGGCTTCAGCGTGCCTTGAGCTGGATCTTCCCAGGGATGCTATAAGCTCCACTGGGATGGATATTGATTTCCTCCTGCATTTCAGGCATCCACCAGTTTGCAGGCGGTGGCCTCAACAATATCAGCTGCAGTCTTCATTTTACCTAGGATGAGGTGATGCTAGGGAAACACTGAGATAAAACGCTCAACGGCAAATGTAAAAACTGTAAATTGGCCAATTCCTGCTGACATTTGTGGGGCCAAGACTTTGGCTTCAGAGTTTGCATGGTACGTTTCCTTCCTGCGTGTGGGTGAAGGGTTAGCATATACATGTTCTAGCATTAACTCTCTGCTTCTTAAGAAAATGATTTTCTGTTTTTTAATGAATTTCTGTTCATTTTTTCTGTAGTTGGAAAGGGTGCATTAAGGTCCAGATTCTGGTTTCTTTGATAAAACACTTAAGTCCAGAATAACTCATTGGAGTTGCTTTGTTCTGTACGAAAAAATTTCAAAATGAGTGATATGTTCAAGTGAGAAAGAACATTCCCAATTTATTTTTTTACTCCTATATATAAACATCCACTGACATGTGTTCATGCATGCTTACATATATGTATTATACATACATATATATGTGTGTATGTATATACATACCTATATACATACACAATGTATACATGTATGTTTATGCATTTAGATATCTATAAATCAAGGACAGGTGCTGTCTCTCTCCATATATATTTACATACAGGCATATATGTTCACATATATATAGCACATATCATTGATTTAGATTATTTACTAGATATTAGATATGTCTTTTTGAGATATTCTTGATGAGCTTCCTGGAGACTGAGAGGATGCAGGTCGATGAACAGGATCCCCAGCAAGCTGTCTAAGTGAATGTAGTAAAAGCTATTGTACAGGAAGAAAAGTTTTTCTCCTCGCAAACCCATGCCCTGTTTTAACATGATAATTCTTTGTTCAGTTAGACACTGTTTGCTTGCCCTTACATGAAGAGTCAAAGTTCTCCAGTGGCTGGCTCAGGTCATCCTAAGAGGTTTAATAGAAATAGGTTTTAATTGATAATGCCCCACATTTCTTCCTTTCCTTGATAACAGCCCTCTCAGGAGTTGGCTATGTTGTGCTGGTCTTCCCAAAGTTTCTAAACAAATGGAAGTAACTGTTGCCTTTAAAAGGAGAGCATTTCTGTCCATAAAAGCTTCAAGGTTTTCTGTATTTGTCAAGCTTTTCTTGATTTTCTCATCTCTATGAGATGGTGCTTAAAATTAATGTTGTTTTCTGCTTATTCTTTTATTTTATGAGGCCAATATATCTCTGCCAATTTGCTCTTAAGGACAGAATATACTTTCGTGTGATCTAAATCAGACTGAAGATCCTCTGTCTAGTGATTTATATTCACAGGTTTCAGATCTCCAAGGGCAGCTAGCTAACTTAGGGACTCAGCCAGAAATTTGGCCACCTGAAAATGGATAGTATTGTATAACGATGAACGATATTCAAAAAAACTTGAAAGAGGAAATTAGGTAATTATGGCTACATATGAGCACTATGGGCTCTATGAGCACTACAGCACAAAATGCTGGTGGGCAGGGTTCTTTTGAGACTTTCTCAGTGACAGTATATTGAAATTTTATATTCAGGAAAGCCTTCAGATTTGCCTCTGGTATTGCATGCCCTGAGAAGTGTCTTCTTGTCTTCTCCCTGCAGTTTGAGTATGACAAGCCATGTGCTAGTTTGCAGCTAGTCCCACCAAAAGAGAAAAAATAATAAAGCTAAATTTTGGAAATCTGAACTCTGTTGAACATTTTTAAGCATTGTTTCGAGGCTTGGCTTAGATTTAGGTGGGTCTTTTAGGTGCCATTCTGTATCTCTGGAGAGGGTACTCTTCTCTCCTGTAATGGACTGTCGGAGGCAATGGGTAGTCAGCAAACCCTGGTTCAAGCCCTTTTTGTGGGTCAGAGCAATGGAGAGTGACCTTTTCCAGGAACATAGGATATCCGACTATTGAGTATCGCTGTCTTTTGTGCTGAGGCCATTTGACATATTTCACAGGCTGGAGGATGGCTGTTGTGTTGATGACTGGGGGACAAGCTGGTGCTCAGAGGGACACCCAAGGCCCAGTCTCAGGTCTGATTCCAACAGGAAGGGAATCTGACCATGCATCTCCCATGTCCCAGATGGATATCCATGTCATTGGGCTGCAAGACAGGAAGGAGCAGGAAAGCTTTGTTTTGTGAATCTAGTTGTTTGCTTTTATTAGCAACGCTGCAAAACCGAAATGCTGGCTTGAGCAAAATTTTCTTCATTGTTACACAAATTGCTCCAGTTCTTATTTTGCATTAATCAACTTTTCATGACTTGATGGTTCAACCAAGAAAAGAAAAAGACAACAACTCAGTGTTGTATAATAGTCATAGCTTGTTTTAATACTGTACAGCATCTTAGGTAGCACCAAATTCAAGAATTGTCTCTGTGGGTAAAGAAAAACGCTCGTGGGAATAATGACCTGTTTGTTCTTGATTTCATGAATGCTCTCCATAGCCCAAAGACAGACATGCTCTTAGAAAACAAACCCTCTCATATACCTAGTCATTGGCAGTTTAGTGGTGGACTTGGCAGTGATAGGTTAATGGTTGGACTCGATGATCTTAAGGGTCTTTTCCAACCTTAATGATTCTATGATTCTATTGCTGAAGGCAAAAATTAAGAGAAGTCGCTACTCTGTTTCGCATGTTCTCTCTCTGGTCTCCAAGAGTGATGGGGAGAACTAACATCTCTCTACCAGTGAAGGAAGAGGGAATAAATGTAAAAATTAGTGTTGGAGGCTAAAAGACATTCCCCTGTTCCCAGTGTCCCAAGATACTGAAGGCTGTTCTCTCATTTTGGGATGTCAAATCGGCTCCCCAGTAAGAGCCCCAGTAGTTCCGGTGCCCTTTAACTAACCCTGCTGACTTGTTTGGAGCTGCAAATCTCCTATCTCAACCACAGCTGCAGGTCACAGCATAGGTTGTGTGGTTGTAGGCACATATGACCCTTAGTTCTGTTTAGTAATTTTGAAGAGAATGACAGGAGACCTAGTGAGTACCACAATACTCGCTAATTCACTGCTTGCTTTGGGTAAAACTAAAGGTATGTGCAACATAAAATAAACAGGAAAAGATTTTGTAATATTTTGCATTGTATAATCCATTAGAAAGTCCATATATTTGTGCTTTTGCTGTTTATTTTATGTTTCCTGGGAATTTGCAGTATGTTGCCTAGAAGGAAAAGCATCATGTTGGATTGCTGCTGAATTTTCAAGTCCTTTCAGATAGGACATCAGCTTGAAAGAGCACCCAGAATGAAAGAAGTGACATCTGGTTTATTATGGGTGGCTTGCAAACAGTTAACTTAAACTCTGCAATGCCAAAGCACATCTTTTTTCTTTAAGGTACTCCTTTAGGATCTTCCTCTCTCTGTCTCTCTTCTCTTTTTTTACTTCCTTCGGTTGGTTAAGAAGGGCTGGACACAACTTCCTCCAGAGCAGATCAGCGGCGCTCTGAGCATCAGCCAGAAGAAAGTAGTTAGGAAACAACACACGACACTCACCCCACATCCCCATGAAAGCAAGAAATGAGTTCTGTCCTGTTCTTTTTCTTTGGATCATTTATTCTGTTGGGATATAGGATCTAATGAGCTGAAGAAGAGTGCCAACATGGAAAGAAAATGCTGGTCATCTTGGGACCAGTTCTGTCCTTCGTTCCACATGGACGATTTCTATCAGTTTAGTGTGTGGCGTAGATCACCAGTGTTCCTGCACAACCACTCCATGCTGGACTGCATAGTGTTGATGATGACGCCTTGCAGAGTAGACCAGATATTAGCTCAGCCTATTCTTGAAAATGCTTCCTTAACTTCCCAAATGACCATTTATAATGCTCTGCTTTACAGTTTTTCTAACTGTCAAAATATAAAGGTTGAGATTCATCTCAAGGGCACACTCTAACTTAGCATCAAATTTCTGCCCGCTCTAAAACAGCTAGTGTTCTCTCTCTCTCTCTCTCTCTCTCTCTCGTTGATTCTCTTTTCCTCTCTCCCTCTTTCTTTCTCTATCCACATCAAAATATTATTGTTTTGCCCACTTGACACTCCCAGCGGGATGCTGCCGAGTACAGAGCATTCTAGCCCTCATTCAGCCAAGCTCTTTTGGCATATGTTTTGTTTTAAGTGTGTTACAGACCAGCCCAGAGCCACTGTATATATTGGGCTTATTCACACTCTTAATGCTTTGTTAGACTGGCACCAGAACATGGAAGAATATTGTGAGGTTTCAATTAATTACAAGTTTCTGTTTGCCTTCCTGCTGTTGGGCTTTCTGTTCCAGTTTACAAACACAATTTTTAGTACCATCAGTCATACCAAGAAATAGTAAGGAGTCCGGTCTGGCTAAAAAGTGTCTGGCTGCCGCAGTTCCCTTCTGAACATGAATTTGCCCAACTTCCCTACGGAAGGGAGGCTCACCTACTCTTCAGCAGCAGATATCCTTCAGTCCTGTTGCCAGGATCCTCCAGAGTGGGTGCTTCGTGTGCTGGGTCTACATACGAGCAGGTGGCAGACTGGAGGAGTGTAGGAGAGCCAGTTATAAAAAAAAAAAAAAAAAACCTCTCCAGATTGCATTGTCTGCCTTCCCCCCGCCACTTTGCCGAGGGAAACACTGTCAGCATCAAAGTGAAGTACTCATTCCTCCTTCTCCCCTCCCACCCTTTTGCTGAGGCAAGAACTCTTTCCTCCTACACCAACCAGCAGTCTGTGTGTTACGTTGTGGTTTTCTTAAAGGAGGGAGCAAACTATGATGTCCTGTGTGGTCATTCAGCTCATCTGACTTTAGGTACCTTGCACAGCTGATGGAGAATACAGGGCACCTCCAGAAGATGATTCACCCACCTAAAATCTTGATTATCTTCTAAAAATGCCCATCCTTCCACTGACGTTAGAAGGAGCTCGAGAAGTCTGCGCTCCTCGCTTGGGCACCCCTGTAAAGTGCCCGAGAGTTAGGCAGGATAAATATGGGCCAGATTGCAAGAGGAGACTCTTGGATATGCCGAGTTGCAATCTTGCTGTGTAACAGCGTGCACGAGACGAGCAGAAAGCTGCAGGCAACTGAGCCTTGTGTTTATTTGAGTTATAGAAGGGGAAGAGGATTGTGAAGGGGGAAGAGAAAATCAGATAACTATATTGAAACCGAGACAATCAAAAGGCCTATTTTAAGTCTGCAGCGGACATCTGTTGCATTTCTGATTGGACTGGCACCTCAGAATGAATTAAGGCTAAAACTGAGCCACCCTGACACAGAGCACAGAGCTCAAGGGTCTCTGAGATACTCAAGGTCTTTGAAATACTTGTGCTCTTGGAGAGATGTTTCTCATAAAGGTAGCACTCCGTCTGCCTAGCCCTGGCATAACCTACCCCGTGTCAGAGATTAGGGAAAGAAGGACTAGCACAGCTGGTAACAGGTTTTCCTGCTCTTTTACTTTCTTCCTATCAAGTTTTTGCTGATCAGCGTAATTATAGCACAGAATCGTGTTGAGATTCCTGGGAAAAGGAGAAAGGTGTAAAAAACTTGCTGCCTTCAGTTTGCCAGGATGAGCTGCTAAGTTTGCAGAGCTTTAGAGGCAAGACTTCCGATGAATCATTTTGACAGGCTTATGGAGAGCATCTTTGCCATAAATCACCATTTTTCTTGCAAAAATCAATGGTATCCTAAAACACAAGGCTGAGAAATCCTATATTCACTTTACCCGGTGCCTTTTTAATTGTCATTATAAGAAAGTCTGAATACAATAATATTTACACACCTCCTCAATCAGTTAGAGAAAATCTATGGGTTTTGACTAGCTGTCCTTCTTGGGATAAATCTTGGCCTTATCATTCCCATGTGGATAAGAACGTCCTGTGGAAGACGGCGAATGATTAGAGGCCATCAGCTTCAGCACCGGTGCACATACTTACCACAGGTGCCTTGTGCTGCTGTCTTTAGGTTGAGTGAGAAAGACTGTGGGTCTTTCTTGGCCCAAATGAGCCTGGTCGTGTGGAAAAGGCAAGAAAATGTTTCCTGCTATTTGAACCCTAACTATTAAATTTAAATCTTTGAGTAAATTAGACCCAAGACTCCTCAGGTCTACCTAAGAGATGAGTTGTTTCTTATACTAGTACGTTCCCCAGAAACTAGTTGGATGCTAACACCAGCGACTGCAATGGCAGTGCCAGTGCATATGCTGCCCTTTATTAGTGGAAGAGCTTCCACACAGGTGGCTTTGACTTTCTATGGGTCCACAAGGGATGCCTTAGGGACTGGAGACTGAGAACTCCTTCTTCCAGCGAGGCGGTTCCAGTTGTGAGGAATTACCTTTGTAGAGGTTTGCAAGTAGCAAAGGCCATTGCATGGCAATTGATGCAGGAGAGGACAGCGCGGTTTATCAGAGACTGCTTTAATATTGTAGCACCAGAGAGTGGCTTAAGGACAGAGTATGTCTTAATACTGAATTTTCATTATTTTGCTATTTAAAGCAAGGCTACTAATATTAAAATCTTTGCACATACTGTGTTTTGCATCAGTATGTTTCACGGCTAGCCACCAAAGACATGATTTGTTCATGAAACCTTCTGAACTTGTCAGTGTGAGACAACGACTGTTTAGTTCTGGATGGAAATGTTAACAACGTTGCTGCGTGCTCCAGAGCCAGAGATAATTTTCCATGCTCTGCAGCAAGGTATACACCTACTGACGCATTGGTTTAAAAATGTGCTCTGCTAATTTGTAGTCAGGTTTTGGATCCTTTCTAGTATTTCAGCTCCCTAGGTCCATAAAGATATCTTCACTTACACAGCCAGGAAACAACCTCAAAACAGATTAAAAGATGGGAACTCTTCAAAGACTGCAAGATTAATTTAATGTCCTGCAGATTCTCTCAGTAGGCTAGTGGTAAAAAAAAAACACAACCAAAACCCTACAGCTTTTCAAATCTGTATAAAATATTTATCCGCCAAGATTTTTAAGGGCAGAATCTGCCTAAGTATTTACTCTCAGTGACCTGTATAGTTAAGGCTTACATAATTACACTATACACCATTTACTGGAAAGGCTTTAAATATTCATCTACTCCTCGTGTTTTAATGTAAACAAGGCACTTGGAATACCTAGGGTTTTTAATTCCTGCAAGGTGGAAAAGATGTCTGAAGCAGATGTTACTGCTTGGATGAGTGTTGCTCTGAAGGAACAGGGCAGATTGATGGTACTTAAACGATAGAACACAGTAACTTCTGGCCAGAGATGTACACGTCTGCACATCTCTGATTCTGATCCCAAACTAGTGTTCTTCAGGAGCTGGCTCTGCCTCAGTAAATAAAGTTGAAAAAAGTGTAAAATGGGTGAATATCAGTGGAAAAATCAGACCTTTACACTTCTGACTGCCTTCATTGAACCCCATCTGTTTTATTGGTTTGTCAAGAACATCTAGCCAAAACAGGCGGTAAGGGGAGGCAGCGAGGAGTTTATATACACATGCCTGGGCAAGGCACCACTGCGCCTTGCGCAGACACCACGCCTGCTTCTGGAAGTAAAGAAAACTCTACTCTTTTCCCTGTTCGTTAGGGGACGGACAGAGAAAGTATCTATCACCCACTCCTCCTGGAGCAGAGGAACAAGAGCTGGGGGCAGTGGGCACAATATGGCGCGTGGCTGCCAGGGGTGGGGGAGAGGGCCAGGGAAGGCAGACAACTTCAAATGCATCAAAGACGAGAACTGCCAGAATTACTCCTTGTCCCCTGCTGTCACTGATTTTATATGTCTAGTTGGTTAAAATTCATTTAACCTGCATTTTCTTAGACTGTCCTATCCGGTATTATTCTATTTCATGTGTAAATGATTATGACTTTGCCATTGAGCAAGTTCTTACCTGTGAATTTCAGTCAAAGGCAAATCAAAACATCACAAAATCATTTGTTCTGAAATGTTATATGAATTTATCCCCACTCAATCTTGATAGCAAAAAGCACAAAATTGTCTTTCCCCATGTACCAGTAAAGAGCCTGCTTTTAACGAATCACAAATCCGATTCATTCTGCTTACGCTTAAAGAACTGTGGATGCATTTAACATGGTTGTAGCCTTTTAAAAGGCTATTCAAAGGGGGCCATACCCCAGCTCCCCTTCCTTTTAGGAATGCCGAGGTTTTGGTGACGGATAACAGCTGCCTTCTCACTTTAGGCATTGCTCGCTCAAAGCAAAATAGTTAACTTCCAGGCTTCTTTTGTCTTAGACCTTTTAAAGATTAATAAACTAAAAAGCAGCAGCTGATCAAAATAACAAAGGGTGGTAAGGTGCCTTTAGTTTCTTATAAGAGTGTCTGCGAATTCCTGGTGGAATTCTAGGCCCAGCGCTGATGGAGCTGGCTAAGGATATCGATCGCCACTTGAGTTCACTGAATAAATAATGGTTGCCATAGTTATTGAGCATTCACAACTGGTGGGGAAGCACGGAAATCTCCAAAACACCTCCTGTGATAGTTTTGCTGGAAAATCACCCAATTAATTCTGTCTCATATCATGAAAATTATGCGAGATACGAAGGATGTTTGGAGTCCTTGTAGTAGAATTTCAATCATAATTGAGCATCTCTGCTGCCTCTTTTAGCAGCTAAAGAGAAAAGGGCACTTGCCATCTCTTATTTTGTGTGGCAGAAAGGTTAACTGACATCATAGAACCCCAACTGTTCTGAGAAATCTTATACTTGCAAAGCATTTTTCGCTTTGAGTGCCAGAGTGTGGATTTGGGTCACACCGAAGAAAACGAGCTCTCTCAATTTGGGGTAGGGAGGCTGATGTGTTTTTTCCTCTCGCTTTGCAGAACGACATGGATTAAAAGAACCAAAGAAAGTGGAAGAGCTATGCAACAAGATCACAAGCAGTTTGAAAGATCACTTAACTTTCAGTTGCCAAAACAAAGGACAACCGCTTGAGTCTGCGGAGCCGAAGGTACTGGGTGTTCTGGCTGACTTGCGTTCTCTCTGCACACTGGGACTGCAGCGCATCTTTTACCTGAAACTGGAAGATTTGGTGCCAGCCCCTTCCATTATCGACAGGCTGTTTCTGGACACCTTACCCTTCTGAGTCAAACCACCCTCCTGAAAGGCAAACGCCCACCAGAGCAGGCAAACGGATCGTGACTTACAGCTAACATTTCTGCCCTCACTTAACAGAAAAGCAGCTCCGAGTCTAAAATGAGGTCTTTTCTGGCGCTTTGTCCTTACAACCTGAGGCCTGAAACGTACTGGCTTACTGGTTTGGGGTTGTGTTCTTTGTTTTCTTTTGTGTGATTTGGGTTTTTTAAATGGCTAATATGGCACTTTTGGACAATGCTATCCCAGCAGCAGTAAAAGGTTAACATGACTGTTTTAAATCTGTTGTTTAACACCTCATGGCATATGAGGAATAAAATTGTAGAAGCTGTGTTTGAAAACAAGAACAGCAAACGGTTGTTTGCCAGGGTAGTATGTGTTTCGTGAGGATACCTTTAGCATACTTCCTGCATCAAGGGCACATACATCAGCACAATCGAAACAAAAATTCACTTTTTTAGCAAAGTACATTCAATTGAACGTTTCATACGAATCAAATATAGCAAAATGACAATGGCTGTTAGCTCCCATGTTCAAGTGCAATTTTTTAAAGTGCTGTCTTACTAAGTCTCGTTTATTAACTAATTTATTTTACTATGAAAACAAACGGAAGAAATCAAGTGAGAAAATTACATGCACTAACTTACCTGACAGAGTTTTCCAAACTTGATTCCATGTAGCGCAACTTATTGACAAATGTATGTGGAAGACACGGGAGCAATTGTGGCTCAGTTGTTCCTTAGCTAAGGAAATCCGAGTAAGTAGTGATTGGAGCATACAGGGTCAGCATCAGGGATAGTTCAGTTTTAGACTTCTAACATAAGCGACGAGTTAGTAAACGGACAGAAGATGGTTTTCAAGAACAAGCAAGTCTTGTAAAATAGTATGAATGTAAGTGCTAGGAAGGATATAGCGGGCTGCGTTTAAACATTCCGTGTTCGTACTCCTTTTTGTATGTTTATACTGTTGATGCCATATTAATATGAAATAATTTGTTGCATAGTGTCTTTATTTGTATAAATGTTTGTATGCATGGTATATTGTAATGGCTTTGCCTGTATTTATTGCAATGACTGCCAGCTCATGGGAGCCCTGTTACACATGATAACTAAATGGGGTGTTCACACTGACTCAGATACACCAGTTGGAAAACTATATACATATATATAATGTGTATATATATATATGTATATACCTATATTTGTGTGCGTGTGTGTGTGTGCGCGTGTCTTTTTATTAACCATTTGTATATAAAATATCTGTCAAATCACAAGCAGAGTTATTTTACAGTTTATTTGCAGTGACTTCTAAGGCAGTACTGTTTAGCACTTTGATATTGAAATCTTGCTCATGTTTTGCTAAATTCAAATAATATTTAAAAAGTTTAGTTCTAAAAAACTTTATATGCACTGTATTAAGTCAAAATTTTGTTGGTCATTTTGCTAAGGAAATTTTTGAATGTCAACCTGATGTCACTGTATCTTTTGTTAGCTTTAAACATTCTAGCTTTTGTCTTTTTTTAAACTATGCTGTTTATATGGAAATTAAATTATACAATCAAACAGATGCCAAATGAATTGCCTAATTGCTGCAAAGGATAACCCTGATATCGAGTCACTGTATGGTTTTCAAATAGTAATCTGGTATTTTATCACTTACTATGTTTGGATGTGCTTTTATGAAAAAATTATTCTTATATCAAGATTTATAGTAGTGTCAATAAGGAAACAGACTTCTAATCACTATAGTTAATATTTCCGGTTTACCTGCAGATAATATTTGGAAAAGTATTGCTTTTTGTATTGACTTTTAAGCTTATGTGCAAACATAATAGCATAATTAAATATCAGAGAAGCTAATGTTTCTTGTAGGTTGCTGTAACAAGCCTGACCAGCAAGACAAATATATTTTGACTGAATTTGCTTTTGTATATACTAAATATATATATATACGTATATATATATACACTCACACACATGTGCGCATACAAAAACATACAGACACAAAATCCAGAAGTATGTTTACTTTTGTCTCCTTGTGTAAGACACAAGGTCCCTTGAGAAATTACTTTTATCTAGGGACAAATCCTGCCAGGTGCTGAGCACCAGCCAGATGAGGGCTTGCAGGCGCTTCTTGCGAGTGGGCCCTTACAAACAATTTTCAGGCGAATCAGCATAGTACAGTAAAATTGCTTTTTTGTTGAGCAAGGTTTATTTATTAAGTGGAATGTGAGTGGGAGGTAGCAGGTCCAGAGCCCCGTGTGAGATTTCACGTAGCCGGTGTCCTCCAGTCTTCCATAGATAGTCTTAACTGTGATACTCTCCCAGGTCCCATCATCTGTGGAATTGTCCTTCATGTCAACTTCAATACACGGATTCATCCTAGAGTACAACCAGTGACAGGTCACAGTGGTAAAAGAAACAGTTAACGCAGAATAAATCTACTACTTTTCTTAGAGCTCTCTCAGCGTGAACATGCCTTTGTCTAGGCAGAATTCAGGAATATATCAGGTGTTAAGGGAGAGTGCCTTGCTTTTATTTCAGACAACAGTGTTTCAAGAGTTTCTTCACTCCGCTAACCGCAGTAGGTTTTTTCTTTTTTCTTTCTTTTTTTTTTTTTTTGTGGTGTTAACCTGTGGGTTGAAAGAAATGCTCTTGTACATATACAATGTAAATTAAAATTATTAAATTGAATAACATTTTTTTCAGAGGCCCCATGTGTGTTGAATAAGTATGCTTAATTCTGTTAAAATATGATGTGAATTTTTTATCGTTTATAAAACATTTAAAAAATTGTCTATTTGAGTCTTAAAAGTGGAAAAATTGGTGAAGCATGCTTAAGAACACTGGCAATTTAATGGCTAGTCTTTTGATTAAAATAGCTTTTATATAAATACAAGACCTGCAGTATCTGGTTATGCAATCTCAAGAGAGCTGGACCATGGTTGTCCCCGAGGTTGAACTACATATGGACCAGAGCAGAGAGGCTGCCTGCCCCAGACTGTACTTCTCCTCCATGCTGGGAAGGGGATGGCTATAGGGCTCGTGGTCCCATATAGTGGCTATATCTGGCTGGAAAGAGCTCTGATCCCATCTTCCGTCCCTTTTGTGTCAGTAAATCCTGGTAAGACATCGCTCCAGCAGGCACCTGCAGCACTTTCTTTAAATGAGCGTCCAGTTCCTTTCCTCACCGTGCCTTTGCTTTGTAGGAGCGATCACCTACCCCCTGCCAGAGAAAACTGTTTGGCTACAAATGCATTTTCTACAAATGCAGTTTTGAGAGGCATCTGCCGCTATTCCGAGTATTGCCATAAGTACCGATGGCTCCGGCACACCTCCGTGAGAGCTGTTCTCCTGCAGGAACTGCTCGGCTGGAGGTTACATCAAATGGTGTGCTGTGGCGGGCTGCGGGACTGGCAGCTCCTTCTTTGGAAATGTGACAAACAAAAGGTTGCTCAAACTCTTCCAAATTATTTGTTCCTTTCCCCCTATGCCTTATTTCTAAAATTAAACTAAAAATCTTAAAATCCTTAATGAGAATGCCAATGAGTTTTGCGTAATAGTCCCCTGTTAGGCAAAACATGCAGATCTTACGACCAACCCGCACCACGGTCCGAATTTTCACCCTACAAGAAAAAGTTTATCCTCACTAAACTCACAAGTCTCTCAATTTGTAATTACTTCAGGGGCCATAAGTTGTGTCCTTAGACATGGGAAGAGTACTGTGTCCTGATCTAGATCACCTGCACTTGTGTCCTTACGTGCGCCTTACGTGCACTCCTAAACCACATCAGTGGCAGCGTCCTTGCAACGGATGCGATGCCCAATGCTTGACTGGCATTGAAAGGTTGGGCTGGGTCAGGAATAGGATAACGGGTTCCTCTAGTAGAGACCGTCCTTGGACAGGAGGCTTGCACCAAGGCACCCCAAAATGAGCAACTTTAACAAGAGGTGAGTCAAATCTCTTTGTACAGCTTTCCTACCTTTACTTTTCACATTCAGGTTCATTTGTCCAATATACAAAGCTAAAATTTCAGCTATGTTGAAGAGAGGAGGGAGATAGAGAGAGGTTTAATTGTATAAAATTAAGCATGGCTCTGAGAAAAATTGGCAACTCCCTCTATGGATGCTATGAAACATGTCTTTTCATTAATTATTTGTATTATAGCAACACCTAGAGGCCATAACAGAGATCAGGACCCCACTTTGCTAGCTATCCTAATTAGCACCTCCAGTACCCACCTGGGAGAAGCTCCAGTTCAAACAGACAAAAGAAAAAGAAAGAGGAGCAACACAGGAAAAAAGGAGTAGAGTGCCATGCCCAAGGGCATATAGCAGTGCGGTCACAGAGTTAGGAATAAAAACTTTTATTTATTCAGCTAGTGTCCAGTGAATGCTCTTATTTTGTTTTCCTTTTCTTTCCCTTGGCAATTTATGCTGCCACCGTATCAAATTTCATGCAAACACGATAAAAGCATTGACAAATTCAAAATAACCCATGTATTCAAACTGATCTTGTTTATCCTGCGTATATAAGTCATCCATGAGACTATTCAAAGTCCTGGTCAATCACATGTTTGGAACTAAGCTGTGATACAAACTAGATAGTATTTAGAAAAGAGATATTTTGCTGTTCTTTATTAAATTAATGAAACCGACCATTAGGAATATTTCAAGATATGGATTAAACAATAATTATTAATGGATAAAAAAGATTAACTTTTAAAAATGCCAAACTATTGATGCAGTAACTGAATAAATGAGGAGTCAATTAATCAAATTCTTAGCAGTGGACGGCATATTTGAGAACTGTATTCCAGACCTACATTTGTGGCAATTACCAATACAGTGATTTGTCAAATAAAACAAAAAGAAACTTGTTTGCCATATGGAAACACTTTTAGCAATTTTTCTTCTGTTTTCTTTCTTAACATTAGACACCTTTACATTTATATTCATAATACAGAATGCTCTGGCTGCATTGGTTACAGAAGAAGTTTGAATACATGAAGTTGTGACATGGCTGTGAAAGTTGGATGAGATCAAGAATCTGACCTAAACTCACAAAAGCAAGGATTTTCTTTAAAGATAAGGCTGGAAGTCCAGCTGTAATTATATATTATGTATATTGCAAGATACTTATCTGTGTATAATGGAACTACTTTATTGTCAAGTACAAGATTCTGAAGCCATGCAAGAGACAAGACCACGGGGAAAAAAACGCTATTTTTTTCTCATTGTTTAATATTTTCATAGAATCATAGAACAATTTAGGTTGGAAAAGACCTTTAAGATCATCAAGTCCAACAGTAAACCTACCACTGCCAAGTCCACCACTAAACCGTGTCCCTAAGCACCACATCTACCCATCTTTTAAACACCTGCAGGGATGGCAACTCAACCGCTTCCCTGGGCAGCCTGTTCCAATGCCAGACTACCCTTTCAGTGAAGAAATTTTTCCTAATATCCAACCTAAACCTCCCCTGGCGCAGCTTGAGGCCATTTCCTCTCGTCCTATCCCTTGTTACTTGGGAGAAGAGACCGACCCCCACCTCGCTACAACCTCCTTTCAGGCAGTTGTAGAGAGCAATAAGGTCTCCCCTCAGCCTCCTCTTCTCCAAACTAAACAACCCCAGTTCCCTCAGCCGCTCCTCATAAGACATGTGCTCTAGACCCTTCACCAGCTTCGTTGCCCTTCTTTGGACACACTCCAGCACCTCAATGTCCTTCTTGTGGTGAGGGTCCCAAAACTGAACACAGTACTCGAGGTGCGGCCTCACCAGTGCCGAGTACAGGGGCACTATCACCTCCCTGGTCCTGCTGGCCACACTATTCTTGATACAAGTCGGGATGCTGTTGGCCTTCTTGGCCACCTGAGCACACTGCTGGCTCGTATTCAGCCAGCTGTTGACCAACACCCCCAGGTCCTTTTCCACCAGGCAGCTTTACAGCCACTCTTCCCCAATCCTGTAGCATTGCATGGGGTTGTTGTGACCCAAGTGCAGGACCTGGCACTCAGCCTTGTTGAATCTCATACAGTTGGCCCCAGCCCAACGATCCAGCCTGTCCAGATCCTTCTTGTAGGGCCTTCCTACCCTCCAGCAGACTGACACTCCCGCCCAACTTGGTTTCATCTGCAAACTTACTGAGGGTGCACTTGATCCCCTCGCCCAGATCGTTGAGAAAGATATTAAACAAAACTGATCCCAACACTGAGCCCTGGGGAACACCACTCGTGACTGGCCACCAACTGGATTTAACTCCATTCACCACCACTCTCTGGGCCCGGCCATCCAGCCATTTTTTTACCCAGCGAAGAGTATGCCCATCCAAGCCATGAGCAGCCAGCTTCTCCAGGAGAATGCTGTAGGAAACGGTGTCAAAGGCCTTACTGAAGTCCAGGCAGACAACATCCACAGCTTTTCCCTCATTCACTAAGCGAGTCACCTTGTCGTAGAAGGAGATCAGGTGAGTGAAGCAGGACCTCCCTTTCACAAACCCATGCTGGCTGGGCCTGATCACCTGCCATGTGATGGCACTCAAGATGATCTGCTCCGATTTAGGTTGTTTATCACTTTTTCTTAAAAGAACAGAGAACTCTGGGCTTGTTTAGGTGGAATTTTATCTCAAATAAATAAATAAACAAGCTAAGTGACATTTAAAGAAAGAAATGTGTTTAAGTAGCTGAAATATCTCAAATAACCCAGAACCTTTAACCTGCTAAGTAATGTATTAAAAAACTCCCTCCACAATAACTTCCACTGTGGTCTGTGATTAAGCACTACTGTAGAAGCGAAAGTGAATTACAGAGATGGTTTGATACTGGGGAAACTTTCAAACATAGCAGAGAGAAAACAGAAATTAATTTACCTTTCATGGGGTCTTATTATTTATCTTGCTGTGTTTCCTAATTAATTGACAATATTGATGTTTACACAGGGATTTGCTCCTTTCCAACTTCGTTTGATCCTGTGAAGAAGTCAGAATGCTGCATTTGTAGTATCACATTTATTGCCATGGCAACAGTCAGGGATTTCACAAACACTAATTAGGGTTGGCAACTTGGAATGTTTTCAGTACGGTCCCATATAATTTTCCCTCTTTTATCCATTTCTCATTATACCTTCCTTTAACAATTGACTTCTTCAGTATGTATACAAGTTTTTCCCCCCACGTCCTCAGGATTCAGTTAATACCTTCTCTGATTTACAGCCACCTTTCTTGCACCTCCACACACACCCAGTTAAGAAGTAACTGAAGTTCCTACCTGCATTTGTGTTAAGCTCCATTTCTTACACTTCAAATTAATCCAAGTTTCAGTACAACCAGCTGGTTTCTATGCCAGCATGCGCAAAAGTAGTAAGGAAAGGTACAGAGGCTTAGCTGCATCTTCCCAGGCAAGCTACTTTTAAAGGTAGATGATAAATCTTGCTCAAGGCGGAGTACAAGCCTTCTGTTTGTGGAAGCTTAAGTTCTGTGTGAACGTCCAAAGATCATGTGAAATACTTTAATTCAAGCGTATCAAGAACATTTATAGACATTTAATTTACTATGTAATAATATGGAGAGGTGGGCCTGTGAGAACCTCATGAAGTTCAACAAGGCCAAATGTGAGGTCTTGCACCTGGGTCAGGAAAATCCCAAACATGGATACAGGCTGGATGATGAGTTGACTGAGAGCAGTCCTGTGGAGAAGGACTTGGGGGTACTGGTGGATGAAAAACTGGATATGACCCGGCGATGTGTGTTCGCAGCCCAGAAAGCCAACCGTATCCTGGGCTGCATCAAAAGAAGCGTGGGCAGCAGGTCGAGGGAGGTGATTCTGCCCCTCTACTCCACTCTCATGAGACCCCACTTGGAGTACTGCGTTTAGCTCTGGGGCACCCAGCATAAGAAAGACACAGACCTGTTGGAGCAGGTCCAGAGGAGGGCGATGAAGATGATCAGGGGGCTGGAGCACCTCCCCTATGAGGACAGGCTGAGAGAGCTGGGATTGTTTAGCCTAGAGAAGAGAAGGCTCTGGGGAGACCTTATTGTCGCCTTCCAGTACTTTAAGGGAGTGTACAGGAAAGATGGGGAGGGACTCTTTATCAGGTACTGTAGTGATAGGACAATGGTTAAGAGTTTTAAACTGAAAGAGGGTAAATTTAGATTAGACATTAGGAAGAAATTCTTTACTGTGAGGGTGGTGAGACATTGTGACAGGTTGCCCAGAGAAGCCGTGGATGACCCATCACTGGAAGTGTTCAAGCCCAGGTTGGATGGGGCTTTGAGCAACCTGATCTAGTGGAAGGTATCCCTGCCCATAGCAGGTGGGTTGGACTAGATGACCTTTAAAGGTCTCTTCCAGCCCAAAGCATTCTATGACTCTATACTAATCATGTATTACAGTTGTCCAGTTGAGTTAGTGCCCTAATTTACTCAGAAGCCTTACCAAACCCCGTGTTGGTAGTGAACTTCTGAGCCTCTCTAAAAGCAAAATGTATTAATTTGTTAATAAAGAAAGAAGGCAAATTTATGATGGCTTCACCAGCAAGAGGGGATGTTTTACTTCATCGGGCATGCCCACAGTAAGAAAGAGATGTGTCTACTGAGCAAAGTAAAAGATTCCCATTCTGCAGCTCACTTGAGAATGAGTCCCAGCTGGTTGTCAAACCACCCCCCCAATAACAAAGATATCCAAATAAAACCAAGTAGAGAAGGTATGCCAGTATTGCCCTAATTTGGAAAGAAAGATGATAAATCAGACCTGTTAGAGTATATTTGTACTCTAAGCCACCGTAAATGACTAGAAGAAAAAAACAATGGAACCACCTGGAGTCTCCTTTTTTGGTTACAGGTGAAATCATATTGTTTGTTTCTAATTTAGAAAGGATTTTGTACATTATTAACAGAAAAATAGTGTTTGAATAATAAATTCTGAGGCTGACCACCATCTTCTTTCCCTACATGATGGGGAAGGAAGAGGCCTCTTAAATGATCGAAAAATGACTCCTAAGGTAGGAAGGAATTGAGAGTTCGTCTTGACAGTAAATTACTGAATCTTTTTAGGAGATTTTAATCGAAACCAGAGCAGAATTACTATACTTGATAAGGAGAGCTTATTGAAATAAGCATATGATGTGTAAAAAAAGCAAACAAAGGATTTAGATTAGACATTCAAGTCAAAAGTGAACTGTTGGAAGATGCCCTGTATTCCAACAAATGCTGAGACAAGCTAACATGAACATCTAACGAAAGCCTTTATTGAAAAAAACTGTTGCCTCCTAAGTGTACATCTTGCCTCCCTTTTTTTGAGGAAAGACTGAACTGTGCCAGCTTGCCCAATTTTTGACGACATTTCCCGCTGCTGGTCACTCCAAGGATCAGTCCTAATGCTTTTGAGAAATTTGAACCCAGAGCCCTCCAGCCTTTGGGACTTTACTTTCATGAATTTGCTTTGTTCCCCCTACCCTTAATTTCAAAAGGCGTAATCAGACTCATGGCAGGGTTCTTCGGAAGCTTTGTGAACTGGGCCACAGTCAAGAATTTCCACACTGAGTAATTTTATTACATGAAGTTTCCCGCCTGCTGTACAGAGCTGCACAATATTCAGCACAGACATCTGCTTTTCATCTGATTTCTAATGGAAAGCCTGGTGGATTGCTGCTCCTTTGAAATTAAGGAATCAGGGAACAAACTTAAGTTGTGAAAATAAAATGCCGAAGCTGGAGGGCTCTGGGTTCAAATCTTACAGAAGCACCGATGTTCTGTTTTAAACTGATCTCTTGAGGGAAGCACAATGGAAAGTATTTCTATGGACTGGGCAAGCTGACACAGTTCAGTCTTTTGGAAAAAGAATCAGGATCCACTACACGTTCAGACACAGAATTACATCCACTTTAGACCTAAGTGATAGCTTTCAGTGAAAGACTTTTCAAGGTAAGTTATCAGGGATGGCGGAACCAGAGAAATTAAAAAATAGATGTCATGAACTTAACTGAAATCTTCAAATTCTCTTACAAAACATGAGATTTTTGTAAAAAAAGCTTGTTTTACTCCATGCCTTCAAAGCAGCATCTCTTCCCACGAGATGGAGTTGTCAACGCAACATGAAAAGGCTGCAGAATGGTGCTTCTGGCCTCTCAGGGGCAGAAACAATCACGGAAATCTAATAAATATGGTGGGAAATGCTATTTGGTGTTAGCTTTTTCCAGTTTTCCATAATGCGTTATTCTTACAGCTCAAGTAAAACACAAAGCCTGGTTCAGTCTGGGCTGCCACGTCATTTAGGCTGCAGCTTTGCAGACGTGACTAGCTGGCATAAGGCAGGACTTTTGTCAGCAGCAGTCACGCCATGCCCACCTGCTTCTTCCCTCTGCGGTGCCTTCCCTTCCTTGGACCGGTGGTAGGGATCGTGTGGATGGGGGGAGAAACAGGGCAAGAAACTCATCTGGGTTAAAACTAACCTGGCTTTCCCAGGTGGGGTCTCGTCTCTGCTCCTGTGAAACCCCACCTGGAGTCCTGCATCCAGCTCTGGGGTCCCCCGTATAAGAAAGACATGGACCTGTTGGAGCAGAGGGCTGGAACACCTCTCCTATGAGGAAAGGCTGAAAGAGTTGGGGTTGTTTAGCCTGGAGAAGAGAAGGCTCCTGGGAGATCTGATTGCAGCCTTTCAGTACTTAAAGGGGGCTTAGAAGAAAGAGACTTACTAAGACCTGTAGCTCCAGGACAAGGGGCAACGGTTTTAAACTGAAAGAGGCTAAGTTTTGATTGGACATAAGAAACTCTTAACGATGAGGGTGGTGAGACAGTGGAACAGGTGGCCCAGAGAAGTTGTGGGTGCCCCACGCCTGGAAGTGTTCAAGGTCAGCTTGAATGGGGCTTTGAGCAACCTGATCCAGTGAAAGATGTCCCTGCCCACAGCAGGGTGGTTGGAGTAGATGGTCTTTGAAGGTCTCTTTCAACACAAACCATTCTGTCGTTCTGTGATTCCTGCCCTTTCCTTACTGGTCTGCAATGCTATTAATAGCATTTATTTTCCCATTTGCTGTCAGGCTACCTTGGCCTAGTTTTTAGATCTGCTGCATACCCATAATGCCAAATAGAAGAAAGAAGAGCAATGGGTACTCTTCGGAATCTTAGTGCCATATACTGTTTGCACAGGAGAAGCCTGCAGAATTCCAGTTGAAATAAGGGGCCCATTGTGCCAAGTCTTCTTTACATACATAATTGGAGACACTCCCAGGCACCTCCTGCTCCAAGGACATTTACAATTAACGAAGCAAGACAGAGGAAAAAAGTGTTGTAGTTGCTGTATGGATAGAACTTTTATGGACAGAGGCATTTAGAGACTTGCTTTGTCACATGGGAATGTTGGAAAAGTTAAGAAGTTAATCCAGATCCCACCATACTATCCTATTGCTTTAAAAAAGAAATCCTTCTTCTCTTATGCCATGAGTCAGCATACTTTTCCAAAACGGTGCTTTCAGACTAACAATTGTCAAATTGCTTGGGGAGACTCTAACCTGACATATTTAGTACGTTCTTCCCACAGCCCTCACAGAAGCTCACAGATGTCAGCTTCGATCAGACTCAGCCAGGACTGCAAAACCCATCAGGTTCATAGGGCTAGAATGCATGTTAAGGTGGTTTAAAAAGCAAATCCTCCAAAAATTACTCTGTGTTCTGCACTTAAAGAGAGACACATGAGGCTGCAAAGGGCAGCATTTCTAACAGACTGCCCTATGATAACAGCCTAATTATTAGTCCAATATTGGTTTTAAACCCAGAAATTTCTAGACCATAGGAACTCTTTTGGAAGCAGACTACTGCTTTGAATCTCAAATTGCAGCTCCCCCCCCCGCTGTGAAGAGCTGTCACCATCCAGGCAGTGGAATCCAAACTAGTCTCGCAAACCTGCATGGCACAACATACAAAGCAAAGGATGTTACTGTAACTGTCTGTACAGTGATTACCATCAGAGTAGGTGGTAAAAAAAAGAAAACATGGTATAAGAGATTTTGTTTTCAATACTCATTATTAGAAGAGCAATTCATATGACTGGACCATTTAAAACACCATAATTCAGTAAGGATAGAAGAGGGAGGAAAAAAAATTTCAATCAAAACCGATACATTGTTAGAAATCTGCAGACAGTTCACAATCATAGAAGTTTTTAATTTTATGGATTAAGACTATGTAAGGACTCCTGCGCTAGTTCCAAGCGAGGGTCCATTTAGCCCAGCATCCTGACAGTGGCCAGGACAAACTAGAAACAGGCTGTGTGGACTGATCTTGCCTTTAGGATCACTGGAGCCTAAGAATGTACCTACCAGGCATCTCATCGAGCAGTAGTCTCCAAACGTTTTTGATCGTGCACCCCTATCAGTAAAAAATTTTTGAGCATGCACCGCCAGTATATGTATATTTATTTATTTATAAACTACATACCTGTACTAATGAAGCTCTATATCATCTTGCAGACCCCCTGGGGTGCATGCACCCCACTTTGGAGACCACTGTTATAGAGGATGTCACATCATTTTAGTAGCATTTCTAGAAACAATAAACAATATCTGTTAAACACAGGGCATCTTGCAGCCAGTGTAGACACATTAGTTACCGGATCTCATTCAGATGGTATTTGGCTACCCGTAATCACGACCCTCTCGTATTTACTTCATGTGCATTGAATGCAATACCAGTTAGAAACGGAAAGGGACAATTTGTCCAAGCTTAAAAAAACTTGTTGCTTTAACAAGCTAGGAACATCAATTTAATGTGGGAAATATTAATAGGAACTGGAAATTGTTCAAGAACATTCTAGTGGGTATCTAAAAAAACCAACCCTGCCACAAATTTGCAAGTAGAAAAGAATTCATGCTGGGGAAGAAAGAATTTGTGAAATATAGAAGATGCAGAAATGCTAGTGAAACATTAGCAATCAAAATATAAAGAATGCAAAAAAGGATAATAACAGTAAATTGCAAATTTTAAACAATATACTCTGCTGAAAACAGCTATATAAGAAAAGATCAATGAGCAACATAGTTAGAAGGAACATAGGAGAAACACATTAGAGTAAAAAATTTCTGCACCAAATATTGGTCCATTGCTAGAACCAGGTATTATAATTTTGAACAAAGGCTCAGGAAAGACAGATGTGTTCATCACTATTTCTCTTCTGATTTCAGAAGGAAGCAGGAGGATAAATCTGCCCAATAAAATGTTGTAGATAGAACAGAAAATCTGGCATCCAAAATGAAGAAAAATATGATGCAGTCAGCTGCAATTACACATGTACAAATCAAGCAGCCTAAAGGGAAACAAGCAGCATGGAAAACAGGAAAAATCTCAAAGATCTTTGAATTACCAATGTATTCCAAATACTAAAAAAGAGTAGAGAGATGATCCAGGAAAACATAGATCTGTTAGTCAGATGCTGAACTTGGACACAGGAGAAATTTCATTTAGGAGCCCACCAACATAGAATTGAATGATTAAGGTGCAATTAATAATAATCAATATGATTCCATAGAACGCAGGTCTCGTAAAACAAACCTTCTTTCTTTTATCTTCTTCAACTTTCTTTTTGTTCACAGCTTTTGCTCTGGTCACAAAGATAACCGTGTTCATACAGTATATTCATAGGCCTGTGTCTTCAAATCATTTGACCATGGATTTCGAACACCACATTATATGGAACTAAAAGGATATAACTTGGGAATTGGTTCCTATCAGTCTATTAGTGAATGATTTTGTCAATGCTACACAGTTTCCACTGATTAAATTTGCACAGGACACAGAAACAAGTGGGATGGTAAACAAGGAGAACAGATAATTTGTAGAGAGTGATCTGAATGGCCTGATTAAAAGAGCGTATTAAAAAATTGTACAGACAGAGATGCGAGGACATAACTGAGGAGTAAGGACTATAGTCTTATGATACTGAAAGCTCACTTCAGAGCAGGGACTCAGAGAAGCACATATGGATCATCATAAATTAAGCTGAAACTAGTGTAGCTAATTACTTCCCAACGATGGCAGGGGATAGAAGACTTGGTGCAACTTAACGACTTTGTCCTGGCAGTCAGAAATGCTCCAGCATGTCCGAGGTTGTGGGGCTTAGTTTAGGGATAAGCTTTCACGATCTTTATGCGCAAGGGCACCCTGAGTTGCCTGACAGGTTTTTTCTTCTGGCTCTGAATGAAAGGGATCTATATTTTTATGACAACTTTGTAGATCAACCCGCAAATATAATTCTGATCTAGGAAGGGCACTCCTGAGCTCTAAATGCGTTGATAACCATTTAAAATTTAGAACACGATAGATGGTGCAAAAATAAAGTTTATGAAATTGTATTCAAATTCTGAACGTATCTTTCCTTGCCAACTTCACGCTCCTTTTTATTCCTTATCTCTGATTTTTATTGGCATAAATGTGTTGGGAATGTCTGTCTTCAGCTGAATTCTCAGATACAAACACGACTATTCATGCATAATTAAGAGTATGTTCTGTTCACTAATCATTAGTAATCATGCTCTAGTTCCATATCAAAACTCCAATAATCAACCATGGAGCAGAAAAGCTGCAATGCAATTGAAGTGACCAATTATATGTCACAAGCAGCAAATAGTCAAAGTTAACAACTCACAGGCACAGACAATATTTTCCCTCAGGTGAGGACTTTGAAAATCAGTCCATCATGAATGACTTGTGAACAACAACAAAAAAGCTAAAATTATCCTATAATCCATTTACAGTGAATGATTCATCCAGTCCTAGTAACATCCATGCTAATCGCTGACCCACCCAGTTACTCTATTTTCGGGCACCAGCAGAGGTATCCCTTCACACAATCTTGGTAAAGGTGCCATGCAAACAGACAGGCCCTGATCCTCCTTCTGGTGCAAACTGCTGTCTCCATTAGTTTTGAGAGAGCTACTTCAGTTTCACCAGCTCAAAATCCAGAGCTGAGCAATAATATCAATAGACACCATAATAATAAAATATTATGGATTGTTCGTTCTCTGAAGGACATATGTATATTAGCTTTTAATAGGTTTAATAGGCTTTGTGTACAGCTTTTATACACAGTTACGCAGCTTACTCTACACATTTACTTTCTGATTTCTGCAATGTTTCCCACTTGTTGCTCCAAGTTTCTTTTCCCTTGTTCCCATAATCTCCATGCAAGCCTCTCTTCAGCAACTTTTGCCTTGTGCTATGTTCTTTCCAGCAGTTCCCCATCTACCCGAGCATGCAGCTTTTATCTTTATTTCACCGCCAGTGGTCTGCATCAACTAATACACATTGACATTTTTGTTTCCTAGGGTTATCTCATGATAGCCTGTGCCCAGTGTTTCCTTTCACAGCTGACACCTGCACCTCATACACGTTTAACTTTTAACTTGTTGATGTTTCTAGTCTATCCTCTATCTGCCTGTGGGCAATCTAGTCTTCCTCCGTACTCTGGGACTGGTGGAGATCTATGGACCAGATATGGTTTCTGTGAGGACCAGTACCATCGTGCTTCAGAAGCACTTTGTAAAAATTGCATTAACTATACTCCACTTTAAGCCCATGAAGACCCAGCTGCCCAACCTCCATATAAGCCTTGCTATTTTTAGTTTGGTACCTCCTACATTTTACCTCTTGCAGATTTTCTAACATTTTATTTCATTTCCTTAGTGAAAACATATGGCAAACAGATGCCTAAGCAGGGCCCCAGGCACCCATCTCTTTTTCCAGACTTTTCAGGATATCTGGGAAAATTCATAGGTTTATCCTGATATGCATCACACTTGCAATTTATTTCAAGTGCTACCTTTTCAGTGACAGGCATCCTAAACACCATCAGTTTTGGAGGTGTGTCATTTTAAAATCAAGTTTCTGTCTCTATTTTTAATTTTTTTTCATAGGCAACCTTGAAAACATAAATAAACTAACCACCAGGATTCAAAAATGGTAGCAGCTGAGTATCAGTCAGAGGAAGCAAGGATGATCTAAATATCTTCTTTCTCCTTCTCACATGCACCTCTCAAAATTTAAAATAAAACAGTTGAGACTAATCTACAAACATCAGTTTACCAGTCCCTCCCTAAACCTTAAGTCATACCTTCCACGCAATGGCGTGACCACAGCACTGTCTGAGATAAAAGGGAAATGATCTGAAGACTTGAAAATGCTAAATCCAGCTCTGCTTAACAATTGCTAGTCCCCTCTGAGACGGGGATTTAGCTCTTTTGCATGGATTATGAGAGTGCTGAGATTGCGCAGCAGCCCCCCACTTGCTGTGGCCAAGGCAACTATGCCATGGGAGAGAGCATCCTCCAAACCAACGGGACAACGGGAAAGTCTTCAGTAGAGCTGTTGGTCTCTGTCATACACCTTTTTCCCAGGTATCATCAGCCTTGTGTTATACTATAATTCTTCTCTTCCCTTTCCCATGCCTCACCCTTTGTTCTACTATCCTCTGGCAACACATTTAAAATTAATATTTCAATATGTTGAAATTGTTTCTGAATTTTAAAAGTGTATGTATATCCTGGAGAAAGTTTATTTTGGTAAGGGGGACTATAGGTGGATATTGGCATTCCTTATTAAGGCTGTTTTGTAATTAATTGCTCACATGCGACCTGAAAGCCAAGAAATATCATATCTGTTTTCCCTCTGCTCTGTCCCCTTCACAGGATTCACTCATTTCAGAAACACAAAATATTGAGCACAGAATTTAAGATGCAATCATGTGTTGAGAAGAGAGTACTGAGAGCCAAACATGTGCAAGGTGGCAGATTTACCCTTATAACTGGATCTATCTCCCAAGCATGAAGATACCCAAGGTGTGTCAAGATTTGCTCCAGATATCAGACATCAGAATGTAGATTTATTCACAAAATGCAAATGTTTAATTTAGAAGCTATTTGAATGAGCAGCCTCTTGAATTTATTGTCATACTTTCTTTTTCCTTTCTCATTAAAAATGTTGCTTTTTTCTTGCACAAAGGATGAGAATGCTGCAATGCACCCTTTTCTGTATCAATATGCAGCAATCGATTAATGCTGAATTAGATGATTTTACCATTTATAAGACACGCAGTGGAAGCCGATACATAGGCTGTATGAAATTGCTCTGAAAGGCGTAGCACATGGTCAGGAAAGACTATCAGCTCTCAGGCCACAGGGCTCCTTCAGAAGTGATTTACAGGTATCTTGCTCAATATTTTATATCAAAATTATCCAGCAAAAAAGAAATGTAAGCAACCAAATCAATGCCAAACCGATTGTTGTGTGTGATTTCCAAGGGATGTTTCTTTTTCTCCCAGATAACTTTTATCCACACGAAATGTTCCTTACAAATGAAGGATCCCTTTTTGTTGTCCATAGGGAGGAAGGGCTAAAGAAAATAATGACACACTAGCCATCATAGGGCATTTCCAAGGGATACTTAGTATTTCTTCCACACATATCTCAATAGATAATGTTCCTTACAGCTAAAGGAGCCATTTTTGCCGTCTTTACCCAAGGAAGGACTAAAGAATTTCATCATGCCAGGTCACAAATGTGACCGCTGGAAAGAAGCAAAGCTTTGCAGTCCTCCCAAAAGATGACTTTTTAGTATCTATGGAGCATCTTCTTCCCCAAATTCCTGCTGGTTAGCTTAGTTATAGTTGCTGGTTAGCTGTGCAACACGGGCAGCAGCCACCTGTGGTGACAGCGACCATCCTGATGGACTTGCCTGCCTCCGGCCGAGACCTCCCAGGCACGCTGGCCGGCAGGACTGCTGGATGCTCGTGGACCGGCCATCCTTTTGAACGGAAACGGGGCAGAAGACTCTCGCTTCACCCACTTTTCTGTAACTTCAGGTGTCTCTGCAGGTCTCTCCACACCAAATGAGAGACTGAAGGTACTCCTTGTTTTATGGCCCAGACTCTCTGAGCTGGGCTGTTGAACCATTTCCACAGTACTCTCTTGATAACATGCTTCTTAACTTGCCTCCATGTTCCTAGCCCTCATTTTACTATTAATTACTTGTTACCAGTTTTGTGTGCAAGCAAAGCATTTGGTGGCTTGTCGTTAGTAGCCACGTGGGGCAGCTACAGACCAAAGGTGTTGGAC
Source organism: Nipponia nippon (assembly GCF_047370975.1). Lineage (NCBI taxonomy): Eukaryota > Metazoa > Chordata > Aves > Pelecaniformes > Threskiornithidae > Nipponia > Nipponia nippon. The sequence continues at coordinate 66,688,578 of NW_028262290.1, forward strand.
TCCACTCCGTGCAGAAGAAATCATGTGTCACCCTGTCTGCCCGAAGTCCTTTCAGCCTGTGCCAGCTTCTCTTTCCTCTCTGCCTACAGCACCACGGGGACCACAGGAGAAATGTGACTGGAAAATAATGTGATTTCTGGTTTAATTCAATGAAACACTTGTATTGGTTTCTAAAACGTACAGGCATTTTTTTCCCCCCTGGAATCACAGTTTTCAAAGAAAACTGATTGCCATCACATGCATTAAAAATGGCTTTTAACAGTGACTTTATCAAATGTATTGGAATATTAGCAGGTATGTTACATGCATAAATGTAATGTGTTTCACCTTCTCTATCTAATCCGAGAGCTTCTTATTTTCCATCCACCCACTCGGGCACACAGTTATTCATTAGGTACAAAAATGAACTGCACACCTTAAATATATTCAGATTATTGTAAAACTGCCTCCACCTTGCTACCAGAATTGCCAAGGTAAAAATATCCGTCTCTTTCTCAAAAGATAGATGGTGATAATATAGAAATGTTTCTACTTCCAAAGCGCCTATACTAATACAAGGAGTCAATTCTATTTAAAAATAAATTCACACTTGAACAGTTGCTGTACTCGATACATGTATTTCACACACACAAAAATGTTTAAAAAGTTATGTAGCTCTAGTCAAGCATTTAGAAGTTAGGGAATAAAAGAGCCAAGACGAATCTTCTGTGCCTGAAGAAACTTTTTTCACCCCTCCTTCCTGCGTAAGTATTACGATATAGGCCTTAATTACATGAAAATGTGCTTTTTTACCTCAGGAATACATCTTGTTTAATCCAAAGAACATCTTTTTCTCTTCAAATTGTTCTACCTGAGCCACCTGTGCCATGAACACCTATAACATTATTAAATGTCCCCTCTGTCCTAGTTTTCTAGGCAAATGAAGCTTATGTTATGCTATGCTCCTGTCCCTCAGACCCCACTGAGAACTTTTGAACCCACTGGGTGGTTTCAACGGAAGAGTAGAGGTTTTAAAGAAGAAAATCTTATCCAAATTTCAGGAAAACCAGGGCAAGGCGAAGGCCCTGTCAACGTCTCCCCTGAAGTAAAGGCTGAAGGTGAACCCTGCTCTGCTGCCAGAACTCAGGCAGCTCAGCCCTGTGACCCCGCTACAAACCTGCCTTCACCCATCCTGCTGCACCAGGGCCACCCGCACCCCCTGCCGCAGCCCCCACCTGGCCTCTCCTTTCTGAGCATCTACTTTTTTTGAAAAGTGTTTTGCATGCATTTTTACATAGGTGAAATCTGCTTTTGCTCTTTTCTTCTTCTCCTTGCTGCTCCCATCGCCCCCAGCCTCTTGCTTTTGTCTGGCTGATCGTGTTTTGGCTCTATAGTTCTCCCTTGCCTTGCACACTCAGTTCGCCCCCTCTAAGCTGAACATTCGGGCTGTGCTATTTAGGCTGCGCTCTTTATGCTTGCAGCCCGGAAGTTTGTGGTAAAAATTCTACACACAAGGCATGTCAGGGCAATTTCACTATTAGGTGATAAAATTCCCCTTCTTTCTATGCGCACAAGTCACCCTTCAGTCAATGTTTCCAACAACGGCCCAGTCTCTGATATCCTTCAGTGTAGCTGAAATGGAGCTGGGTCACAGATCACAGCAATAATGCCTATGTCAGAAAAAAAAAAAAAAAAAAAAAATATATAAAAAAATCAGCACATTATCTGAGGGTTCATCAGCCATCTCTGCCAAACATGGATCTTGGACAACATATTGTAATTTTGCTAAATAGTGTCAATACAGATGTTTGCACATTGTCAGGAAATCAATTAAATCCCACTGTTCTCTTTACTCAGACTCTGCTTCCATTTTCTCTCATAAGACAGAGGTGTAACAGTAGATGATGGATAACCTCTGGTATATTCATAATTGCTGTGCAACACGTATATGCACATTATCACATCAGTTTTGCTGTATGTGCCTTTATCGTCACTTCTCATCACCGCAAATGATTCACTGAAGCAGCAGGCAGTGAAAAACTGCAAAACCTTTCAGGTGCATTCGATTGGCACTACCTGTAATACATTGCAGCAAATCTGCTTGTGTCCATGTATATCCAACCCATCTCCCAAGAATTACCATTTCCCCATTTCGTAAAGGTCCCAGTGTTAATTGCCTTGTGCAGAGTGATCACCTTTCTTTTTTCCTCTCTATTTTTTTAGAGTCCTGATTTGATGATTCAGTTTGTATCCACATGCACTTAGTGACAAATAACACTCTGCCTTAGTAGAAAATGACTCTTGAAGGGCTGCAGCGAGACTGAACCTCACTCTAGGGAAGAAACACTACAAAAACTGCAGTACCAATCTCCAGTGTATAGCAAAAAAAGGAACTTAAACTCTCAAGTACAACTCTATGCCTTGTAACTATGCTAAGATATTTCGCTTAACCGCCAGTATGTCAACATTGAAATAGGACTTTTTTTTTTTATCTTAAATGAGTCAAATTCTGGTGATACTGAAATCAATGACAAATCCCGACTTACTTTGATAAAATGTGAACATTATTGGAGAAATTTACATTAATAAAGTATGAATTTTAAACCGTAACATCTGCACTCTTCATTCCTTTTGCTAATGAAATGACATAGTAAATTGGTAAAAATACAAACAACATTATACAGCTTGGCATTCTATTGCTTCCAACTTCTTTTTGTAACATTCAAAACCATAAAAGAATTAAAATATAAATATTTTTCTGTAATGGCGTAAATCTAAGGAAAATCTAAGATTTGACAATAAAATTTTAACTTTACATACAATTTTCTTCTGAAATGTTCCTATTTGTTGTAGCACAGAGTCTATTACTCATTCCCTGGAAGTTGCTTCAATAGCAACTGGGTAGGTAGAATAAAACTGCTGAAGATTGTACCCTGTGAAGCAAAAAAATACCTACAGGCAGTCTTATCTTCTAAAAAGAGTCTGATGAAGTAACAGGCATGACGCTGAGAACCTAAGGTGTCCTGGATAGACGTGTTTTTGAATGAGTCCAGAAGGTCTAGAGCAGCCTTGTGGAAGAGAGAGGAAGAACATACCTCCCACCTGGAACTGATCATACAGAGGGAGCAAAAAGTGCCATTGCCTTGCAATTCATGGACAAATCCAGGGCACTAACTGGAAAAAAAAGGAATGATAGCCTCAGATGTGCAACACATTTCCGCATTTCATGCAAAACATGTCAACATTTTTGTCAAAGTTAAGAGCTTTGATGACTTACATGTTACATTAGTATGGTGATCACCAGTGCTGTCTGATGGTCTTTTGCTTCAGCAAAGGGCGGCAGTGAAAGTATATCTTTGACATCTCTTCCTCTCCGTATAGTACTGATACCATTGCTACATATTATTATGAATGCTTTTAGCACTGCTGTAGGGCTTCTAGGTCTGCTGGAGTACAGTACAGACCCAGGACATTTGGACCGTGGAAAAGATAAAGAGCTTTTGGGATGAGTCATACATAGGGGAACAGAGTTGGGTAAGAGATGGAAAGGACAGAGGCAAGAGACTAGTGGCAGAGTACTCTGAAGGTGGCCACGCAAAGAACAAGACTATTAATAACAAGAAACACATGTAGGGTGTGGGCTGGAAGAAGGCAGATCCCAGCATCCTCATCAGCAAGCTCATTCTACTGCTCCCTGAAAGCCTCCTTCCTTATCTAAAGGATGCAGAGCCAAACTATGATCCCACTTAATGCTCCTTCTTTGCAGAACTACCAGTAAACACAACGGCCTTCCACAGGAAGCACGAGTGACGTTATTGCTCCTCCACTTGTATCTGCATGCCGCCTTATTACTAGGACTCACCATCAGTAGAGAGCTTCTGCTGTTGGAAATGGGTATTGCATGATCAATGTCCATTGGGGGGACAGCTCTTTGTGCTCAGTATTTGCATTCCTATCATCTGGCAGGGAAGTCATAGAGAGCAGAGGGCTGCAGTGAGGGAGTTCAGGAAGGACTAACTTGTTCTCCTGAAATATATTTTGAAGATGTTCCTGAAATGGCAGATGTATGCATAGCGTAAGTCTTCCAGAGTAATTGGAGCCTAAAGTAGTCTAGAGGAATCTTGTTTATAACATTTGAACATTGAGCTCTGCTGTGAGTCCATTAGCCTGAACAGTAAGACTGAGGTTCAACTGGTCCCAGGAAATTTCTTGAGTCATCAGCTCTGAAAGAGTCCTGAGAAACAAATGGCACTTTTAAATTCCAGGCAAACTTTCATCTGATTTACTCAGGTGCTGAGAGTTGTCTTCAGGAGGGCCAAACTCTAATTTGACAAACCCCTGTGTCACATCCCCAAACCCAGAAGTTTAACCCACACAGCATTAGACTAAAAACACACCAGTGTAAAATTTTAATGTTCACTCTGTCTTGGTTTTTGAACTATTTTCCCCCCACATGTCTGCTAGACTTCCCAGACAAATCAACTGAATCTGGACTCACTCCTGCCTTCACTGTAGTCCCTTCTCCCCCACTGTTCAGGTGTATTTTGCTCTCATTCAGGCACTGCGTCACTTCTGCCCTGCTTCTTGTCAGCCTCCACATCTAGTCACCCTCCACATCAAGTTTGTCCTGCCCTTACCTCTAAATTTTCTGATACTAGAAGCAAAAGCACTGGCAGATTCCCCATTTGCTTCCTACTTCTTACTAAGGAAATCACAGCTACATTGAGAATCACAACTTAGAGGAAAAACTAAGAGACCTAAGCACTCCTTGTAAAAGAAAGTAGACAGCAGGCTTTGTGCTTAGATCCATAGAAATGTTGTCTGGGTTTCTTTCGAGGCCTGAGGCTTCTAAGAACTGGTTTGTACTCATTACCCCCATCCTATTCACTCTGAGACTGCTGTCCAGCTCAGAGATGACCCTCAGCCTGAAGCCGTCAGACAGACCGAAAATGAGATCCCGTCATGGTCGTCAAACAATGCTATCAACGTGCAAGGTTGCCAAACACAGTCACTCACCAATTAAAGGTTTTGCCCAGTGATTTACCTGTCTGTAGCTGATATGGAAGAGAACCATTCATAAATGATCAAAATCCATCATGTGGACAGTATTTGCTCCCAGATTTAAAACTGCTAAAATAACTCACTGTCTGTACCACCCAAGCATTAAGCTAATGTCCCTCTCAAGCTTCTCTGACACCCAGAGCTTTTGCACACAAAGCAAATAATCTACATTCACAGGGCCCTACAGAACATTAATCCAATCTACTATTTCCGAGGTGAGAAATGAAGCCATTTTAGTCACAATTTAGGGTTTAATTGAAATTCTAATAATGGTATTTTTTAAAGAGCATTAAACACCTTTAACTAAAAATTGTCTTTTCCACAGGCTTATGATTTTTTTTGTATGACAGATGATTGTAACAGTGAAAAACCAATATTTTAATGGCTCATCTAAATACTAAGCGAAGATGTAAATATTCAGTATGATGTGCAGGGAATTAGTAGTAGCATTAGCAGTAATGGGACTTGCACAGCTAATTCTCCACACAGCTAGCTGAACATGTACCCCAAAGTACTCATCAAGAAAATCAAACTTTCAATTACATTTTAAACTAAAATAGGCTTTAGAGGCTTGCTTTCTCTGAGGCAAAACTTTAAAGGAGGTTTATCTCTACAAGACTGAACTTCAGGGCTTCACAGTGTTACTGCCATACTAAAAGTAAATAGAATAAGATTCAAATATTATTTATAAAAACAATCCTTACTGTGGAATTAAGTCTCTTTGGATCACATACATTTGTTTATGCAGCATCTCCACTCTACTGTCACAGAACTTGAGCACTTCACAGTTTTAGTGTATGCATGACACTGCCTGTGAGGTAGGGAAAAGGTCTACCCGACTTTACAATGGAGCCGATATCCTTCAGCTTTGCATCTTTGACGCTAGACCATCAATTTTCTTTTTCAAGAAGTGCCAATGAGCACCTCTGCAGTAAAACCGTCTAGCAGGGAAGAAAGAAACAAGTTTGAAATGTAAACCTAAGCCATTTGTCTTCTGCCAGCATTTCCCTTCATGGCTTAGATATACCTACGACCTAGAAGGAAGCAGGAGACAGTGAAGGAGTTAATTGTAAGTGACTACCTTCTCATTTTGCGTCTTTCAGAGAAAAGGGTCTGACTTCTGCCAGAAGGAACTTAAACTTTTCAAGATAATACCAGCAAGCATCGCTGTAAAGATCCAGGTCATGAGGGGTTCCCTAGATACAAAGAAATTGATGGATACTGGAAAATATGTAAGACACAAAAGAACAAAGCAGCACAGGACCAAAAAAGGTTCTGATTTGAGAATGTATATTTTATGCCTTACTAAGATAAAGTTTCAGTTTTACATTTAAAATTGTATACAGCTTGCCACATATTAGAAATGACAGATACTTTCTAGCAATAGATGTTGAATTATGCCTCAGCCATTCCTCTTCACTTCTGACTCACCCTGACTTCTCCTAGCAAGAACTGCTTTCTTGTGAGTGAAAGTATTCCTTTGTACAATCACATTATTTATTATGTTGCTTTCAATCATTTTCAGTACAACTGTACGGTCATTTCCTAAGCTAAGTAGCCTACCATTATGCTGGCCATTACCATGCAAAGCAAGACTTTCGGGTTATAATGGAGACTTGCAGGAAAACTCAGACAAGGTTAAAAAAAAGAGAGGGGCACATATCAAATGCTAGGAATTACTAGCAAAGGAGTAGACAACAAAATGGAAAATATGATTGTAACATTGTATAAATCTGTATTTTGCCCACAAAATGGATATGGTGTGCAGCTCTGATCCCCTCGTCTCCAAAAAAAGGATATATCAGAACTGGAAAAGGCCCAGAGAAAAATAGGAAAGATGATCAAAGTTATGCAGTAAGTTGTCCACAAGGAGTGGTTGAGCCTGAAAAGAAAGGCAATCCAGAGCAGAAATGAGGTCTACAGAGTAACGAGTAGCATGGAGAACCTGGACAGGAATCAACTGTCAGAAGACCCAGCCTTTTTACACAGAGGGCAGCAGACCTGTGAAAATCCTTGCCAAAGGACTTCATGGCTGAAAGACCTTTACTTACTTTCTAGGAGAGACTGGGTGAACATTTGAAAGAGAGATCCAGTGGGGTTACTGAGGAAACAAACCACATCTGGTTCAGGAAACCCCCAATGTAAAAAAAAGTTGAAGGTTGGGAGAACGTTAAGGAGGAACCAGCACGTATGCTTGCCCGATTTTTACTCTTCCTTCACCATGCACTTGTGGCCACTGTTGGAGACAATTCAAAGCTAGATGGCATACAAGGCCTTTGAACCAGTAGCACGATTAATAAGTAATTATACACACAGGTAAATTCCTGATTAACTCGATGTACGCCTTGGAGTCTGACATGGATTTTAAATCAGAAACAGTCTGACAAACTTTTTGTCTCCAGAAAAACAATATTCAAGAAATACTCCATAATCCAAACTAGCCAGGCTACAGATCTTCATGTCTATTCACCCCACCTCTCAGCACAAGGAACTTTTTTGGCAGAGCTGAAGAATGTCTTTCTGGTTATCCCATAAGGGAGAAAAGAGAAGGCAAAGACAACTCTAGAAATCTTAAAAGTAGAGCAGTAACATGGAGTCAGTGGAAAAGCACCCCAAATGAATGCGAGCATTCTAAATTTTAATTTGTTTCTGAAATTCCCTGAAGTCTTTATTGAAGAGGGAGTTGCTCATCATCTGCACGTGTTAGAGAAGCAGCAGAATCAGAATCACTTTCCTAACTGAGCAAGAAAAATTTAAAATGGTTTTAAAAACATTTTAGTATAAACTGATTATGAATGCAAGCCCACGACATTACACCTCTGGTCTGCAATTAAAAGACATTCTGAATCCCTCTTTCAAGGATAAATGGTTTTACAAAGGGATTGTTTGCTGGTAAGTATGGTGGATGAACTGGATAAATGAATGTTTGTTCAGGTGATTCACCACCATCTATTTTTTTCCCCTGACTACAGTTTGTATATTCTTGTCAGGAAGCACTGGAACCTGGACAAAGAAAGAAATCCTCACCCTGCTAAATTTAATGGAAAATTTACCACTGACTTGAACGGCCCTAAGATTTGATACAGAATGTCTAAGGCCTTGTATAAAAACCAAAAAAACTGGACCAAATTCCTTTGGTTGGTAAAATTGCCTTGTATGGAAAATCTTTTTCTGAGTTAGAGCAACCTGTAGGGATTTAGCTTAAGGTGATGCCGATGGAATTTGGTCCTATAACAAAAGACGAATGTGCACAAAAGACAGCCCCACTAAAAGCTTTTTAACTGAGTTAGCCCAGCCTTCTTCTGTAGTAAAGTAGAACTGCTCAGGTGACCTTACAAATGAAACTGAAAATATCTGATAGACCGTTGCTACAGCACATACAGAAAGCAGATCAGTAGTTCTGAGTGTGAGAAATCCTCTTCAGCTCCTGTTGGGATGAAAAGACGTTGGGGAAAAAAACGGGCCTTGATTAAATTCCAGTCATAGGGAAGTTCCCAGGCAGGGCCACAACCCCAGCAACACTTGTGTTAATGTTTTATCTCCTTTGGTTATGCTGGCGGTGGACAGCTAAGGCTCCCCAGGCAAAGTGCTGCACGAGGTCTCACCAGCTAGCGATGCCTGTTTCGCCCTGCTCTTGTCAGCAGGGAAATCCTACTGTGGACCAGGTGTTGTAGAGAGATAGTTTCTGTACCTACCATCCTCTCTGTATAGGCTTTCCTGCACCACGGTTTTGCAGGGGTAGATCAACAGCAGCTCTTGTAAACCATTCCTGCATCAAGGTCACAGTGTGAGTCTTGTGAATGCACTGGAAAAGACCCAAATAACCAGTGCAACCAGTGGGGAAGCGTTTCTCTCAAAATAAAATCCGCTTTGCCCTAATTGCTTTCTCTCCTACTTTTACACCCTATTCAGTGTTTCTGCTACTGTGAATACATTAATGTGTAAACCTCTTCTGTTTCATTACCTTGGGAGACCTACTTTCTGCAATACTGTACAAATGCTCCTCAACCAAATCTGAGCTAGTTTTGCACCAAGTTACACTAAAAGGGCATTGGATCAGAATTCCACCAACCATAAAAAACTACAGCACAATTTTTGCCAACAGTAGTAAACAGTTTCCCCCCAAACCAACTCGCAGTATTTTGCTCACATCAGGAAGATAGTTTCAGAAAATGCTGCCACATATTCCACAAAACACCCCTCGGTCAAGAATTACTGAAAGAGTTTGATTTTTTTCAGGGATGTATGTTAGAAGGGGATCTCATTCTGGAGAACCTTGTGCTCCTGAAAGACTGAGAGAGAGTGCAATGTTCACTGTAACACAGTAATAGCTGTTTCCCATGACACAATGGAAACTTTATTATCGGTTCTTGCCAGCACGAGTCTTTTGACAGTGAAATCAGTGTATCTGTAATAATAATGCATTGAAAAAGGCAACAGAACTTTGAAATGCTCTACTGGAAAAAGATATGTCTTTGGGAACATAATGTAAGCATCTGGGAAGTTCTGTGTTTATTGAGCAACACTCACTGAAATACCGTCCCCAGCACGAGTTATCTGAGAGTCTGTGTGTGAAAGAAAGATTGCTGAGGAGAGAGCCGAGCAGTAAGATGAAGCGAAGGAACCATGTTAAATGAATTGCACACCCAGATCCTGGTCCTGAATCCATGTATCTGAAAACTATGAATGATCTCATGCGGAAAAAGAAACTGCTGCAAGCTCTTCCTTAGTCAGATGTACAACAGTTCTCTGCCTTTCTAGGACTCTCCGTGATTTTCTTCTACATTATTTATTGGTGATACACAACAGTTTCTCTGATAACTGTATAGGAATACACACGGTTCACAGATCTATAAGAGGCCACTTAAAATTGATCACAGACATGCAATACAAGTCTGAGTTTGTCTGTAATTCACGAAGTCCAACTCCATCTACACATTACATTTTTTTCCTGAGCTATCTTTTGCCATCAGAAGTAGTATTTTCCCAGACCTGAAGGTGGAACTCTTGTTCCTTTGATGATCTTTACATGAGTGACATAGCTTTTTGCATTGTCATTTTTTCCTTGAGGAAATATGGACTTCTCTGAAGTCACTGCTGGGTTGTCTGGAAGATCACATTAGCAATGGTAGCAGAACTGGACAGTCAGGCATGAATGTCGTGTTCACAATGAAACGTGCCAGGAGCTCTTCAGACGTTGCCTCTTCGAACTCACACAAAAAAAAAAAAAAATTCTTTTGGGGAACATCCTTGGGATCCTGTTCCTTCTTTTGCTGCAACATTAACAGACTTCTTGGTCTTCTTCTGGAGACATAAAGTTTAAGGAAAGGAAAGACTGAGAATAATCTTGTGGTCATACTGTATCTGTATCAGACCACACAGAACCTCTGCCAATGTATTCCGCCTCAAAATTGCAGCTGAGTATGCTTGAGCTACAGTACACCTTTGAAAAAATCTCAATCGTTTACTGAGAATTTTGTATTGTTTCAAAACAGATTCACAGAAAATTTAATCCTATAGCCATATTTCTAGTTTTTAGTTTTGCTTTCAGAATTTTGTCATTTTCTGAAAGCCAACACTGCTTCTACTCCTCAAACATCTCTAACCCAGATAAGCACTTCTATGCTTACGACAAAGGTACCTCTTCACCTGCATTGGATTATGCTTTTAAAGTATCTCATATTAATGCACATTTTCTACACCTTTCATAACTTTCTTCTGGGCTCTTTCCAATATTTAACATCCCTTTGAAGTGTAAATGCCCAAACCGAATGCAGTATTTCAATAATGGTTTCATCAGTGCTTATAAACAGGGATAATATCCATTCCAGTTGTATTTGATGTTCCTCTGGTTTTGCTTCAGAGTCTTAGTTTGCAAAAGCTCTGTTCTGGGAGCTCACGTTCAGCTGTTTTTGTACCATAGCATCCAGGTCCTCTTTAGCGTTGTCTCATGCCATTTGCTCTCCCTCAGATTCCAAGTGCGGCTTTGAGGCTTTATCTTGAATGTATAACCTCCGATTTGACTGTCTTCAGAGGAGTATTTTTACAAGTGAGAAGATCTTACAAAGCAATTTGAAGGAGTTTATCTAAGTGACCTGCCCTTATCTTTATTTACAACAGCAAAGTAGTGATTTGGTATTTTTGTCTAGGTCATTTCTAATAGTACCAGGCCAAGAATAACACCACCCAAAAAGACAACCTTATGACAAATCTTCACTTATAATTACTTCTCTTGAGAACTGTCAGCTGAATCACTTCTTATGAACTACGCAGCATTTGTATTCCACGTTGTATTTATGAGAATAGCAGACTGTTCTACCCCAGATGGAAGCCATTGCATTATCATTAGTAGCTTTATCAACCAAACTTAAATTCAAATGCGTTTAATCAAATCTTTTTCATAAAAGTGTGTTGGCTGGCATTTAATTATTGGCATTTAATGACTGTATCCCAAGTCAGCCCTTCCATGATTCTGCCCCACATCCATGTATTGCCAGGTAGCCAGATATAGGTTTTCACCTCTGTTCAGAGGTGGTAAAACAACCAGAAGTGATACCAGGCTGCCCTTGGAGGTTTTGCTCTGCCTATCCTACAGCTGCCGGCATGCTTGCTGGGAGCAGGTGCTCTGCTGGCCAGAGGCTGCCGTGTTGGAATGCCTGGCCGGCATTTGTCCCCTACAAATCGATGCTCTGTATCATAGAATCATAGAATCGTTAAGGTTGGAGAAGACCTTTAAGATCATCGAGTCCAACTGTTACCCTAGCACTGCCAAGTCCACCACTAAACCATGTCCCCAAGCAGCACATCTACCCGTCTTTTAAACACCTGCAGGGATGGCAACTCAACCGCTTCCCTGGGCAGCCTGTTCCAATGCCAGACTACCCTTTTGGTGAAGAAATTTTTCCCAATATCCAACCTAAACCTCCCCTGGCGCAGCTTGAGGCCGTTTCCTCTCGTCCTATCGCTTGTTACTTGGGAGAAGAGACCGACCCCCATCTCGCTACAACCTCCTTTCAGGGAGTTGTACAGAGCAATAAGGTTTCCCCTCAGCCTCCTCTTCTCCAGACTAAACAACCCCAGCTCCTTCAGCCGCTCCTCCTAAGACTTGTGCTCCAGACCCTTCACCAGGGTCCATCCACCACGGTCCCCAGGGTCCCACTTGGCAATTTGGTATTACCTAAACTACGGGTCAAGGCAAGGAAGAATGTTGGTAGTGGGGAATTTAATAAAAGTTCTTAAAATGATGGCGGGAACCTTTGGCTCTCTTTCAGAAGAAGAAATTTAACTTTTCTCTCCCGATGAGCCCTTATCCCAGACGCCCGGTACTGTGTGTCCGCCCCCGCCCCCCTCCCCCCCCCCCCCCCGCCCGGCCAGGGCAGCTTCTCCTCCTCCTCCTCCTCCTCCGCCCCGGCCCCTGGCCGCCGCGACCGGCCGCCCCGCACCCAGAGTTACGGAAGGGAAGAAACATGAGGAAAATCGCCCCGAGCGCGGCGGAGGGGGTGTGTGTGTGGGGGGGTGTGCGTGTGGCGGGCGGGGGCCGGGCCGCTGTCCCGCCGAGGGGGAGCCCTGCGCGCCGGCTCCCACCCAGCGTCCCGGGGCCGGTCCTCTTCTCGGCCACAGCCGCCACATGGTGAGGGGCCGCGGGCGGGCGGGGGCTGCGCACGGCCGGGGGCGGCCGAGGGAGGGGGCAACGGCTGCCCCGGCGCCGCGCTGGCAGGGCGGGCCGCGGGGCCGGGGCGGCTGCCGGACCCCCACCGAAGGCGGCCCCGCGGCTTTCGCTTTCGCTTCCCGCGCCGGGGAGGCGAGAGGAAGGCCGGGACGGGGCCTGGCGGGCCCCCGGCGTGCTCTGGGCTGGGTTCCTGCGGACGTGGCCGGCCGGTAGGAGCCCGCGGCGCGGCCGGCGGCGGGGAGCGGAGCGCCGGGTTCCCCCCTCGACCCCTCAGCCGGTCCTGCCCGTCAGCGAGGGCCGCGGCGGACAGCGGGGCCGCCACCCGCTCCCCTCGGCCTTGCGGGCCGCGGCCGTAGGCCGGGCCCTGCTGCCGCTGGCAGGCCCGCGCCCCTCGGCCGCCCCTCTCCCGGTGCCCGGGGGCTGGCTGGCACGGCGGGGGGGCTCGTCCCGCTTTCCCCCGCTCCCCGCTCGGGTGCGGGCGGTTTCCCTCCCCAGCAGCGGCCGGGTAGCCACGGCTGGCCAGCGCGGCGGAGCGGGTGGGGGTGCCCCAGCCGGGGGGGTGCCCCCAGGAGCGGCCGGGCCCGGAGGTCCTTCCCGGGGGACGTGGGTCAGGTGGCGGGGAGGCACAGGCTGACTTGCTGAACCCAGCCACAAGTTGTCACACCAGCTTGGATTCAGGAAGCAAAAAAAAAAAAAAAAAAAAAGAGTAAAATCACAGTGCAACAAATGGTTTAGTCCTGCGTTCCCCCAGCTTTTGAAAACATAAGTCAGGAAAAAGAAACGAGTGGAGCCCACTCGAAGCCTTGATATAGGACATAAAACCTTTCTTTACTCTTTCCTTATGCTTCTACTCTCTGCAGGCACCCCTTGCTTTTCAGGGGGGAGGTGCAGGAAGCGCAGGCCTCCATCACCTGTGGGCTGCTGGGGTGAGACCAGAGGCATAGTTCAGTAGCACAGAACATCGGTCTTACGGCTCTGATGGCAGGTTGAACTGCGTTGCGGCCACGTATTGCGGGTGTCCGTCCACTGCAGACTGACTCCACCGGTTCAGCTTTGTTCAAAAAATGTTGATGTGTTAGTCATCAGGTATTTTCTGCCCTTCTGCAGCTGGCTTCAACATGTAAAACCAATACAAAATGCCTGGTGTCTGCTCTGATTTCTCAAATTGCAGTCAGGTGCCTTTGCCTTGTCTGGATCAAGTTTGTCTTGCTGGGAGATCCACAAGCACACAGATCTGCTAGGAACCGCAGCCTGTTAGGTACAGCTGCTAGTTCTGGTTGTTCCATGGGAGACCCCGCACGTGCGGCTCTGTATCCCGCTAAGTAGTTTCATGTCACTTTGTGAACACGCTAGGGCTGGTGACAGTGCCTTCTTTCAGCCTAACAAAGCTATTTTCTTCTGGTTCCTTTTACAGCCAGAGGAGAAAGATATAATTCAGACCCAAAGTGCAATTTGGCTGTAGCCCGCCACAGGAGCGTGTTCCTCACTAACTACAGACCTCAGCCAGATGAGCAATAGGGAATACTCTGTCACTGCAATTTTGGCGCCAGTACTACTCTAAGAACAAGTGTTTCAGGTCACCTTAGTGAGAAAGCTGTTGTAAGTGTCTGTATTCTAGTGTCTGTATTCTAGCATCTGTTTTCTGATTTATTTTATTTACACTGAGAAAAGGAAAAGGCTTTTTGGCTTTACAGCCCTTGAAAAAAAGGCATCTGTGCTGAAAGTACTTTTTTTAGTGGCAGTGGTTGTCTAGAGTGTTGTAAGTGAATTAAAATCAAATAGGAGTGTTACATCGCGTTTCCGTGGACAAGCAGAACTCTTCAGGTGTACTCTGCATTTTTCTTACCATATTTCAAGGGAGAACACTAGGCAGTTTAACAGAAGTTCATGAGTGTTACATTTGATGTGCATTAACAGCTTTTACTGAAATTTATAATACGAGTTACAAGTATGTTACCATACATAGGAAGAATTTTACTTCTGATAGACTGGAACTATGCGACTATGTGCTTTCTATGCACCACCACAAAGTAAGTGGAGATTTTGTGTTAGTGTTAGAATTACATTCACACTTTCACCATTTGGAATTGGATGTGTTAAGATTCTTTCACCCCTTATACTTACTTGATTTAAACAGTGAAATAAGATAGCATATGCTGGTTGGACCTTCAAAAGCTGAAAGAGGAAGTGATCTGTTTTTGAAAAATTTTGTTGGCTTTACATACCCATTTATTTGGTAAAGCAAAGATCAAACCAGTGGAACTCCTCAGGTTCTTTTGCTCTGTTGCTTGCAAACAAGAGCATGTGGATTAATCCTTTATGGAAGATACACTTAAATAATTTCAAGGACATGGGGTGAACAAACTGGATAAGGAATTTTTCCGTGTCTTGGGTAGTAAGAATCATAGATCATTTTTGTATTAAATGCAGATATCAAGTTAATGGTATTCTTTTATGCTAATTTTACTTCACTGTTACAGTTTCAGTTTGGGGCCAGTCTCCAGAAAACTTAAATGTTAAGAAGGGAGATATATATAATTTTTGTCACCGTCTAATACTTTGATAATGCTGCTACAGTATGCTTTGGATATGTCTTCGTTTTTATTAACACAGTTGACTGAAAATTATTCTGCATCTGGGTCTTGATCACTTCTGGATAAGTGTTATTTCTGTCACAGAAATATAATTGAATTTTGGTGCATGAATTTTGAATGTTAAATTGAAAGTATTTTACTTAGAAGATAACCCCTAACAGGCCTGTAGTATCAGCGTTTGAAAAGACAAGATTCTGTAATTTCTTTGTTTATCAAAATATCTTGCACAGTGAATATAATAAAGGACAGTTAATTACAAATGGTTATATCTAACTTTTTTAATTACTGATTTAATGATAGGGTATTCTCTTGGGCTTTTTTGCTCAAACTTGAATTTATTTTACAGAGTCAGAGCCATGTATTCCAGTCTCAGAGAACTCGAGATTTTGTTGTGCTTGGAACTTGGTAAATGTCTGTAGGAAGGACTGCCCAAGCCCCTGTTCAAGTGACAGTCATAAAATCATAGAATATCTCAAGTTGGAAGGGACCTATAAGGATCATCCTGTACAGGAGGATGATGGGTCACACAACCTCATGGTGTCTGAATGGCACCCTCTGAGAAGAGTTCAGAACTCATACAGGTTCACATACGTGCTGACTGCAGTTCAGATCCAAGGACAGAGAGAAAATTATCTTCTTAAAAAGCTCATGTTGAGAGCAGTGTTTTTCACTTGCCTGAGGATAGGGCTGCTACTCAGAGGGATCTTGACGGGATGGAGAAATGGGCTGACAGGAACCTCATAAATGCCAGTAAAGGCAACAAGAAAGCCCTGTATCCGTGATGGAATAGCCCAATGACCAGTACAGGCTGGGGGAAGACTTGATGGAGAGCAGCATTGCAGAATGGGACCTGGGTGTCCTGGTGGACCACACATTGAATATGAGTCTGTGCTGTTGCAGCAAAGAAGGACAACCGCATTGTGGGCCATATTAGTAATTGTAGCTGAGGGACAGCAGGTTGAAGGAGTGAGTCTTGCCCTCTGTTTTGCCCGTGTGAGACTAGCAAGGCTGTTAGGGGGCTGGAGCCCATGACAGTCAAGGATAAACTGAGAGGTGGGTTTCTTTGGCCTTGAGAAGAGAAGATGAAGGAAGGGGAGATCTTGCTGCTGTGTGTGGAAGATACAGAGCCAGACTGCTCTTGGAGGTGCCTGACAATGGGATGAGAGGCAATGGACACAAGCTGGTTTAGCTACAGCAAAGCTCTTTTTGGTTTTGTTTGTTTTTAACCTGGAGAATGGTCAAACACTGAAGAAGGGGTCTAGTGAGTGTGTGGAGCGTCCGTCCGTGAGGTGTTAGAACTTGACTGGACAAGAGCCTGTGTGATCACATCTAATTCGGCTTGTGCTGGATGGCGTGTGAAAATGCTTCCCAACCTAAACTAGCCTGTTGTTCTGGGATTACTCAAAAAGCAGGCGTTGTAGCTTTGGAAATTAATTGTTAAAGTTATGCTTAGGAAAACACAAACGCAATAAAGTATGCAAGAAACCTTAGATTTCCTTGAAATTGCATCTGAAACGAACATATGGTCATCACAAAAACTTGTAATGTTAATTTTATTTACCGTATTATATGAACTTAAAAAAAAGTAAGACCTTGCATATTTTCATATTGGTAATTTATGGCTTAGAATCTTTGTTACAAAAGCTACTATACTGTTTGAGAGAACATTAAGCAGGAGACCTGATGAGAATGTAAGGAGTTTTTATATTTCTTTCTTAGTTTCTCACACTTACTGTGCAGTGAATTTTAGGCAGCAGTGCCTTAAAGAGACTCGTAAGCACTGCCATGAAAGCTAGTTTACCGTCTGGGAATTTTTAAGAAGAAAATGACTGTCCAGGGCCCTGCATGCAGCCAAATCTTTGAATTTAAAACTGTTGCCTATTCAGGCTACCTACTCAAGACACGTGGCTGTTAGTTACACTAACTCTGCGTTCATGGTGGTCCAGTTTGTAAGTCATCTAAACTGTCAATTTTGAGTCTTAGTAATCTCTAGATGTCATTAAAAGTTAAGGACAAAATTATGATGGATTTAGCTTACTCTCTGCTGTATTTGTTCTAAGACAGAATGGGCTGTGGGTTTCTGTGAGTTCACGTTGTGCGATAAGTTTGAAGAATTTGTGTCATCGCTTCTTCAAGATGATTCAGTATTAAAGAAAAGCATGACATGGCTACTAAATGTCTTTAAGGAATGAATTTTTAATATAATTCTAGCTCATAAACGCATGGAGTAGTGTATAAACTGTCAGGAAATTAAATGTGTATTCAAAGCGGAAGTATCGCAGTTTCGAGTTTGATGCTTTTTATCTTTTGCTCATTGCAAAAAAAAATCTGGTCTAGGCTCAAAATAGAGTTCAACTGCGAGATACGAGTGGCTGTTTCAAAAGTGTTAGGGACCGTAGTGACCAAGGTAGAATAAAAGAACCGATGTATTTTTTATCGTGTTGCATTTAAGCTACTGTGTATAGAATGGTGGAAAGAATAAATCAGCAGAGAAGGATTAAAGTCCTTTTTACATCCCGAAAAATGTGTGACTGCCCATTGCATGTTTATTTGGAGATTTGGACAAAGACCTATTAATATTAAATGCGTTGGGTTAGAAGGGGGTTTGTAAGACTGCTTGATAGTAGCTCTCTGTTATTTGAAGGTGGGGATGATTTAGCAATGACTGCAACGTAGCAATGCCTGCAAGTCAGTTGATGAAATAATTTCCTTCTGAGGTTCTGCAAAAGGAAAAGGTGTGTCACGGGTAACTCTGCAGTGAAACCTTAAAGATTGACTTCTGCTAACTTGTGCTACTCTCAGTAAATGCTCAGTTTTCCACAGTTTTCAGTTTCTTTGTTGGATGGGATAGATAAAGGAGAGTCTTCTCTTAGCATTCTCTTCTTCAGAAAAACACAACATTGTTTCATTTGCAACTCTGTTGGAAAAGGTGAGTAATCTGGAACTATTTTCCTCTAGAAACCCAGCTTCCCTTTGTCAGAAGCGCTTTCAGCTTTCTCACTGGCCTGATGGAAGATGCTTACCGCTTGGCTCCTTTGAAGGTGAGGGAGACTTGTGCATATCCTCCCTGCAGCCTACAAGTGAGGGCTGTGACTGAACTTTGAGTGGTTCAGTCAAAGACCCAGTGCCATCAACTGGTGTCTGCCTTCAAGTTCTCTCTGCCTGCAGGGATCACAGGTCACAGAAAAACCTCAACACTCTCCCTCTGCGCTTTCACACCGTAGTTAAATGTGAGAAAAAGAATGTCTAATTTCACTGTTTGGCTGTGTGAAAAATAGGAAAAGTTTTTAACCTGTTACAGTCTGGTGTGCCTAATCTCTACCAGGAGCATTATGCTAGTTTAATTATTTTAAATGAGTTTGGTTAATGGAAGAGGAAAATCAGGGAAAGCCTTCTGATGCAGTTGCTGTTGTAGTACAGGTACATTCATATAACCAAGTTAGCACGTGTCTTTTTACCGACACTTATGACAAAACTTTCTCATACGTGTCTGCAATTCAACTTCAACTTCTTGTTTTTGTTAAAGGAACATACAGAAAGAAAATTTCCTTTAAATAACCTCTGTTTGTACAGTATTAAAACTACAAAATTATCTCACAATGATTTTTTCTTGCCCCTTGTGTGCATTCAGCATAATGGAATTCCTTTATATTACTCATATGCTGTGTAGATAAATGCTATTATATACAGTTCTACATATTTTTCTTTTAGAGAAGTGAAACTTCAAATTATGTTTTACGGGTATGCATGGAAGAGAATTCAGGCTGCTTATGTACCAGTCCTGCAAATATTTCAGCAACCTGTTTAAAACCCCTTGTTAGGTGATGCCTTAGTCATTTTCAGCAGGGGATAAATGCAACTTGGAGTGCAAATCTTGATTCAGGAGCTCTTAATCTTTCTAGGAAATGGGCTTCCAAAATTAAGTTTATTTTGGTGTCTTTTCAGGACACGTTTTACAATTTTTAAGATGATTCAGCATGTAAATTGACAAAACTTGAACTCTGATCAAGCAAAGCATCTAATGGGAAGTTTTTTTTCAACATCTGTCATTATGCTGCAAAGCATGTTTGCATCTGCCTTAATTATTTAGCTGGTTTTTTTCTTAGTGTTAAGTTTTATCTATGAAAAATGATTCCCAAAGCCTGCAAATAAGTGGAAATAATACATTTAAATGCAAATAGAGTATCCAGATTTTAAGTAGTTAATACTGCTCAAATGTGGTTTTGGAATAGATGTGGTTATTGGAAAGACTGATTTACCTTGTTTTGCTTTCTTTTAAAAAGTGATTCTAAATTACTGCATTTTTGTAAGTCTGTAATTCTTTGGTTTTTAGGGGTTTCTACTTTGGTGAAGGTATACTGGACAAGCGTTGACTTGAAAGGTGCTTTTAGGATGTCTGAAGATGACGAAAAAGTTAAACTCCGTCGAATTGAACCTGCCATTCAGAAATTCATTAAAGTGGCAATTCCAACAGATTTGGAAAGGTTAAGAAAACACCAAATAAATATTGAGAAGGTTAGTGTTTGCTTTTTACTAATGTAGTTCTTTTTACAGTATAGAAGCAGTCATGCTGGAAGATTATGTAGAGATTTTGATGAAAAGTTGATTATGAAATGCTTTAAAATTTGGCTAAAAATGGAACTTCTGTATTTTCTGGTAATTCAGTGTGTACAAAGGCCTTTACATTTGTAGTAACTAGTCAGTCTACAGAGCAAGAAACATTACTGTTTTGTGTTAAAATGTTATTGTAAGGAAAGCAGCCTAATATTCTTACTTTGTTCTTAAGTAACACGAGTTTGCTGCCAACTATTCTGAGTAACTTACCGTTTATACCTATCTTCTTCTCTATATATTTTTAAACTGTGTTGAGAGAAATAGCGAGATTGAATTATTTCAGTAAATAAAAAGAGAATTCTATCAAAATCATAGTATGTTTATGTGCTTTGTGTTGACATTAGCTCACACTTGACAGTGAAACTGAATATGCTTCCAAGTGGAATTCTTGCATACACTGTGGCAATGCCTGTACTGGTAAAATAAACATGCCCAGGACAGTTGTCTGGCATGAAATGGCCTATGTCCGTATTACTAAATCCTCACATTCTGCAAAACAGGGTGGCTGTATCCACATTGCTGATGGGATGTTCTGTGTTTATAACTCCTTAGCTGTTCTCAGGAACTCTTTACGTGAGAGAGCTGTTTGGCATGGCCAGGGACAGTTCTAACAATTTAACAGCACAGATGACCAGATTTCAGACTTGAAACATTCTCCATCTCTGTTTATTAGTGTAGATATAGGCTATGGAAACA
This sequence comes from Nipponia nippon, assembly GCF_047370975.1. NCBI lineage: Eukaryota > Metazoa > Chordata > Aves > Pelecaniformes > Threskiornithidae > Nipponia > Nipponia nippon. The sequence continues at coordinate 66,709,191 of NW_028262290.1, forward strand.
GAAAAATTGGTTTGTTGAGGAAGGTGGTGTCCTGGCTTCAGCTGGGATAGAGTTAATTTTCTTCCTGGTAGCTGGTATAGTGCTGTGTTTTGGATTTAGTGTGAGAATAATGTTGATAACACACTGATGTTTTAGTTGTTGCTAAGTAGCGTTTACACTAAGTCAAGGACTTTCTCAGCTTCCCACGCTCTGCCCGGTGCACGAGAAGCTGGGGGGGCACAGCCAGGACAGCCGACCCCGACTGGCCCAGGGGCTGTTCCATGCCGTGTGACCTCATGCTCAGCTTATAAACTGGGGGAAGAAGAAGGAAGGGAGGGATGTTTGGGGTTATGGCGTTTTGTCTTCCCAAGTAACCATTACGTCTGATGGGGCCCTGCTTTCCTGGAGGTGGCTGAACACCTGCCTGCCCATGGGAAGCAGTGAATGAATTCTTTGTTTTGCTTTGCTTGCGTGTGTTGCTTTTGCTTTGCTTACTAAACTGTCTTTATCCCAACCCATGAGTTTTCTCACTTTTCTGATTCTCTCCCGAATCCCACCGGTGGGGGGAGTGCGTGAGCGGCTGTGTGGTGCTTAGTTGCCAGCTGGTGTTAAACTATGATGGTCCTTTTTGGCACCCAACGTGGGGCATGAAGGATTTGAGATAAGAACAGATTAACCAAAGTGTATTGAGGACTTTATATCTGTTAACAGTTGCTGGCCACAATATTGATTCATCTCTTCTCGATATTAGTTTACCTGATCTGCACCGTGCTCTTTTTTTTTGCTGTACATGTTAAAGATTGGTGTTGGTTTTTGCAGCTTGCTGTGCTCTGCAGTGATTAGTGATGTTTTGCCTGGGAGATTTTGTATTAAAACACTGGCCTTGAGCTTAATCTGGTATTTGGGTTTTGTACTGAAGCCATTACTGTACCTTGGGTACCACATTATGGAGACAATTAACAATTATACATCTTCCTCTGAGAGGTTTTTTTTATAGAGGAAATACAGAATGGCATCTTTGGTGCTTTCTTCTATGATGTTTCCTCCTTCATTACAATAACTTTTCAGTATCTTGAATATCCTTGGGTAGTTAAGGTACTACTGTTGGTATTTCTTGGGACTATTGTTTTGTTTTTTCTAAGGTTAATAAGAAATTTAAGAATATCATCCAGAGATCTGCCCCGAGGCTGGATAGTTATGAGTGGCAGGGTGTGTGGGATAGTACAGGCAAGCAGCTAGGACAGTGAGCACCTCCAGTGTTTTGGAACTTCTCCCCTGAACAAGTGCAGAATCCTGAAAAATTCGTAAAGTGTTTGGAAAAAGTACGCTGTCACCCTGGCAACTCCAGAGAGACACAAATCACTGCAACGTGCTGGGGCCTGGGCCATGCCTACCGAGCCCTGTTGAACACTGTTCAGAACCCTCAAGAGGAAGAGAAGGCCTCTGGATCTGACGACAAAACAACAAGCACTGAGGCTACGCCAGCCCCGGCAGCTGGCACTGTGAATACTCCAACCCCCGCAACACATACTGCAGTTGAACCAGAGAACCAACTTGTGCCGGTATCAGTCGCCCCTTACACAAGAAAAAATAGACAAGAAAATCAGCTCGTTTAGTAAGGGATGAAGATGAACCAGGGCCATCAGGAGAACAGGAGGAAGAGGCAGAACCCATAAATAAGATGGTAACCACCCGATCCCTGAGTGAGGTGTGAGATGTGTGAAAAGATTTCAGTCATCGCCCAGGTGAGCACATTGTCACCTGGCTGCTCTGATGCTGGGATAACGGGGCAGTAGCCTGGAATTAGAGGGTAGGGAAGCCAAGCAGCTGGGATCCCTTTCGAGGGAAGGGGGCATTGACAAAGCAATTGGAAAAGGGGCAGAAGCCCTCAGCCTCTGGATGTGACTCCTGTCAAGCGTGAAGGAAAGGTATTCCTTCAAGGAAGATGTTATATGTCACCCAAGCAAGCGGAACACCATGGAGAGAGGTACCCAGTACCTGAGGGAATTAGCTGTGCTGGAGGTGATTTATGATGACCTGGACAATGAGCAGTTACCCAAAGATCCAGATGAAGTCAGGTGCACACGACCCACGTGGCAGACGTTTGTGTGGAACGCACCATCATCACATGCAAACTCATTGGCAGTAATGACCTGGAAAGACGGAGGGGAACCAATGGTGGATGAATTTGCTGGCCAACTCCGGCAACATGAAGAAAGTCTCTCTTCCTCCCTATGGGCTGGCCTTTCAGCTGTGGAAGAACTATCCTGGGACTTCCAGCAACTCAAAGAGGATATGTCCTACTCCCCACCTGTACAGACCAGTATCTCAGCCATTAGGAGTAAGCATTCCTCTGCTCGAGAGGGAGGATATAGTGGGTACGCACCATGGGCCACCCTGTGGTTTTGCCTGCGTGACCACGCAGAGAACATGAGAAAGTGGGATGGAAAACCTGCCTCGACTCTAGAGGCACGGATACGTGAGTTACAAGAAAAAACAATCACAAAAGGGGGTTCTTCCAGGAAAATTGTTGCTCCAGTTTCCAGTGAGCAGTTCCCCAAACAGAATAGAAGGGCTGATTTTACTTTTGATCTTAATAAAGGGACTTTTGGTTCACATTTACAAGAACTGAGTAACAAATACTATGACCAGGGCTGGAGGGGCCCTGCCTCCAGCCAGGTGGAGGAAAGGGACAACCGGGTGTACTGGACTGTGTGGATTCGATGGCCTGGCACTTCAGACCCACAGGAGTATAAGGCTCTAGTGGATATAATGTGAGAATAATGTTGATAACACACTGATATTGTAGTTGTTGCTGAGTAGTGTTTACACTAAATCAAGGACTTTTCAGCTTCCCATGCTCTGCCCGGTGCACAAGAAGCTGGGAGGGAGCATAGCCAGGACAGCCGACCCCGACTGGCCCAAGGGCTGTTCCATACCATATGACATCATGCTCAGTCTATAAGCTGGGGGAAGAAGGAAGAGGGGATGTTTGGAGTGATGGCATTTTGTCTTCCCAAGTAACCGTTACGTGTGATGGAGCCCTGCTTTCCTGGAGATGGCTGAATACCTGCCTGCCCATGGGAAGCAGTGAATTAATTCCTTGTTTTGCTTGGTTTGCATGCGCAGCTTTTGCTTTGCCTATTAAACTGTATCTCAACCCTTGAGTTTTCTAACTTTTACTCTTCTCATTCTCTTCTGCATCCCACTGGGGGGGGGGGGGGCGGGCAGAGTGCATGAGCGGCTGTGTGGTGCTTAGTTGCCAGCTGGGGTTAAACCACGACAGGTGGTAAGAGATTTACTAAAACTGGTGACACCAATAAAAAAAGGAAGAGTGGGCACTCAGAAACACATTTACAGTCATAATATCAACATTGCAATGGAAATTTTGAAATGACCATACAAGATATATTTGTTTAGAAAAGATTATGCTTACTACCATAGAAAAATCAGTGACAGTTCTGCATATGTTTCTGAAAAAGCGTACATCCCATTAATTTGACTAGGCTTATTCACAATGTATAAAATCAAGTGTATATGTAAATCTGGATGGTGTAGGACAAGCATCTACATTTTTTAACACCTTGGGAAGGAATGAAGAAACTGGAGGAAAATAAGTGAACGTGATTTTGATTTCCTGAAATGTGTGGTCTGAAGGGTGTGTATAATGTATTGTTGAAACTGTTTTGCATTTTGCTGCTGTCATTTGTTCACAACTTTTACCATAACTTTACTGTAACTTTACCAAGTGGGTAACCTTTTAGGTGAAATTTTCCATGCCAGGTTTCTGCCTTGAGTAGTTTGGGGATGGGGGAGGAGGGAAAATAAATCCATGTCTTTGTTTCTGAGAATGTAGTCAGGAAATAATGTGTTGTTCAAGTGACAGTCATTTCTTTTAATAAGAAATGCTTAGTTTAAGTGATAGTGAGTGATTCATAGCTTAGTGTTAATTTCCTTTCAAAGTAGTGACATGTGTTGGAACACTTGAGATATTTTTGTGGGGCGGTCTTTGTCTGGACTGTACATTTTGCTGTGGCTCTAAAAATCTGCCATTTTGGGGGCAAGAGGTATGATTCTGAAAAAAAAAGTGATTTGCAAATACTTAGTAGATACTGGTTGAACTTCATGAGCTGAACATTGCTAAAGATTTACCCAACACTAAGGCATGCTCCTGTGCTTAGAAATTAGCAGAACTCTTTCCTGGAGTAGCTAAATTGGTTGATCCTGAATCTGAGAATTAAAACAGGGAGATGATTTTTCTGTGTTCCCACTGTCTCATCCTCTTACTTTCCCTTATTTCTGTGCAAGAGGAAACTCTTACTGGCTCATATAAATCATAGAATCATGGACTAGTTTGGGTTGGAAGGGACCTTTAAAGGTCATCTAGTCTGACCTCCCCTGCAGTAAGCACAGGCATCTTCAACTGGATCAGGTTGCTCAGAGCCCCATCCAACCTGACCTTGAATGTTTCCAGGGACGGGGCATCTACCACCTCTCTGGGCAACCTGTTCCGGTGTTTTATTACCCTCATGTCCTGGTTTCAGCTGGGATAGAGTTAGTTTTCTTCTTAGTAGCTGGTGGAGTACTGTGTTTTGGATTTAGGATGAGAATAATGTTGATAACATACTGATGTTTTGGTTCTTGCTGAGCAGAGTTTACACTAGTCAAGGACTTTTCAGCTTCTTGTGCTCTGCCAGGTGCATAAGAAGCTGCGAGGGAGCGTAGCTAGGACAGCTGACCCAGACTGGCCAAAGGGGCTATTCCATACCATATGACATCATGCTCAGTATATAAGCTGGGGGAAGAAGAAGGAAGGGGGGCACGTTTGGAGCGATGGCATTTGTCTTCCCAAGTAACTGTTACGCGTGATGGAGCCCTGCTTTCCTGAGGATGGCTGAACACCTGCCTGCCCATGGGAAGCAGGGAATGAATTCCTTGCTTAGCTTTGCTTGCACGCGCGGCTTTTGCTTTACCTAAGAAACTGTCTTTATCTCAACCCATGAGTTTTTTCACTTTTACTTTTCTGATTCTCTCCCCCATCCCACCGGGGGGGGGAGTGGGCGAGTGGCTGTGTGGTGCTTAGTTGCTGGCTGGGGTTAAACCACGATACCTCATCGTAAAAAATTTCTTCCTTATATCTAGTCTAAATCTACCCTCTTTTAGTTTAAGACCATTACCCCTTGTCCTATCGCAACAGGCCCTGCTAAAAAGTTTGTCCCCATCTTTCTTCTAAGCCCCCTTTAAGTACTGGAAGGCTGCAATAAGGTCTCCCTGGAGCCTTCTCTTTTCCAGGCTGAACAACCCCAGCTCTTTCAGCCTTTCTTCACAGGAAAGGAGTTCCATCATTTTTGTGGCCCTCCTCTGGACGTGCTCCAACAGGTCCATGTCTTTCCTGTGCTGAGGGCTCCCAGAGCTGGACGCAGAGCTCCAGATGGGGTCTCACCAGAGCAGAGCAGAGGGGCAGAATCACCTCCCTCGACCTGCTGGCCACGGTTCTTTTGATGCAGCCCAGGATACGGTTGGCTTTGTGGGCTGTGAGTGCATATTGCCAGCTCATGTCCAGCTTTTCATCCACCAGTACCCCCAAGTCGTTGTTGGCAGGGCTGCTCCCTTCATCCCTCAGCCTGTATTGATACCAGGGGTTGCCCTGACTCAGGGGCCATGAGGTTCACATGTGCCCACTTCTGGAGCTTGTCCGGGTCCCTCTGGATGGCATCGTGTCCCTCAGGCTCGTCAACCACACCACTCGTCAACCACACCACTGGTGTCATCTGCAAATTTGCTGAGAGTGCACTCAATCCCACTATGTCCTTGATGAAGATATTAAACAGTACTGGTCCCAGTACAGACCCCTGAGGGACACCACTTGTCACCGATCTCCATCTGGACACTGAGCCATTCACCACTACCCTGTGGATGCGACCATCCAACCAATTCCTCATCCACCGAACAGTCCACCCATCAAATCCTTATCTCTCCAATTTAGAGAGAAGGATGTTGTGGGGGACTGTGTCAAAGGCCTTACAGAAGTCCAGATAGACAACATACAAAGCTCTTCCTTTGTCCACTGATGCAGTCATTCCATCATAGGAGGCCACTAGTTTGGTCAGGCAGGACTTGCCCTTGGTGAAGCCATGCTGGCTGTTTCAAGTCACCTCCCTGTCCTCCATGTGCCTTCGCATAGCTTCTAGAAGGAGCTGTTCCATGATCTTCCCAGGCATGGAGGTGAGGCTGACAGGTTGGTAGTTCCTAGGGTCCTCCTTTCTACCCTTTTTAAAAACGGGTGCAATGCTTCCCTTTTTCCAGTCCCCAGGGACTTCACCTGACTGCCATGACTTTTCAAATATCATGGAGAGTGGCTTGGCAACTACATCAGCCAATTCCCTCTGGACTCTGGGATGCATCTCGTCAGGTGCCATAGACCTATGTATGTTCAGGTTCCTCAGGTGGTCACGAACTTGATCTTCTCTTACGGTGGGAGGGACTTTGCTCCCCCAGTCCTTGTCTTGTGGGGTAAAAGGATAAAGAATTGGGTGGGGGGAGCTTGTGAGGAGGTACCTCAGATGGGAGGTGAAGGTGCAGAAATGGTGGCTGACCATGGCATGAGAGAAAAACTGGGATAGACGAAGACCTGGGGCTGCTGGGGCTGATCATGGGAGATAATCGTTTGACTGTTTCCTGGGAAGGGTGTAATAAGGATACAATAAGGATATGAACTGGAATATTCACAAACTGAGAAGTGTATTAGTATAATATTTGCCTGAAGCAATAACTTCTGAATGAGATGACCTATATTTTCAGTCACAGCATGTTGTTTACTCTTTGTTATTCCATATTTGTATAATTCATTACATTACCTAGATGCCAGTTGATTCAGTGTTTTTCTGCCTTGGAATCGGCCAGCTTGCAGCAGCCCCGTACTGTAGCAGCCAGGAGCAGCTTTCTGTCCTCCAGCTTCTCCTATAAAGAACAGTTAATTGAGTTACTTTGCACTGTAGCCAGAGTACAGAGGAGTCAGTATTACTTGCCCTTTGGTGAGATGATGGGGGAGCGAGAAGCCTCGACTGTTAAATTGCCTTGGAGAGGTGTACGCCTTCCAGGGATCAGTGCATACGTTTCTCAGCGTGCATGGCCTATACCTAGCAGTGGCCATAGAGGTAGCTAAGGGCAACTGGTGAAGAATAATGTGGAATAGGACAGGATTCAGAGGTGCCTAGAGGAGAGCATCATAATAATAGCTTTTCAATGCAAGCTGTTTCATTCAAATATAGACAGTCTTGGTAGCTAGGTTGTTCCCTTCTTTCTCTAACCGAAAGTTGCACAACTGTGCAACAACATGCATTTATCATAATCCACCAAGAAGGATTTCATGGTTTCAGAGAGGTAGTTTTTGGTTCAGAGTTGGCTTATGTTAATATTACGTTAAAAATGATATTTTCAGGGCAGCACTTCAGTTAACACCAACAGCATCAATGAGTGTGGAGCAGTGCTAACTCTTCAGAGTCTTGAGGAAGGCATCCAGAAATGAAGGGATGCAGTTAATAAATACCCGCAAAAGGGTGGCATAAAAGCTATAGCCTTGCCCGAGAGAAGTAAAGGGGTGGTCACTGGAAAAATGTGGTCTGGTGATGGGAGGGGGGACCTGACCTGCCAGTACAGAATGGAAAGTGATTAGCAGGCGCATTAGCGTTACACAAATGATTTTGTTGCACTTTGAAAGTAAAGATAAGCTTTTGATGTGTATAAGGTAGTAATTAGGGAGGAGAAGATGGAGGGGGTGGGCATAACTGTTTAGCTGCTTGATTTTTTTTGGAAGAGTATTACTTTGTACAGCTAAATAGATTCTTTGCTAAGTATTGTCCATATATGTAAACCCCCCTTCATTTAGGGTATATAAAAACTCTATCAAGAAGCTTCAAAAGGCATTGAGTGCTGCAATGAGAAACAGAGACATGATCAGTTATCCTGTGTAGTGCATACCAGTGTTAGACGTGATCTTGGGAATTGCTGCATTTTGCAGAACCTAGTCAGTGAGGAGGGGTAGCTGGTTACTGGTTGATCCTGCTGAAAATCTTTTATGTATTTAGACAAAGAATAATTACGCTGTATCTAGCCAGATAGTGTTACCATGGTGTCAGGGAAGGGGTGAAATACATTCCACTTAATTCAGCTATGTGTTGGTCAACTGAAGTCTTTATTAGCCCAGCAACTCATTTGAGTCAAGCATCCCTGTTTTGCAGACAGAAGGGGAAATTGTTGTAAAGGCATTTTTCTGTGTATAGAACAAAATGCAGAAAATACTACCACTTAGGATAAAATGAGTCTTTAGGTTAGTTCTGATTTAACACTTTGTTCAAAGCATTGTCAGAGAAACTCATGCTTAGCCAGAGTTTAATTATAGGCAATACAAACCGCAGCATTTCTGTGATGGCACTCAGTGATCACACTGAAATACCAGGATGCTTTATTGAGTTGAATTTTATATTTTGAATGTAAAAATCTGATGCAATCTGAAAGTATCTGGTTTTGACATTTCTTGAGATTTTCAGGTTGTTGGTGTCAATGTGAATGATCTGTTTAGTCAACATAATAAAATTTGCATATCAGAAAAATCCTTAAATAATTGTAAACATGGTTCTTTAAAGTGTTAACTGCGTTTCCTCTAGAACAACACTTTTGTGAAAGCAAGAAGTGGTAGCAACGTTTAGTACAGATTTGTCTTTCTGATTTCGGAATACTGTTAATTAAAAAATTCTGCATCCCTAGACAGTGTAAGACCTGGCAGATTTGATATTTGAATTAGTAATTAACAGAATTATTAGAAACAAGTAACTGTGGGTAAAACCTTCAAATAAACAACTGGTAACTATACCCGAAGGTATTCAGCTGTACTGAAGGCTTTAGAAATTCTGTGTATTGACAAAAAATATAAGACACAAACATTTATGAGAAGTAATACATCTGAGTATAAAAATAGTCCCTAAATGCCAGATTCTTTAAAAAGTCCACGCTCAGTGTAATGTTCTTAAAATTTGAGAGTTTCTTCTTTTTTTTTTTTTTTTTTTAATACTTTTCTGGCTGTAAGAACTAGAAATATTCCAAAGTTTACTCTATTGTTAGATTTATGAGAAGGTGAGAATAAAAATATCGCAAAGTCGAATTTGAAATCTGTCACTCTAGATAGTTTTAGATTATCAGAACATTAGCAATAGTTTGGTTGAAATACTTCCATAATCATTTACATTTTTATATCTTTTACATTTTTATATCTTTTACATGTATTTTAGCCATAACGAATGTATTACAGTACTTTTGTGAACTGTCAGCATCAGCAACTTCAATGGTTTTCTCTAAAACACTTTTTGTAAAATTAACTTTCAACCATGTAAGCCAAACTTCCCTAGAGGTAAAAGGATAATTTTGTAGAATCTGGTCCTGTTTATTTTACAGGCTACTTTTAAGCAAAAATCACTAATTACGTCAAATTGCTTAGAGCAGCAACATTATTTACTTATGATGAAGCCAATATCTCTAACCTCATTTCGTGAATATTGATTTAAACCTTAGGTTCCAGAGATAGTCCAAACAATTAATCTACTAAATCACTGTTTGAAGAAACTATAAAATCAATATATAATGAAATTCGACCTTGAGTACACCTTTTCAGAGGAAGTGGCTACCATAAATCCATTGTCATAGCATCGCTTCTCAACTATTTGAGAGTCCGGCTTTCCATATGACACTTTCTGGAGACTTAAAACTTACATCCTTAAGAAATCAGTACTTTATACTTGTGGTTTTTTTTCTTTTTGTGTTTTCCCCAAGGAGTTTTTCTTTTTTATAGCACATTCTGTGGATTGGATGGTTCTTCACTCCAAAAGAGGGAATAAAATGCATGTTTATCCAAAACAGTTACAGCTTTGTCTTAGCCACTGTTAGATGAAAGCAATTGTCATGGTACTACAGGAAGGAGATTTTAGCATGCTGCCCTAAACTTTGTTGGTGATATGCAACAATCCTTAAAAAAAAAGTGCTGTAAGACATGGCATCCTTTTTGCTGTTGCTCTCAGTTTTAGGTTCTTTTCCCATGACTATGCCAAAGTTAAAGGACGTTTGCGAAACACTTTTTAGCTTGGACTGGGGACCATTGTTGTGGTGGGAAGATACATAAAAGTGACAAAAAATGAGAAATTAAGATATCTGAGTCTTACTGTGGTCTTCATCAGAATGTATCCATTTGTATAAGACATTTATTATAGAGCTTTTAGAAATGTTGGCGAGCACTACCTGCTACAAAAATTAATGCAGAGGATATTGTCAAAAGCTTTGAGTTCTCTCCGTGTCCACTGGATACTTTCAAGGAGAGATGGAAGGGATCCAAAGCATAAGCATGAAGGTTTCTTTCTAAAGAGAGTTCTCAAAAGAGAAAGGGACAAAGAGGAAAAGAGATTGTCTAAGAGTAACATTATGTTTTGTATTTCTGATGTGGAATACAAACTATTTGGCTATAGCACAAGTACATTTAAATATCATAGACTCATGGAAACATAGAGTGGTTTGGGTTGGAATTGACCTTTAAAGACCATCTAGTCCAACCCCCTGCCATGGGCAGGGACATTTCCACTAGATCAGGTTGCTCAAAGTCCCAGCCAACCTGACCTTGACCACTTCCAATGATGGGGCATGCATAACTTCTCTGGGCAACCTGTTCCACTGTCTCACCACCCTCATCACAGAGAATTTCTCTCTTATGTCCAGTCTAAACCTGCCCTCTTTTGGTTTAAAACCTTTACCGTTGTTCTGTCGCTACAGGCCTTGGTAAAAAGTCTCTCTCCATCTTTCTTCTAAGCCCCTTTGTATGTTGAAAGGCTGCAATCAGATCTCCCCAGAGCCTTCTCTTTTGCAGGCTGAACAACCCCAACTCTCTCAGCCTTTCTTCATAGGAGAGGTGTTCCAGTCCTCTGACCATTTTCGTGGCCCTCCGCTGGACCCACTCTAATAGGTTAGGATTCCATAGGTATTTTTACTTCATGGACGTCCCTTAGTTTTACATGCATTTGTTAATGATAAATAATGGCAATACCATCTCTCCTCAAGGTTTGCTATCCTTGAGTCCCCCAAAGTGAACATTGCCCAGGACTATGGCCTACTTTGTGGGTGACAAAGAGAAGTCAACAAGGAAGAATTCTCTGACCACATGAATGTCATTGCACTGGGTGTATTAAGTCATTGGATTCTTTGAGGTCATCGCTAGCATACTAGAAATTTCAAAGCAAAGTAACAATATATGAAGCAGATAAATGTGCTGAGCCTCTCTGGTAGAAATTATAAAGAGCAATAAAGGTTTCCTGAGTAGTTCTTCTTCTTGTTCTTAACTGGAAAACAGGTTTTTTAATTATTCAGCATGTGGACAATATATTACAGTTAGCTGAAATTGAAAAGGTAATTTTTCACCAAACCCCTTCTGTTCCACCCTCAGAAATTCCTGTTTCAGTCAGTACTCTTTCAGGGATGACTGAATTGGAAGATCAACTGTTGATACAGATTTTTTTGTCCATTTTATTTTAAAGAACAATGGCAGTAATTTTAATGGCATAATAATTTATGCAGAAGTTGCTAGTTTCCTAGAAAAATCACTTTAATCTGACTTAATTGAACACTAAGCCTTTTCTCTTCCATAGCACTACAAAATCCTAACATGAAAGAACTTTTTTCTCTGAAAATAAGAAGTAACTTCAGATTTCTCCTTGTATTTTAGGAAGCTGAGTAACTTGTGGTCTTCGTTACTGTGGCCTCTAAAATTATTAAAAGAATTAAGGAAAGATGTAGGCTGTAGATAAAGTCTTTTATTGGTAACAAAGCATATTTAGAAATTGAGGAATTAAACTTTACATATAAATACCTCACAAATCATGGTAGATATTTTGTCTTGTTATTTAAACAGTTAAAAAGAATGTTCTAATATTGTCTGGTATTGTAAATGCATTCTTTATGGTTTCAGCACATATTCCAGGAATCACAGCTTCTACTTCTATTATTTTACTACTCCTTTTCATGATAATGTCTCTGTATTATTTATGTCAACTAGCAATAGGAGGGCTTGATTAATTTTAATGATGATAAGGTTTATATGTGATGACATGTAGTTCTTTTGAAAAATTTGCTCTCTGCTAATGGAATAATTCCTCTGGGCTCTGTCCCGTGGAAGGTGCTGTATGGATAGTTTCCCATTGAAGCTAGTGGAGCCTCATGCGGGTGCCAAATCTGCTCTGATGGTTCTTGTAGCTGTGTTAGTAACTATATGGAAATAGTAAGTGTAAATGTAGACAGTAGTGTTGTATAATGAATGCAATTCTCTTTGTAAATAATATCAGATACCTGTTGTCCTATATGACCAGTACTGCTTATCCCCTGTTCCATTCCTTTTTCCTTGCTCTGCCCTGACAATGAATGAATGATGCTGATGCTGAAACCCTGGTTATCTGCAGTTCAGTAAAAGACATTGTACAAAATTATTCACAAAATACATTGCTATTTACCTCTCCAATTTTGCGATGGAAATGCCTATGACTCAGCTTCTTTACTGTCAATTTTTGAAAATTGAAGTGATTATTTACTGAAGGTTCCTTCTTTCAGCATAGCTAGTTGGTAAAAATAGCAATTATATGGAGTATTTTTCCTTTTTTTTTTAGTATCAAAGATGCAGGCTCTGGGACAGATTGCATGAAGAACACATTAACGCAGGACGAACAGTTCAGGTAAGGATATTACAATGACTGTGATATTAATGGAATTAAGTTACATACATAGTACTGGTTATCTCAGGGATGGATCTTCACAGAGATGTATATTTGACAGATGGATTTGACAAGTACATGGCATTGCTTTACTTCATTTAAAAGGTAGGCATTTCCTAATTATGTCCTATGAGGCAAATACAGGCAGAAATGTTTCAGGATTCTTGCACAAACCAAAGTTTGGAGACTCTGGTCTTTTGCAAACTAACCTCCTACATTACTAAATTAGAAGACAGGAATTGCAATAAGGCATACTGTTAATTTTAAAGCATGGTTTCAGACCAAACACAGAACATCTGGATTACTCCTTTGGGGCGCAGATCTTCTGTTAGATGCATAATATCATCAAAGGAAATACCAGACACATTTGTCAGCGTGGCGTCATCTCAGTGACTTCATGCATAGTCACCCATAACTGAGCACACAGGGAATCTCACATCTGTTTCTAAAAAAAATGCATAAAATTGAAAATGATGAAAATTATGCAAGAGCGAATGCCAAACACCAGCCTTCACCCTGCTAAGTAGCACGCAGCCGAAGAAGATTATCAGTACGAAAAAACACAAAGACCAGATCCGCACTGCCAAGTTTGCTGACACAGATACAGCAGGTAGTGGTTATAACATGCTGTACTGGCAAAATTCTTGGGACAGACGTATCTTTGCCATCAGGAGAGGCATCTTGTGTTGGTTTCGTAGGTGGTATTCAGAGGAGGGACATGACTTTGTGACTAGAACAAACCTTTTGTGACCTACACTGCATCTAGACAAGCAGGCTTTGCCAACAGGCATAGCATAGTCCTAAACCACTGTATTTTATAATTCTAATACTGTAAATTCCCATGTATGTTGCAGTGCCTTACTGACTCCTGTGGGAAATTAGACCAGACTAAAAATGAAAAAAAAAACTCAGAAAGAAGAACTTAATCCTGATTGAACAACAGTATTAGACAGTAGGCAGAGCTGGAGTTATGTATCTTTTTTGAGGAATGGCAGGTGTTAATGAGCTTATTTAGTGTAGATTATAAGAAGTTATATGTGAAATCCACTTGATTTTTCTGTTGTTTGGAGGTTTGAATGTTTATTTTGATTTTTCACAAAGCACTTTTGAAATATGAATATAAAATAAGTTTATTCTTAGTATTGAAAGAGTCTTCCAAATGTGGAAGTCCTGTTAAGATGATGGCATTCTAACAGGTGTTGTGTAGTAAGCATGTGTTTGCTTATGTCTGTGCTCTAATCTGTTTTCACATATGAGGGAAGGAACTCTTTGTTATCAGTATCATTTGTTTAGCAAGGCAAAATCTATCAATAATTAGAGAAAAAGTAATCATGTTGAAGATTATGTTTTTAAATACATTAAGTGCTTTAGTAATAAAACCTCATATTTGTCTCTAGAAACACTTATATTTGTCTTGAACCTAAAGTCTGCCATTTTCACTTTCAGCCAACATAAATTTTCTTATATTTTATTTAATGCTTATTGCTTTTAGATCTGGATGCAAGTTATGCATTAAAGTGGTTCACATTCTGATACCCAGAGAGCAGAATAAGTATCTGGGTCCATGCAAGAAGAGTGGACTAACTCTTTGTTTTAATTAAATAGTTAGGAGTCTGGAGTACTTGATAATAAATTATATGACATGTAGAATGTGTTTGCTGTAAGCTGTTTAAATGTTTACCAATGGACTTGTGATCTGTTTGTTTGCGAAGAAATCAGATTAATTATTGTGATACCAAATGTTCTCTGCAGCACACACTTTGCTCTCAGAATTAGATGTTGTAAAAATACATTAGGAATCCCTAAGTCAATATTGACCCAAGGCATGCGCCACAAGTTTTAGACAAATATATGCACAGCCACTCTACATTTAATCCATGTGCACATAATTAGCCATTTTTCTGAATTTTCAGTTTACCCAGAATAATTACTTCTGTTGTACTTTTGATGATGGTCAAAATTATAATAGAAGTATAGATGAGCATAAATGTATACCTCTTCTTTCTGGTGACTGGATGCCACATTAAAAAATTCTAAAAAGGAAAGTGAAGACACTGGGGAAATCTTTGTATAGGGCATGATGACACCCTTTCAAAAATACTGACAAAATAGCACTTATATGCTGTGTATGAGTTCTCACGAATGTGCTCTTGTAGATTTTCATTTTTAGGGACAGTCTGTGGACTTCTTAAAATGTTAGGGCCTGAATAAATATGCAGTTTTGCTAGGCTTTGCCCTATATATGCTGACTATACCATACAATTAGTTAATTATTGCAAGATTTAAGTTAATTTCAAAGAAATGGCAGTATTTTGTCGTAACGCCTAGGGACTGCTTTGATCATATTCATAGTGAGAGGCAGAAAAATACTGCAGTTACTAGAGAAGATACAAGGCATTGAACAAAACCAGGAAAAATGGTCTGGAGTTAGTCTATATTCAGCCTACAAAAGGAGACTCTGTTCTGCAAAACATACCTAGGCAGACATAGTCTCTCCAGCGTGTTGCTCTAACATGGAAAGCTACTTGAAAAACGTTAATGTATTTTTTTTTTTTCATTTTCACTTTCACAATTTCCATTTCAGCTGAAAACGGTTTACAAGTAAAAGATGGTTTTCAGTCAACCCTCTTTTGCATAAATCTTCAAAGCATAGTTGTATGGCTCATATCTTCTATACCATCTCTAAAATTATGCAGTCTTCAAATTAAGTATCTTTCTGGAATACTACGCAATATACTGGGAGAGCATGAGAAGCAGGGTAGATGAGTGTCTTTATCGCTGCAGGAGATTGTTTATGGTATCAGCGCAGGGTCACGTAAAATCAGCTCATTATTGCAGCCTTAAAATACATCCTTAAACTCAGATTTTCTTTGACCAATGCCAAGAAATTTGTAACATATATCCTTTATTCCATTATTCTGAACAAAGTCCAGAGAAGATAAGTGAAGGCAAGATTACATTTGCACAGCTAAGCTACTGCAGTACTTTCTACAAAGTCGTATTTATGTTTGAGAGGGTTTAAGGTGGTGGGTTTGTTTGGAGGTGCTTTGGAGGTACTTCTTAATTTAAAACAACAACATGCAGAATGGAGGGAGAGTTGACAGTGATTAATGCATAGAAGACAGGAGATAAAAAGGGACTGATTTGTAGGACATGACAGATCCTGTGTCATCCATGTACTATTGCAGCATAAAGACTTGTGTAAACTATTGGAAAATGTATGACATTACATTTAATGATAATACAACCAAGAAGAAGAAAAAGAGAATGATGGTGGCAGAAATTGAGTGTAATAATGGCATGACCACCATGATTCACTTAGCTGGTAGCGTTAGGAGCAGTGTAGGCTGATGGGGATAGAGTAAGTGAAGTAACAGCTACAGTTATATGGAAATAATCCTACAGCTCAAGTCACTGCTGCCTTTTCAAGGGTTTTGGTCCCATCTCAGCCCTTTAACATTTGTACGAGGCGGAGCCATGCAGACCTGGTGTTGATCCTGGTGCCCAGGGGCCTCATGTTGGGTCAGCACTGAAGCACTGAGGTGTCCTTACGCTCTTTGTTACTGCCTCTTTGCCTTGTGGTGTTACGTGTCCTTAAACAGCATGCTGTGGCAGCGTAGCCCAAGCTCTCTGCCACAGCACGGTACTGTGAGTCACGCCGTGTGTTTGCCAGCTATTGAATAGGAATTCCATTATTTCCTTCTTTGATGTCATCCATTACTTTTTCTCAATTGTAATGAAATTGGTTGCACACAAGAGACAGGTGTTGCTGGTATAACACTGGTGGTGATGTTCACGGGTGTTATGTATTTGAGTGCGAAGTGATGGTGATATTTTAAGGTGGCCTATGGAAACAGCATCTATTTTTCATCAGGTTTGAAAATTCAGCAGTCACCATTAGTGAAGAAAAATTACTGCTCTGAAAAACAAATACTCAAAAAAATGAAGGATTTTTACTCTTTTGTATAAATAAGTGTTACTAGTTTTCTGAAAATTGCTGTTAAGACTTCTGAATCCCTTAGGGAGCCTATTGCTTTTCTCACGTGTCCAAGACATCTATAGAGGAACTCCTGCTCATAAACCACTCAGGAGAAGCAGAATATGGGAAGATACTTTGTGTTTTTAAAGATAATTCTAAAAACGGAATTCTTATAATAATTCCTTCTCTTACTTGTTTAAAACTGTGCGCTGGGTAATAAGGTAAGCTTAATGGGCAGATATGTACAGTCATTTTCAGCAACAGTGATTTAAAAAAAAAAGTTTACATGAAGCTCTCCTTTGGCTCATTTATCTCTCTTTGTATTTTACTTTCTGATAGAAATTCACAATTTATTCTTTATTCTTTATTTTTTATTGAATGTGTTTGTAAAGATTTTGAAAAGAATGGAAAAGCAGTGCAACTTCATTGTGTATGACTTACCTGTTTCTTTCCATTTTGGATGTGTTGGCAGTCAACAGATTTTTCACAGTACTTGTGAAAACCGTGCCACTTCTCATTTACTTTTCTGAAAAAAAGGCATTACAGTTATTCACATAATGTAGCGAATCCACCATCCTGGTGGATCTCCCAGACCTACCTCCAAATTTGTGGACACTTTAGAAAACTTAGGCTCAGGCTTTGTGTCCCTACCTCAGTTCTGCATTTATTCAAGAAGAACAATGAACCTTACTCCAATAAAGTCCTTTGAGACCTAGGGATGAAAGCACTATATAATAGCTATGTAACATTAGTTTCATTATATAGCAAAAATATGCGAACAGCATAAAGCTGAGAGAGACTTTCTGGTGGAGAGGACAGGATTAGAATTCATAATGATGTTGAGAAAAGACCTGAAAAATCAGTATGTTTTTGGATGGGGACAAGGACAATCGTTGACTGTATAGATCCAGCGTGGGAAGCTGTTGGGGCAGCACTTCTGCAGAGCAGGACTTGAGGGACACGGAGTAGAAGTGAGCCAATGGTGTGGTAGTGGTACAAAAAAGCCAAATAACGTAGTGGGATATAGAAATGGGTAAATGGAGGAGTAGTCAGTGTGGTCTCTCATACAGTCTCTTTGGTCAGGATCCCAGGTAGAATAGTTAGGGCACCACACTTTTAAGGAATCTATGGACTGATGAGGGAGTATTCAGAGAGAGCAGTGAAAATGGTCAGAAATTGGGAAAACGAGACTTATTTGGAAAGACTGACAAATTAGTTATTTTGCCCAAAGAACGCCTGATGGTGGCGTGTTGTCTGTTTGAAAACATGGAAAAGATGGTTGCAAAGAGGACAGGGCTTGTCTTTCTGTGTTTTGAACAGAGAGGATTAGAAATACCTGGTTTAAACTGAGGCAAGAGAGATTTCTGTTAGGTGTGAGGAAAAATGCTATGGCAATTAGGATGATGAATTCTTGTAATATAATATCAGGGAGGTTGTAGCTCTTCATAAAGAAGTCCTTGTAAGACCAGATTAGATAAACAACTGTCAGAAATAAAGTAGGGACAACGGATCCTGCTTTGGAGGGATGACTTCCCAAGGTTTTCGCCAGCTTTATTTTCCTACAGTTTTTGTGAGAAAGCTATTTGAAACAAAGACTGTTACTGGATTTTGGAAGTTAACAGACCAAAATTGCAAATATTATAAAGAAAAATTCTGTGTCTCTTGGGCTAAGTTTGGCGAGTTTGAAACTCAGGAGTTCCCATAAATGAAAACAGGATTTTGCATTACCTTCCTCGCTAAGTAAGCATGGTTTTAAAAGTGGAAACAGTTGGGAAGAGGGTGATATACTTTTATGCTCTACCCAGAAATTAAACTCTGTCCCATTAAAATGATTATGAAAAGAAGTCACAGTCATTTGCATATCCATAACATTTATCATGTTACACCCTGGTGAGCTCCCAAGACGTGTCTCCTCGCAGTGGGGCTTAGCTTTCTTGCTAGGCTGAATCCGTTTAGCTTCTGTTTAATTGGCAATAAATGGAACAAGAATCCTCTCTCTAAAACCACAAAGGAAAAGGTACTAAAATTAAATTTCACCAAGTAGGCAAATATCATCACCTGATTCCTCCATCTTCTTTCTCACAACTCTTTCTCTTTGATCAGCAATGTAATAACGAACAGTGAAAGTGAGGATCTGATTTAGCCATTCCTTGGGATTGGTAGTTCGTATCTCTTGAAGCTTCCCTTCAGGATTTTTGAAAACTCCAGCAGCAAGTTGGTGCTTGTGTTGGTCACTGCACAGTAACCAACTTCATTATACCCATGCGTTGGCTATACTGGTAATTTGCCCTAGCTGCAGCTGCAGTGGTGCAAATCCCTAGCAGAGCTATGTTTTAACTCAATTTCAACTGGGAAATTTTCCTTTTTTTAAAAAGAAACCGCTTTGAAAGCGTTATTAGCTCATCCCAAACTTACTATTGTCACTGTTTCACAACATGTTTTTGTTTGACTTATCGTTTTTTGTCTCCGTTATGGCCAAAGACAGGATAATAATAATAATTTTGTTTCCTGAAACAAAATAGCAGGATCAACTTCACTCAGTCCCCTGCTATAATGGTCACAAAATCGATAATTAAATGTTGTGTCTAGATAGTCCCGTTTTGCCTTTTAAATGAAATTCCAAGATTTTATAAACCGAGAATTTTGGCATGTGGTGGACTATGACAGTGATGACATTCTCCCTTTTTCAGTACTTACGGGCAGACCATGGGAGGAAGATAACAGGGAGAGCAAGGCAGATTAAGATGAGAAATGTATGAGGAAAATTATTGGGTACCATGTTTCTAATTCAACTCAATATCTTACAAAGTTATTTTTTGTATCTCCCTTTTTTTAATTGTTAATCAGTGTTTTTACCTGGGGTTAGCCTTAAATAATGCAGCCTAAATTGGCTAGTAGTACTCTTAATTTAAGCATACAATAGAATATACTCTAAGTAATTTGACAAATGATTTTTACAAATCAATAGTTCTTTCTTTGGTTGCTAATATGGCTCATGCAGTGTTACTTTAATTTGTTGTTGAATTAATTTCCTTCTTCTATAATTATATTTCTACTATTTTTTTTCATACATGTTAAAAAAAATTAATTCTACTAGTCTATATAAACAACATAAATTCCATCTAGTTCCTGCTTTTCCAGGTAAGCAAGATTGCCATTCTAAGGCATTACCTGTACCTGGTTTGTATTACTGAAGAAAATCTTTCGTTTTCTAACCACTCACTGATGTTAATCCATTCTCTTGTTCTGCTCTGAGAAGAATATTCAAAACAATTGGTAAATAGTGCAATAAATAATGTAATTTATTATATCATCTTATAATGCAGTGCAATGAATATTATTTTTATTAAAGCCTTATTTTTTTTATAATTAGATAAAAACTCTGTCCTAAAACAACGAGTGGTATAATTTAGACTATAAATTTCTTCTTTTCATTTGTAGAAAAATAAAAGTTGCGTGCATTTTTAGATTTTAAAAGCCTAGTCAATAAAACAACCCTTTATTTTTGCTGTAGACAGAAATTTATTTCACAGGAGATGCCTGCACACAGACTCTTCTTGCTAGTTGTGAATAGTTTATATCTTCTTAAAACTCTTGTAACTAAAGAAATATTTCTGTATTTCATTATATTTGGTATTCCAATCAAACAAATATATTCGTCCTTCTTCTGAAAAAAGAATATAAATATTGCAAAAAGAAGTAATCCTTCTTCTTTGTCCCTGAAGTTGTCTTTACAAAACAAAAATGAGAGTTTTGGGGTAGTTGGGGGTTGCGAATGATTGTATCCTGAAGTGCTAGAATCACCACAGTTGCTTATTATAAAAAAAGCAAATTTTGAGAAGCAGTCACTTATTTTATTTGGCTATTATTTTAACTTGTTGCAACCTGTGCAAATATTTTGGCAAAGGCCTAAATTGCTCACAGACACCAAAATAACTTCAGTAATTTCATAGTGAATTAATTAGTTAAATACATTAATTGAATCCCAAAATAAGACAAACTGACCTCTTTACTTGGAGAAGTGGATAAAGTATAAAATTGACAGCAAGAAAATAAAAATATTGATGGGGATGGCTTCCAAAATATTTCTCCCTTGTTTTGTGGTTGGCTGATACTCCAGATAAATTAGTTTGCCAGAGAAGATAATAGGTACCATCTCTTCCTGGATCTTTGGTTCTTATTCTCCTGGGGCAGATAGCTTAGTTTTCCCTATGGAAAGGAGGCCACGTCCAAAAAGACTCAGCAATATGTCCAGGTGATGCCTCACTGCACTGTTTAGGGACTGCTGGGTTGGGAGCTGCCGCCTCCATTTATTTTTTTTTATGGAGAACTGAGTGAACTCACAAGCACAAGCAAATATTAAAAATATTGGCGAGCTGGTTATGATGTAGTGGCACCTCCGAGTAAGAAGCACTCGGAAGTACCAATGCCTTCCTCTGGGGACAGCTTTGAGCTCCGCTTGACGTGACCAGATGGCTGACTTGCTCAGTACCACTGTCATCTGAC
Organism: Nipponia nippon; assembly: GCF_047370975.1. Classification (NCBI taxonomy): domain Eukaryota; kingdom Metazoa; phylum Chordata; class Aves; order Pelecaniformes; family Threskiornithidae; genus Nipponia; species Nipponia nippon. The sequence goes on from NW_028262290.1 coordinate 66,730,452, forward strand.
TTAGCAAGAGCAGGAGATGGGACAAGAAGGGATCATCTCTAGGTTGAGCTACCTTCAGTGAGGACAAGCCGCTTTCTCTGCAGAGGACTGTATTTTTTACAGGGTGTCTCTTCTGCAGGAGCAGAACAAAAAGACCAGGGAAAGGGAATAGCACTGGGTCACAAAATAACAGAGTCTGGGAGGCCCAAGGTGGGTTCAAAGGAAGGATTCACGGCTTTATCGGCAGCACAGGCTTTTACAGCAATTGGGGGCGTCTTCCACAGGTGAACCAGCTGCAGTCACATAATGTAATCTGGAGTTAGTGGAGAGGTGACCTGGAACATAGTGATTGCTTGAAATCTGGGACTTTGAGGGTTTTTTTGGTCATAGTTTGTTAAAACTTAGAAGTGGCACTTTTTGTGATTATTTAAAGATAATCAAGATGATAGTTGCTTCCCAAACACAAAAGGTGCTCTTACGTAGTAAGCTACAAAATAACTCTTAAAACTGTTACAGCAACTCCGAGCCAATATGAGAGAGATGGAGAAACTCTGTCTGCGAGTCCGACAGGAAGACTTCCCAGTTCTGCAGAGAATGATAAATCCAGTTAAAGAGGAAGCTTCATTTGCCATAAAAGACTTCCTGCAGCTCCATTCTGAATCTGCAGAAGAACTTAAAAAGCAGCTCGAAGGACAGGAGGATGCCTCTTTAACCAGATCTGCAACTGTAGGAGGAGGTAGTAGAATTTCATTTCTATATCTCTGATATCTATATTGTTGTATCCACTCCACATTTTCTGACCAGAGTAACAAGCAAACAAATGAGATTTCAGCTGAAGAATAATTGTTAATCAAGAAGTGGATTTTCTTTCCCTACACCACACTTTTCTCATGACCTGTGACAGAGTTTTGGTAAGTGGAGAATGCTCTAATGAAAGTATCTTAAGAAATGAGCTAGTTGTGGCCTTCCATGAAAAAGATCCCATAGCCTTGGGTCTTGAAATAGAAGACTGTTCATACGAAGAAGAACACTTACACTCCTGTTTCACAGTAGCTTGACTTCTTTCCCCTGCCCCCGCAAATCACTTGATTGTGTGTGAGTCATAATTTAGGCCGTTTTCATTGAATTAGTGCTTGCAACATCAAGAAGGAAACAATTTTTATATGACAGACGCTATAATATGCCATTGCTGAAATACCTGGAAAAGAGGAGCAAGTCTCTATATAAAGGAGAACATCTCTTCCTGTAACATTTTATCTCAGTAACTGACAAGAAAGCAGAAACCTGTATAAATCCATTTAAATAAAAGATTTTGAAAACACACTATAACATGCTACATGTCAGACGTGTTTGCAGGTTTTCCCTCCTTTCTCTGCAAAATGCCTTTCATTCCCTGTTCTACCATTCTGTCGTCAGGGGAAGCCCTTACTGTGCCCTGGCTAGTGCTCTCTGCTAATGATCTGTGAGAAAGCTGGTTACATCAGGATTAAATCCTTCCGTGTAATAGTAATTAGCTTGATTGCTGCAGTAGCAGTATTGTTTAAAATTGTTTGGAAATTTCATGTGGCTTTAAAAGCGAAAGAGTATTCTCAGTCAGTGGCATTGTAGAAGAACCTGCCATCAAATGTGATTTCATGACCCTTCTTGTTGCTATATAGAGAACTACAAGAACTCTTCCAAGTGTGATTAACAAGCTAGCGAGGCTAATGGTCAAACAGGGAGAAAAGAAGAGTAGATTTGGAAGACTGGGCTTGCTTTCGAGAATATCGTGTGCAGTAGTATCAGAAAGCCTTATGAATGTCAAGATATATCAAATATAGAACCATAGAATGGTTTGGGTTGGAAGGGACTTTTGAAGTTCATCTAGTCCAACCCCCCTGCCATGGGCAGGGACATCTTTCACTGGATCAGGTTGCTCAAAGCCCCGTTCAACCTGACCTTGAACACTTCCAATGATGGGGGGCATCCATAACTTCTCTGGGCAGCCTGTCCCAGTGTCTTACCACCCTCATCATAAACAATTTCTGTCTTCTTACCAGGCCAATAAAGAAGACTGAATTGCCTTCTGACATGTGAATCTTGACTTTTTCAACACCTTCAGCATCTTGTAGTTGGTTGTTCTGTAGTTTGTCCTGATATCTTTGCGGGTTTCAAAGTCTGGCTATATGCTGCATTCTCCTTCCCCTCCAAAAAAAGAAGATATTAACAGAATCTGTTCTCTTGCAGTCCTCTGAGACCCCCTTACTCAAGTGCTCAGAAATATGCTTGAACTTGCAGAGGCTGTTTCTTAAATGCTCAAGAGTGAATCTCATCAGACCCTCAGGACTTGAATAGATCTAGCTCATCTAGATATGTTTAACCTGTTCTCTTTATGTTTCAGCCTATCCTTTTTTTTCTTTCTTGTTTAAATTTATTGCATCAAATACCTGATTACAGCTACCTGTTTGTATGAAGACTGATTTAATCTTTCTCTGTTATTTTCTTTCTTTGCCTGGCAATGCGCTTGCACTTCCTTTCTCTTCCTCTAACTTGAAAAGCATTCACAGAAACTTTCTGGCTGCCATTTATGCCCCTTGGTAGTTGCAATTTATTTGTGTCCTAGTCTTTATGATAGTAACTTTCCATGCTTCTATTATTCCTTGTACTCATCTTAATTTTGTGTCAAATTCTGGATATCCGGGGTGTTGCAGAGCTCTTGCTGAATCCATAAATATTTTCCTCAGCATCAGGACAATTTGTTGTCATCTTCAGTATAGCCTGTTTTATTAGTGTCTGCCAGCTCTTCGGCGGTCCTTTAGGAACTTCTTCCCCATAGTTTCTATTAATCAGTTTGCCAAATGTGTTAATATCTCATTTGGGGGGAGCTCTTTGTCTTTAGTCTTTTACGCTGAGTTTTACAATAGTGAACTCTGGTATTCAGCGATCCCCTTCATCCATATTAGCCATTACTTCCAGGCGCTTTGTGAGCTCTTCTCTGTGACAATCAGAATTAAATTTACAATATCGCTTCTTTTGGGAACTTTCTGCAGTTGTCCTCAATACATTCTGGTATTTCATTGGAAAGGCCTTGTCTTGGCTTATTGCTTTTCTAACAGTTACAGAGATGTTAAATGGGAACTAGAGTTTAATTTCAAAGAACAGGACTGCTTTTTTAATCTGAAATACCTTTAAAGTATGGAGGACATTGAGCATAACTGCACTTCAGAAAGACAAGAAATTGATCAGAAAGATTGGGATGAGAAGAACGGAAAAATATTACTGGAATGACAGGCTCCTCAAGTCTGCTCAAGAATACAGGAAATAATTCACCCCATTTAAAGTGAAACATACAGGCAGGCAGACAACTAAATACAATTAAACAGATTTTTTTTTTTCAGGTTTGCTTGACAGTGAAAGCAGCTCTGTTGAATTGCTAACACAGATGCAATATATCGCCTATTCTTTTGCAGCTTAGAGGCTGCAGTCCTGAAAGCAAATCTTGGCTGCTGATCTTAATCAAAGGAGCTTCAGTATGCCCATTCTTTGTAGCATGTTGCTTCCCATCTGGTAGAGAAGGAAGGAGTTTACAAATTCAAATCGCCCATTTAGAAGGCACGTCAGTGAAATGATGTGGTCCCTTCCCCCCCTTCACCATCCTCGGCTCAGGTCCAATGGAAATGGAATTTAATTGCATTTTGAACAAATATTAACAAAAGGTGAGACTCCACTCTTAAAATTACTAAGATCTTTTAACCAACATATTGAATCTTCCGGAGCATTAGATTTTTATCTTGAGTGTAATGAGGTGTGAAGCTGCTCTATGAAATCTGCAGAGGTGTTTTGTATTACTGCATTTCTGTGGAGATGCTGTAAGTGAAGTGGTGGAGCCACTTCCATTCTCAGTTCTATTAAAATTGGTTAGACTTGATAAAATGTGAACTAGTGAATATAAATTTCTTACTCACACTTTCAGCCCAAATGCGACTTCACCTTCTGTTACTCTTCTTCTTATTTAATTTTTTGAAGCGAGTACAGAATTTTTTGGAGAATTTTTTTTCCCCCTAATTTTTAGTTATTAGAAAATGAAAGCAGTGTAAACCTACGTATAATTTTAACTTCTCTTGAATGTGTGTCATGCAAAACGTCAGGATCATTCATGTATGTTGAAGGATGTGCTTTTGTACAATAGGTCAGCATGGATTGTTAAGGACAGACCAGAATAGGGAACGTAATTTGTGAGGAGGCAGTTTTGCCTAGTGAGCTTTTTTTTTGCTTTTGAGTTACGAATATTTTAACTTCAACCAACTTAGCATGCATGTGGCTGATTAGGGAAGAGTACACTTTTCTTGGCAGAAGAAACTTGATTTTGAAATAAGATTGTGAACTACTGAAATGGAATAAAATACTCAAACCCAAGGTTAAATGTCAGAATATGTAGCAGAATTGGTTTATCCAAAAATGGACACATTTGGATATGTGATTAATTATACGGAAAAGGGAAAAGGCATATTTCAGAACTGAGTATATAACATTAATTAATCTGATGCTATAGATCAAAAATATGTTCTGGAAGAACAGGTGATGATTGTAGAAGGTGAAATGCCTTCCGTGTCTGGATTCTTAAAGGAAAAGGGGGAGGAATAATTAGAAAGAAAAACAAGCCCAAAATAAAACCGCAGATTGCTTACTCCATCCTTGTTTCTCTGCTACTCTGCTTACTTAGTAATTACAGCTGAATATTGGCTTCATTGATGTTAGACTTCTATTGATTTGAGAGTAGGAAGATTAGGCCCTTAATGTATTTTGAGATACTGGGATAAAAACGCTGAGAAATGGACAAATGTTATGAAAATGTATCATTTTTATTTTATCTGAAATTAATTCCATGAGTAAGCATGCACTATTACTGACTTTTTATCGAATATGATTATTTGTTTTCCATTGTTCGTATCTGTTGTAGTAACAGTTATATAATATTATTATAGTACCTTGGTACATTCATTGTTTCTAAAGAAGACGTTAATGCAATATTTACACTTTAATATTATTAGACATAGCTAACCAGTCTTCCCCATGTTAAACTTTCTCTTGCTACGACCCTGCCAAGGAAGGAAACATCAGCATCCTACCAAAGTAGCTATCTTCCTTCAGAAACTGAAATTGTCTAAATTAACATGATCTTTGCACTGTGTTTACATACATACGTTCTCCAGCCTGCCTTTCATACTGTCAAGCTGTTCTTTAATTCTTGCTGTGACAAGCCAAACTTGTTGGTTATTATTCTTTATTACCACATAATTACTTGTCCATAATTACGCCCATGCCCATTACATCTGTTGTGGCTCAAGCCTGGGCTCTTTGACTGGAGGAGGTATGCGTGTGTCTGTTGGTTGTATCTGCTCTCCCCCGTGCCACCTAGCTGTCTCTCATTCCCCATTTTTTCCACCGTACTTTGTCCTAACGCTTTCTGCATTCAATCCAGGGGATGCAGAAAGGAAGATACTTGAGAATATCTCCTTTACGCCGCTGAGCTGCAGACGTTTGCCATCCTGACAGTACCGTTACCCCGCTGGATCCCGCCCTGAATGCCGGGCAGCATGTGACTTGGTTTTCACTGCCCTTACTTTGAAAGCTTTTTTCCCTCCAGCTTCTTTTAGTCCCAAATGGCTGAAAATCAAACCCGTAGCATAATAATCAATCATAAAATGAATAACTGTCTGTTCAGTTTTGGAAACGCAGTGGTTTTGTGTGTCGCATGTAAATGAAAAGTTTTTGTCCCAAGCTCAGTTTTCTTAGCTCGGTTGATACAAAATCAGCTAACTGACCTTGAACTCAGGAGTGTAATTTAGTATCATTCTCAGAACTGATTGTGAAAGGGCACTGATAGAAATGAATCCATTTCTTTGGCAATAACTTCCTTTTAAGAAACTGTCTAGTGCTGTGAGTAATACTTTTCCCTATATGATCATTTTCAGGCCTGTTGCTTGGCTTGAGTTAGGTCAAATATCAATTTGTCCTTGAGAAACATTAAGAGCGAGAAACTTCGCACGTCACCTGCATTCTGATCCAGTGCATTTATTTATAAACATCGTGTTTCTCATTCAGAAACTTTATGTAACGCAGAAGTGAAGGACGGCTCCCAAAGTTTCATCCAGATCTACTCCCGCCTTCCCGAAATACCTCAGGAAGAAAATGCAGCTGAGTCCTGGGAAACTTTAGAAGGGGTATGTTGAAACTCCCTTACTGCCACGTTGGTGCTCGTGTTTTTAGCAACTATGACAAAATAACATTTGTTTTTTATTCGTAGGACTTGATCCAGCTTAGCCAGTTGGTGACTGATTTTTCTCTCTTAGTCAGCGTAAGTATTAATTCTGCGTTCTGTCCTAGATGGAGTCTTGTACAAAAACAGGGCAAATGGGCAATTCCTAGCTGGGGGGAAAAAAGGACAAGCAGTAATTCTGCCCGTCATGTGAAATCAGACTGAGCTAGTATCACTTGATCAAAGTGACAGAACAGCAGAATAACATTAACTGAATTTACTCAGTCCAGTATTCAAGACTACAAAATCCTAGTTACTGTTAGGAACTTTAGGAAGATACCAGTAGAGGCAGAGCGGTTTCCCCACAGTGAGCTGAGATGCCTGCACGAAGGTGCTGCCTTTGCTACTTGGGACCTACGGTAAATACACCTAGAGTTTCAAAGCCTGTACATTAGACACTTTCCAAAGTCATAGGTGATGCATGTAATGTTTACGTCAAATTGTCTAGCAGTAAGGTGAAAGGTTTTCCTTTGATTTTTCAAGTGCCAACAAAAGAGGAATATTCAAAAGCATTTGTTTAACTACTCAGCTGCCCCCTCTGGTTAGAAAACAAACAGCTCTTCCTTCCCTGCATCAGTGACTCATTGCTACAAGATCTTTGTGGCTCTCCTGTTGATTCAGGCTCCGTCAAGGTAATTTTTTGAGGAGGCAACAGTCTTCTGTTTCAGCGCTAGTGCTGATAATTGCTCCTAAGTTCTTGTCACCAGAGCAACTACTGATGCCAGTAGCCAGTGCCCTTGGCCACAAGCCGAACCTTAGCAGAAGCTCTACAGTGCTGACCGCAGACTTCTACCCAGGCCCCGTTCATTTTTACAGTATCTAATCGTAATGGTGACGATAGCCTTCACTGCGCAAGGTGGCTGTTCCTCAGGTACTTTTTCTCGCTTAATCAGGAGTACTAAAAAAAAATCTGAAGTTTCCCTCACCTTTATCCTGCCCTTTCTCTGCTCCCACAAATGTAGCTGCCAAAAGGCTGTGCATCTTCATCAGCCGCACTCAGTTCCCAATGCTTATTCTTCCTGTGCCACAGGGAATTTAAACCCACAATTCTCATCTCCTAGGAGAGTGCTTTAATCTCCGTGCTGTTGGGTTAGTTGGGACAGATAAAATAGCTTTTATCCTTTCTGCTGAATACGTGCTGCTTCACATATACAAAAACCCCTAAGATTCATTGGGCTGGAGAGGGACTGCAAAAATTTTTATTCAGTAGCGTAAATGTTAGCAGTTTTAGGTAAAAAGGGGAGTTCCTGTTCCCAGGACTTTCTGGATTTTACACAAAACCATCACTAGATATAATAGCAAGTACCTAAAGTGTGTGGATTGGATCGTAGATGAAGATACCAGAGCTGGTGGATTCAGCAGTTTCTGAATTAGAAAGAGGAAAAAAGTTCGGAATGCCTTTTATTTTAAGCTGAACATTACCCATCTCATTATTTTGTGACATAAAACAGCCTGGGTACTGCCGAGATTAAAATAAGAACAAACCAACCCACAAACCCCTTATCTTCTGCTCCAGCATTCTCTAGAGAGACTGCAGGGGAATCTGACTGCGTTTGGAGAAAGGATGGAACATTTTTGTAAAATCAAACAGGAGAATAGAGAGCAACAGCAAGTCTATTTTCAGTATTGTCACTACCCTAGTTGTAAAGTTAAGTCAGTGTTTTATAATGTCATAATTAAACACTTCCGTGCAGATTTCTTGGTGCAGCTTTGTATGGTGGAGCTGGTACTGATCTTACAAATGCTCTTTATAGAATTTTTTTTTTTTTTGAACGTGAAGCTCAGCAGGAAACAAAAAGGCTAGTTTGGATTATTTTTCCCTTTGGAATGCGAGTTCATCTCTTCACAGAAAAGATTTAGAAGTCCTGTGTTTTGGGTTGTTTTCTCTAACTGCAGCAACACATTGTGTAATACCCACACCATATTATTACTTAATAGTTTTTTTTTAAAGTAAGTTTGTAGTTTCAGCACAGTTTATCAGATGCTATTAATGAAGCACCATTAAGGCTGCACGGCTGCAGTGTGTGGCAGATGAAAGCGGCTGTGGGGCTCTGATTACAGGCATTAAAATGGTGTGTATTGGCTCACTGCTGCTTCCCAGCAGGTCACCTCACTCATAATTCCTTTGCATCTAGTCTCAGCAGGAGAAGATTGACAGGATTGAAGACCATGTCAACAGTGCTGCTGTGAATGTTGAAGAGGGAACCAAAAACTTGGGGAAGGTAGGGATCTGCTCCTGCTGGTGAATCAATGGTACTCTGCCTCCCAGCAATCCTCTGTATTAACCCAATTGATCTGCCGTCTTTAATGCTGAGGGAGCCAGCAATTAAGGAAATAAGGGAGAAATGACCCACAGGTAGCAGGGGAAAAAAAAAATCAATCTCTCTTGTAATTTTCTATCACATCCAGGCTACTAGGAAATATGGGGGGGGGGGGGGGGGGGTGGTTTTTTTAATGCTATTCCGATGCTACGTTGGTTTACCTGCAAAGACAAGAGCATTCAGCGATTGGCTCACAAGAATGAAATAAGCATAAAACAACAGGTTGATGATAACGTGCAATTTCAACCTCGTTCTATGTAGATGTCGGTGATAGTTGCTAGTAAGCCACAAACCTAGATTCAGGCACGTTCCTGAGTCGTCTGAGCATTTTCTCAGGTTCTCATTTGATTTAATGATGGAGACAAGGTAATAAATAGTGTACGTAATCAGGCAGTAGCATGTAAAAGAACCTGGTTCACAACTGCATACATGAGATAGCTCAATTTTGAATTGGTTTTTGGTACGTTCTGTCATACTTGTGGGATAGTAGATCATCCTTTTTTAAATACTAATTTGTGAAGTTTATTTATCACTGAGCATTCAAGTCATTGCCAAGAGCAAGGAGGGGAAAATGCACATCACCACAGGCAAGTATTCTAACTCTTGGTTGTCTTTTTCCCTTTACAGGCTGCAAAATACAAGCTGGCAGCTCTGCCTGTGGCAGGTGCAGTCATTGGTGGAGTGGTGGGGGGTCCTATCGGTCTCCTTGCAGGCTTCAAAGTGGCAGGAATTGCAGCTGCAGTTGGCGGTGGGATTTTGGGTTTCACAGGTGGAAAATTGATACAAAGAAGAAAACAAAAAATGATTGAGAAGGTCTCTTCCAGCTGTCCAGAGCTTTCTCGCCAAAGTGCCAAAAAATCCAGCTGAAGTACAGATTCATTTTGACTAGGAACAGAAGTGTAGTAGCCGTGCTAACAACAGACTTGCGGCCTTATGCTTTAAATACAAGGCTGAGTTGTGTGAATTTTGACAACAGTACTGTTACTTGGGAGGGGTAAAACAGTAAGGTCAGAATTTCTCTTTTCGGTTGTGCTAAGTGACATCGGTCCTTTGAAAATTATATGGGTAACTTTTAATTAGAAAATTCTTAGATGAGCTATATGCAGAGTTGTAATGATGGGTGGCAGGTGCTTCATGCCAAATTTGCACAAAGCGTCTTGCAGACAACACGCAGAATTTGGAAAACCCTAGTGCTTTCCCATAAATACCACCCAGAAGCCAGAGCTTTTCTTGTAGAGCTCCAAAGAAAAGGAAATAAGCTCCATCTATCTTTCATGGTCATGGTACTTTAAATTTACTTTCATTTATCTGGATTCCCAAACTCCTCCTGGGTATCCCTCCCAGGACATGACTGACTGCGCCTGTTCAATAATGAACGCACAGGGAAGCGTTAGTTGCCATAGGAAAAGGTTTAAAATGTTGGCTGAGCAAGGTGGAAAAAAACCACTTACGTACATCCCACATCTGCCTCCATCAGCTAAATCAGATCAGCATCATAATCAGCTCTTCCCCTTTTTCAGGTACTTTTTTTTTTTTTAAATTTGTAAACTCGTTCAAAGCGTGGTTAAGAATTAAACAGTCCCAGCAGCAACCCTGCAGAACTGCTACTGGAGAATATAGTTTTCCATGGCTGTTCGCCTCCTCGGCTCGTCCTGAGAACACTGTATGGGACGAAGTGACAAGCTCTGGCATCCTGAGCCCCAAGCCTCCGCTTACTTAAGCAGCGCTTACTGCTAGGTGTTGCCCTCGCTTCTCGTCTCTTGTCCCCAGCAGCGCTCTGGTGGGAGAGCTAAATGGCTTCCCGGGAAGGCGGTGCTGCAGCCAGGCCCGCTCCCTCAGTAGTCTTTGTTATCCCTCAAGGGTGGCGTTAGGCACCAGGGCAGCGGATGGTGAAGCAGCGAGGCCCTTTAAATGGTGCCAGCGTCAGCCGGCGTCCCCAGACGATGGGACGGTTTTGAACATGGCAACCCGGTACTGTTTACAGTAAGTAAACCGTGCTCGTTCGGGGCAGCTGCACACCTCCTGCATGCCGTTCAGTTCTGAAACTTCTGCTTCCACCCGCACTGTGGAGTAGCTTCCCAGCCTTTTCAAGATTTTGGGACGTGCTGTGGAGCCTGTACGGGGCGAGATGCTGTTAGTGCTTTTGCTAGCTTTTTATAGCGGATGCCTGTTATTCTTACCAACCTTCCTTTGCTGCTTAAGCCGCCTTTGCTTCTGAAACTTCCACTGTTAAACGCGTGTTAACGTGTTTTTATTGTCACGTAATCTACTGTTCAGCACATGGTCCTACCTCCATCCTTCCAGGACAGTTCCCACATTATTGCTGCTACTGTTTGGGAGAACAGAAATTGAGGTTGGGAAGCTGCTTTTTAAAGTTTTTAAATTGTTCAATTGATCCTGAGCTCTGCTCGAGTCCAGTTTTATTAGGTGAACACTGAAGTCAGTGTTCAGCGATAAGGCTCCCTAGCAGGGAACACTGTCTAAGGAAGCATACTATAGAAAGAGCTTCCTTTTCTTAACCATCATTGGAAATAAAACTGTCTACTAATGACAGAAGGTGTGTTTTTGTGCCTAGAGACACCGTAAAGCAACTGTTAGTTACAGCACAAATATCTTTTCTGAACAGTTCTTCCTTATTACTTTTAAACTATGATTGAAATTGCTATCAGTCAGGAACATTGTGTCTATTTTAAGTAGGTCTGAGGCTCAGGGAAGCAACATGTGCAAGAATAGTTTTCACAAGTAATCATGAACATGGTCAAAACTGCATGTGTTAAAGCCACAGTGCCTACACCTGTAAAATCAGCTGGAGCGGAAGACATGACCCAAGTAATTCAGCTCATTTGCTCCTGTCAGGCAAGAAGTGCTTTTCTTTGAACGCATCTACTTCGGATGTAAACACATTTAATGAGCTTGTAACAGCTTCATACTAAGGCTGTTCATTCCTTTGATATGCAATTTCTACATTTAAAGGAAAAAAACTAAGAAAAAAAAAGGTGTTCTTAATCAGAAACTGTGGTTGATTCTTCATATGATTTTAAAAAGCTATGTCTGCTTTCCTACTCTGTGCTTCAAAACCTTGTGCATTTAAGCGACAGCAGCCGCATCCGAGACATCGAGGACTCCCCCCCTCTCCCCCCAAGCTGGACTAATGCCAGGACAATCTAAATTCATAAAACTGAATTCCTACCACAGCTTACACAAATTCAGCTTGGTATGTGCTCGTTTTATGAAGTGTCTAGCACAAAAACTATTCTTCCTCCTTGCGTCTTTAAGGAAGCAATGCCAAAATATTGTATACACACTACACTGTTATTTAAGCTATGATTTTTTAAAATAGATGGGTTATTTACATATGTGAAGAAATATGGGCATCTGAGTAACCAAACTAGCATTTAAATTGCTAGGCATGTTAGTCAGAAGAAATGTAAGATATACGTAATTCTTTCAGACCAAATAAAAGTTTTTGCCTATGAGACTGGTTGTAGCATTTATTGAGAACTTCGGGGTTTATTTCCTTTCAGCTTCTAAAAGATTAATCCCTTGCAAATTTTATATTATTAAAATAATTGTATTACCAAGATTTAAGAATCCTGAATTGAGTTACCAAACACATGCTTCAACTATTGAAATATTTACATTGACTGAAATTAATACAAGTTCCTGAAATGTTGCATGCATCTAGGAACTCTCCTACGCATACGCTAGCTCAGAAATGGACTCCGTAAGTTCAAAAGAGAGTTTGGAATGGTTTTGTTCCATATGGGGATAACACTGACGTCGTTCGACGACTTCCCATGAAAGCCTCGAGAACTGTTAAAGGGAGTCGTTAGCCGAGCACTGAATGGTTAAAACCATTGGTGCAGATGATCAGAATCTAAGGGCTCAAACTGAAACACATCTTGCGTTTTGTCCCACGCTTGCTCTCTCTAGGCAAATTTTCTATTTCATCAGGTACCTCAAAAGTTCAAGTGATACTCAACATCGCGTTAGGCATACCTAGGCTTCAGCTGTTCAGTCTCCAGTGAATACACAATGAAATGACTTGAGCGTGTAACTGTCGTAAAACTGTTACATCCAATTGCCTGCCTAGTGCTGGGGTCCCAAAGCTCTGGGAACAAGTCCTTACTCAGAGAAACAAACTTGGATAAAGGAATGGTGAAGGGGGCTCCTTCACTTCCCAGCTGCAAGCACCAGCCACTGGACTGTTGGGTGTATGATGAGGTACCATCTCTCTCCAGAAAGGGAAGTTTAGACATCTTCTACAAAACATCATTTATAAATAAGAATCCCAAAGAGAAACAGGAACCTCAGAGGAGTAAGATGAGTACTTGTAGGCACCACGCAGGAATTGACTACCATTTCAGGTGCCTGAACAACTCCTGAAGTTCCGTAGCACCACCTGCAGATAACAAGTGGCAGCCTTTAAACCATACCCTGCTCACATCTTTGGATTCCAACTGGAAGGTGGTATGACTCAGCTGCCAAAACCGCTTGATTTGGCACGAGATGGAGAATGGGACAGGAGAAGACCTGGCTTTCAAGCACTTAACGTGCCCTCCAAAATGCAGATTCACAAAACCAACAAAAAAGTATGCCCGGGACAAAATCTTGCAATACTCTCGTAGCTACCAATTCTGCATCTGCTGAGTGAGCTGTAGCTTAGCATTGGCTGGTACTAGCAACCCTCTCCTCAGAACCAGCCCCTAGAGAGCTCACCTGCCTGTTGCTGCAGGGGCTTGATTGAGCAGCCTCTCTTGGGATCAACTTTTGCTACAGCTGCATGGGACCATGTCCGTTTTCTGGCAATAACTGAGTAGGTGGCATCTAGCTGAGAGGCAAAAAGGATCCTGAGCCGTGAACTGCAGAAGTTGGGGCACTCACTGAAGTAAACATGAACCCAGTGGTCCACCTATCCAAAGAACAAGCTTGCTTCTAAAGACACAAAACCTCGGGGGCCCAAGTCATGGACCTAGATTCTTTGTAGTAAGTGTACTGTACAAATCCAATACTAATTCGCCCCCAGCAATGCACCCCAAATTAAAAGATATTTTTCTGTCTTAGTTTCTATATGTTCACCTCACCAAGCAGCTCTATATGTTCACCTCACCAAGCAGCTCTATATGTTCACCTCACCAAGCAGCTCTATATGTTCACCTCACCAAGCAGCTCTATATGTTCACCTCACCAAGCAGCTCTATATGTTCACCTCACCAAGCAGCTCTATATGTTCACCTCACCAAGCAGCTCTATATGTTCACCTCACCAAGCAGCTTGAAGATTCACTGAGAAAAGCCCATATTCTGGTATTACGCACAACAGAAAAGCCCACAAGGAAAGTAGTAATTCCTTCTTTAGAGCAGAATTCAAAAATAGGCAATAAATAAGGCACCAGCCAGACAAAAAGATTAACAGAAAATTTGCAATGCTTGTTCATTAAGTAAATGTCTGCCAGGAAGGGAGGGACTCAAAGAAAAAAGGAAAAAACACAACAAAAAAAAAAAAAGACTAATTGTAACACACACATACAGAGATTAATTTAAGACTGACAAAACCAAGATGGCAGTCATCCCCTAGTCCTCTCCTACTTTGAAGGGTTTCCAACATTCATGTTCTTTTAACACAGCCATGTAGATAATGTAACAATCTTAATTCCAGGAAATCAGAGCAGGTCAATGGAGCCCTTGCATTCAAAGTACAACCATCATCATTAAAACTTTTTTCCTTTCCTCGTTTGGTATTGTAATAGTCAGAATTGTTTCATCGCTTAGACATTTACACCCAGTAAAGCACCACACGAGATTCTGTAAAACTTTAATTTATTCCCCTCCCAAGTATCCAGAATAGAAGACCCTCTTAAGTTGGAGAAAAATGTGACAAAGAAATAGATTACCAGGATAGCTGTTCACATGAAGAAGAAGAAGAAAAAGCACATACTACCAAGGTTACACTGAAAACAACCCAAAAGTCCTATTTAATGGGATAGTGCAAGTTAACAGCATGTCTCTGGCAAGGATACCTTCATTTGGATTATAAAAGTTTTACAGAACAGAGTTAGATCAAGAGTCTGGATGGGTCTCTGCTGTTTTACTATAGCATTAGGAACGTACGGTTTGAAAGATGCTGTACAGAATGACCCACCAAACAAATGTATTTACAAGCCTGGGGAGAAAAAAATTATTTTTCAGTTTATTCAAAATAAAAATACACATAGAATTATGAAAATATAGGTTTACTATTTCCACCACACAGAAGTCAATGCTGCTGTCTGAAAGGCTTGCAAGATTATTTCAAGTTTTTAAAGTTCATCTTTTTCCCTCAATAAGGTGTACCTATGTTCACTGGGTGCCAGTTTCTGGAATGAGCTCTCTGGTGGGCTGCTTGCTAAATCCTGAATTGGCTGAAAAACAGAACAAACAGTAAAATTGCTTGTTAGACTCATTTTAATAATCAATCACCTCCATTAAATGAGCTTCTAACATTAATTATGGGAGCGCATTAATGTCCAGCGTTCTCACAAATTGACTTTTTTTGAAGGCACATTGTAAGTCTCAAGTAGGTGGAATACACACACGTATTCATTAATTAAGCATCATCAGCTAAGGATATTCCTTTTCTTGGCACATCTCAAAGGTAGCGGCCATCACACAAGTTTCTATACAAGTGACTTAAAGTATTTCAAATGCACCCCATTGTAGATTTGTTTGAGTCTACCACTTGCTTTGAAGGTGTTCTGGTTTGTGTGTTTTCGAGATACACCAGGGCAAAAGTGACATCGGTGCCAAAATGTGTTAGAATTCGTTTTTTTGTGGAAACTAAAACAAGCAAAGGAACATGCAATTCAAGGGACATACATGACCTAAGTCCAGTTTAGTTAAGGCCAGTATTTCCATCGCACATGCATACACATCTTCCACAAGATGGCAGGATGCCATACCAAGATGAGAGAGTAAACATCCCAGGGTTTGTGTGCGTTTCTCAAGGCAGAACGGAGACAAGAGCAAGCCTGCAGCTCTAGGCAACGAGCCCGTGCCCAGACAGGCAGCAGGATCCAGGGTCTCGGCAGGCTTCCTCCCTCCCTGGCCAAGCCTCCTCCAGACTGCAATTGCCTCAGAGCGTCTCCTCCTCACGCGCTCCTGTCTAGCTCCGAGCTGACCGACTGCCTGGCCTACGCCTCAGCCTCCAGCCCTATGTTCTGCGTTTCCTCCTGTTGACCTGAATTCTGGTTGCTCAGTGAATTCCTGAGGAACACAGGGAGTTACCAGTTAAAGGAATTACTGCTGAGACAACTCAGCCCTTGTGTTTTCACGGCCAGTCATGACAACATTCAAAAGCAGTCATTCTCCTGGCCCAGGGCAAGCCCTCCAGGGCTTTCACGCTTTTAAGTCTTTTAACTTCGAGCAGGGCAACAGGAGGCTGCAATCACACGGCTTAGCGCAGAGCCACCCTTACCCACATCCCACAGATGACCAGGAAAATGAACCTGTAGCCATAAATCGTTTCTGTCCCTCACCCATGGGTTCTGGGATGGCCCAAGGCACCCCAACACACAGGCACAGGGTCTCCTCTGGGATCAACGTGGCTCTTTGAGCCCTAGACAATGCAACATATAACTTAAAAGTAAGTGTTTAGAAACAGCTATTTTTTTTAGAGAGGGCCTGAGGAAATGAGAAGGTTACTTGACAGGCTGTTACGTTTCCAAGTTTCAGCATGACACCACCAAGCAATATGAGCCGAGTGGTGTATCAGGAAGATACAAGGCTGATCAAGACACAGTTAGAAGACTGAGCTGAGCAGAGAAAATCGGGGCTGGTAATGTCCTTTTTCTGCCTCTTGGATTAAACTAAACATTGAGGTGCTCCTGAGTTTTGCCTGGAGAAGGATCTGGTAGTTGTGTTCCTGAAGAGATGCCAGGAGTGACTTCCAGGCATGTAATTATACAGCATGACAACTTTTGATCAGAACAGTGACAAATCCAAACTGAAAAAATGCAGCCTGTGACCACTATTAATGCCGCTTATTAATTGCGCTAATAAAAGTAATAAGCCCTATTACCACTTATCAATCTTTTGTTGATGCTTTAACAATCTGTCCCCTGCTTGGACTGGCGACTACGAGTAAATATATAAAACATTCAGTCGATGGATGTTTCCCCCTTAGAAGCACCCTCTCATGGTGTGTCGTGTGGGAAGTAATGCATCTATGATAGATCATCAGTTTTTGCACTGAAATCACATGAGAATGTAAAGGCAGCTCTATGAACTCAGAACAGTCACCTGGCCCAAGATCTTCTGCTTCAGTGGAGAAAATATTTATTCTTGTACTCTTCCCTTATTCAAGGCAAACAGGTAGCATACTTCCCCCTAATGCTCTCCCTGCCTTTACCCAAAGGAAGTTAAAAGAAGGGCCAAGCAGAACTGGCAACGTTATGCTCCTATAAACAGATTTCTCTTTCAGGAGACTGAAGTTAAAAGTACACACGTGTTAGAAAGTACAGCTCTGACAAGGAGTAAAAAAAGGTCTTTATTAAATGGCCAAATTAAATGTATTTGTTGTCACCTTACCTGGCCAGGTGCTACATCAGTTGGATCAGGGCCATGATGAAACTCTCTATGCAGTTTTCCAGAATGCAAGTCTAGTACAAATTGCTTCAGTTTACCTGGAACTCTGGAACAAACCCAACAGAAACACCCACACGTTCATTACAAGTTAAGCCCAAACACAGAAGACTTAAAGTGCACTGTTCAGAGGGGCCAATTTCTGTTTGTCTGGCACGCTACGTCCACTTTTAGGTGATTAATAGAGGACAGGAAGCCAAACGGTTTGTTAAGGTATCCTACCAGCTTCTTTTTCTTTCCACTGTCTCTTGAGAACACAGCAAGTATTTCATCTTTTCAATAACTCCCACAGAGTTGTACTAGCCGATAACTTCATTGTATACTCACTTCAGCTCCCCACTAACCATAATGTAAGAGGGAACAGCAGGTTCCAAATGCACAGTTTACAGATACAAATGACAGTTGGGTAGCAGTATTGACAAAACATCCTTGAAAGGCTCTCTAGGGCCTGAGCAACTGCATATACACTAGAGATAAGCACTAAGAGGATATCAAGGTAAATCTAATCTGAGATCATCTACTGTCACCCACAGCAAACGTGCTAAACTACAGCATCCAATTTTATTTGTGAAACGTCAAATAGACTAAGCAGCTTAAAATGAAGAGTTGATCTAAGAAAGATGAGATAAAAAACTATAATGTGAGCACTATGCATGCAATCAAAAGGTAATGTATGAATGGAGACAGGTTTTGTAGGGAGTCTTTCATCAGACCAATTATTACATTCAGGAAAGAGGGACAAAGTGCGGTCAGACGGACTATCAGCAGTATTTCAGATCCTTAGAAAACTCTATGGATAAAATGTAGTATAATGTAGAGTCAGAAGGTATCACTACAGCAACATCCGTAACTAATCAGTATTACAGTGGTACTTTGAGGGGTCTCTTCACTTCCCAGATACGATCAGGAATTAGTACTGATGGAGAGAATGGGGTTCATGCCAGCCCAGTTGTAGGGTCAGCAGAATCACTGCTCCCTGCTTCACCTTGGGCTCCCACCCTGTTCTAGGTCAGGCACACTGCTGGAGACATTCCCCTCCAACCTCTTCTCCTCTCCTAATGCAGCAAGGGCATTTGGTGCCTACAGCCCCTTGTAGCTCAGCCACTTCTTGCTGCGAAGTACAACTGATCCATTGAACACTCCTGGCTGTATCATTTCTGACCTGGAACAGCAGGATGAATAGGGCCAGGTGGCCAAAGTATGAGGACAAAATATCAGGTGGTGGTCTGATTTGCCTATGAAGTGGCTATTCTACAAAAAGACGACTCCCTAAAGAGAGAGGAAATCTTTCAGTGGGCCAGTTCTGGAAGTACCATATCCAAACCCTATTGGTTGGTGGCAGCACTGAGATTACAGTTTGGGGCCAGTTTGTAAAGGAGTTCAGAAACTGTACTGAAGTGGTAGAAGTCCTTGCAGGTAGATGAAAGTCTCAGAATTAAGATTTTACCTATTTATTAAAAAACAAATAAACAAAAAAAAAACCCCAAACAAAAAACCCGAACCAAACCAAACCAAAAATCCAAACCACACACACACAAAAGAATATCACCCCAGGAGCTCCAAGCTCTCCTTGTTTCCAAACTGTTTGTTAGGTATTTCTAAGTATCAGCTCAATCTCCTAGAGTAAGGTTGAATAATTATTTATCATTAAGCAACTGTCTACAATCCTGAATTTCTCTCTCTCTCTTCTTCATTTGTATATAACAATTGGTATACAAACAAGCAAGTAGCTTTTATTATTCTGATAGTGTTTCACAGAAAGAGAGTGTGTAAGAAACGTAACATGAAAGTCTAAACTAAACATCTCTATTCCCCTATAAGAGATTAATTTATTTTAGGGCTGTTTCAAAAGTGACAATAGAAAGAGTGCTTTCAAAATGCAAATATCCTACTATTTTCTTTTAAAGCACTGGCAAGTGCAGTGAACATGATCTTCCAAAGAAACAGAAATACAAGGAGAAAATTAGTCACCACATACATAGCTTTAGATATTTGAAAAGCACTATTTGAGATACATCAGAGACTACATTTTAAGAATAAGCCTGTGGAGAATTATGGGAAGAAGCTAGGTTTGAACCCTTCTTCCAAACGTCAACATTTCAGGTAGAAAAATGCACGCTGGAATGGCAGAATTAGACATGGGGTTATGTTCACATTGCATGCTAAGTCTGAGCTTTGAATCCTTGACTTTGACAAAAATGAAATACCCTGAGTTTTTAAAAGTATGAATGGGCAAAAATTCTGAATGGGCAAAATTCAAGTCTCAAAGCCTCGGCATCTAACCAGGACTTAACAAGGTTAAGGTACCTCCTTTCAGGCAGAAACTGGATTTTAACACACAACCTGAAGACAAAGGCAAAGGCAGAACACTTGCGTCATGCTGAAAGCCCCTGAAGATAACACGTACACATCTTCACTCCTCAGCTGAGCTATGGGAGACAGAACATCTGCTTCCGAGGCAGTGCAACATAGAGATAGGCTGATATAAAGAAGATTCTCAAAATGGCATTTCGCCTAAGCACCCTGGTTCTTCTCTCTCACATATTTTATCCAGATAACATGCCAACGACCAGCCATTTTCCAAGCTGCACATGGAAAATTTCAGAAAATCATGCAACAAGGATTTCTCTGCCAGCTTTCCAGGTTTAGTCTAGTGCAGGAAGGTTGGAATTGCACAGCAGGAAAAACCAAACCAGCAGGCTGGGAATTGTTACATGGTGCATTTTACAGTAATCATTGCATAACACAGCACTTAAACATTCCATGTAGTATTTTAAACCTTTTAAAGTTAATTGATATATCTAGATCGCCACTAAAAATACCATGCCAGGCTCCAAATGCCTAACTACTATGGAGAACAGCAAAACTTTGAATTAAAAGAATAACAGCATCTAAAAACTTAATGTGAGATTCTTTTCTTGCATAAAGCAATGCAACTCCATTTAAACAATGACTTCACACCAATTCACATTGCTTTAAGGCTCTGACATTGAATCATACAGAAGCAGCCTTACCTATCCCAGATTTATTCATCTTCCTATCATAATACTGATTAAAATATGAGCATGTCCTTTCCTTTGTTCTTCTCAAATTAAAACGCACAAAGAAAAATACTTACGACAAGTCACTGAAGTCTGGAAAGACATACATGTGCCTAAAGCTATCAATGGCAATAACAGGGCAGTCTGCTGGAGTCTTCTGAATATGGAGGAGTGGGTGCCTGAACTTATCACAGTCAGCATGGAGGAAGTTTATTGTACCTTAAAATTGTGAGCAGACAAAAATCCACGTTAAGATTTTTTTATTATTCTCTTGAAACCCTAAACGCTTTCCTAAGTATTAAAAAGGTGGAGATATTAGATAGACACAACATGCAAAGCTTGAAAATAGATTTAAATAACACCACAAAACCAACAGATTTTCTTGAAGTGTTTTTGGCCACAATACAAACTGAAGTTTTGTTTAATGCCCTCTCAAACTGCATGAAGTAATTTAGACAAAAAGGATTTCTGAAATAGTTATTTACTAATAAATTGTGTACCTATTTTAATCATTTCCAGAGGAGTCAGTCCTCACTGTCAGAAGTACGTAAAGCCCTTCGGACTCAAGAGCTTTAAAGCTAGTATTCTGTTTGGCCTTTGCTTCCACTCTGAGTTTGCCTGAAAAAAATTATACTGGTAAAACTAAGTAGTAGTACGAGTTACTACAAACCTTTTTCACTTATTAACTGTCGTGCAACCTCCTGCTGGAATTTCTCTAAACTCTCCAAGTCATCTTTCATGTGGAAAAGTATGAGAAAAGGAAGGCCTTCTTCTGTTAATTCCTGCACGGAAAACAAACGACAAATCTCATTTCTTAAGGGCACTTGCAATTTTCAAATTCAGCGAGATCTCTACTTTAAAAACAGCTGAAAGAACAGGACTAGAGATGTTAACTGCTGACCCTTCATCTAAGATACCCGAGTCATACAGTTAACCGTGGTTCCTTCCTCTGTATCATATACAGCAGATAAAGGATGAAGGTATTTCATTATCAACATTTTGGGAAGGGGTACACTTGCACTGGAATACTTGTTCAAAAGAAATAGCCCAACTCTGAGAAAACACATCTTCATAGAAACAGCAATAAGGCCTGAACAGCATGGTACTGAATGCTATGAAAAGCTGACTGTGTATTCTAGACCCAGTCCTAGCTTGGTTCCTGTAATAAATTGATGTTTTCTTAGCATAACGCAATGAATGAGTATCTTTAAGGAACTCTGCCCTTAAAACAAAAACAAACAAACAAACAAGCGCAGAAGCTAATGACCTAGCTATATCAGTTACGATCAAATACTGCTCTTCTGACAGTAAGTGTGTCCTGACTGGTCATCTGTATAACACCATCATTACATTCACAGGCTAGTACATTACTAAAAATTGATGAAGAAATGAAAACCTTTGTTGGACAGGCAAGCTTTAGTTCCTCATAGAAATGTGTTCTTGCAGCCTGAGTGCCTTTTAAAGATCTCTGTCCAGGGACAGATAAATGTAGGAACTCCTTCAATAATTTATTCAGGATTTTTCTTTTACTCCAAACCCAAACAAAACATGAACAACATGCATTTGCTTGCTACAAAAGTGAATTTTAGGTACCTTTGCAAATCAGCTCAACTCACTAGAGCCTGATTGAAGAAATAATCATTTATCATCTAACAAATGCCTACAGTCTTGCCTTTCATTTGCACAACTGGTGTACAAACAAGTGCTATTTCTTTGATTCTAGCCTGT
Organism: Nipponia nippon; assembly: GCF_047370975.1. Taxonomy (NCBI): domain Eukaryota; kingdom Metazoa; phylum Chordata; class Aves; order Pelecaniformes; family Threskiornithidae; genus Nipponia; species Nipponia nippon. The sequence continues at coordinate 66,752,437 of NW_028262290.1, forward strand.
ATCAGAATAAAATCTATGCTCTTTGAGAAAGATAGCACTCATTTGTTCTGCCACCAGAGTAGTTTCTTCAGATATTTTCAATTTTCAGTAAGTTGGAAGAAATGCTTTCCATATCAGTAGGCAGCCAGTTACATAGTCTACATGAAATGGCTGTCATTCTCCCTTCAACCAAGTCTGTCAGGTAAGTTGAAGCTTGGTCTTTTAACAGCAGATTGCAAAGATCCTAATAAATTCAGTGCTCTTGACGAAATCCAAGCTTCCCAGTCCATCCCTAAACCAACCACTAATCACATTTGCTCATTCTCATTTTTACACACATGAATTTGGCTGGGCCTCAGCCTCCTCTCCTATTAGAGGATGTGAAAAAGTCTGTTTCGTACCACTATGACTATGGCTCTGTTTCCTCACTCGTTTCAGCAGGTACCTTTCCAGAGGGAGAACTCCCAAATAGAGCCGGAATACCAAGCTCTGAGCTCCCCTCCTGCTTGCAAGGACAACCTCAGTTTTGATACCTGCATAGTTAAAACCCTTATATGTGGCAGGTTATATTTAAAAAATCAATTCATCTCCAAACAGGTTGTTAGGACAGCTGGCTTGAAAGCCTTGCTAATTTTATCCCTAACTTGTTTCTATGAAGTACCTGCCTTTGTTTGCTTTTCTATTCCAGCTTTCATAGCACGTCCTACCGATCAGGACGCAGCAAGTAGAATAGCGATTTCATTTGCTTTGGACTGCTCCCTCAAAAGCTACTGTCTCCCTTGGCACTGAGAAAAGACTTTTCATTAGATCTGAGCCGTCCACATTACTCCTGTATGCCTGTGAGAAACTTTTTACCCTTGCAAAAACTTATAGTTCAGCACCATCGTTAGACCACACGGTTCATTATATTCATACAACGTAAAACTAAACAGACTGATTACAGGTTAAACGGTGATTTCTTCTGAATGCTATTAGTAGTCCCAGCAGCCTTTTCTCATCAAGCACAGGGACTGTCTCTTGAACAGACAGTCTTCTCAAGCAGAAGACCTTGCTTCAGAGCTCAATTACTATGTGTTGTCTAAAGTCACGATGATGAACTCTGTTCAGATTGGGCATCTTCCTGGCTAGCCTGCCCATGACACTTATCAGATAATGAACACACTGAGAAACAAAATGAGGGAAAAACCTACCAGCAGTTTACAGAGGCCAACCTTGATTTTAAAATTGAATTTAAAGTCTGTGGTAGAAATTTTTGTCTTTATCTTATTTATATGGTATTCTTGTACCATAAAGACAGCTTAACAGTCACAGCATTTCATATTTTTACCCTGTAATATTGTGTGGTATGCATTAAGAGCCCATTTAATTACTGTACAATTTCAGCAGGCAGAAGTATGTCAATTTTGGCATGTTTAAATTTGTTTGGGTACTGGCAGCACTGAAATTTTTAAACAAATGTTGCTAGGCAAAATGTCACATTGGAATTGTAAATATCTGCCTAAGTAAACAGGAATCAAGGGTTGAGAAAACAACCAGGAAAACCATGACACAATGTGGTACAAGCCGACAGTGATGAACCTCGGCTTCTAAGGCTCAGAATCCAATTTCACCATGGGAAAAGTACACTGAAAATCTACCACACACTTCTAAACATGTTAATATGTGGCATATTTTACATATTGAGTTGCAAATGAAGTATTAAAATTTGTTTAACTAACAGAACTTTCCAATAAAAGTTGGCAGGGTTGACTAGAAGGTTGCACTTGAACCATTTTGTGCATCGCACCCTATCCCTCCTTCTGTTGTGTAACCTGACACGTTGTGCGTGCCCAGAACAGCAGTGTTACATACATTGCAGCGTCAGAATAAAAAAAATTAAGTGTGCAAACTGAGAACGAGTCATATGACTGATTCTTTGGTTTCTTCTGATCCAGTGTGGACAACATACCGTAATTTGCTACAAACCTCACCAGAGTTTCTGGCAGATGCTGTGGCAATGTACAATACTCCTTCTGAGATACTACAAACTTGCTAATTTTCTAAAGATTTTTTTTTTCCTGTTGGTTATTTAAAAAAATGTATATATAATATGGAGTTGGAAAGAGATGAAAGAGGAGTAAATTACAAAAGAAAACAGAAAAGCATTGAAATAAAATAAGGATAATGAGAAGAAAAGAAATGTTTAAAAGCAAACCCCCAAATTCCATCTTACGAATTACAGCTAAAAGAAGAAACCCAAGGGAAAGAGCATGTGAAGCTAAAAAGATTAAGAAGGTACCAGTGCTTAAACACAGATTGACAACAAAATATCACATGGTTTTTATTACAATTCCCAGAAGACTGCCCGTTCCATAGATGGTCAGCCACCATTTAATGTGCTTATTTATTAGATAATGCTTTGGAAGTGGTTAACGCAGTAACATTTAAAATTTAATATTAAAGTTAGTAGTAGAAGAAAGCTGATTATAACTAAAGGATAGTTCACAACTATTTTACTCTTTCAAACTGTCATGGACATGCTGACATGGATATTTTCTACCCTGACTAGAAACATTTTTTCAAGGTCATAACATGCAAAAAGCAATTAAATAGCATTTATGTCTGGATCTTAAATCAACATTTAGTCATAACATCTGTATAAATAATATGTACTTACTTTAGTTGAATAACACAACCTACCCAAGGTGTTACACACCCATACATACTTACAGACACACACATTCTTACACATGCACATTCTTAGCATCCAAGTGTCCACACTCCGCAAACCACAAGACACTTCTTATGTGATCTATATGCATGATTATAACCTCTTACTCTGGTAGTGTATGAAACGACTACAAATCTGCCTCCAGTGAACTTCAAGTCTAACCAAAAAGCTCCGAAAGAATGAAAAAACATTACCTGACAGGTATTTTCTGTCAAAATCAGAGCACGCAGAAAGTTCTTTGGCATGGATTAAAGACCTTGAAAGAGACATTTTGGTTTTGAGAAAGAAACCCCAAAAGTACAACAGTAGAAAAAATTCTTACCTCCCCATTTTCGAACGTAATTTCTCGAACTAGTGGTACACATTTATCTTGTGTCCATGCATAGATCAAATCAAAATTGGTTAGCGAGCCTAAATACACCATATCTGGAGCATTTTCCTGTTGAAGAAGAAAAATATACTAGTTGAGAAACAGTAAAAACAACATTGCTACATACAAAGAAGACTACCTACCCAACATAAAAGTAACAATATCCATATAAATATCAAAAGACAGTCTTACACCATTATTAAACCCTTGTGCATGCAACATTTCTATTAACTATGTTACGAAAGTACAACAGGAAAATAAATATTATAGATGGGTCATTTATGCAGTCAGGTCCACTTAAGAAGTATTGGAAAGATACTTTGTTTCCAAATTAGGGATGCTTCAAAGGCCATTTAGACTTCTGTCAGGTTGATAAATAGTGTTTCCATACCTAAAAAACCCATTTAGATATAAACCAAATACAGGTATTAAGCTTCTTCATGCTGATAGTTACAAAGACTCACCAAAAAAACCCTCCCAATGTGCTACAGGACTTGAAACTGGTATTTTACATTTGCTTTGCCAAAGAGAGATGAATAAATAATACTTTTCCTTTATTTGCTAGTGGTTTTAACTCAGAATTCAGTCCTGCCATCTTTTAATGTAATTACAGTTTTGGTTAACATGAAGTGAAGCATGACTTCGCAAGCTGTGGCCATGATTAAGCACACCTTAATTCAGAAACACCATATAAATTAGATAACCTAATAATTTCTGTTGTCATAGAAAAAGGTTTGAAACTCCTTCTCCCCTCAGGTCTTTTTAAATTTATTTGTCTTTTGTAAGCAACTCTTTTCATACATTATGTTCGAGAAAGGGGCAGATTTTCAGATATTAACTATGTTTCTAAAAAGCAATTCTTGCAAATTTTCTTCTGTACTGATTTTTCCTCAAGTAAAACTATATTTAGGAGAATTTGTTAATATACAGTTAATTCTACTAATTACTTTTTTTTTTTTTTTTAAATTAAGAGAACAGCTCTTAGCCCTTGTGGGCTAAGACACAAAAGACAGGCAAGTAACAGTCAGAAAAATACTTAGTAATTGTCACTTGCTTTGAAAAACATGAAGTGCACCAGCTGTTGAACTTCAGATTTTTAAGACTTCTACAGAACACAAAGTATCTATACAGATGATGAGTTGATTGTGTTTCTAAGAAAAAAAAAACCAAACAACAAAAAACCCACCAAAAACATTTCTGGACATTGACATTTAAAATGACAGATTTAGGTTTAGTGCACTTAACTGGCAACAAATGAGACTGAGATCTTTTTCACTGACTCAGAAACACTAGTTCCTATGACCCTATTTCTCACACTGTTTCATGATGAAATAAAATTAAGATTTGAGATGCAGTAACGTACTGAATGATCTGAATATAGTCTCCATTAGTTCATATTCACATATAATGACAATAAGCAGAATAAAATACATAGTTACACTTACCCCTGGTGGCTTGTAGATTACATTGTCTCCGCTAAATCTCTCTGCTTTTGAAATAGCCCTACAACAAACCAACCAGTAAGCATGTCTTGGTACAGACAAATAAAATAACTGAGATACCAAAAATCGTATTTTAATTTGCTATCCTTTCTTCACTTCTTTTTTCCTTCAAAATTTGAGAATTAAAATCCTTGATCTTTGAAGAAAACTGTAAAGTGACTCCACAGAAACTCGGCCTGGCTAGATGAGAGGGCATTAAAGGAGTCAGCAAGATGTATCCCTAAGATCAGAAGCATGGACTAGAGGCATTGATATGCAAGTGATGAAAGTTGGTGCAATTTCGGATAAGAGACCAACAGAGAAAAATGTTAATAATTTAATATAATCTGGTAAGTTTAAAACAAGTTGATATTTTTTCTTAAGGAAGGAAAGGAAAGAAAGGTGGATTTTTGTTTGCGTTTATTCTTCCTGTTCCATTGTTTACACTAGAAATTTACATCTTATCTACCCTGATAAAGAAGGGCTTTGAGGTGCTCTACCGGCACAGGCAATGAGAAAATGGATAGCAAATAAGCCCACACTGTCCATTTTACCCTCAAACCAGATCTAGAGAGCACAAGACACAGCATGCAGTTTCTGACCACTGGTGATATGGTATGTGTGTACCTGGAGAACACATGCGGTTCCTCCTTGGTATTCAGCTTACTATGCCACCTTAGTAAAATCCTCCCCTGCCTCTGGAATATTTTGTGGTTCCTTAATCCCAGTCACAACAGAGCACCCTGAAAGCTGCTAGCTCATACCCCCAAAATAATCATTTCTTATTCAAACAAATGGGGACAGCTACGTATCCAACACAGGAGATAGAAAAAAAATAAGGAAAGAAAGCTCTCAACAAAAATAAACCCTTTCACCACCTTCAAACATCGAAAGAGGCCTCCTCTCCTTCTCTCCCTTGCCTTTCTGTTCCAACATAACTCCTGCTGGCAAGACAGAACTGACTGGCTGCATACGCCACAAAACAGTAAAATGAACTACCTATTTCTTTTCCTTTTAGCATAGGCTAAAAAAAAAAAAAAGCATGTCAGCCTCTGGGAAATGTTAGCTAAGTGTTCCAGCTTCTCCAATTATAGTACCTCTTTTGTGGACTTAATATAAGCATTGGTGAAGACTGATTAAGAGATGTAATGGGGGGGGGGGGGGGAAGAGAAGTAAAAATATCTCAATTTATCTCACTGCAAGATGACAATTTAGAGGGCCAAGAAAAAAAAAAAGACATCATAAGGCTTAGCTCAAAGTACCTACATTTTATTTATTTCATTTGATCCAGTTATCCTTTTCTTACCGCATACAAAAGATGTCTTGCATACTGTGTTACACCTATCAGTATTTGCACCAGTTTAGAGACATGTATTTTAAAATCCATTTTTCTATTTCAGACACGACAACTGCTCCCATAATGTGAAATTAGGTTTCTTTGTGACCATCATCACTGAGGTAAACCACTCGCATCCCAAACAATCCTTCACTGAATAAGACGACATTGAAGACATAAAAGCCACTTGCCCAATCACTGCTTGGTAAGCTGATAATAATCTATAATGAAATATATGCTCTAGGGTAAGCCGGTACTGGAACCCAAAATGTCCTCTTCTGTGTTCTTCCACTTCAGTAGCTGCACTTGTGACCAATTTGTTTCAGATAACTCGAAGTGGGGACGTGATGTGAAAATCCCAAATGCCTGAAGATACACCTTTTTAAAACAACTACCAAAATGGAAACGCTTCCATTTGCATTTTGTCTCTTCTTGAAGCAGTAGCATAGAAGGGGAACCTCTTGGAAGCACACAACCCTCCCTGTATTTGCTTGCTAACATAAAATTAAAACAGTTCCTAGATTCGTCACACTCTGCCCTGAATTATCTACAGTTCATCATAGCCTTTTAAGACAAAGGTATTTTTTGGTTTGTTTTGGTTTTCTGCATTTGGCTTCCTATGCTGTGGCTCAATGGCACAAGGCCATTCTCTTCCATGTCTACAAACATTTCAGATTTATCCCTCTCTAGTTCTACTTCTAAAATCTACCTCTAATATCTCTTCATCAGTATCCCTCCTACCTCCTTCTGCTTACAAGTCTTCTCTCATTAATCTTGCGCTGTAGTCACCTCAGATCTTAATAGAACTGTAAGAATCAGCTGATTTAAGAAAAGTTTGAAGCATCAAGATGATCTGCAACTAAGTACCATTAATACAGTTTAAAAATCAGCTATTACAACTACCTAAAGCCAGAAAGAATAATCTTGGCATAGCAGGGTCCAGTTCTGCCTTGACAGAAGTTAGCAAAGTAATTCATTTTTTCCTGTCAAATTGATTGTTTTGAGTTTATTTTAGCTTACTAGAAGTTTGAACATGACAGCTCATGTAACCATGTATCTCCCAAACCATATACCTGTTGAACTCTGTCCATAGCAAACCCAAAAAATCCCTCCCAGGGGCTGTTAGGGTGCTCAGTCAGAAGAGTTCCACTGACCAGGGCCAGCTCCCCATGAAACATTTTGCTATATATAATTTGAACAGAAAACACTGTTATAGAGCCAGTATCTCCCTAGGAAGTCTTTTCACATATAATTTTTTAGGAAACTTGAGAGCAAAAGCCACTCAGAGATGAAAACATTTAGTTTCCAAGGTTGCCGTCTGGAAGGCTGCACTTTAAAACACTAACAGCTCCAGGCTAGAACAGGAATGGGAGTCTGGAGAAGAGAATAACGACAAGCCTGCTGTGCAATCTGTAGTTACATGGGGCAGGTTACAAATAATCAAACTGATCTGTTCCATTATGTTTGCTTATTACTTATATCTAAAGAAAAAATAAAAACCCCATAGTAACTATTTCAAGAATGGCATCCAACAACCAAATGCTAGCACTGAGTGCTGGGAGACTACTTCTCATCAAGTTGACAAACAGGCTCAAACAAGAGGAGAGAAAATCTTAAAAGTATTGTTATCTTACTAATGATTTTTAAAAAGGCATTCCTGAAAAGAATGAAAAGTCATATGAGGGGGCAAAAAATAATTTTAGATTCTAATAACAACTCAGACTGGCTGCCCTGAGAACAAGCATGGATACACTTATCAGAAAACATTTGAGATAATGGCCACTCTTTGGGGACAAGACTGACAGATCTACGGACCATAGATTTAGAAGATTTGATTATTCTCTCACGGCCAAGGCTGCTTACACAGTCACAGGATACCTAGCTGGGAACTGAAGGAAAGGAAAGCCACGTGTACTCCTGCACATGACAAATACGCTTCCCAATCCCAAAACTTTTTTTTTGGAAATGCGCTGGAAAAGGCATCAGTGACTGACAACAGACTTTGTTCAAACAGATGAAACATTTCCTACCTTGATACATCGTCTCAGTCTCTCCACTATCCTTCACTACATCCAATTCAAAACCACCTTTAGGGCAACTGTATGTGGTATAAAAGCTAGTAGAACCCATGCAAATTCCTGGTCTTACAACTGTGGGTAGACTGCAAACCACTGCATTCACATTAATGCCTGATCACTTTAAATTGGTTAGTGCTGGCACATTAAACACTGCAGAGAGAATCTATAATTGCATTTTATTATGCTACTCAAAAAGGGAATCAATCACTCCCAATTTACTCTTCTTCCTCCAGTGAAGATCTTTTAATATTTTTAAATGTTGCTGTAAATCTGTATAACAAGAAGAAATTTGAATTTCTGTAGGTTGTTCGTCTAGGCGTACACTATGAAGCTCATCAATGCAATTGCATAGAACTTGCATGAAATAGACCCAGGCACAGAAACCAGGAATTTTGGAACAAGGTCCTCTCCCCCAACATCAAGAGGAAATGAGCAAGCAACTACTGAATTATTCTTTACAGAAAAAGAAGGAAAAAAAAAAACAAACTATAAAAAGAAGGAAAAAAACCCTACAAAAATGGTTGTATTTCAAAGACAAAAAATCTAAGACGTTGCAATAAAAAAAAAAAAAAAACCTAAAAAAAAGTCTGAAAAGGTGATAAAATTTTTCCCAAAAAGTTTTCAAACTCTTCCCTACTTCTTCCCCTCTCCCTCCAAAGAAGCAGGTTTTTGGAACACAACTGTCTAGCATCCTCCCCCAAAACCTGTCCAATTACATTTAAACTATATTGACAAGGAGTGAAAAAAGAAGAAAAAGGAGGCAAAAATCAAAGTTGGATTTCACAGCAAACATTAAGGCTAGGAGGAGTTCTCTCCCCCCTCCTCCTATCCTTCTCTCAGTGCATTTGTCTGTTAAGGTCTAGTCTCTTCAGTCATGCCACACTGAAAGTATTAAAGCAGTCCATTCAATTAAATTATATACAACTCATTAACATAATTTCAAATAATGAAGTCATGCAATCAACAAATTTTAAAACTTACCCAAAGGCAGACAGGAATACACAATCATCATGCAAAATATTCGCTACTCTTTCAAAGGTTCTGTAATTATCAGAGTCCTTTTGCTCAAAGTACCCAACAATATTTCTTCTGCTGCGCTGTAAAAACAAAGGTTAAATTATAACTTACCTCAAATTATCAAAAACTATCATTACTCCCTAAGTACATTAAATATAGAGGTGCCATTCATTCAACAGTCAATAACTGTATAGAAGTTACTTCTTTTCTACCTTTTCAATATTCAAAAGCATCCTTGTGAATATTTTTCCAGTGAGGAATATTAGAAGTATCTTGTCAAATACTTTACTTTTAATCATTTGAAACTAATCATATATTGTAAGTAATTTGGTAGTGGAGTTACTGTAACAAAATGTATGCAGTTGAAAGTGATTATATTGGAATAATTTGTAATACTGGAAATGATCCAGTCTTCCACTCAGTTTAAAAAAAAGCACTCACAACATTTCTGAATGAAAAAACAAAAGTAAATATGTACTTCAAATACATTATGTTTTACCAGTTCAACATTTAAAAAAAAAAGAATATATTTAGAAGAAATAAAAAGGAAAGACTTACATCAAGAGAAGTAATTTCTTCCAAATCCTGGACCTCCCGAATAGGGTTACTCTTCTGCTGCCTGATATAATCTGCTATTGCTGTCACAGATCTCTGGCCCCTGTATTCTCTCTTCATCATCATTCCATTCCGGAAGAGTTTCAGAGTTGGGTATTTGCTTATCCTGTATCTTTGAGCTATATCCGCTAAAAAGAAATTAAGAAAATAAAACCAAAACCCTACAAATACAGAAATACACTGAACATGGTATATTATACATGTATATGTGCGCACCTAAGTGGAATCTCTGAACCAGTAGTTCCACATCTTTAAACAAGAACAAACCAAAAAATAATAAAAAAAAAAGACCATAGGGGAGAGAATGGATAGCAGCTACCGTATTTCTCACACGTACTGATCTTCACAAAAAAAAACACATGACCAAAATCTGGGGTAAGTAAAGACTCAACTTGGTCAGCTATACTTATTTAGTACACTTCCTACGAACAACTAGGAAAGCCAGTTTAAGAGCATAACAAAACCACGAGAATCTTAAAAGCTTGCCAAATCTCAGTTAGTTAATCCACATGAGAAAATTTCAATAAAATAAATCATCCTCTATTTTTCTTTAAACTCACTATGATTTTTATCCCAATTACAGTGCTGAAAATATAACTGTCACGTCTTAAACTAGAGAATGTGAACCCTGTGCAAAATATTTCTTGAAGCCTACGAAGGCCAGAAGACGGCTGTTACAGTTCTGAGCTGTTCAGGTTTTGAATGAACACAAAATTTCAGGTTTCTACATTAAGGCAAACACCTCTGTGGTCAACCAGTATCAGCACTCCCTTCAACAGTTCGTCATTCACATCCATACATGCAGCCCAGCTTTTTTCTAGACTTGGACTGCAGAGAGCTTCACGCAACAAAATAACACATATTTGCGTTCACCTAGCATAAGAGCACTAGCTATTTTCACCTTTATATAACAGGTCAGTTATTTAACTACAAGTTGTTATTCACAAGACTTAAAAATGTAAAAGAAGAATAAAAAAATGGAGGTTTTACAGTAAAATTAGAAGAGCAGCAAAAGAAGAAAGCCAGGCAGAAGCAATAAAGCCCAGTTTCCCACAAATCTGAGTCCTGTGCCCCTTATCTTCAACCACTACTAAGGCAATAATCCGGTTCTTCACTACGCCCCACCAGAGTACTCCAAGTGTCCCTTTGTCCCTCTTTCACTTGGGTTAGTCACTGGGACACAGCAAGTTGCAATAGGTGGTGTAGCTAGTTCCCAGCTACGCGCTGACAGGGAAACTTACACATAACCAGTAAGTGGTTCCATGGCACACTGAGCACGATCCATCAGCCTTGAGTTTTTCCAGCAACCTTTGCTACAGTGCAGAAATTGGTTTTGCGCCTCTCCAATATCCAGCAACCGCTTTAATCAAAGTTTGTAAGGACTTAATAGCTTTGAATGCCCTTCCCTCTTTCAGATGTGGTTGAAGTTCAGCAAAAAGCTTCAAGGAGTTTTTATGAGGAAGGACTGGAGAAACAAGGTAACCAGATACACTTTGGATTCTTTGGAAAATGAGACTAAAAACAAAGCAAGCATGTAATGCCAAGTAGATTTCCGCAAGAACTTTCCTTTTGCTTTATTTCATTATGCCCTCCTGTTCGCTCCTCTCCTGGAAATACATGTAGAAACAAAAAATTCTCACAGCCCCTGTGAAAACTGGGTGTCCTCTATTACAGGGTGGGATGCAGTTTACCTAAACCTCAACTAAATTCCAAAATATGAGCAGTCTGCCCACTTTCCAGAGCTGCTTAATCCTTCGAGGTGACTCATTCTAGTCCACCACACCCACCCCGCTTCCCTTCTCCCTTTCTCCCTCAAGCAAAGAGAGAGACAGTGAACTTCAAGGGACTGACTTATCCTTTGGAGACGGATAAATTTCATCCGGTCAACAGCAAGAGGAAGGCATTGAAAGCCTGGGCTGAACGACTGTCCTGTTCCTTTTCACAGACTCCTTAGAAGTCAAAGGGTGACCTGACTGGCCCACAGCAGGAAGGCAACCAAAGGAGGGTCCATCGGCCTATCTGGCACAGTATTGAATGACGTAAAACCTAATCCTTTCTGACAAGAACATCCTTTCTTCTGAATTACATATTTACCATGAAACAGATTTGCTTTCTATCTCACACTTACTCTTTTTTAAAGAGAACGGAGACAGAAGTCCTGTGAAAACTATTATTTAGAGGCAGTTGCCATGACCAAACTGCTGAAGCTGAGCAGCTAACATACATCTCTCAGCTGCAAACCAAAATGAAAATCCTGTGCAAGTGGAAATAAGTCAGTCCCCCTGTGGAACCGTGCCTGTAACTGTCCTCCAGCACATAAAGCTCTCTACCTCATTTGGATTTTTAAGAGATAACAAAAATAATTAATTCCCTGCTGTATGGAAAACACTCAGTGAGAAAAAATCAGTAGTTTTAATTGCTATTAAAAAGCTATTAATCTCTTGCAGCTTTAGTTAATGAAAACAATCTTTGTAGCAGCTACACAACTTCAACTAGTCCGAGTACTGAAAACAAAACGTGCACAGCAAAGGAATAAGAACCATGTCTACTCCACAAAACCGTTCTTTAACATCCCTCACACCAGTAAGCGTAAAAGCTTCACCAGCTAAGCCCAGTTCCTAACAAGCTTTGCATCACTATAAAAATATTACAGAATTCAGCCTACCAATTTTGACGAAGAAAGGATCTGACCTGTTTCCTAAATATCCCAGAAGAGTTTCTTAAGGTACTAATTGCAGTTAAAATTAAGGGTAAGACATTTTATGTCCTCGGAGTACTTTTATTTCAAATTAATACAAATTTCTCAAGGGAAGATGCCAATATATTCAACATTAACAAGTATTAGATCAATACTTTCTTCTTCCTTTAAAATGCCATGACTCTTTAGTTGAAGTACCTAAGAGCTGCCTGTAAGAAGGTGGCAAGTATAGCAGGGGAGGAATCCCTTCATATTTGCTCAGCATCAGCAAATCAGGCATTTGCTGCCCTTCTCTCCTGTTGACAGCAGGACCTTTGGTCCGACGGCACGGCAGTCTATCAAAACCTGACCAGGGTCTGATAACAGACAACGAGCACTACATATCAAGGTTTCGCAGAAACACAGTCAGATTAAAGATTGTTACTGTTACAGAACTCCACAGCAAGGGAACACCAAAGCTACACTTTTGTCTCACAACATGGACTTTTTCCTTCAGGTTATTTCCACCTGGGTTTGGTGGCTAGCACAAATGGGCATTCAGGGGCTCTTCAAGGTTCTCCAAGATGGAGATTTCGGTCCCTAGGGACGTGAATCTTCATCAAGTGCTGCAGTTGCATAAAAAAAAAAAAAAAAATCAATGGTAATAAAATGGCCACTGTCAAGACTGAATTCAAACATTATTTCGTAAGTCAGAACTTGCATGCTCTCTACAAATTACATTGAGATTCCATGAATACTGGTATTTGAACTAACACAGAGAGATGACGGTCCTACACAAGTAAGTATTTGAAAAGCATCTTTTTACAAAATATAAAATGCAAGTACATGAAAAATTGTTTGAATTCATTCAAAAGTCAAATAGAGTAAACCTTAAATGCTTCATTAAACCCTGGCATTTGATACAGGTAGAGTTAGCATAAGCAGAGGGACTACAAAATTATATTCCTTTTAAAATTGGAAATACACAATGCAAATACATGGAATATTGTTTGAACTCATTCAGAGATTGCATTAGTTATAGTAAATCCTAACTTAAATTTAAAAATATTTCCAGACATTCTCACTGCCCATTTTCTGATGAAAAGAGGTATTTGAAACAGATAAGGGTAACCTACCTAAAGAAGAAGAAGAAGAAAAAAAGTCTCTCAGCTATGACTTTACCTTTTCTTCAGATACTAAGGTACCCAAGAGCTATAAACCTTGAGTTTGTATTTTGACCAATTAATCATTAAATCACCAGCCTAGTGTCTATGCCACCAGAACGGTTTCACACTAGTTATGACACAAAGCTATTGACATACTTGATCATCTTCTCATCTTCTACAAATCAGAAATTTCCAGCAGAGCTCCAATAATTGTTGAATTCAGAGGATTCTCTCCTCCTTGTTTTGCATGTATACCTGTTGGTATACAATCATTTCTAAACTGCCCGGACTATTTTCTCCTATTTATTCCACACACTCCAACAGGAATATCTTCACAGTCACCTAGGTCTCTTCATAGATGCACTGTATTGATACTTCTCCTCAACTACTGAAGAGAAAACAAAGCTGCCTCTTACAATAGGGATGAGATAGCAGCTTTTATTGTTGTTTTGAAAGAAACTTTTACATGAAGCCTGACATTTACATCCATGTTTTCTAAGACAGTAAACCCATTTTTGGGGGGTGTGTCAGGCTTTTCAGATGCTGCATATACACATTACCTAAGCTACAGCTTCAAGCAAGCACACAGCCTGTGACTTGACTCTCAGAATGCTTCAGGCTTCATTGCTCTACGTTAACACCACAACACACTGTCCAAAGAGTTCAGCTAGTATATCAGATCACAGCACCGAGAATCCCAAGTCTATTGTCACTAAATTAAAATTAAATGTACAATGAAGAATTTGTTGAAAAATGGCATCAAGACACACTATATCGAAGTAGGCTCCCACTCACAAGGAGTTAAGAAAGTCCTTCCCACTGAAGGACCAGCAATATTTACGAGGGTCAGAGTATCACCCCACCATTAACTCAGTCCACCGTCTTTGTCTTTCAGGGTCATAATTCATACCACCACCAAACAAATATTTAGATTTTAAGTCTACAGGATTGGCTCTCAAAAAATGTGTCCACTAGGATTTGAGCAATACTGATAATTATCCTAAATGCCCACCTCATAATATAAGGCACCACCTGAAGCAATTCACATGCTGAACAGAGGACTACAACAGCCTGAAGAATTATCTGGAAGAAAATCAAAATTCCAAAATTCAAACCCTATAAAAATAATTTCTGAGAATACTCGTAGTGTCCCTTTTTCTAAGGAATGTCTTCATGTTGTCTGTGGAAGAGCTAGCACAAACCCAACCTACTGCATTTCCTAATGTTGTTTTTACATGATGGTTATGGGAGTTGCATAGCTACATACTGAATTTACTGGATCTAGGATCTAACACTAATCTTTTTTTGTGACAAATCATCTTAACTCTTCCTCACCCTTGTGCAATACCTTCCATCTCAAAGGTAACAAATTCCTTCAGCTGTAAATTTGAAGCTGGGACTACCAAATGAGTATTCTGCTTGCTCACTTGAGATCAATCACATTTTTTTAAGTCCCTCAGGCCATCTGCCAGGGCACACCACAGATGAGAAGTGAAATCCGTCTTTGATAGGTACCTTTTTACTCATTATACCTCAAGCTTTTTTCTTTCAATTTCAGTTCACTTAAACAGGTCTTTTTGCCTCCTACTTTCCTATATACAGCACTATATTCACCTTATTGTTAAGTATTTTGTGATACAGCATTAATTTTCCCCAGTTAAACTACTTCTCTCGTGACACTTGCGTATAATCATAAGACTTGGGAATATTCATAGGAAGCAGAATTAGAAAGGAACTTCGGAGACCATCTAAACTAGGCATCCTACC
Source organism: Nipponia nippon (assembly GCF_047370975.1). Lineage (NCBI taxonomy): Eukaryota > Metazoa > Chordata > Aves > Pelecaniformes > Threskiornithidae > Nipponia > Nipponia nippon. Next base: position 66,767,633 of record NW_028262290.1, read on the forward strand.
CCAATGATTGTGATACTGGTGACTTGCAATTGGACCAAAACAGGTACAAGAAAAGCAATCAATGTTCTACATCAAACTTGGCTACTAAGAAGCTGGGCAACAGCAAATCTAGACCATCTTCTGGTGCAAAGGAGCATTCACAACAGCCATGCCTGCTCTTCGTGGAGCCTCACCAGCAGGCATCCCATAACCATTTCTGACAGGCTAACAAAATGGCTCTCCTGGGGAGTGCCATCAACCACCTCTCTGAATCACTTCCACTTTTTAATTTATCCAAAGATAACTCTTTCAAGACTGATTGTTTTTTCCAGGCAAAGTGGCAGGAATGCAAGGAAATCCTCCTGCTTGTTTACAGTTTCTTTTATAGTTCATTTATGAACCTCCAAAATTGCTATCGTACTGAGTTATTTTACTTACCAAAGGCACAGTAGCACTACAATCTAAGTAACTCTTTGAAGATTAACACTAGCACACATTACAGGAATGGCCAAACCCAGAGAGATCACCAGCTCACTGTACTGAACAAGAGTACCACCCACGGACGTTTTGAAGGAAAGAACAAGAGCTCCCTAAACAGCCTGTCTAGCAAAGCACCCCTCAATGCCCCACCAGAGAGTTGTTTTCTGTTTGGAAGCACAAAGACTTATTCATATCAGCTATTATGTTTTATTTTTTAACTCAGAAACCAAAGAAAATAATGGTGCAGTAGAATTAAAACCTCAGTATGTACTGTAATTTGTAAGAATTCTGTACCACAACTCCTAATATTGAATTCATAGAAACTTCAAAATGTGAACTCTCCTCCAGAAACATGAGTTCTTCTACATTGCAATATTCACTCACAGAGAACAGAAACATAGAAAATCCATGGTACCAAGTGAGTTTCCAACTCATTGCTGCTTAACACAAAGGATAAAAAAAACAACACAAACACACCCACAAGCATAAAAAAAAACATCACCAAAACAAAACCTGCCTAATAATGTATACGCAGAAAGATGTCCATAATTTTATATGGAAGGTCACTTTTACTAGGTATCGCACTTAGAGTAGAGATGCATAATTTTTAAGGTAAGTGAATTACTAACTTGAACACACCAAAACCACCAAAGATTTTAACAGCAAACAATGTAGTGGAACTTAGATATTTATAAGTTATAAAAGGATGAGGTCTGGGAAACTGAAAGAGTGCCTGCTTCAACTACCTGCTTCAACAGATTTACCTTTAGCGTATGTTCCACACCAGCTTAAAAACAGCCTGATGACTTAACTTACACATTTCAATTATAATTATCTTCCACTATATTATAAACTGGTGTAAAATATAACACATACAGAGGCGTAACATAGCGTTAATATTTAGATTTTGTATTTAATCACATTGGAGCCTATTGCTTTCCAGAAAAACATCTTTATATTGGCTATAAGAGCAGGCAGAATGATGGTTTTGTCACTAAGCATCAAACATTTGGCAGTGCATCAATAATTCTCTTTAATTTGCTTTACCCTCAGAAGCTGGTGTGAGCTGTTGGGCCCTGCAGTGTGCTTCAATAATAGTGCATTAAATGGAAAGTATCTATGCCTGGCTGACCATTCTGAAAGCTGTTTTTGAGTGGCCTGAAATCAGCTATTTGGATTCCCTACAGAGTCTTGGCTTCAAAAAGAAGCAGATCATTTGTAATGCAAATAATCCACCACCTCTAGAACATCATCCTAATAGTGAACTACTAGTGGTATGAAATCTGCAGGCATAACAAATCCCAAAATATTGGCATAAACCTTCTAGTGTTGCTAAAATATGTAAACACATACAAAAATATAAAGGTAGAACAGGGAAAGAAAGACAATAGCTATCTCGACTCCAACATTTAATAAACTACTACTACTACAGCAGGCCCAAGCTGGATAATACAGTTACATTCACCCTCTTACTAAAAAGCCACTATTACATACATGAAAATCAAAGTTAAAATACTTAAAACTTCAGGACATACCTAATAACTGTGTGCCATGAAACATATAATTCCTTACAACCCAGAAAATAAACACTAGAAACCAGGAATGACATATACAGCTTTGCTATTTTAATTCAAAAAGGCAATGCAAATTGGGGAAAAAGACTTGGATTTTATTTTTAATTCTCATATTTCACAGCTTCTGCAGCAGAAGTCATGCTCATCTACTTCTTAAATTAAGGACAAAGAGTAAATACAGAGAACTCATGGTATTCCAGTATTAAAAAGAAAAACAAAAACTCTTGGCTGCCTCATACTACTTAGTCCACTACACCTACTCCCACAGGAAGGAAGACAACCTCTGCTGCAGCATCTCCTTCTCCATCCAGGCCTTAGCTCTCCGTAACAAGCTCTGATGAGTTCAATTCAATGAGCAAACGAGGAGAAGATTAAGCAACAAGCCTCTAAAGTGTTTCAAATACTGGGGGGGGAGTTTTCTTCTGCATATAACTGCTAAAACAAGAATATTTCATGGTTAAACACTGGGCATCCAGCAGCCCAAAGACTGTCCAAGTTACTCAAGCAACTAAAGCTGCAGCAAACAAAATGAGGACTTCAGTTGTTAATGTAAGCCTTAACAATAAAACTCAACAACACAGGCTGATTTTACTATAGTCTTTTGTGAGAACTTTCTATAAAGTTTCATTGTCAATATCTTGACTCAATGAAAAAATGAGCCAACCAGACTGTTAAACACTGAGATAAGACTTATTTATTAAGGACAATCATAAAAATTAAGTAAAGTGAAAGTGTGAACGTCCTTAATTTCCCCACCCCCTCCCAACTGATTCAAGTTAATTTGAGAAACTATCACTGATGAAAGTGATAGAATATATGCAGAAGTATATGCAAAAGTAATTTCAAGTATGTAGACTGACTGGTTTAATAAGCTAATACAAAACCGATCATAATGTTTGCTACAACTGCATTTATTTTCCACAATTGCAAAGATCAGGGGCAGTTTATTTGTGTAGATCCTACAGTAGAACTCTGAACAAAGGCAAAAAACTGAATAAGAAAATTTCAGCAAAGACCGCCTATTAGGCTTTGCCTTCAATACACTCTTCCAAAGGATTTCATTGGCTTACTTGAAAATAGACTTTTAGGGATGGCAAATTTGAATACTTAATGCTGTGCTTTTGGTTAAGATCTCCCAAGCACACACCATATAGATGTATGATTGGAAGCAGAAGAGAACACCAAGTGTGAAAAAAAGAACCTGAAAATGTAGTTAAGTATTTGAGATCTGGGAAGGAACAAAAAACCCAAAACACAACCAAAACCCAAACCAAAACAACAACAAAACCCAAAACAAAAAAAACACCAAAAAAACCTCACCAACCCCCCCAAAATCTATGATTCTAGAAAAGGCTGTTCAGGAAGGAGGTAGGAAAACATTCACTTAACAGAGACAACATTATAATGAGAAAGAAAAAAATACTATTGGACTTATAGGTCAAGGAGACTAAAGCGTATATTGTGAAGCACAGTAAGTACAGCCACCCCTGTCCATTATGCTGCTGCTCTGGAAATGCTACAGGCAGTTACACCAGTGCACTGTTCTCCGCTGTATTCAAGGCACTAGAAGGGATCTGTTCAGAGGAGGAGATTCTACAGCCATGCATCTAATGTAACTGCTCTTCAAGTACACGTACGTTCCAACTTTTCTATCTGTCCCCCAACACATCCCTACCACTCCAATGTTGGAAGGCAGCTGAATGCTTCAAAGCTGCTCACATACCCTAGGTGAATACTGTCGTGCCTCTTTTCCAGCTGAGGTTGTAAAGGGGGTCCGATATCCCAGTGATTCAAAGACTTAATCCCAGAGGCATTTAAGTTTCCTGTGGTCATGAATTGATCTTACTGATCTTTGGGAAGGGACAAAACAGAACATCCTTGGCCACTCCTGACAGTTTGAAGAATCAACTTACCTTACATTTCAGAAACTGAGTTGATAACTGTTTGCTCCCTTAAAAGTTTCTTGGGTGTTTTTGGTTTTTTATGCTGAGATTGCAAGACAGGTGCTCTTACTGTTGGGCAACTACATGCATGCAGACAAAAACAGAACACAAAATGGTGCCAGTGGAAGATGCTTAAGTGGACTTACTGACTTTTAAATCTGCAAGTAAGAACCAAGACACTTCAAGAATTCTCGTTACAGGGAAAAATCCTCTCTAACACCAAAAAAAGTTAGATTGTCAAAATGGGAAAGAAAAAGGTAAGTGAAACCAGTTACTTTTCACAGATATGCAATTGACTTTTTTTCTGTGCTATACGGTTCTCTCTTTAGTGTTTGGGTTTTTTGGTTGGTTTGGTTTTTTTTTTTTGTTTGTTTTTTTTTTAACAGAGCACTAGAACAAAACTATTAGGTCAACGGTAAGTCCCACGGATATGCTACAGGTACAAACTAATAACTGTGTACAGTGATTCCTCATATTTCCAACTGTGATTTTTCTTACAAATTAACAGTTTTGTAAAGCCCAAATATTGTAATCTGTATTGGTTAAAACTGCATTTCTGCTGGGATTTGAAGCCACTTGCAACTGGTACTACTCTTTGGGAATCAGAAGCCACTGTGAAGAAACGATGTCTGCAAGTGCTGTTCTTCCAGAAGCATAAAACAGAAAAGCTGATCTTATACTATAAAAAGCACCGTCATAAAAATCTCAGTACTATCCTTTTGTCTTTCGATGTGTAGCAGATGTTCTTCACACATTTTACTTATTATGGGATTAAAAAGCAACTTTGGGGATTAATACCAGCATAAAATGAGTAAGTTTTGGCATATCATTTTCATGTATTTCTGGGTGCAGGGAGAACCCAAATAGGCAACTATTTGTTGGCATGTGTACAAACAGCAAAGCAGAAAAGCTCTGATCCCCTCCTGGCTGTGCAAAAGTCAACTTACAGTCCACCGTGACTCCTAGTTAGAGGGAAGACCTGAGCAGAACATCATCTTGATGCTGACAATGGAGGGTTACCCCTCCCTTTTCTTGGTTGTGAAAACCTGCACTATTTATAGCACCACTGCTTCTCTGACCCCTCAATGAGCCAATTCAATTTATAATTGCTGCTCATTTTTCTGCATTAAGTTCAACAGGCTGAATGGCTATAAGTGCATGTTTATGGATGCGATGAGAAAGCAACACTGGAGATCGCCCCGACAAATTTGGAAGAACAGGTTCACTGATATATACAAACAACTCTGGGCTAAATGATGGGGCAGGTCCAACTACACTTTAGATTGCTGTCTGGTATATTCTGCAATACAATGAGTAACTTACTGGCAGGATAGCACAGAAGAACTTAGATCAGGATTTACTTACAATGCTGATCACAGTCTACTCTAGCAAATACCACTTGATTCTTATCTGGATATTCTTCCTTAATTACGTTAGAAGCTTCCTCAAAAATAGGATGCAGCATTTGGCTGAAGCGGCACCTGTGGACAGAACACAAAATCATAACTTCAGAATATTAATTTGAAATATTTTAATTGATGACTGGGAATATTTCAATCTTTGAAGAAAAAAAAAAAAGAAAGAGAAGCTATTAGAAAAGAACATCTACTTGTAATCATCCTAGTAACTGACTTGATAAACAGAGGTTCAAAAGTAACTTGAATAATTCAGGTGGGAAAAAAAAATCATTCTAAAAGAAAATATAGTTCAAGACATGCCCCCCTGCTTTATCTGCTTAAGAAACACCATTAATTAATTATAAGCCTTTAGGAAATCTATTCTATTCAGAAAGTCTGTTCTTCATTTTTTCTACCTGAATTATCCTTGGGGAAGTATTTTTAAAAATATAGTAGAAGAAGTTTCATGGATTGTTGAGATTCAAATATTCGCCAAAAATCACCTTCAAGAAATATCACAGAGATAATTTTATAAGGGTCAACAATAGAAGTTATAAGTATTGCTTATTATATTATTGCTCGAGTTCGGTAGAATTTGAACAGACTGCTATTACAGCAGTTGTTCCCTTCTTCCAGTCATGTCAGATTTTGAGGCAAATCCTCTCTTTCTGCCCATGGGAAAGGCTGTAGGATTGTAAAGATGCTTTGGTGGCTTTGGGGAGTTTAGGGGAACATTAGTGCACAAGCCCATTATTAATATGTCAATAAAATTATTTTATATTCTGTTCTTCTAAACACATGGCAGAATTTTAAATTGAAGATGTATAACAGCACTGTAGAAGCTGTCAGAATAAGACCTCATGGAAGAGACTTCCAATAAAACAGCCTGCATTGAAGCCCTGCTTAAACTTAACAGTGACAGCCTGGGGATGCTGTTATGACTACAACAGCGAACACTTAAGTGAAGAGGCAGGTTTTACTCTCAAAATACAAACAAGGCTTAAGGCCATTTTCTGAAAGAAACCTTACTCTGGGCAGCACAACTGTATGCTACACATTTATGTAGCATGTATATGGTACATATGGGTTCCTTGGCCCTCATTCTTCTCCACCCTTATAGCAGAGTATCAACATCAGCAAAACTGATCTGTTCTCATTTGAAGGTCATGTTACATCATAGCCTGGCAGTATGCTACGTTGAGGGGTTATTACTGAATGCCTACATGTAATGATCATAATTAAGACTGTAACATTTTAAAATTATGGCCTACTATAATGTGAATCAACTTGCAAGCATGCGCAGATCTTTGAATTCAAAGCAAACCTATTCTAGAGAGGATTTGGTAACACTGGAGACTTGCAAAAAGAGCTGTGCTAACAGGGTCCTAAAACAGCACACTTGTTACCTTGCTATATAAAGTTAACATATTGGTATCTTCCCTCTGTCACAGAAGTATCAGAACATGGATTTTTAGCCTCCTGCAGTTTGTCTTTTGCAAAATCCAAAAATGATTTTTCAATGGCAACACAGACCACAAACGTCAGCGTAATAAATTTACTCTCCATAGGTTTGCTTTCCTTGGTTTTCTTTAATAAAACCTTTTGAAGTAGTCCATGATCCGCCATCTTAAAAGTTTCACTTATTTACTTATTTTAAAAGGCAGCCTTTATAGCATAATTCTATACAGAACAGGTAAGAGATTAGACCTAGTTTCTTACTTAACTAGTTACTTAGTTGTACTGTTGTTATGAAGACAAACATCTCAAACAAATAGTTTACTTGGTAAACAAATGCAATCTCTCTAAAGAAAAAATTCTATTAGTTCAAATGTGCCTAGTGTCAATTTAGTCTGTGGTAGCAAACGAACAGATGCAAACTAATTGAACGTAAAAACTGTCTGTAAAATGACAGAGGTATATACAAAGGTTATTAAACTGATTTAGACTGGTACAATGTCTATCTTTATGCAAAGTTTGAATGAAGGCATCAAAAGCATCTTTACAGAGAACTTCATTCTATATGAAAGGACTGGGTATGATTTTTTCAAAATCATTTTTTTAAATTTTTAAAAAAACAATTAAAATTAGCCTGTTACTAGTTGAATGAATTACCTGTAAAGGCAAAGTATAAATTTTTCATGTAAAGCTCTGTGCACTTGCTATTTCTAGACCACACGGACCTACAGACTTAGACATATAGTGGGATGTGAAAGAAGTGAAAGGAGTCAGAAGTCTAATCACCTACACGACCTTTGATTCTGAAGGCCAATGTTTTATGCTCACAAAGCAAAACAGCAGGGAGAGGAATATTTAAAAGTGTAGCACTTCGGTTTATATTTTGCTTTACTTTATAAAGCTATTTACATCCAAGATTGTTTTAATCAAGAAAGACAGAAAAATCATTTATTTTTCTAACCTTATTTTCTATATTAATTTGCATGTTAAACTGTGTTTTCTCTGAATGCTTTTCTGGTTTCTTCCTTGCTAAAGATTCTTTTAAAAATATTAATGGTGGAGCAGAACAGAACATTTAAAATTACTTCTTACAGGGGTACGGTGCTTAAATTAATTCTAATGATGATTTTGTACGCAAGTTTTTTTTAAAAAATGTAATTTTAAAGTAAGCAGTTCCCTCTAAGTATGTCTTTCACAATGGCCAACCAATCTGGCCCCAAATTCTTTCCTTTTCCAGTTGCTCAGATTTCACGCCTCAATTATAATTTCTCTAGTTCTCCACATGGAAGGTCTTCCAGATAAGAGAAGGATTTGATTTTTAGTGTGATTTCAAGCTTTTTCCTTTCTAGCACAGACGCATGGGACCAACACAGAAGAAAATGTAAAAATGGAATATTTTGGACTATTCTATGTTAAGAAGCAAAAAGTTAATGAAGTCTGTCTTGCTGGGGGGATGTGGGGGGCAATCGATTACATGGCACGTTATTCCATGCTACTATAGAAGCCTTCTTCCTCCAACAGAAGCCCTGAATGAAACAAAAGATGGCAGAACAGCAGAAGGGGAAGTAACCAGGACATTAAAAAAACAGGAAAGAACTAGTTTGAAAGCAACATACCACTGTATTTTCAACTGGAAAACTATAGCCAAACATGACAGTTTTCAAAAGACAGAAGTTTAAACATAGAAAAAAAAAAAAAAAACCTTGTATAACTTACCAGTCAGCATAAAAATTAACTAAAGCAACATCTGCATTGTCTGAGAGGAAAGAAAAAGAAAAAACCCAATGTCACACTGTGAGCCAAACTTCTTTGTGCTTTTATCCGAGATCATAAAAGTATACACAAAAACTATAAAAGCAAATATTTCTAGATTATTCAGCATACAGCTTAATCTCATTGCTAGAAAACTGCTAGGATAAATCTTATCTGAAATATAATCTATATCAAATGGGAAAGTGATGAAAGAGGCCTTCAGTCAAGTATTTCATTGACTTTAGTGATATACTAGACATTAAAAATGTCACTACTTAAGGTATTAAGACCCAAAATAAGTAAATAAGTGACACATGAGACAAAAAGTAATTCTGGATTTAAAATTAAGGCACTCAAAGCCAGAAGTACTCTAGTGTATCTTTTAAGCATTACCCAGATTATTCATAAGTGTTAAACAGTTAAAAGTTGAAATGTCAACTACCTGGGTTAGAAGAATGACCAACATGCAGTCCGCCTGTGCAACTTGCTCTGGTCATCCTTACCTGCGTTATTTGCTAAGAAGCTGGATAATAAGGCAAAAGGTAGCAGAGAAACCTTCAGTCTCCAAAAAAGAAAAATGGCAAGGGACACTCACAGAAAATGCAATACTACAGGGATATATATGTGTTAGCGAAATAATGCTCCTATATGTTATTTTTCACATACCAAGAAAAAGGAAAATATATCAAAACTAGAAGGACAAATCTCCTGCCCCAAAATAAATTGTGATCTTTACACAATATAACAACCATGCTGTAAATTGATTTTTAGTAGTAGTAGTGGCCTAAACATTGAAAAAACAACATTGAAATGCATACTGGAACTATAGAATATCAGCCACAGCTTTATAAAGCAGAAATGTTGCTGAATGAATTTGCACTATTGACAAAGTTACAAAGCAGTTACTAGCGAAGATTAAGATGTTGGAAGCCTGGAAAAGACAATACGATGGAAAAGATGACTCTTGAGAAGACTGGGAAAAACTACAGTTTTGATTAAAATTATGGGCATTAAGATTTTCATTATCAGCAAAGAATGCAAGTGGTGAACAGGAAATTAACAAGCATGCAGAAATTCAGGGTTACCTCCAAGGCATAAAGTATTTATTGAAACTAATCGGATAAATTTTATAAGTACTTACACTTGGCATATATTCCCTTTTATGAATGACATTTTACAAAAGGATTCTATATTTTCTACTGTATAAAAGGTATTTACAAACAGATCTTATATCACCTAATCATACATTTACTACACAAAGCAATCCTGCAATAGTAGGCAGATTCTAGTACAGACTTAAATAAAAGAATATAAAGATTTTTTTTTTCTGAATATATTTGAAACAACGTAATAACTTCTTCCCTGTGAAGGCAACCAGATACAGGCAAATTGCATACTTTTCAGACAAAAAGGTTTCAGACAAGGAATACACATCTGTTTAATTTATGAGTCTCCTTTCTATGAGCCACCAGAATCAGGACAATGCTTAACCTGAGGAAAAACATAGCTGAACAAGCAAGATACTTAAGGTCCATCACCATGTGTTCCAGCTGCTGCTATTTTTTGGGGAACTTTTAAAATGCTCTCTTGCAGGTTTTGGTTATGTAATCAAGCATTCCCATCTGCAAACAAGATACCAGGTATTTTTCTTAGACACTTCAAATCCTCACCGAGATTACAATGAAGTAATTTGTTAGGCAATACATTGGTTCAGACAGCTAATTTTGATCACAGGCATTTAACACTTCTATGCTGATTGCAATTCATATTTTAAAAGCTAACGTTCGCATATTCATTTAATAACATTGCAAGATTCATACAGGTAAGTGACTGTAGACACACAAAGGAAAAAAATTCAAAGTACTCACTTAAAATGTCATCTATATTTCCACTATCTAGACTTGTTATTTCACTTCTTGTTGGATTAAAAAGCCAAGACACCTAAAAAGAGAGAGCAAACCAGTAAGATAGGTAAAATTTCAGCAATAAAGTGGTAACATATCTATCATTTTAAATGTTGCTGTTCAAAAGCTGAAGAACCGTAAAATAATTGTAATTCAGTCAATGCATTTCAGATGACAACAGTACTACAAATATACAAATAAACACTATTTACAGATATAATATACTTTCACAGTTAAAACAAAATTTGCTCTCTCTTCATGTGATTCTCTATTATGTTGGCAGAAATGTTACAGGTAAATTTTGTACCTTTAAGAATAACTCCTATTCATAAATTCACTATGAAGAAAGAAATGAAGTTTTAGCCACCTAACAATCTCACACATCCCAGAAGTGTGTAGGCACAGTGGCTTTACCCAGAGACAAGTAATTCCTTCCGTCACTTACAGGGCTTGTCTGGCTAAAAAGTTTCTCATTAGGTAAAGCTTGCAATTGCCTCCATTTTTATTGCTGTTTTAGAAAACAGTTTCAGTACATCTAACTCAACTAGCTACAGTCTTTTATCTCCTTCTGTATTTTTTCTTGACACTGTTTCAGTCCCAGCACGCGACTGGCATATCAGACTATAAAAACTGAGACACCATGTCAGATCATTCAATTAGAAAGCAACACATGTATTACTGTTAATGCAACTATCACAGCAACACGCATTTTATGGAAGAGTGCTCTCATACTCACTGCAACAGGCCCAGTTCTTTTATCTCAAAATGTGGCAGTGAAAAGTGGGGCAGAGTTGCTGGTCTGTCCCGGGTGAGAGATATCAGTGAGTTGCAACTTATTTTTGCTTTGAGAGAGACAAGCGTGCAAGTTTGTGAGCGGGACAATACAGATTCTGGTCTGGGAGGTGAATGTTTCTATCCTGAGCAACCTGGTCAGAAAGTCAGCACTTCTCTAAGAAGGGCCAGGGCTCAGACCAGATGCTCTACCGAGATGCCTTCCAGCCTCGTTTTCCATGATTCCGTGGTTCCATTCATGGTTTCTATGATTCAGCTGACAGAGACAGCAGGAAAGGAAAAGGAAGGTTTTTGGTAGAGAACTGACAGGAACACACAAGTCAAGGAGCCAGGTAGAGACTGGAGATTCCCAATGATACCTGAAGAATTAGTCCTCGCACCGAGATGCGGTGGCACGACATATGCGCTGTCGACGTTCCCAGAGCCCTAGTTTACTCCTTGCAACCGCAAAGAAAAGCTGCCTGTGGCTAGAGAGGCAGAGCTGATGGCTGCTTTTACCAAAGACACCAAGGAAAAATTCAGCTGGAAGCATAAAGAGCATCCAAATAATGCCACACAGAGCAGCTAGATGCAAGGATCCAGTGATACAAGGATCTCCGTAGTTATGGAAGAGCCTGAGGCCTATCCCAGACCTATACTAGAACCATGACTACCAGCAGCAAGCCCCCAGGGCACACTCATCTTTGACACTGGTTACAAATTATCAAAAGACTAATTCAATGTCAAACATCAATTTTTCTAACATTTGCTGCAAGTGTATATCAAATATTGGCCTCTCAAAAACATTAGCCATACTGGATACCTGCTTTCATTAAGATTAGCTTCAAAAATTGTGGGAGACTTCTGCAGCAAGACATTGTGATAGCTTGCAAACTATCACTGTAAATGGCACGTAGGTGAGATTTGCAGCAATCATTTTCAATTCCTTTTGATTTATAGATCACTAAACACTTTTCAGTGAATATACTGATCCTCTCATATTTCCCATATAGAGGCTGCTGGGTAGCCCATACACTCCATCTTACACTACAAGCTGAAAACACACCAGCTGTTGTAATACAAAATATGTACCAGCGCTTCTCACTTGGTAATTGGACAAGATCTTATATGCAAGTCTAAGATCTGTGGTGAAGTTTGCACAGCCTTCCTGGGGCACTTAAACTGCCTGACACAAACGTCTGAACTGTGGCTTTAAGATGACTGCATAGAAACACAACTAACAGTTGAGCTGTAAGGTCCATCATCAAACTAACAGCATAACGACACCGTCTGCCAAAAAATACCTGATTAGGCAACCTTTGCAACGCACAAGTTGTGGCAGGCCAGTATTGGGGAAGTTCCTTTGAAGATGCTGGTGTTGCTGACTGCTGAGCAGCAAGAAGGGATGACCCTGCCTTCAGTCTTTGCGGAGAGAAGCTACCTATATGGACCCTGGCCCACATCGGTCAGCTTACCCCCAGAGGAGTGACAGCTGACAGCAACCATCGGGGCAGATACCGTCCCATCACCCCCTGGGTGGTGCACGGGGTGACCACTTCCATGGTGTTGCTATGGAGAGGTGCTGGTAGTACTAGTTATGGTTTTAGTAATGGGTCAGTTAAGCGTGTGAACGAGCTGGCATGGTTTTTGTTTGTACACGCATGCTGTTTCGTTGCAAGTGTTAGGTCAGACATAACTTGCATACAACTGAAGCAGTAGCTATGATTAACAATAACAGTCGGAATATTGCTCTAGGCAATGAAGGACAGTATAACCCAACATTCATTTTGTTGGCTGTCATCCGACCCTACCACAGGTGACTTTGCAAACTCATCTAAGTTCCAAGGCTTCAGCTGCCCTGCAAGGTCTCAAGAACCTCCGATGGCACCCTTGAAGACCACAGAGTTACTTATCCTGCTCATAATCTTGGACAATGCTTGTTTACACAGAAAATCCACACAAGCCTCTAGAAAGCAGGAACTTCTTCGCTGCTGCACACAGCTCTGCATCAGCATTCATACTAGGAAAGAATTTCCACAGTAGGTTTTGGTGAAGCTATTTTCACAGGAGCTCAGCAGTTTGTATTGTTTCAACATAACGAACGGGCAAGATATCAGTTTCTTAAATCCACATGACTTTTTCTAACACAATTTTACAGCAGCAACACAAATCTTATCTAATAGGATAAATTACATATAAATTAAACGTAACACAGATAAGCATACTATTTGCCATCGGGAAACAGGCTATGTTATTCAGCAGATATACTTAAATAGATCAGGAACTGTAGTTGCATTTGTAGATTGCTACAATACACCTTAACTTGCAATGCAAATATTTAACTGCAAAATCAAAGCACAGGACTTACTAACTAATAAAATCCTCTACTAGACTGTGCTATGTGCAGAAAAAGCAAATTAAAACTAATCCTTCTTTATCGTATGAATAAAATTTTTAATTGCTTTCTTAACTCTTATTGTGGAAAAATGTGGTGCAAGCTGCATGTACTGGAACAAAAGACCCCAAATGTCTTCATATATTGAAGGTGAAAATGAAATTAAGCTGTATATTGTATTGCCTATTTATATTAAACAGTAGTGGAAAAAAACCTGAGACTAAGAACGTCTTTCCCCAAAAGTTGCGCAAAACCTGAGATAATCGAAATACTTTTTCCACTAGAAGTATGAAAAATTCTATTTTGTCAAAATATATTCATAAACATGTTCTTAAACATTTTATACTGACTAAATAATTGTGGGTGCCAAAACCTTCATAATAAGTAGATAGACTCAGGGGAAAAAAGCATTCCTTTAAGAAATGTCAATAATACGCAAGACTCACTTCAGCTGAAGCTTTCATAAAGGTATAATGCCTGTAAGGAAGAAAACACATCCTTTTGAGCCAGTAATCTTGCTGTCCCACAAGAGGGGTTTATGATATTACTAGTATTAATATTTAACATGAAGGAATACAAATTCTTATTTAAATTGCTAAGAATCTATACTGTTTTGAGAATTTTTTTTCTGACCTTTGATGAGGCCTGTGCTTGATGCCCATGGGCAGAAAACAAGACATTTTTGAGGAAATCATTTCTGAATGCCAGCTGCACACTTTATAAAATAGATATTGAACATATGTTCTGAAAAGCATACTGGCTAAAAACAGAAGTCTTCACAATTTTTTACTTTTAAATGCAAACTTTGCATTCCACTGGCCTGCATCAGAAGGACACATGGATGATTGTTCACACTTTGTAACTGGGTAAAAAAAAAATTCCAACTGACCTCACAAGATAGCTACAAATTCACCGAAGAAAGCATCTTGCAAAAATAATTCAAAAGGAAAACTGGCTATGTAAGTACTTCTGAAAACAACTCAGGTGGCCGTCTTTATATTGCATAAAATTAGCTATATTTTTATATTTGTATTTTTAAAAATGCTTAAGCTGCTAAAATCTGAAGCTAAAACTAAGTTGTTATGAAAAAAGATTTCAAAAAATATAGTAGAATATTAAAATACTAAATACTTGAGCGTGAAACTGCACAAGTTAGGTGTGTTTATAATCTACTCACAATTGTTTAACACCTTAGAAAAATGACAAAACAAACTATAGACTAAAATGAATGCAGAAAGCTTGTATACACTTACAGAATACATTGTTGAAGGGGGGAAAAGTCAGGAATTGATCAATGCATTCACAAAGATAAAATTTAGCTCATATGGGAGGAGGGAAGAAGAGGAGATGGCACACATTTTTACTCTTCTGGTCCTCAGAAACACTGTCAAATAAAGCAGGAATATAACAGCTCAGGTTCCTGAAAGTTTCTGAAAATAACACTGCTTGTGTTTTTACTTGGAAGTTTAATTAGTACAGAAATCCTAGTATTTCTGATCCAGTTTTGATCCTCACTTGAAGTTAGCAAATGACTTAGCCACTTCTGCCAGGAGCCAGTACTAGTTGCTTCTGAGGAGTAACTACAAATTAGCTAATGTTTATTCTGATTTTTTCTAATGGAAGATCTCAAAGCACTGCCCGAAACACATCATTATCCTCTTCTGCCACGTGGCACAAGGCTGTGCAAGCAGCCTTACACAAAACAAAATGCCTGGACAAAATCCATTCTATTCACCCCCAACGGCAGACCTCTGCCAGGCTTCCTATCCCTTTTCCAAAGGGAAAATAAAAGTGCACCCAATTTCAACTCATCATCTGCTGACAGTGTAGCTGTTTGATAGCCACTTCACATGTTAATGAAGCCCACTGGTTATTCAGGAGATTTAGGTAAACCTTTTATCAACATTTTACTCTTATCAATTAGTGCTGTTCTTTAATTGCTAACTGGACAGAAGAAACGGGCTGATAGGTTTAGTGGCATTTCTTTCCCAAGTTTATTGTACTTCACACACCACTTTCTTGCAGAAGAGTTTAACAGTTTAACTGTGCACAATCTTAAAACTATAAGAAAAATGGAAAAATACAGGTCTGTTGCATTTTAGTTCTTCACTTCTTTATTTTGTAATTCACATAATGAAACAGAAGTCCTCATTTTCAGAGCAAACTATCCAAAGAATATAGAAGATCTACTCGTGGAACATCATGATTTCTAATTAGTACTACACCTTCAAGGCAGTCAATGAGAACAGCCTTCATTTTCACTGGCTAAACTTTCCATTTACCTTTTCCTCCTGCTGGGAAATCCTAAAGGCACACGACTAAACCATCTTTCTCCTCTACCACAAAATCATTTTATATTTGGCAACCAGCTCTAGCCCGCATCTAATCCAGACTGACATGTCGAAGTTACTACCTGAAGTCCTAGCCCCACAGGACTCTGCGGCTGACTTTCAGTCCCCGAGTACCTTTTTCTTTATGCATGCCGCTAATCTGCTGCTGCTCTGAGGTCTGCATTAAACTCCCGGACAACAGGAAGGAGACAGGTTTACAGCCTGCTGTAGGATGATACAAATTGAAAGCAATCCCGGGAGACAGCAACGACAAAGCTGACAGACATTGTAAGAGTCCCTGAAGTTTGGCTTCAGAACCATCAATCAGGAGCATCTCGCTGGCTGCGTTCCCAGAAGCCCTATAATGAACCACAAAGTTCAGAGCAGAAAGAGATAACAGTAAATAGAGAATGGTGGGGAAAAATAATAATAAAAAAAAGAACATTATTCACCCTCTCAGCGAGAGCAGTTCAACTCTTAATCGTCACCACTTGATTCCAGACTGTGCCTGAACATTTTCATAACTTTAACTGCTGCCATCCCTATTGATTAAGCAGGATTTTTATTAGTAATATAAACTACTTTCATTATAAGACTATGAGACAAAACTATATTAGTTTGAAACACTATCTAATGATCACTTCTGAGCTATATTTAAGTCTTCAGAGCAATTTTTAAATTGGTACCAAAAAACCCTTTCCCTATTATTTTTCTCTCAAGAGCCATATCTTAAATTTAACCAGGGAAATTTAAAATACTCAAAGGAAGCTACCGAAAATAGATTTAGGGATTGCAGTTACTAACTTTCATGAGAAGAGACAAAATCTACCTAAACTGAAATATGAATAACATATATATATTAGAAAAGCAAACTTATTTCTTTAGCCTTGATAGACAGTTCAATTTTATAATGATTTAGCCAAACGGTGCTATAACTGCACAGAACTAGGTAGAGAGACCACCATATTAAAAAGAGGTAGTGTGACTTTTTTTCCCTCCACATATCTTGTCACCTACTCCCATTTTAAGTGTCTGACAGGAATACTTGGTATAGGTACATGTATTATTAATATTGAAGAACTCTTTACCGATGAAAATGTTAGAAACAAAAAACCCCATTCACAATTTATAATGGTATCTATGAAATTCCAAATTATATTGATTTGACACTCTGAATCAGGAAAGAAACTCGCAGCTAATGGTTCCTACCACTGAACTTAACACACAAGCACAGGAGGATTGTCACGTATGACTGGGAACGATTCATAGCCGCAGAGGTACTTCAGTGGTCTGTTACCACAGCACTGAAGGTCCCCAGAAAAATGGGTAAGTTAACCTCTCAACAGTTTGTAAACTTTTATAAGACACAAGATGTTCATTCAAAAAGTCCATTGCAGAGATGAAAATTAAACCTCATTATCACAATGTGCAGTTCAATGCATTGCATTTTTCCCATAAAGCTCTTAATAGTAGAACCACGCACCAGAACACAGTTTTAAAGCTTAAGTCTCTGGGCACAAACCTAAGGATCGTTGTCTGTTATAGAAATGTTTAAAGTCGGGGCTCAAAAAAATGACATGAGGCCTGTCTAAAAAAAAAAAAAGTGTCATGAGGTAAGACCTGTAATTTATTTTCAGTTGAACTATTTCTAATTTTCAGTTATTTCTCTTGGTCTGGAAGGAAAATGACAATCTCCAGTCAGGGTCATAACACACTGGTTTCCTTGTCTTAAACATCTACTTAGAGGCAACACAGTCCATATAGCTACAAAAGATGTAAATAGGTGCCTGAACAACTATATTGCTCATGAATAATGCTTAGAGAGCTCCACATCTTCAGAAATATGAAACTAGCTTAAAGCTCATCTTTACACACAGGACTACTACAGAACAAGAAATGAGATTTTTTTTTTTTTAATAACATATATACACACACACACATATATATATGTATGTTTTGTTCATTCTTGGACTAGCGATGAAAATGAATATTAAAATGAAACCAACACTTTTATTGTATTCTGTGGAAGGAGTGGCCACAGAATTCAGAATCTCTACTTTAAAGCATAATCTTGGAGGAAGAAACTGAAAACAGCTGTAACATTTTCAGGAGAAACAGCATTTCCTACGTCACATGGACATTCGCAACCTTGGAATAATCTGAAGAATTGAATGTGTAAGTGGATAACTGAATTTTCCATACTTGCTGCCAACACACATTCTAATGCTTTAAAAATAACACAATTTCTATTTTGGTAGATTTTAATACATATTGAGATTATTGTTCGACAAGACAAAAATCAACTTATTTCAAGTGAAATGCTCAATTTCAACACCTACTCACTTCTAGCTGCTTATCTTTTTATTAACCATATCATCTATTTGCAATACTGAATACCTTTTTGCGCTACTGCTCCAAAACATCAAGTTATCTATCTCTTTGCGGTATCAAGAAAGGTGGGAACTTTAAGCAAAGACAAGCCTCTTCAGTTTTACCTTTCAGGCTGGAACTTGTTTTAAAAGTAGGTATGAATTACCAAAACCAACTGCTCAAATGGAAAAATAAGGGCTATGATAAACACGTATAAACTAGCCCTCCATGACAGAAATACCTAAGAAGCAATTGAGATAAAATAGAAAGTGCAGAGTTGGAGAAATCTGCATTTCACACATTCTTATCAGCAGTTAAAGATGAAGTACGACAATCCTGTGGCTCCAGAGGTGCAGGATCCACAGTGCTTTAAACTATGCAGCTGAGACACCGAGTTAAAAAAAAGCAGTAAAAGTGACAATTAGACAAACAAAATACTTAAGTGAAAAATACAGGTAGGATCGTTCTCCTCACCCAGTCCACCCAAAGGAAAGCAAAACGTACTGGTTTAACTGCCACTCTAAAGACAACATAAGGGAAGACAAGCAGACAAACCAGCCTCTGATAACACCGTTTCAACTGTACTGTTCATATCAGTGCTGCTGCCTATTTGTATTTCCGAATAACAAAGTTGGCACAGGAACACAGCCAGCTTGATTTGGCTCATCCTTATTTTATGCTAAAGGCAACGACAATTAGAACTAAATAACGGAGCAACACTCCCAATGCAGAGCAGCAAGCATATGGATGACAATGAGCAGTTCAAATTAAATTCTTACCCTCTTCTAGTTTCAGCATTACACAGCTATGCTACGCCCTGCAATCGCAGCCAGAACTAACCCACACGTGAATACGCAGGCAACCACTCCCATTTATTAACCTCAGATCTAGAGCTTTTAGCAATAAAACCTCCAATACCACTAAGACCCTCCTTGTGCTACACATTTTTTTTCTTCCTTCACCATGATTGAGATGCCACATTTCCTCAGATAACCTCCTGAGGTTATCTGCTAATATTTCAGCAGGAGGTTAAGGTTTCGTGCAACTATCAAAAGACAACTACAGTACTTTGTGACACAGCCATCCACAGCGTATGAAGCATTTGTCCATACATTAAAACCATTTGAGATTCAGTCCTGTGTTGCTGCTGCTCCTCCCTCTTTTTCTGAGGAATCAAAACGAGGAAGAACACGTTAGAATTTCAAAGTTATAAACTTTCTAAAATACAATGGGGTTTTGTCGCCTCAGCTTCCCATTCCCTTAACATCAGAACTCTGAACTTCAGAATAAGTCCATTTAAAACATCATCTAAATTTATGTTACTTTGATTATTTTTTTTTTCCTTCATTCCAGGAAAATTTGTGATGCACACTCCACAAACTTCCATTCTCCACATGCAAACTACCAATCATAGTATACTAAAGCTCATTGGCAATCCATTAGCTTGTCTCTAACAAATGCTTTGCCTCATTTTTTAGGTTAGTATTTATTATTTGCTACCTTAAAATGACATATGAGAAGATAAGGGAAAAGATCTTTCCAAATAAGCAGTAATAGAAATACTACTCCACAGCTGCATTCTAATTGGCATGTTGGCATTGGAAAAATCTCACAATTTAAATGACGGGGGGGGGGAAAAGATACATTTTACTATTAATTCATTGGCTATCTTCTACAGAAGAACATTGATTAAAGCAATGCTGCCTGAACCTGAAGAGAAAAATTCACCTTTGGGACCACAGCTACATGAAGCTTGAAGAATGAGTGGCTAATGTCAGACTGCATAAGAGCAATTCTCTTTCTACCCTAAACAACTGCTAAGGGCCTGCACACATGCAGTCAATTTATGCTGGATAACTCTGAACAGCAGAAGAGTAAATAATGCAGAGGACAGGACACATGCCACAGATATTTTGAAATGCACAAAAGAACATGATACAGAGATACCCCACTGCTGGTTTACCTCCCCCAAGGAATATTAACCCTGCCAGCTTCAGGCTGACCCCCCCAAAAATATTCAAGCACGTATTCCAGACTGGTCCTAAAAATAATATTAACACATTTACATGGTGCAGTGCTTCAACTGGTAGCAAGCATCAGACATGCTGGCTCTGCAGTTAACCAGCTCCACGTAGTGAGCTTACTGTTCTCAACATAGCGGACTGCTGCAACCAAAATTGTTACCAAAATCCTCAGCAAGGTATCACAGCTGTATATTGGCTTACTTTAAAATAACATTTAATAGCTATGTAACACTAATTATATGTACAGCTTTGCACTGGTTTAGCAAATTCTGCTGGCCTATGTTGACAGAAAAAATACTAAAAAAAAAAAAAAAGAAAAAAGAAAAGAAAAAGGCCTCTCCCCCCTGCAATGATACCTTCTTAACCAAAGCAGTTTTAAATGTCATTCAAAGGTAATTCCCGAGAGGCCCATACACTCACTGAGCTCCCTTCACTAATTAACGGATCATTAGTAGGAAAGAACCCCTAACTGTTCACCCCCTGCACCACATACTGTCTTAATTACCTTTGTGAAACACCAATTTGTCTTTCAGTCATTCTGTCCAAAATCCCAAGTGAATTGACTCAACAGGGAGAGGAAGGGAAAAAATTTAAAAAAAAAAAAAAAAAACCAAAGGATTTTCATACACACATTTATGAAAATCCATAATTTTTGTGACTGGCAAAGAATTTAGGGGTGAAGTGTTTCCAGCAAGATTTAGGAAAGGAGATTTCAGTAAACTATAAGAGACAGAAGTGATAGACAGTGACTAAAGGAACAAAAAGCTCTTCTTGGGATTACAAATGTGGATACATCATTGAAAAGCTTTCCCTTTGTGAAGCTTTTGAGAAAGTTAATTATATCATCACTTCATAATCACGACAGCTATGGGAAACAGCAAAACACTATCACAGCTGTTGTTTTCTTTTTTGAGACCATTTGAACAGGCACCTATTCCTTGCCTTTCAAAATACTTCCTTGCAGAGCTCCTAATGAACAAGTTCTCTCCATGTTTATGCCCAATTGCCACACGAATCCACTTGGACATGAAACGTAAGCTTTACTGCCAGCGATCTTACAACAGAAGTTAGACTGCTTTTCTTCTCTTCCCAGATCTATAAAAATTAAAACAAAAAAACCTGACATCCTTACAGACTATTTTTTTTTTTTGGATGCACCTCAATGAAACACACACAGAAATCAGGCAAGAATCACTGATGCCAGGCAAGACAGGAGACATGCTGGCTGCAAAAAGTATGCCAAGGAACCAGGTCATTTACTATACTCTATTTCTAGGGCTCTACCTTCTGCTCAGGTTCCTGTTTGATGAACATCATTTAGGATACAAAGTTTCAGTGATTAAAGAAATCGATGCCATAGAGAAGCATCTTCCTTTGAAACTGGATGCAGCAAACCATATACCTGAAATGACCCTGTGGATTAGCATATCCTTAATTTTGGTCCAAAGTGAAGCAGCTGGGAGACTCCAGCACATAAAATGGGGTAACCTACTTCTTCCAGGAAACAAGCCTTTGGGATCTCCAGTGTTTCATTTCATTGTCACTGCTGATGAAACTTTCAGATATAGCTCACCAATGACTGGGTCTCACAGTAATTCCCACCTATAATCTACTACCATACTTATTTTTTAATAGAAAAACATACCTTGTAGAACCCTGAAAAAAAGTGACAAGAGCTGAAGACACTCGGGTCTTAATAACAATCCAGTCCACTCACAGAACATGTCTCTGAAAGCCAAAAGGGCCCATGAGAGCCTGTTGATCTTCAAGGACAACCTCTTCAAAGCACAAAACCAATCCATTCCACTGCGCAGAAAGCAGGTATGGCAGAAGACCTACATGGGTTAGCAGATGATTCTGGATGATTTAAAAAAAAAAAAAAAAAAAAAAAGAGGGGGCAGAACAGAAGGTAGAGGTAAGAAAATAAATACTTGGTAGGAGTATAGAAACATTGCTTGAGCAGGCAGATGAAATTAGAAAAGCCCAAACTCAGCTGGAGTTGAAACTAGAGGGGGATGTGAAGGGTAACACAGGTGGTTTCTACGGGTATGCTGGCAACAAAAGGAAGACTAAGGAAATTGTAGGCCTGCTGCTCAACTAGCAGGGGACATGGTAACAAAGGACATGGAAAAGGCTTAGATACTCAATATTGTCTTTGTCTGACTTTCTGCTGATGAGGTCTGAGCCTAGTAGTAGAGCACCAGGGAAGAGAAGCATTACCCACATGAGTGGAAGACTAAGTTCAAAAGCTCTTAAGCAAGTTGGACATACACAGAGCCACAGAACCAGACAAAATGCATTTTTCTGGGTCCCCAACAGGATTATGGAGACAAATTTTCTTTCCAGAAGCCACATCCATCCAGCATGGATTTAGAAGTAGTAAATCAATCCGACTGTTTTCTGTAATGAGATGATTAGCTCTGTAAACGAGGGAAGAGTACTGGACATTGTTTGCCCTGACTTCAGCAAGCTTCTAACACAGCATCTCAAAGTATCCTTAGACCTAAATCGGTGATACATGAATTGAATAAGTGAACCATAAAGTGAGCGATACAGCAGCTGGATTGCTGGGCTCAAAGGGCTTGTAAGATACCAAGTCCAACTGGTCTCTAATGGAATTTCTCCAGATCAGTATTGGGTGTAAGGTTTGTCTTTCTTAATGACCAGAATGATGGAGCAGAGTGCCCCCTCAGCAAACTTCCCGAGGATACCGAACTGGGGGAAGTGACTTACATACTAGAGGGGAGATCTGCTATTCAGAGAGACCTCAATTGGCTGGAGAAATGGCCTGACAGAAACCTCATGAAGTTCAAAAAAGGCAAAGTCCTGCATCTCAGGGTGGAATAACCCCATGCAGGCTGGGAGCCAACCAGATAGAAAACAGCTTTGCAGAAAAGGTCTTGGGGGGCAAGCTGAACAGGAGTCAGCAGCATACCCCTTGCAGCAAAGACAACTGCACACTGGGCTGCATTAGCAAAAGTGCAGCCAGCAGACCAAGGGAAGTGATTCTTCCCTTTCCTTTGGCACTTGTGGGACCAATCTGAAGGATTCTGTCCAGCTTTGCGATTGCCTGTACAAAACAGACATTAACACATGGGAATGAAGTCCAGCAGATGGCTACCAAGATGAATAGCGCCTGGAGAACAGGGTATAGAAGGAAAGGCTGAAATAACTGCATTTGTTCAGCCTTAAGAAGAGGAAACTATTTCTGCTGTTACCAATGACCTGGTTGGAGGTTATAGAGAAGGCAGAGCCAGACTCTTCTCAAAGATTCACAGTGACAGAACAAGAGGCAATGGACACAAGCTGGAGCTCCAAATAGATTTTTCAGATAAAACTTTCAACAAGGTTTTGATCAAACACTAAAACAGGCGCCCAGAGAAGCTGTAGAACCTCCATCCTTGGAAATATTCAAATCTCAACTAGGAAAAACCCTGAGCAACCTCATCTAAGTTAGTCTTGCATTGAGCAGGGAGCAAGACCAGATGACCTTTAGACGTCCCTTCGAATTTAAATGATCAAACTTCCAGTGCCAACCAAAAACCAAAACTCTACCACTTGACACTACCAGGTAAATACAGTGAGACTCGCAATACTCCTGTTCATCAAAGCTTTCTTGCTAAAGCCAAACTAACGCAGGTCAAGAAACAAGGGGAGGGAAGAAACCCAAAACATTTACTACAATAAAAACAGATGAGCAGGAGATTTACTGTGTTTACCAGAAACCTGGCGCTGCATACACAATTTATACAATTAGTTGGGAACCGGTTACTTGCTGAAGGTATGCATAGAGCAGCTGCATTTCAATAACCATGTATGATATTCTGTCCTCACTGCTTTCACTATTTCAATTAGTATGTGGTTTAAGATACAGACCACTGCACTTTGCATTTTGCTTAGTGCCACTGCAGACAACAAGATAACATGTATGTTCTAGCAGGTACACAAAGAGCAGATCCTGTGGATCACGACCAGATTAAAGAAAAGGCGTATGTGCATGCATGTGAAGATGCTTCCAGGTTTGGTTCATTCCTAGAAGAGGTTGCAAGTAACAGGTGCTTATCTGGAGGGCACAGTCCTGGAACTTTGCACATATTTTAATGGCATGAATGGCTCTTAGCTGTAAAGGGTGTATTCTCAGGGTAGTCAGTTTCTCAGTAGTAGCATATATGAAAAAAGGAAAAATTATGGAACTCTCGTGACTTTTTGTAAGGCACTTTTTGCTATGACCAGAGCATAATTTAATATGGACAGGGTCCTACAGTTGGTTTGGAGAAATACGGCATCCTGAACCGGCAGTGAAAAGAATATTCTGAGTTAGTGTTGAGTACAGCAACAGCTTTACAGAATAACCCTTAATAATGTAAAATTAAATACCTGAGAGCCAGTAAATTAAAATAAAGTTAATCAAACTTTTAAAATATGGTATGAACATTTTTTAAAAATTAGATTATATGAGCAGTTGACATAACTAACAGTTTTGAAACAGAAAGTTACCTATGTTTCTACCAATGGTTAGCAGGCTTCTGATGAACGAAGACACACTGGGGAGGAAAGATGTGCAAAGGCAGAAGTCTCAGAAGGAAACCTGATCTCACTTCCTTTCCTAGTTCTCTACAATACACCTGCCCTCCTCTACTTCTCAGAGGAGCTTTCTCCAGTTTAGTTTTGCAAGAAAACATTGCTTAAGCTCTGACATCAACTCCCGATATCACTTCTGCTTACATTCCCAAACATTCCTCCTCTAAATCACTGAGAACTCGCTCTCAAATAAGGAGGAGGGGGGGAGAGAAGAAAAAAAGAAGCATTGCTAATGCATCCAAAACCACTCCATTACTGAAGCACTTATTACTTGAAAACATCTCTAGACTCTCTGGAAGAGCTTTTGAAGAAGCTCTGGTATAAAATTTACAGTGTATTTGTATACTTGCTTTTCATGTGAGAACTCCTTCCCTTCAAGCAAACAAAATATCTGGAAACTACACAATTGAGGCTTACAAAAGAGCCTGCAAGGTGAACAACTGGTCCTCCTGAATAGCAGCATATAATCCTTAAAGTCTTTCAAAAGAAATAGGTTTGATTAAAGCACCGGGGATAACTGCTGGGCATGTATAAGAATCACTAGTGGTAATTCTGTTTTCCCAGCAAAGCAGTATTAGGACCAGTCTCTTGCTTAAGAAAGCTGTCCTGCCAAAAAAAACCTAAAGCAGATTACAGAGAAGAAAAGTAAGGATATCAAAAGAAAATGAAGGAATGTGTCACCACAGAGTTCTTCAACTGTCAGCAACAGGATCTCTGACATCCTACTGTAAATAACTCACTCACACATTTTCCAGCATTGTCTGAATCTTCTGTTTGAATTGATTCTTCAGTTTCTCCTGTCTTCCCTCCTCAGCACTCCAAACAGAGAACTCACCCATCACATGGCATAGCAAGAAGAATGCAATTCTTCTCCATAGCAAGAGTCTAAGCTTCCCCTCCTCCTCCCTGCCCCCCAACCTAGGGAAAGGTCCTCAGTTAACTACTATTTCAGTCTTTAGAGACAGATGGTGGACAACTCAGAACTCCCATGCTACTCTTGGGGGGAACCTCTTTCATTATATAAGGCTCAGTGGCCTAAAACTTGCCTGTAACTACAATCTTTGACTAACACTCATATTCAGAATATTATGTTTTGAGCAGGATTCCCAATTATAAAATTTGTTTGTTAATACATATGCAGAGAGAGGCAAATGCACAGAAATATGCTCTATACGTTGTAAAATGTACAGAGTTCAACTTCTCTTTGAGCAACTTACTGCAGCATTTAACACTAAGTTAAAAGACAATTTTATTTCATTTTACTTTCACTATTTGGGTACTTGGTATCATATTAACAAGACACAAAAGGCAGTGGCAGTCCAACAAGAAAGAGAAATATTACCCTACAGCATTTTTCCAGTGAAAAGTTTAATAGAAAATTCAAAAGTTCATTGACTAGTGCCTCTTCTAAGTTACTGCTCCTAACAGCTGCAATTGCATTGCTGTATAAGTAGTATTTTGAACGCTTCACTAAAAATACAAAACATTATAGTGTAAGACCAACTTTAACACTAAATATTACCTGCCAATGATAAACTGCATCAACTTATAGGGTAGAGCATACATAGTGGGGCTACTGAATCATAAATGGCACATACACCAGGCTTCTGTAATAAGCCCAAGTAAAGAGAAGCTACTACGTAGTAGAAAACGAGGTAAGCTTTAAGACTCAGAAAACACTCCAACATTTCACATTCTCAGAATACGAGAGGACAAATATGCTCTTCCAAAGGTGTTGCCAAATACGTTAAGTAGTAGGTGTTCTCAGTTTGTCCACAACACCTTTCCAAATAAGCTACAAAGAAAAGGTATAGGAGTGGTGTTTTGAAACCTAATAAGTCTCCACAGATCAAAGTGCAAGAATTGGGAAATCCTTTTACAGTTGTTTGAGGGAAAGAAAAAAAAAAAAAAAGAAAGAAAAAAAACCACACAGAACTTCCCCTTTCATTTCCCTCACTATGAGTTGGTGGTTTCCTCTTGTCACATCTGTTCCTCAGGGACACTGTGCATGAGCCTCCCAGTGAAACACTGACAAATGTCTTTCACACATATGCAGAAGCAGCATGTGCAACGGAGTGTCTTGTCCTAGAATTTTCTTTATAGGCAAAGTATACACATCTGCAAGTAGAGGCAAACATGCATAATGATTGGTTAGAGCAAAGCCAAAGAACAACACCTTGCCTTAGAGGAGAATGTGATGAGCCACTGTCCCGTCAGCATTTATTCCACTGTCTCGGATTCATCTGAAAGATCTGTCCTACCCACTATTAAGCAATATACCAACATGGCAGAAACATCTTAATCTATGAGCACAAGGGGCCTCTTCTTCCAGTCTTGCGATCAGCTGCACACAATCCTCTACAGCCTGCGCTGTGCACTGCTCGCCCTTCCACTCGGCTCCAGTATTGCAGGGGTCATGCCAGCCTGTACTTTCCCCATCCTCTCTCCAGCCCCTTCTCGTCTCCCAGCAGCCCAGTACAATGGTAGCACACGAGTCTGAAAAGTTGGAAGGCAAAAGGGTTGTGCTGGGACTGGTAGGTATCCCTATAACGCTTTGCGCTGCAGTCTCCATCCTAGCAACCCAACCTTTAGTGAGACCAGGGAGAAGAATATTAGAGTGAGACCCAAAGTCCTCTGAAATTTTAGTGATCTCCTACTGTCAAGTTTGTCAGACAAAAGAACTTCTTTTGATATTGACATTGTATCTTTTCTTCCTTTTGCAGCATTTTAATTCCCCACCTAGAAAAGAAATATGCTTACCCAAAAGTCTGGAAATTTAAATAATTTTTTTTAACTTCATTGCTATTAATAAGCAAGACCAGATTAGTAAGCTGTTTTCACAGCTACATATCACTGTATTCTGTTTTAGGAACCATTGATGTAACACTAATAAGCTCACTTATGCACAAAATATGCCAACTGCCATGCTCAAAGAGGCTCTGCGAGATGGCACATCCTGTGGATGAAGAGCAGAGTGCTCTCCCAAACCTTCCCAACCATGACCACAGTTATGTTGCTAGTCTTAACTATTCATGGCTGTCGGTAACAAGAAAAGCAAAGTTACCAGAACTTTAAAACTGATCTGGTACACCCTACCAGATTCTCTGAATGCCATGAGAAAACAGACACCATACTTTGTAAAACAGTTTTTCAGCTATTTTAAAGAAAAAGGATCCCTCCCAGTCCGCTGAGGACAACTTTTGCAAAACTCTTAAATATACTAAAAGCAATGATTCATTGGCTTGATCCAAGTATGTAACTAGGCATCTTACAACACAGGGCCACATCTGATATGATGCTGAAGAATTACACAGATAACATTATACTTTTTTTAAAAAAAAAACAAACAAACAAAACAAAACAACTCTGACCCACAGTCTTCTTGAAGTTTTATGTATACAGTTCTTTTTAAACACATTAGAAATTGGTTTAAGTAACCCATACACAAAGAAACAGCAAGTAAAACATGGGGAAATTTCAGATCTTAGCCGTTTCCTATTTTGTAGCTGGCACACATAGATCTAACTGATGCATATTAAATTTGCATTGATCAACTGTACCATGAAGAAGGAAAAATGCTTTCATTAACTCATGTCCACTTTTTCAAATTTGTACTTGCCCATTGAAATGGCATTTTAAAACAGTACACATTTCTTGTTTTTGCCCATTGGAGTCTGTACTTAAAACAATGGTGAAAACCAACCTAGCGCATAAGCAACATTGTTTTAACACACAGATGTGACTGGAAAATACTAGGTTCTTCACTTTAGTCTCTCATATAGTGAGCTAACACACTCTAAATAGTCATCTATATATAAACATTTCAAATGCGTTTTTTCAAACCCTACCAATCACGTATATTTATGAACCCTGAAACTACAGCAAGCTTATAATAATTTAATCAGAGCTTATCCAGGCAGAAGTTCACATTTCAAAGGGATAACAAGTACCTGTTCTGTTCATTAAGTACTTATCCTTACATTTCTAATTCATTCATTCATTAGTAGCTAGATTACTATGTACTTCCCTTTGGATCCCCAAAGCTCTATCTACCTTTACCTCCAATTATTCCTTCATTTTCTGAATTCATTTTATGAATTTTATAAAATTTTTCATTTTATTCTCCCTAATGTTTAAAATAGATTGATTAAACACATTAGTATCTTAAGAACAAATCCTAATAAACTTTTTCACACAAGTCCCCCTAGCTCTGCAAGTCACTTATGCTATGAAAGGCCCACAATCTGGCCCAATACAAATCCAGAAAAGTAAGAATCACTACATCAGCCTGTTTAAAAAAAAAAATAGATAAAATATAGCACAGACAACTTATCTCCACAAAACACACACATCAGCAATTAAGTTTCTGTGTGTGCAAAGCTGGAAGGTGGCTTAGGTCATGCATGTGATGCCAGCCTAAAAAAAAAAAAAAACCAAAACGCTGTAGGCTGACAACTAAACATAAATGCGACGACTGTGCAAGCCAGCTCAGGAACTCTCCCCGGCTTCGGCCCCTGAGCTGGGACGGGGTTACTGGGCTGCAGGCGTGCTGAGGGCAAGGGCCCCTGAGCTGGGACGGGGTTACTGGGCTGCAGGCGTGCCGAGGGCAAGGGCCTGCCGAGCAGCCCCGGCCTCGCTCGGGCACGGGCACCCGCTCCCCTCGGTTTAAGGGCGGCAGCACTGAAGCACGGGCGACGAGCGGGCTCCGGAGAGGCACCGTTAAGGCAGCTCCCTCCCGGCAGCCGCGGCGCCGGCTCCCGCCCGAGGGGCTGTGCGGCCCTCCCGGGCCCGCTCCCTCCCCTCACTTTCCCTCTTCGCTTCCTGAAGAGGGGAGACGCGACGCCGGCCTCCTCCGCGGAGGAGCCGGGGCCAGGCCCCACCGCCCGCCAGGCCGATACCCCGGGCCCGCGGCGGCTCCCGAGCCTCGGCCCGCAGAGCGGTGAGCCCAGGCCCGGCCCGACCCCGCCCCGCAGCCGGCCCGTTCCGGGTCCGCAGCCTATCAGCCTCGGCCACAACACCGGGCTCCGCCAACCGGGGCCGCTCCCGCAGCCGCCGCTCGCCTCCCTCCCCTCCCCTCCCCCGCCGAGCAGGTGCCGGCGGAGCGGCCCCGGCCCCCGGCGAGGCGAGGGGCGGCACCGCGGCGGGGCCGGGGGCCGCCGCCCGGCCCGAAGCACGTTCCCGGCGCGCACAAGCAGGGCGGGCGGGAGGACGCCGGCGGCCGGGAGGGAAGAGCCCGGAGGCCCGCCGGCCGCCCCCCACGCCGCCCAGCCCAGGCCGATGCTCCCCCCCCCCCCCGGCGGGACGGCGGCGGGGCGGGCGGGGAAGGGAAGGGCTGCGGGGAGCCGGTCGCTCACCAGGAGGAGGAGGAGGCAGCCAGGGTCAGGCAGGAGCGGGAAGATGGCGGGTCTCATGGTAGATCGGGCGCCCGGGAGGGGGAGAAACGCGGCTCCCACTCTCCGCGGCGGCGGCAGCGGCGCCTCCTCACTTCCCCCGTCGCCAGGAAACACCCGGGCAAGTTCCACCGCGGGGCCCCGCGCTCCCCGCCCTCGCCGGTCACTTCCGGGTTCCCGCGCTGCGCGGAGCACGCCGGGAAGCGTAGTTCCGCCAGCTCCCGCCGCCCGCGGAGGGAAGGCGGGCGGGAAGGCGGGAGGGGCGGGCGGCCCGGAGGCGATCCCAGAAGGCAGCGGGGCGGCCCGCCCGGCCGCGGAGGGGTGGGGCGCGACGCGGCGGCGGCACGATGAGGAGGCGGGTGGGGCCGAGGTGAGTCGCGGGGCGCAGCGGCGGTTGCCGCCGCCTGGGCCAGGCGGGGTTAACCCTTCCCGCCTCGGTGGCGCCGCCTGATGCCTCAGCCTCTTCCGCTCTTAGGTCGGACGCTGAGGCTCGTTATCGGTCCTGGGGGCCCGCGGCTCCTCTCTCCGGGCGGGGAAGGGTGTCTGCCGGCCCTCGGCGGGGGCGGGCGGCAGCTCCGTTGCCCAGGCGGGCGACGAGTCGCCTCCGCTGGGCTCCGGCGGGTTGGCCAGCCCCGGCGGTGCCCGCGGAAAGTTGTCGACGTTTCGTTTGGCGTCGCCGGGTCCCGCCTCGGCCCTTCAGCCCCCCGGGCTGGGGACAGGGTTTTGGTTGTAGGGAAGCCCGAGGGGTGTTTGGGCGGGTCGGGGTCTTCGTGTGCCGGGAGCTGGGGAAGCAACTTTCGGTTTGCCGGGCGGGGGAGGGCGGCCGGCGTGAGGGGGCAGAGCGGGTGGTGGGAGGGCTGGGAAGCTTCGGTTTGGTGATAGGGTTAAAGCGGGGCGTCATCATTCATTTTTATTCCCTGACGCTTCAACAGATTTGTGCTTTTTGTCACTTCCCGAGCTCTAAATACCGAAAAGGAAGAACACCTAAAATGCAGTGCTTCATCCGCTTCTAGTAAAACTTTGGACCTTACGGTATACACACACTTTGAGACCTTGCAGAGCTGTCTCAAAAAGGTCATGGAAACCTGCACTTTGCATTCTCCACATTTCCAGTATGCACACGAGTGTAAGGAGTGAAACGGGGCATAACGCCACTGAAAAGAAAATCTTTTACATCAGTTTTTTGTAAGTCAAGCCCAATTTGGCTTCAGAGAAGGCCTGACGGGCTCAGAATTTACGTGTGACCCTGCAAAAAACATTTGGCCTGTCAGTTTCATGAGCTGAAAACATCTCTATATATATATATATATACGCACACACACACACACAAATCATGTCTTTTTTTTTTTATAGTCTGAAATTGGAACTTAACTTTTATCAGTTCTGCTGTGTCTACCTGAAGAACCTGTGCTCCTCAGTCTGTAGAATGAACGCCTTATCTTCTGAATTCATTCACGTTTGAAAAATACTTTAATATTTTTTCATAGCAGTTCATTCTTCACTTGGAAATTTTATCAGTGATCTATTTTAAATTTTAACAACCTTGTGTTTTGCTGAGCAGAAAAATGATGTAATTCTGATTATCTGTGTAATGCAAAGTACACTTATCATAGTTTGGTATGAAATTTCACATACCTAGAAGAGCTCTTGGTATCTATATGACTGTCCCTTCATTTCAGGTGACTTGACGAGGCTAATATTTTTCTACATGTTAGCTTAAAGTGGAAAAAGTGAATTATTTGCTTGATTCCAGTAACACAATGCATATTACAGATAATGTCAATTATGTATGTAACTTTTTATAAGGAGATTTTGTAGTTATTGATTTTTTTTGTTGTTGTTTTTCATCTCTTATGAATAAATGCCTCATTTTTTGTTAATGAGGATCTTTATCAAATGAGTCCTCCAGATACCAATTCATCTGTCCTATACATGAGAGAAATATCTGAGGAAAGTTACATATTTTCCTTTTGTTGGAATTTCTCTGATGCAGAATTAGCTCTTTCAATGGAGTTATGATACTGTACTGAGAATTGCTGTAGAGATAATTGGTTGCTTGTCTCACCTGTATGATTACTGACACTTCATGCAGATGTGGTTCTTGTTTTCATCTGGAAATGAGGAACATCTTTCATTATTAATTCTCTTCTGTATGCAGTTTTATATAATTATTGATGTAATTGGGTTGCTTCTGGTGCCTTACTAAGTTCTCCAGTATCTGCTGAATTTTACATTGCTGCCCCTGGATGTTTTATATTATAGTTTATTGTTTGTGGAATGGTAAAATACAAAGAAAATGGAGGAAAAGACGTCAGTGATAACTTTGGGGAATAAAACTAGTGTCTCAAAATTCCAACAAGTATAAAATTCCAATGTTGCATATAGGTCCACTTAATAATGTAGAGAGTCCTGATGTATCCTCTGTATCCAGAGGAAGCTTTTGAGGAAAAGGTGGAGGCATGTTAAAGACAAGCTGTAGTCTTGTATGCCAAGTGCGTGTTAAACTATGTACCACATGATCCGTCTCTGCAGCCTTTTCCCTTCTGTTTCTTTCCTCTTGTTCAGATTGCAGTTGAGAATTGTAGTTTCTTTCATATAGCAGGGAAAACTATACAGCTGTAGAAATAACCAAGGAGAAAAGAAGTAATGATTAAGTAGGGAGAGGCACTGCGACTACTTGTAAGTGACACTCAGTTTCACGCTGTCCCTTTTGGTTTCTTCAGATTTGCGTGAATCAGAAATGCTTCATCTGCTTTTATCCAGTATAAGGTAGAGAAGATAGGAGAAAGCATAAACCATACTGTTAGTCTGGGAGGAAGAGTTTAGCTTTGAATGAAACATATCAATTATGTGTCCTAAAAAGTCAAAAAAAGCAGTTTTGTTGGAGGAGGAGAGGGTACTTGGGAAGCAGAGAATGGTGCAAGTATTTTGAAAGATGTGGATATTCTTTATCCTCCTTAAAAAGAAACGATTGTAGCTAGCACTGGGAATGTTTGAAGGGACGTTACATTAAAATTAAAACAATTGTGCTTTGTGTCTTAAAGTGTATTTGGGCTTGTTTGGGCTGGCGTAAGCTCTGTCTGCTCTGCGCTGTTATGTATGCGTCTGCACTTTCTATGGCTTTCTTAAGCACCATGTCAAGTTGAGCTTTTCTGTATTTTGTTGTGGTGTATTATGGCACTGTTAGCCTGTCTTAATGGCTCTAAAAGTGAAAATGTGGGTGACTTCCTGTCACATTATACTCTTTGAACTCCTTTCTGTTCTCTGCTGCTGGAAGTCAACAAAGCCTTGAATCCCATGAATCAGACATAGTTCTGTTTATGGGAAGGATTACCTACTTATGTGGTAAAACAAGTGTGTCAAAAAATGTTCGATGGCTTTTCTGAAATGTAGAGAGTTTCACCAGACTCAGTAAGGATGGAAGCATCCATGACCTCCAAGAGATATTGAACATCATCATTGTCATGTTATTCTGAGGTTCACGGAAGAAGAGGGGAGCGGTAGGATAGGATCACGTTGTTCCACAGGTTTCAGATGACCAGAAATGGCTCCAGAACTATTAATGAAAAAAAAAAGTTTTCATAAAGTTATGTGAGGAGCTCATCCTCATACTTCTGCACCAGCGTTCTCAATGGAGTGCTCCAGTGCTGGTGTAGAAGCAGGTATCTGTTGCGCTCTAATAACTGGTCTCTTCAGAGAGGTACAAATGCCATACATGCTTGATGTTGGGAAGTTGGTTGTTGGGTGATTTCTGAAATAATTTTATAGGGGTGCCTGAAACGAAAGTTGGGTTTGGGGAAATTGCTTGCTTTATTAAAGTGTAGTGAGCCATTGCATGTTTCCATAATGCCCGTTCTGTAAGGAGTGATGAAGTTAGGGCATACCGTACTTACTCCAGGTTCTGAAGTAACCAACAGATGGCAGAGGGAGATCCGTGAACACAAGCAAGGAAGCGTTCCAGTAGTGAGGAATTCTAGTATACGTACTCAAGGAAACCGGCATCTCATGCCTTTCTAGTCACACCATTACTAGTTTTTGTAGGGGAGAGAGGTTGGAAGGTAAGGTGCTATAGTTTGTAGGACATGATGAACCCGCTTTCATGGCTCATGAAAACTCAACCAGACAGACTTCAGAAAAGGGGCGTTCAGTGATATGGTTAGCAGTTGAAAGAAGTGGCATAGCGTGCACTTGGCTGTCTGAGGACAAGATGGAGAAGCAGCAATTTAGACGCTGGTATGTTAAAAGCTTTGTCTGCAGTTATTGTGTGGTATACTTTAGACAATGAGTTATACCTGAGTGTTTTCATGTAGAGCAGATGCAGTATATTGATGTGTTGTTGAGCACGTTTGCACAACCACATGGTTCTGTATTTGTGCTTATTCCAGGGATGTGGTATGAACTCATACCGTGATTGCCCAGATGTTCTTTGAGTAACTGATGAGAGTTGCCATGAAGCTTCCTGTATTAATTTTCTTATCAGGTCTCCAAGGATGTTTGGAGCTTGTGAAGAAGAGTCTACAATTATATTAGAATATTAAGTTGTATTTGATTTTTTTGTTTGTTTGTTTGTTTGTTTGCAGGTGAAGGCCTTTACCTTTATTACTTCATGCTTAATATCTGCTGTAGAAATTTTCTCTTCATTTTACATAAAAGTGAATGTTTTTCTGGTATTTGAATAACGTTTCCCCCCAATATTGATATGTATCCATCTGCAATTATCTTAATAACAACGCATGCTGTGTAGCAATATATCAAATTTATAAAACAAACAAACCAAAGATGGTTGAAAATAACAATTGAAGCAAAATAGCTTCCTCTCGCTGTTTTCCAAGTGTACTATGATGTAAATGTGGGACATGAAAAAATTATTATATTTAAATTAAGGTGGAACAGAAGATGAGGTGAAAAATTCCCAGCATTCAGTAGACAGCCTCAGTGATACCTCCTCTTTTTTTTTTTTTTCTGGTGTGTACAATTATTGTTTGCTCACCTCAGTTTCTTTTCCATTCCAAATGTGAAGTGTGGTAAGAATTGAAAGTAGAAGTTCACATGTTGGATACTTTTGGAGAAAATCAACAAGTTTGCAGGCTCTTCCTTGTTTCTGAAATAGTGTGTGGACCTGAGCTGATCATTATCAAGATCTTGAGGCAGTAGTAGTTCAGCAAAAGTAGTAGTTCTGTTTCAGAAGAGGCTAGGAAGGCAACTGTCGTGGTAGATGTGACTTAAGAAAGAACTAGAGAAGAAAGAAGAGAATGCCTTTATACCACTGATAAATCCGTGTTTTGCCCACGTCTTCAATAACTAGTGGAGTTTTCTTTCCATCTCTAAAGGGTTAGAACAGAACTGTGAAACAGTGCAAAAAAGGGCAATTAAAATGGTCGTGCATACAGAAAAGCTGCTGCCTGGGTAACGGCTAAGTAAGCTGTGACTCTCTCAGCTAGAGGAAGATATGATTGGGAAGGATATGTTAAAAATCTGTAGAATAATTACTGATGGATAAGAATTGTTTATTTACTGTCCCTTCCAGGACAAGGATTAAGTGCCCTCAGATGGCAAGAGCCAGGACAAGACAGGAGAAAGCAAACAGTTTGTCCATGCAGTGTGTGGTTGTGATGCACAACTCCTTGCCAGTGGATGTTGTGGATGCTATATGTTTGCATGATCTTAGGAGGAGACTGGACACATTTATAGCAGAGAAATTAATTGAAAAATATTAACAGAATTTGCAGAGTACTAAATACACAGAAGCCAAGTCCACTTCAGGAAGTGATTGACCTAGAAATAATTGTAGGTTGGGAGAGTATCTGGAAGAGGGGGAAAAAATCATATTCATATATGTAGAATCATAGAATGGTTTGGGTTGGAAGGGACCTTTAAAGGTCATCTAGTCTGACCTCCCTGCAATGGGCAGGGACATCTTCAACTGGATCAGGTTGCTCAGAGCCCCATCCAGCCTGGCCTTGAATGTTTCCAGGGATGGAGCATCTACCACCTCTCTGGGCAACCTGTGCCGGTGTTTCACAACCCTCGTCATAAAAAGTTTCTTCCTTACATCTAGTCTAAACCTACCCTCTTTTAGTTTAAAACCATTACCCCTTGTCCTATCGCAACAGGCCCTGCTAAAAAGTCTGTCCCCATCTTTCTTCTAAGCCCCCTTTAAGTACTGGAAGGCTGCAATAAGGTCTCCCTGGAGCCTTCTCTTCTCCAGGTTGAACAACTCCAACTGTCTCCGCCTTTCTTCATAGGAGAGGTGTTCCATCCCTCTGATCATTTTTGTGGCCCTCCTCTGGACGTGCTCCAACAGGTCCGTGTCTTTCCTGTGCTGAGCGCTCCAGAGCTGGAGGCAGTGCTCCAGATGGGGTCTCACCAGAGCAGAGCAGAGGGGCAGAATCACCTCCCTCGACCTGCTGGCCACGGTTCTTTTGATGCAGCCCAGGATACGGTTGGCTTTGTGGGCTGTGAGTGCACATTGCCGGCTCACGTCCAGCTTTTCATCCACCAGTACCCCCAAGTCCTTCTTGGCAGGGCTGCTCTCAATCCCTTCATCCCCCAGCCTGTATTGATACTGGGGGTTGCCCTGACCCAGGTGCAGGGCCTTGCACTTCGCCTTGTTGAACCTCATGAGGTTCACATGGGCCCACTTCTCGAGCTTGTCCAGGTCCCTTTGGATGGCATCCCATCCCTCAGGCATGTCAATTATTATTTTTTTATATATATATATTTATATATATTTGCTCTGTTCTTTGGCATCTAGCATTGGCCAGTTTGAGAGAGGATTTAGAGCCAGATTCCTGGTCTATTTCATTGTGGCTTTTCTTACACACGCATTTTCCCACTTCTGTTCAGGTTTGAAGAACACTTATGATCTAGAAAGGTGATCTGATTATTTCAGTTATGCCAGTTGGTCAAATAAAAGATACTATTTCAACTTACAAACCTTGTCCTGCATATGTCCATAGACCATCACAGTAAAATAACACCAGATACCCAGTACTGGAGGAATGTATCAAGTTGATACTTGATAACAAACTTCATTCGTTACTGAAGTGGACCATGGATGCCAAGACTCCGAGGAGCAGTCTGTTGGATTCGTAGATAAACACTGTCCTATTTGCAGACTTTTGCAAAGCTTATTGACTGAAATTTATGTTGAAGGCAATGAAACTATAATATATATATGTATATATCTCCTTAATGTAGGCTTTTTCTGGTTGAATCTTGGCTAGAGGTAGATTTAATCCATGAAATAAAAAACGTGCTTGTTCTTTTCTGTTTTTAACAGAACAGTTTATTTTCTTTAGCATTGTTTGAGTCATTTTAATGATTCATTTTAAGGTTAATTTTATTTTATTGTTTGTTTTTTTTTCCCTAGAACTGAATTCCTACAAGAAATGGTCGTGCAGATCTGACCTATGGTAATACCTTGAAAGAGTATGAATATTTCAGCAAACTGCCTCTTCAGTGGTTCTTCGTTAGCATCTGAAGTGCATGCTGCTGCTGTTAATGGAGATAAGAGTACCCTCCAAAAGCTAATAGCAGGTAAATGTTTTCATTGTAGATGCATTTTGATTTCTTCAGAACTGAAGATTTTGGTTTTGACTTACTCCTCTGATCTTTAAGATAGGTTTTCATTTCTTGATTATATGTATTTCTAGAATAAATGTAGTCCTGAAAATAGGACTGATTTTTCTTACTTTTCATTATCTGCTGCCTGTGATTGGTACTTCTGTGTGAAGTAAAACAGAAAATTCATGATACCATCAGAAGAGTTATCCAGGACTGCTGTTTCAGGGAATTTGAAATTCTGGAGAAGTGCTTTGGGCTGAAATATTTTGGCCCCAAATCCTTATTTTTGGAATCATGGCTTTTGTGGGAAATTAGATAAACTTGTTTTTACAGATCATTTATTATAGTTAATGAAGTCTTGTCACAGTGTAGCATTTGGGAGAAAAATGAGCCAGCCCTATTTGTTACTTTGATTCTGATACACTAACAATGTTTCTCAAGACAAATTAAATGTAAGGAGAGAGTCTGGTACTATTGAACTGAAGTAAAAAAAAATTCCCATCCATTAAAAAGCCCAGGATTTCGCCTTTCCTCTCTGTCCAAGAACTGCATGGCATTTCACGTTAGTAGTTTTCAAAAGCAGTATATGTTCTGTGTTCCAAAAACAATCTTGCATACATTTGGAAGGCTGTCATATCATAGGTAAAGAATTTGATTTTCAGAGCGTCTGATTAAATGCAATTCCAGCTGATACTGTAGAAGTTTTATTGGCTCAGCCTTTTTTGAAAATCCCATTCCTGGAGCTTGGTGAGGGTGAAGGACTGTGAAATAATAAGAAACTTGGTCTGTATTTATGCTGTTAACTGTCAGTTTTAATGGGTGTAAAGGATGTAATGGTAATCACATTAAACTAACAGTCAAGTTTCTTTATGTATCTTCTGCTGACCTGTGTTAAAGACAAAATAGTAAGCTATGTGGATCTATTGTCTAAGCTCTATAGAAAGCAGTAAATTGTTCTTCTTTACAAGGTACATCTAATTCTCTCAAAAGACAATTAGAAGTGATTTAACTCAAACAGGAGAAAAAGTTTGAGGGAACTGACTTTATAGACCCTCCACTGGTTGAAACAAATATTTTTTGTTGGGCCTTCAACTTTGTTATATGATGGCTCAAACATACACCGATTGCATTTAATGCTATCTGTTCACTCTTCTGTAGAACATTTTTTAAACAACATATGAGCAGTTGATATGCAGATACTTCTAGAAATCTATGGGATGCAACTACAAAGCAGCTTTAAATTCCTGGGGGTTTTTAAGTTCTCTGCCTGCATATGGAGGGGAAGGAAAGTCTGAGCTTTCAAATTGTGGCTAACAATCAGAAGCGACAATGAAGTGTTTTTGTTGACTTCAGTATGTTTTCGCTAATCTCACAGCCAAAAGATGTATTTTGAAAACACAAAGGAACGCGTACTTCTGTGTTGCTGGTACATCTTGTCAAATATACCACAAAACAGCCATTAGAACCAGATATGGAAATCACTATTCTTTTAATGGCAATCATGCAGCAACAGAATAAAAATGCTGTGTGTTATTTTTACATGGGAGAGAAAACTGCATAATCCTTGCAGCCTTTGCTATAATAGCAAAATTTGGCTTCTCTGCATTGTCGTGTTTTGACAGGATATGACAGAGACCTTACTTTTGCCAGGACAGGACCAAAAAAAAAGTATTGCATAGCAGAAGAAGAATGCATCAGGGTAATATTTTTAGCTGTTTACCAGGCCCTGTTGAAAGTATAACTTGATGCCAGAAGTAAATTGAGCAATTGGTGTTATTC
The DNA here is from genome assembly GCF_047370975.1 of Nipponia nippon. Lineage (NCBI taxonomy): Eukaryota > Metazoa > Chordata > Aves > Pelecaniformes > Threskiornithidae > Nipponia > Nipponia nippon. The sequence continues at coordinate 66,807,323 of NW_028262290.1, forward strand.
ACTGAACTTCATGACTGCACTTAGCAGCAGCATCTAATTCAGGACAGTACTTCAGCATTAGGTGTGTGTATGCTGGATTGCTTGACAGCATTCTCCTAACACAGCCAAGCTTTGCATCTTGATTATGTGGCTAGCAGTATATGCAGTAACACACAGTCTGACTTTCTCCTTCTTTTAGGGAGGGCTTTTTATCCTGAGTTCATGATTATGTTCCTCTTTGAGTTTTCCCTGTTCAGTTATTAACATAGGAGGGGCATAAGGGCTGGTTAAATAGTCTCTTAGAGCAGTCCTTCTACCTTGTTTTGTGATTATTCCTTTTCCCATCTGTAGCCTGATGGAGCATGTGTGACTGTATACAAACATATACATTGTGTTTGCTTATAATTCATGAGAATGGATGCATGTGTAATCTGCTGCCCAAGAGCCTGTGATTTTAAAAGAACAGGTGTTTCAAATAACACAGGGTGTTCCAGATACAGTGTTCCTTTTGACATCCTGTACCGATAAGAGGCAAAAATAGAATCAAAGGTAAGTAGAAAATTTATATAGAGAAAGAGGGCTTTGGAACAAAGTGTCCCTTTATGTTAACCACTACTGGTGTTTAATTACAGGACTTTCTAAACAGCCTATGGGTTAAATACCATAAAGCACAGTACATGCCAAGTGTTTATTGTATAACCAATGCTCTAACAAAAGCGTGCTAATTGTTCGCATTGCATGAGTTGCTTGGTACTGTATCACATTGTTTTAGAGCTGCATGATCTCAGGCTTTGGGGAATATTCACATTATTTTCTTTTCCATGTTTTATACAACACTGAACATGTCTTTAATTAACAGTTCCTCAGCGTTAAAACCCATCTGTATGATTTTAATCTAGGCAAAAAGGGAGGAAAAGTTAATTTTGTGTTTGAAGGATCATTTAGCATTTAACACATTTCGGAAAGATGCATCTAATTGTTTTAATTGTTTATAAGAACACAACAATGTGTATAATAGTAATTATACTGAAGTGTCCGTTCAGTCCAGTTCCTCATACTAAAACCCTTATCATGTATCGCTCGCGTCCAAGTGCTTTTGAAACTTTGGTACAATTGTAAATGTTAACTATGAATTCTGGGTTGCAAAAATGCAGTTGCATGGTTTTGTTTGATTCTCGGCTTCTCTTCCATATTCTGCAATGTGGGAGGTTGACTAAAACTCAAATCAGATATTACAAAAGGCAAGATTCTTGCAAGTAACAAGAGCTGGTCTGCCCTTTAATAATTAAGAAGAATTCATGTCCTCCTCCTGCCCTTTCTTCTCTTCTGGTTTGAAAAACACATAGAAATGTTAGAGTCTGATGTGACTGCTTGCACAGACTGTGAGGAAGTGATGAGGTATGAATATGAGAATTAAATTTTGCAGTTGGGCCTCTTGATTCCATGGTGTTCATGACCTCCATTGGCAACAAGCTTATGAAATGCATCATCTGGGTGGGGTGAGGATGTTGATCCTGAAAGGGGAGGGATCAAACAAACTTCCTTTCTTAGGCAGGTATGTGGAAAAGAATTTAATTTTGCCAAGGCACATTTTAGATACACCAATATGTGAATGTTTAGAAGGCTCCCTGTGCTTTCTTGATTGCAGAAAATAATTTACTGCAGCTGTGAGGTCCACAAGGTGCTGTGGTTAGTGCATCTCATCAGGTTAGTCCCCCTTAGCACCTGATGGTGATACAGTAGCTCCTAGTCCTTGTCCTGTCTCTTACCCTGAGCACAGAAACACCCTTTCAGGGAAATGCCCACAGAACCTTAACCATTCTAAGGGCCCTACAGAGTCTTGTAAGCAAATGAAATAATAACAAAAAGAAACCTACTGTTAGCTGAAGATAGTTTCTTTCCCTTAAAAAAACAGTGCAACAGCTTCAGGCAAATCACTGGCATCAAGTTTTGAAGGTCTTGCTCATTTTTCACTCAGACTGTCTGCAGTCATGGAAACTCTTTGTCATCAGCTGCATCACTCTTTGGGAGCTGTACATGAAATTAGATGTTTGTTGCTCTACTTAGCTGGGTTGTACTTGAGCTTTAGGCCATTTTTGCTCGTCTTGACCTTACCCATTTCTTTCTTTTAGTCTCTACATTCTGTATATCCTCTGACATTATATAACAGAAAGAGAACTTGGAATCTGAGGGAGAGGGACTAGTTTTGCACACTGCTGATTTAAGAACAAGTGTTATATGAGCATAAGGCATGTGCATGTGTCTTATTGGGATAAATGCATGTTTATGTATTTCTTTTTAAAAATATCTGTGATTCTGTAAGTCACATCATCTTCAACAAATTTAAGATGCTATTGAGGCTATGTTAACATTGAACAGTGGAATATGGTTTAGTGATGTCTAAAATTACCAGACTGAACTAATACTGGAAGAGCACCTGACTATACTTACCTAATTAAAGAAACTGGCTTATTGACTGAGAGCAGTGCCATGTTACATTATGCTTTGGACCTCAGTATCTGCATGTTGCTGCACAGGACTGCATGGTTGGTCATAACTGGCTTTGATGTTTCTGTACTATGCTCTATTGAATGGAAAAAGCATTTATTGTTAGCTAAAATATTGAGACGTAAGACATCGACAATTTCACAGTATGTATGTATAACTTTTAAAATACTTCTTTCTAATAGTGGAGGAAAAAATTATCTTGAAACTGCATCCAGTTTGCAATGGAATTGTAATACTGCGAAATGAAAGTCTAGCAAATGTTTTTACAAGTTAGGGAAAATTAAAAAAAATTGATTCTCCTGTGTAACTCATATGTTACATTTTGAATTATTTCCTAATGGCCATGTAATTAATTAAACAAGTTACATTATTTCTTTTCTACATGCTGCTTTCTAATGCATTTAGTAAAGATTACAACTCTTCATTCTGAGTAGAAGTAAAGTACTATAAGCTGCAATAATGAAAATAAGATGACACTTAAGTGAGTATTTAAAGACAATACATGAGCTTTTTCTCAAAAAATGTTGATAAAAATTAAAATTTTAACAGTATCAAATACGTACGTAATGTTAGTAAAAATTATATTACCTATTTAGCTTTTCACATCAAAAGTTAGTTACGTATAACAGGACATAAATAATAATCCAAATACCTTTCAATTTACACAGCTTTTAACCTCCCTTTAGAAACAGATTGCAAATTATTTTTTAAAAGTCTTAAAAATTACTTTTAAATATGCTACCATAAAATTAAGCTTTTTTGATATCTTTTGTTTCGATGTGAAGAGTAAGGAATAAGATATATCCAATATTTTATCTTCTCTAATTCTAAGCAAAGTTCAGACCAGATTCTTATGCAGCTGTATTGCAAGGTCCCACAGGAAAAAAATCACCTGTATAAATTTACAAATGTAATTTTCTATTATTGGATTTATTATTTCATTTTTATTCAGTATAAAAATATACTTTGGTCGTTTATTTATTGAAAAAATCCAAGGCAGCTTTTATGCTCATTATGAGAAGGTTTCTAAAGGTAAAAATGAGGAAAAGCTGACAAAGGTATGTGCAGTTCCCAGTGGCTTAGCTACAGAAGGTGCAATCGTAGCTATTCTGTATCTTCTTTTATGTAGTAATACAGTAGGAAAAGATAGCATCCTATTCAAACCAGTTGGCGTTGCATAGAAATCCAAAACAAATGTATATGTTTTTCTACACACATGGAAGTCTAAAAAAAAAATTAGATCAGAGAACTAGGATGTCATGCTTTAAATGAGGCTGTTGAGAATGTAAAATCTGTGGAAGGGAAGGCATCAATGTGGACAATGTTTTTTCTGTATAGTTTGTATTCTGATATGTCCGGGGAAACCATGTAGGTATGAGAGTGGTAATACACTTTTAAAAACCAAAGCAGAAAACAAGTCTTGGATTCAAATGAGATTTACAAATGACCATATAAATCAAGCTTAAACACCAGAAAACCATTTAATTATTGCATTTACAGGTCTAAATAAGAAACTATAGTACTAACATTTTATTACTGTCTGTCTGATCGGATGGTGATATGTGTGACATGATAAAGGAGATCAGAGAGCCTGAATTGACAGGAAGCACAACAGTAATGAAGGTTACTTTCATATGTTTTGGGTAAATGGCTATTGAGGATATGATCCTAAAACTAAATTGTTTGAAATCATTAGTGGACTGGCAACAGAACAGAACCAACTCTTGAGTTGCTCTTGGCTGCTGTGTAGGACCTGAATCAGTGTTACTAAGTGAGATTTTCTAACTCTTGACCAGAGTACACATGGATAAGCAACAGCATCCCGCTACAGTTGTGTACTCTAAAAATGGTGAAGGACATGAAAATGAAAATGTTTGCTAAGAAGAACCTAAAGATTAGTCTAAAGAGTAAACTCCTTGCTTGCAGTGTGAAGCGAATGCAAAAGCACTTAACAAAAGAAAAAGTTTAGGCAGGTCAAAGGGAAGCAAGCAAGGCTAAACAGCAGTGTAACAGTGGGTATTAAAAGCAAGAAGGTGTTCTTCAAAAAACATAACCTCTGCCTGAGGAAGGTAGATGCAGGTCAGTAAAAAACTTTTTTTTTTTTTCCTAATAATTTGCTAGAGGCATAAAAATTAATTGTAAAGCTAGTAGATTGTCAAGGTGAGGGAGCAGTCAGAGATGAGGCCATGGGTGAAGAACAAAAAAAAAAAATTCTGTATCTTCATTCACAGAAGAGCTTGAAAGGTTCCTAAACTGTTTTTTACAGAGCAGAAAGAGTTTTCTCAGTGCAAATCACAATTTCAAAGCAAGAGAAGGTGTTATGGAATGAATCATGAGAACAATGTGGCATTCACTCAACAGTTTTAAAGGAACTTGGAAATTAAGCGAGGGAGCAAATGATTGCTCTAACGGGCAATATCCTGCTTAAGAGTGTTTTGTGTGAGAGGCTTGGTAAGTAGGGAAAGAATTTTAATCCTTGATATTCCCCTTGATTCACATTTAATCTGCTTGACTTTTCTGCTGGGTGAATCAATAGAAATTATAATTGAGAATACAATTACTCGATATGTAGATAAGTATAATATGCTGGGGAAGGGTGAAGATTGTGTTTGTAAAGGAGAAGCATGCCTCTGCTGGAGTTCTTTTGAAGCATCAACAGTGATGCAAACAAGGGAATATTTAAAAAGAAAAATTCACTTACCCATTAAAATTCAGTGTTCCTTGAATAACTGTAGACGACGTTGCTACATGGGAGATGTATTTAGAGTTGGGATGTGTAGGACAGTCGATAGCCATGAATTTGTAGGTGCTAGTTTCTATGTGGTGACATAATAGAAATACGAAACTTTGTAGTGGAGGATCCATACCTGTTTGGGTTTTTTTTTGACTGTGAATAGGAATACAATGTTTTGATTTTTTTATAGGACCTCAGACTTCTTATGTAGTTTAATTGCTGCCTTACTAACTGTATCAGCTCAAGAAAGCTTGAGAAGTATTTTAGTAGCTTCCATGTTGTAAGGCACTATGAAATAAATAGTGGTATTGATGTAATATTTTGTTTATGCTTTATAAACAAACATTGCTGTGAGTAGGCTTCAAAGCTTGTTTTAGTTACAGTGTTCACAGGTTTCAGAAGGACTATTTGGTTTACTTGCTGATGATATTTTTTAAAGTAATCTTCGCAGCCAAGACCTGTATAACTATTTAAAAATTATTTATAATTATGCTGCTGCAGAATGTTACTGGTGGTAGGTATATTTGTGAAACTAGTGTTTTCTGAATGTACTTTTTTCTGTAAATATATTTTGAAATGTCCTATGAATGTCAGTAAAAACAGGGTAAAAAGTAACTTTATGTTTATCTTATACTCCTTTATTTTGATCACTCTGTTCATTTATAATAAGAAAGTACTACTTTTAATTAAAAATACTTTTTAAGAAAAAAGTACTACTCATAGATTCAATTGTTTCTTGTGTTTTTTGTTGTTTTTTTTTTTTTTTAGGAAACTCTGAGCTGAAAGATAAAGAGGACCAGTTTGGAAGAACTCCACTTATGTACTGTGTATTGGCTGACAGGCTAGACTGTGCAGAGGCATTGCTGAAGGCTGGAGCCGATGTTAACAGAGCTGATCGTAGCCGAAGAACCGCTCTCCATCTTGCTGCACAAAAGGTAATTATATTAAAAGTGTTCTGCTGTTGTATAAACTTGCAGCATTCACAACAGCTATAAAGGAGGTTTTCTTGTATTGAGTAAGCGTGCTGTATCTTTAGAGGCTTTCATTATTTTAGAGGCAAATAGTTCTATGAGTTTTTTAAAAACTTGGCCCATCCCAAAGTAAGTCTTTGTAGGGTTATTTTTTGTTTTTTAATGTTTTTACTCAGTGTATTTGTAGCTGTCTGCAGAGACAGTATAATTAATTGCTGTTTTAAGAACTTGTACTTTCTAGGAAAAATAGTCTTTGTCTATTTTGGGATAGCCAGTTCTAAGTAAAGACTAAATTTTGTACACTCTGGTATTCCTTAGGATGTTACCATTGATTTCAGTGAATATAAGGCTAATTGTATTATTAATGCTGTGCCTGAGAATGTCAAAGATATGGAATGCCAGATCATTTCCAGGACTAGGAGGGAAATGCATTACTGTCTGTTTTTCCTTCTGCAATTTCAGTCTATAATATTGTCCAATTACATTGTCCCACTGAAGAGGTGCTAAAGGAAGTATTCAATGATAAAATTAAAGGTAGTTTAAAGTGCAACTTCAGGGCTGAAATAAATTTTGAGTGTATTTAGAGCTGGGGGAAGCGTCTACAGTTACAGGACAATGTGGGTTGTCTAGCTAACCATGAAAGTTGAGTTCATAAACTATGAAAAAGACTCCACAAAGAAGATTAAAAACTCAAACTGAAAGGAACAGGGTTTTATTTACTATTTTACCTTTTATAGTATGTTTAAAACTGTAACTGCGCAAAAGTTAAAATTGGTTTGGCTATGTAAGCTGTGTCTTTTGGTACCAGTTAGAGTGCCTGCCATGATATTCGTAGCAAACGATTTCTATTTATAATAACTTGTCCCCTGTTCATAATCATTCACATTGTTCAGATGTTTTATATACTTTTTAATATATTCTGCATTTTATTCTGTTTTATTTTAGTTAGGCTTACATAAAGGTAGCTATAGTATGGTCACAGTATTTAGTAAGGAGGGATGTATGCAATTGAATAGAGAACCTTTTGGGAAGATTATAAGGTGACATTGTTCAGTTATGCTTGCATGGGAGTCCATAAGGACTGTGTGGTCTGTGTTACTGCACCCCTTATTGGGAACTAAGTGTTCATTTAATATTTTAAATTTACAAATTCCTTAGGTAAAAATGTTAACTTAAAAACTAGTGTGAATGCATTCTTGAAATGTATACAGTAATGCGCTACCTTACTTGACTATCATCATAATTAGTTACAGTAGGTTATAGTTGAGTTGAAGCAGGCTGATTCATCTATTTGGTTACATACCTACCATAACACCCTGACGAAATATTTCAGTCATCATCATAACCTTGTCTCTAGTGTACGAGGGTTAACTTCATATTTCTAAGTGACCAGCTTAGTATGAATGTTGTTGTTTCAAAGGTAGGTATTTCATAAACATAACTATGTCAGAGACTGAAAAAATTGCTGTAAGATACTATACTTGTGTCATGTTCATACAGGCTTTACATTTTATGACCTGATAGGCACGTGAACATTTTAATCATATTAAAAACTTAATTTTAAAAATTACGTTTTCCACAGGTTTTTAAAATACATTTTAGCATATTAAAGCAATATAAATTCTTGTTTAAATACTTGTCTGTATGTCCGTATTGTGGATATTTGTACTGCAGCTATTCAAGGCAAGAGATATTTTGCCTTGGCATAATATCCATTAACTGCATGTGCTTTCCATTTCCTTTGTGTCTTGCTGCAATCATGAAAGGGCAGTTTGTACCATGTGACACTTGGACCATCTTAGATGTGTTTTCAGTTGACAGTGCAGCTGAAAAAAAAAGGTATTGTCTTTACCGCATGCTGTTTTAACAGAAGATTTTATGCAGTCACCCATTTATGTAATGTACTAGACAGATGTGATTCACCCCACAGCCACCTAAGTGCTTGTGCCATCATAGTGCTGGGGTAGCAAAAAGTGGTCAGGAGACAGCCCTTGCAGCTGCTTTGCACTCGGCTGACTGCTTAGATGTCCTGTAAAACTGCATTCTGTGCCTTCTGAGCAGTTACTCACTATTGATATCAGCTTACAAAATTAACATTTCATATGTGTAAAATTTTGTCTTTAGTCTTTCCTTATTAACATTTTAAGATCTGCATTTCTATCATGAATGCCTGCTACAAAATACAAAAAATTAAAATTGAAAACAACTTCATGTTCCATGCAGTTTTGGCTGTTTAAATAATGTTTTGCATTCTTCTTATTCCTCTCTGATACTTTTGGTTTATGTTCTCCTCTAACATAAGGGCTAATTTTTACTTTTTTCCCCCAAAGTAAAAAAAAAAAAAAATATTCCTCAGTAAGCAATACTGAAAGTTGACTTTCAGACAGAAAAAGAAAAATGCTGTGAGATAACCTGTTTCCAGAGTTTTATTGTCAATGTTGGTTAATCATGAATCTACATATTTACCAGGGCCACTTTACAGTTTTTTGTGTTCAGGCTTGTGAGTCAGTCAGTCACTATCCTGCACTTCTTCAAAACAGGTTTACATGACTTTCTAAATCTCCATTCACTTGTAGTCACAGAATGACAGTGCTTGGAGATTTCAGATTCCTAAATTGCACTTGAGTTGCATCCTAATTTTCATTTTCTTTGGGGAGAGAGAGGTTAAGATTAATGCACAGACCTTTACATGCAACCAGTGAAGAGGCAGGAAAGAGAAGACACTTTTCCACACGCACGTTCTGGACTAAAGCAGATAGATGCGGTTAGGTTTCCTGAGTAGGAACCTTCCTCCCTAGGTACTTGCTGTCTCTTGGGAGTGGTTTTGGGACATCTTACTCATCAGATCACAGCAGACATCCTGAGAGCTAGAGTTTGTTGCCAGAATATTAGAATCTCTTTAGGCTATCATTCTACAGGCTTCCTTGACATGTCCCTTTACAGGTGTTCCTCTGAAACAGTCTTGCAGTTGAGTTGACAAAAAATGGTCTCTGCTGTATTTGGGAGCCACAGAACTGTCTCAGAGGCAAAGAGTTTATGAGAAGATATTCTTTTAATGCCAAACAGAAAGAATGATTTAGCCATCTTGGACAGAAGGAATCTGAATGTCTTCCTTCATGTGTTTAGATTCAAGATGGTGAATTACTCTGCCATTAGTAATCCTGGCTATCAAAAGAAAAATTGGTTTCATTCTCTGCAGGATGCTTTTTGCCATTTGTCTCTCAGAGAATCTTGCCCTCAGTATCAGCTAAAACTACAGCCAATGTAAGGTTCTTTCCTTTCTTTTCTCTCCAGCATCAAATAACTGTGCTAAGGTATTGGTAGAAATGCCTGCTCACTTGAGATGAAGCTATTCCTGTTCTTCTGTCTGGAGACTTCACTGAAGGACTAGCTAACTAAAAGGACTGCCCGGTCATGTCTTTCAGTCCTAGTAAAATAGTTTGCATGGGGTTTTTTTATCCCTGTTATAGAACAAACTTTCAGAAATGTGTCATAGCCCTGAATTCAATCATAAATCAGTAGTATTAAGTAAAATGCATTAGGACTTTTAATTGCCTTTCTTCTCTAGGATGGATTTCTGGTTCGATAGGACTCAAATGTTGTAACATTTGAGTAACACACTCAATTTGTTGTAACATTTGAGTAACATACTCAAAGCTGTAATATCATTCCATTAACACTTACATAACTAGCTTCTGACTACACCTGTGTGATTTGCAAACCTAGCTGTGACTGGTGAGTGTGTGTATACACATACATATGTACATACCAGCTCTCTATTATATTTTATTTTTAACTTCCACCTTTCTGCAAGTTTTATACTTCCAGCTATTGTCTGCAGAAGAACAGACAACTTTTACTCCCTGTCATGTTTGTTATTAGTGTTGCATAAGGATTTTACTTACTAAAAGCATTTCTTCCAGTGCTCCAAAATGCTACCAATCACATCCAGTGATCAAAATTCAAATCCTCATTAGCTGATAATACAGAGGTTCTTCCTAAATTACAGGTAAAAATTACAAAATTACCCATACGGTCACAGAAAACGTTATCTGATATGATAGTCTCACAGTACTTCCTTAATACTGCATCTTTTCCTCATGGCATCTCTAACTCCTTTTTAAGTAGTTACTTTATTATTTGCAGTTGCGTAGCTGATCTCCTCCTAGCTATTCTGGTGCGCTCAAGTGCTTTTGCTTGTTATCCCACAAGTGTCCTAGAAGCCATCTTTCAGAACTCTGAGTTGTCAAAAATAGCTCTATTTTGCTTTGGATATCAATAAGCAGTATCAAAATTTCTGCACTTGATACAAATGCTGTTCATAGTCTATCAAAAATATTTCTGATATCATAGCTAGGCATGCTGACCCATGCTATTCCATGTTCTTTCAGTTCCAAGCATTTCAACATAGGTAAAGAGTGAAGGTGATCTGATGATTTCAGTAACCCTGTCTAATGTGGTTTTAATATCTAGGTCATCTTTACCAAGTAATGAGGAAACTGAGGTCTCTGAACTCAAAGTTGCTATGTCATCCTTATCTTGCCATGCTTCGTCCAAATGGCTTTTGTCACTGGAGCATATCTATAAAGTGATAGTTACCTGGAAAGATGTATCAGGTTCTCAACAAAGGGTTCCTGTAATGCCTCTGTCTCAGACTTCATTAATGTCATTCTGGAAGTAAGAGTTAGGATATTCCTGTACTTATTGGTCCACCTAGCCACCTTTCTTTGATAGCAGATTAAGCGTAAGTGTTCTCACACCTTTCTTTGCAGAAAGTTCCTGAAGTTAATAAGGTAGGGTCAGAAATTTCAGCTGTTAATACTACTTGAAATAGCAATGGTTTTTGGAAACAACTGTGGTTATACATTGATATGATAACCTTTGCTGTGTGGTTGCTTAATTATAATAATCATGTTCTTAATGATAAGTCTTCCATTTGGTGATAGACATCCTTTGTATTACAGCTTTTAAGCTTTACACATCTGTTGGTCTGGAAAAGATTCATAGCATGAATAAGGAGCTAAAAAGTTAAACTCTTTGCTTAAATGTAATAAGTCTTTTTTTCTCTTGATGGAAAATATTTAAAATATACTACAATGCAATGTGAGACAGTGGGGTGAGAATAATCTCAAGTAACTGTAGAAATTTACATTGCAGACATCTAAATCTGAGCTAGTCATCTAGGTCGCTTTTGAAGTTAATGCGCTTTAGGGTGCAGTTCATTCACCCTAAAGTACAGTTGAGTACCTTAGGACACACCAACTAGCTAAGTCATCCTTTTAGGCATCTCACTGATGTAGTTTTTGATGTTGTCGATGTCTAAATTGTGACAAATGAATCTCACCCAAGGCATACATTTTTTAGCAAGTCATCTTTTTCAAATCTTAATTGACATGATCTTTTGTAGTATCTGTCTTTTCATCATCAGGTTTATGATGGAGATGTTTCAGTCTTTGTAGGCAGAAGGCCATGTAAATGAATTAAGTTACCTGCTTTTTCTTCTTGGGTTTTCTTCTGTTCCACTGTAAAGGTAGAATGATATAAATTATTGCAGGAGTACACCTGTGAAGATTGCTATAGAAGTTTCAGAGGACAGTTGTGACTTCATGAACATGGATGTAATTTACTGGGAGCTGAAACAGTGACTGATTGCAACAGAAGTAAAATCATTAACGTAATTTGCCAGTGATTTCACACGGAGGAATTGTATTACTATGTGGGTGCAGATTGTTTAAGCTGGTAGAACTTAGATTATTCTGAAATAAACATGCTGTGGAGACAGATATGAGTATTGGGATTGCAGTTTAACTACAGACATTCATTTTCACTTGTAAGCATTCTGGTAGCAATTTGCTTCTAGTCCTAAATTGCAACTTGCTTAAACACCCATATGTGATACTTCTGAAAGGAAATGTTTCTACATAGCCAAATTACCTGTATATGATTTTTTTCATTTATCTTCCATTAGGTAATTCCAGTTTAATATAAGGAAAAAACCAGGCCTGCTTCTTTCAGAATTTCTCACAGAGGATGTCACCTATTATCAGTCTGTTTGCTCTGGGGAAGTAACAAACTCTATGAATTCCCCAAGCACAGCCTTTTGTGTTAACAGGGATAGAAGAAACAATTCAATAGTTTTGTTGTTGGATGCTAATAATATGCACTTAAAATAATCTATCAGGACACTTAACTGTCAGGAGGGTATTAATTTTGGCTTCAGGAAGATTAATACCACCCCAGTGGGACAATGTGGCTTTCATTATCTAGAAGCATTAAATATTCTGTAGGTTATGTTAATTCTTTGCTGACACAGTTATTGATAAATAACAGTACATCCAGGATGCAGTTAGGAATTCTGTGTGAAGTAGGAGGGTGTATTTTAATGTTCTTTAATTGTAGTTTTTCTTAAACTAGAAAAAATGGTTGTTCCTGTATACTCACCAGTAACCACACAGGTAAAGAAGGAAGTAAGAAAAGACAGCCTGTGGCAAGGATAAGGCATGGCAGAAAATTAGAAACAGAAGGTAGTCTTTAGTTCACTTATTTTATGACAGCTTATTCCCAAGTCTTATCTGATGAGTATAGTGAAGGTAGTCCAAGAGCCCCAAAACGAGAATGTTATTTCCCCTTTCTTGTCCAAGTAAAAGATGTTTGTATTAAAAGCTCGTAAATAAAACTTGCCTGCGAGCAAGCTTATACATTTTTCCTTCACTACCTTTTTTCAAGATGTATTTCCTGAAGCTATAGTCTCTCAAATCGTGCATAAGGCATTATTTGAACTGCATAAAAGAGGACATGCACTTCTAACTTTATTTCCCAGTATATATCATGAAAATAAGTAACCACGATGCCTTTCAGAGACGATGGTGGTCAGTTCATGTTCTTTTTTCTCTAGGCTGGTAACCTTTTAAGGTTACCCTTAAGTGAGAGCTCATAATGAGTAATATTAATTCTGTGCATGTAGGAGGTTCATGAAGTATGAATGAGCTTTACATTCATTTTGTCATACTTGCATGTGAATGTACAATTTGACTAAATGTGAAAAATCTGAACAAACCAAGGTGTGAAACAGGAATGTTGGCCAACTGGCCAGAAGAGGTGATTTTTTTTACATGCAGTAATTGAGCCGCAAACGATAACTGTGATACAAATTTTTTCTTTACTTTCCCGAACAAAGGGTTCTCTCTAGTGAATGCAGCCTTAAGATGCTCAAGGACAGAAGGCACAGTTCCTTGTAAGTGATGTGTATGTGTTGTATTACAGATAAGCTGATCTAGCTACCGAAGGGTTGGTCCTGCCCGTGGCCGTCCCTGACCCCTTTTCACAACCGCAGAACTGCTCACTGTTCAGTGAGTTGACAGAAAATGAACTCTACAGTATAACAATTCATTTTCTGCCTGTTTAGCACAAGTCCTCCCGTTCCTAAATGCTTTTCACTATTGGTTGTGCTGATGCTACTGTTGATCTGTGCTGTAAGCCTAATTGAAATGGTTAAAAATAACTACAAGAAAAGTTTAGGAAGAAAAAACTCACATTGTTACAGGGAACTGATTTACAATATGGTCCCCCAGAAAGTTGTGCTGTCACCGCTAAGGAAGAATAATAAAGCAGCCAGTGACTGTGCAGGGCTGGAACTGCCTAAATGAACCTTGACATCATGAAAAATATTCTTAAAACCTTAGATAAGAATTTAGCAGTGATCCATTTGAGTTGAAGCGTTTTTTGTGTGGTAAATAGCAGCTGTGGCTTTCTTTCAGGATCTTGTATGTCTCTCTAATTCTGCTACAGACTGTTCTTTAGATTTCATTAATACTTCCATTTGCCTCTGCATTAACCTGTCTTGATTTAGTGATCAGTGAGCAAAATTTTAAAGTATGAAATGGTGATCATGAAATCAAAGTATTGGTCTCCTCTTATGAAACTCATCATTCCAACACAGCTCCAGGGCATCTTAAATTTCACTATTTCTCCACGGAAATGTGCAGGGTTCAGCTTACACACTTTGTCGTGCCTTGTAACAAGGCACGAACATGCACGTTGTTGGTTGCTCATGAAGTGTTAAGTCACTATAGTCATTTGGTATCCAGCAATCCTCTGCCTCTACTGTCAAACTGTGGGTTAAAATCCAGACAGTTCTCTTGTCTGCAGAAGATAAAACTGTAGAAATACTGTTCTACAAGTCAGGTTTCAGTTGCACAGCAGATACTAAGGCATCTGAATCTGATTTCTCACTGGTTTTATGTTAGTATGAAATCACATTTTAAGACAAGGTTATACAAAAGTTTACATGCCAAAGTAACTCTTTTGACTTCAAGATCAGAATTTCAGAGTAGCTAAAGATCAGACTCTGTCTCTATATAGACTGCACTGATAAATATGGTATGAATGTCTATAGGCTACGGCACATGTAAAATCGACTTTTAAATTATTTTAGTAACTGTTAGTTACTAAACTTACTTATTCTAGTAAAACGTGTTTGAAAATATTGCTTGCAATTTGTGGCTGCCTCCCTGAATATACCTACTTTCCAGCAGTCATTTTGGGCATCAAAGCAATTACAGCATAGCTAAACAAAAAAACATAGGGTCTGTTATTCTCTTTGGGTAGGACTGGACTGTGAAAGAGAACAAATAAAGCTGGCTGAGGCACTAAAATGCATTACACAATAAATATCTGATGGGTTTGCCATCTAGCCTGCTGTAGACAGAATGCTTCTATCTACCTCCACTTGTAATAGCAAAATACTAGTTTTCCGCATTTAGAATAGTAGAAGCAAACGGTGAAGGTGGATGGGGGAAGTTCAAAGAGAGGGTTTGCAGCAGGAGCACTTGTGGCGTATTTAGATAAATACTACACAGTAGAGTATATTTGTGTGGAAAGGGGTGGACCACGTGTAGTGCCTTCTCTTTTACGTGGATATGAAGTGGTGATCTCCAGTTGCCTGGGGCAGTTGATGACTGGCAGCCCGTATTGTAGCATCCATATATTGAAGGATTTTGTTTTAATTGTGAGGGTTACAAACCTAATTTAAAAGTAGAACAAAGAATAAATACATCTCAGGTTTTTGTGAAGATGAATGGATTAACTCTTGCTATGCGTAAAGGATGTTCAGGTGTGATTCTTAGGGAGGCACACCTCCTGGGACACAACTTGGAAAACATAGTGGTATATGGTTTCTGATTCTGACCTATAATGATGGAAAAGATTCACACTTATCAAGAATAGTGATTGTAAACCAAATATTATAAATAAGTATTGCAAAAGAAAACTCGGGAATAATAATGGGGGAGACAATTCATTGGGTTAATAAGTCTAATATTTACACAAAGATATTTACAGATTTTTCTGATACGATTAGAAAAGAAGAACAACAGTAAAAAAAAAAAAAGAAAAGGTCTTAAAATAATAAACGGGGAAAAAAGCCCAAATGAAAATACTTGTAATGAACTAGGTAAAACCAAATTGGGAGAGTGATATGTATTCCATTCCTCTGAAACAAGGCATGTGTCAAAAAGAATGAGAATCTATTAAATAAGAACAGGCCATAGCAGTGAGTACAACCTAGGATAAGTAGGAGGTTTATAAGATAAACAATAAGGGAATTTTTCATGCTGGAAAATCTGAACAGCTCCCGAGAATGCTGTCACCAGCGTAGGCATAAATGTCTTTGTGTGAATAAGTTTGGAATGAGCGTGCTCCGTTCTCCCCGATGGGGAGGGTTGGGCCGGGTGCGCTGCCGGAGGCCTCCTTCGGCACAAGTAGGTGCTCCCGTGGGGGCTCAGCGTTAGGAATCCTGAACCAGTCTGGTTTTGGAAAGGACAGAATGGTATAAAATGGGTTTTATCACTGTAAATGAAAACATATCTACTAAATGGTAAACAATATTATTTGAAAATTAAAATATTTGTCTTCTCTTTGCAGTGATTTGTTATATTTGGAGTACATTTTAGAGCAGTATAGTAATAATTTAAGTTTATTCCTAGAAATATTATATACAATTCCAACTTACCAGTATTTTTACAGTTTGCTTGAGTTTTGTGAGACCCGACTTACCTAAATGTCCTGTAGGTTCTTTTTTCCTAAGGGCAATAGTAATCTTAAGGGATCTGTTTGTCAAATATTCATTCTAATATCTATGTTTTGTGATATTACTGTACTGAAATGCACATCTGTTAAAGAGTTTAATCATCGGTGTCTGATTGAAACAATTAATAAATGTGTTCATCCACAAGAGTATTTGGTGAACCTAAGAAGTTAAAACAGTCTGAGGGCAAATACTACATAATTTGATTACTTTTTTTACTGAATGAATCTTTTTACAGTGTTTAGATTTTTTTTTTTAAGTAGCATCATGTTGCACTTGCATGTAGTTTTGTATATTTGTAGGATCTAGGTGTTACACAGTAACATTTTCCTCAGTGAAACTAGATTTTCCAAAGTAGAATATCAGATATTCATGTCTTCTGTCTTCTTTAGCTAAAGAAGCTTTTATTTTATTTAAGTTTTAGTGTAATTTGATTTAATATTATTTTATTGTTAGGAAGCAGTTGCAAAAGCGTAGGAATCCCTTGCTGGCATAGTTGAGAAATCAACTAATTAATTGTGGCAGGGCAGTATTAATTGCATTTTAACTGTTTCAAGAACTTGTGTATTTTTACTCAAATTATTCTTGTGATTGCATGATCTTAACAATATTCCCCGTGGTTGTGGTGTTTTATTTTGTTGTTTTTTTGGGTTTTTTTATGTTCTCTTCCTGCCGTTCGTTGCATTAAGCAGCCTCAGTTCAGGGACTGTGCCTCTGATCTCGCTGTTAATGTTTCTGGAGAGTAGCACTGTAAAAATAATAAATGTTGTTGCTGCTTTTCAGTTTGCCTTAGAGTGGTATGACTTGTGAGGTCCTATATTACTAGGTACTGCATATTGTCCTAGAAACAGACTTTATTTTTCTTGAGAAACAATTGAAGAAAATTTATAATGATAAATTCAAATGATGTATTCCTGGCTTACATCACTCCACCAAAAAGAAAGGAAAATTTTGTAGATATTAAATGGAATAACAACCGTAGCAACCTTCTGTCACGTAGCTCGGTACTGGGATTCCTTTTTTAATGATCCAAATCCTTGCCTGATAAGAACACTTCCCAGCTCAAGCTTGGTTTTCTGGGGTTAATTTTCCCGGAGTTTCTGCCTGGGCTTGGGAAGAGCTCTGTACAAAGGGAGTCAGTACAGCCTAGTGGAGAGCAGAGTCATAAGCATTTGCATCTCTGGAATGTTTTTAATGACAAACGGTAGTCTGCTATTGACATTTGTGTCCCTTGATGATACTTCTATCCTAGCTTATCTTTGCTGGTCAAATGCCTTAATTGTTCTGGCCTTTAATTCAGTCAAAGTTGGAGCAGGAGTGGAAGAGAAAAGAGAAGGAACAGGTCTAACAGAGCATCAAGCTTGAGCTGTGAAGCTGCTGGCAACGATCAACCTGTCATAATGTTATGATTTGTTCATTTTTATACCATTTATTAGCCTTTACTTGTTGTGCCATTTGGCCTCCAGGGCAGATAAAGTGCTGTCTAATTTGGTAGGTTTGCTTCTGTCAGAGTGGCCTCGACAGAGAAGGTGTTAGCTGTAGTGACAAATAATCAATAGCTGTCCTTGTCATGAGGAACGTGAGTAGTTGGGCCTTTCATCTGGAGGATTAGAGGTCTAATTGGATTGAGAATAGGGAGGGTGGGCTGTTGGGTAACCCTGTCAGCTATGTTAAGCTGTCAAATGTCAGCCTTCCTGAAAGGAAGAAGGGATGGTTAGCTTTCAGAAACAAGGAAGAAGACACATGAAAGCTTTTTAAAAAGCAATAGATAGAAAAGTAGAACAGGCTAATGTACGCTTTAACCCCTTCTTGTTTAATTATATATCTCTCCAGTTAATGAGGATGCGTGGTGTGCGCTCTCTCTGTATCTCGCTCTCTTTCTCTCTCACACAGAGACACACACACAGAGACAGACAGAATTTGCGTGGAACAGATTTGGCAGTGTGATACCAAATCGGACAGCGAAAAACCAGTTAACTACTCAGATGAGGAATATAAGTGTGGAAGATTATGACACAGGAGAGGAAAATATCCATCAATGGAGGGAATCGCTTATCAGAAGCTATAAAGAAACTGAATATTTTGTTTTAATATTTTGTTTAAAGATTTGGCAGTCTGCTAGTACCAGTATGGGGTTTTGAGATATAAGCAGTTGTTTCAATGTTGCTGGAAGTAGAATAAGTACTATTGTAGTCCCACATTGGACGGTAAAATTGTCAGTTGAATTTTGTCTGTATTTTCTTACAGTTCTTGCTTTTGATCCCTTGCTCTCTGCCTGTTTCTTGGAGAAAGATTTGAATTGTTCTAAAGAAGATAAATCCAATGAAAGAACCATTATGCTAGTAGAACAAATAATTTTTTTCAGATTAATGTCTCAGAAGGTTTATGGTACTAATATTTACCTTACCAGATTAAATAATAGGACTAGATTTTAAAGGAGCAATTGTTTGTTTATAAAATTACTAAAATAGTGGTTTCTTTCTTTGTCATCTTACTTTGTCACTCTTTTCAAGGCGGGTCTTAACTGTAACCATACCAATATCTCTCTATGTAACACACTTTTCTTGAGATCTATAGTACTTGGCCAAAGTTATCCTTCATATAACTGGCCATCTCTTACAAGGAGCTAGCATCCTTAAATGCTGATGACCTTGAAATGGCAGGGGTTTTTTTTGGGGGGGGAAGCCCTTTATTTTGTATTGGCTAATTAAAAAAAAGCCAATTTTATATTTTTCTTCTTTTTTATAATCTTGTAGATTTTTTTAAAATCTCATAGATTTTTTTTTTCTGGTTTTCATCATTTATTCTGTACTAGTGGTTTTACTATTGGTGTTTCAGTTTGGATTGATTCCTCTTCTACACCACTTATAGCCATTTGGACTCATGGCAGCGTATTTACTGGTGGTCAGCTGTAAATGCTGGCAGACCCATCCTTAATCTCAGGTTTATCTTTGTAGGTTAGTACAATGCTATGAGTATTTCAGAAGGAGAAATCTTGAGCATATTACCTGTTATCATGCTTCAATGGCTAACGTGTCAGAAATCGTGGCTTTTTTCCCCTTTCAGATTGACTGCCATGCTCCCAAAGACCCACTTTTTTGTGAGAGTGGATTCATAGGTCTTGAATCATTTTTGCTTTTGCAGTTAGTTATCTGGCACGTATTGTACCTCTGTCATTTCTAGTCTAGGCTTTATCAGGACTAAACTTCTAACTTTTCTTATAATCCAGTTCTCTGCCTCATCTTTCTCTCTCTGTTTTGTTTCATTGCTTCCCTAACTCTCACGTTGTGATCTTGGTACTTAGTTTTGAGTCTGTATAATCTGATTTAATCACATTTAAACTGCTGGTGTAAGGTATAGGAAGACAGATGAAGAATTGAGATAATGGCCTGCTCTTGCAGATTTGATTGTGGTGAAGATAGTTGAGATTGCTGAGCTGGAAGAGTAGTATTATGCTGCTGTGGCCAGGTTGGCTCCAGTATCCACAATATCCATGATGCTGACCCAGTGTTTCTACACTCTGTTATAGTCTGCGCTGTAGAAGCACTGTGATAAAATGGGCTTTTTCCTGATAATAAAATAAGCCCTGGCCCATTTATTACTAGAAGATTTTTTAGATTATATTTTTAGCTTGTTAAAAATCTGTCCATTCCTCTGAAAAATTACTTTTTTTGTCAAATTCCTGCTTTATTTTAATTCATTGTGGTAAGAAGCATGTCACAATTCAGTATCTTAATTTCTAGAGCATTACCTAATACTTGCTACCAAAATCCTTGCCCCTTTTTTTTTTTTTTTCCCCAGACAATTTCCTTGCCATGGCAATGATCTGTGGTTTCCTCATTTTCTCCCTGTCTTAGTCTAGCTAGAGCACCACTATTGGTGGTGGTTTCTTTCTCTTCTCCTCCAGCAATGTCACAGCTATTTTTATTAACCTAATTGACTTATTTTCATTGTACAAACTATTCTCTCTCATTTTCGAGCACGATGTAATTTTACTTCTCTGCATCTCTGCTCTGCTTCTTGCTCTGTTAACTCTCCTCCCTTCCACCATTTGGCTTTGTGTCTTCTTTTCCCATGTTTCCTGTGCTTGAAATAAGCTTTCATGATTCAGACTGCCGAAGAAGATATTGTCAGGCCCAAAACATACATTGTATTATCATACTAGTGCCTCTGTTGAGCTGTCTTGATCTCAAGCATTTCAGGTTTCATTAAAAATAATAAGAAATGTCTCCAACTGCAGTGATTTTCTAAAAGATTTTGAAAATATGAATGAAGTGCAAGCCATGGTGGCAGAACATAGAGCAGCCCTGCTTGTGTTGCGTTTCCCAGTGAAAAGGAACTAATTCTGCATAGCATATGGAATGGTATCTTAAATATCTGTACAGCCAGCTGGTAGAATTACTTTATTTTCATCTATCAAATTCACGGTCGTACTTTCGTGAGTAAAATTTAGAAGAGCATCTGGGCTGATGACTTGCCCATTGTTACTTTTTCAGATCTTTTCTAAGCCCTCTTCTGTAGCGATAATTTTTCAAGCGGATATCAGTGAATAAAATAGTTCATATTAGTTTATGAAGAAAGTCAGTTAAAAGAATGAGAAGGTAAAGTGATCCTGTCCTTAAAAAAAAATAAATCTTAAGAGGCCATGTAAGACTATAAAAGCCCAAGCTGGTGCATAACTTAAATGCAGGTATTTTGCTGGGAAGATAGACTAGAACTGAAGAGGATGCAAACACGCTTTAGGACAGTTAGGAAAAATTTTGCCCAGCAAAGGCAAGTACTTTGTGCAGGCATGAGCAGTGCTTTTTCTACGGAATGTTATTACGTGTTGTTTGATGTTTGGCTGTTTTAAGTTGACTTAATTATCCTGGGTTTCAACTACTAGGTCTCTTTTACATACTGTTATCAAATGGCTGTCCCTTCTCTCTCATTTTGTTTTGTTCAAAGGATAGGTGAAAATTTCTCTAGCGTTTGAACATGAAAATTAATGGTTGCATCTTAAAAATGTGATTCTTTCTAAACATGGTACTGTACTTGGAGTGTTACGGTTCATATCTGAATAGATTTCACTTTGTTTCACTTACTGCTGTTCCTTTAGCATGTTTAGCGTTGTGGCATCCCTCAGTGCACAAGAGTCTTGCCCAGCTCTTCTCCCAGGACATTGATGTCTGCTGCCAAGTCTGTATCTTAAAAAATAGCTTTACAGGCAAAAGCATCTCCCTGTTTGAGTGTCCTTTATAAAACATCATTCTTGCATTAATTGCCCCTGCGCAGCTGACCTCACGACTGATCTTTAATGGTTACAAGAAGAAATATTGTTGTTGGGACTGAGAAGCCGCTTACTTGTTTGTGCCCAGATTTGGCACTGACAAATTAAAACAGGACTATCACTAGTATTAGCTCATCAGTTTGGTTTAGTTCAGTTTTGTGAGCTGTTTGGTGATTTCTGTTTGAATGAGGTGACTTTTTCCGGGTATTCCGTAGTAAAAAGCGAAGGTATGTGTTTTCACTAATTATTAAGTGTTTTTCTAGTTTTAAGTGAATTAAGCTTTGTGTTAAATGTTTCCACGTATGCTTCAATAAATGCAGTACTAGCAATAGATCATTTTGAAATGGGACACCTTTCTGCTGAATTCTCCAGGAATCTTTTTTCAGGTGTATGACACGTCCTTAATCTGATGCTCAGGCTTGTCATTTGAATCAATAGTATACAAGATAGGATGTCTTCAGCATGCAAGGCTATTGCTATAGAAGGTATTTGAAAAATAAATTCCGATCTTATGGCCAGCCACAAACTCCAGGAGCACTAATTTTTCATTTGTCTCTCTTTTTGTCTGTAAACAGTTGGTTAAATTGTTGATTAAAGAGAACTAGGTGAATCACACTCAAGTCAAAATGGATATGTATAAACGACATAAGCAAATTCTGTTTTTTCCTGGAAAGCAACAGCTGATGTCAGCATTTCATAAAATGCAAAATTAGATTACCTTACCTATTCAAATTATCATTTTTTGGTCTCTTTATAGAGCAGCTTGAAACCCTTTTTTGTTACACGTTTTTTTATTAGTGAAGAATAACATGTATTTCAGGGATATATTTTCTTAGTTTTTTAACACTACTTTTAGTTCAAGGCTGTTCAGCTTAAAGCCATTAAGATGAAGAAAATGAATGTAGTAAATATTTTCTAGTACTTGTATTTTTGGGGAGGAGGGGGTCAGTACTTGCTGCCAAATCTTTCAAATCACAATATTTTTTGAAATACAGTATTTTTTGAAAACGTAGTCTTTGATTCTTTATGAAGAGGTGGGCAGTGATCCTGTAAATATGGATGATGTGTCTCAGGTTTTCTCGTAAATCCCCAGAGATTGTGTCTTGTGGGTACTTCTGCCTGAATGACTTCAAGAGAACACTACAGGAAAACAAGTTCAGTGACAGTAGAAGAGATCAACTGGAAATGAGAATGCTAATTGCGTTTTCATCCTTGAAGTGTTTTTTTACATGAAAGCCACTAATTTCTATAGGTAGACCATAAAATTTAGAGCTGAAGAGCCGAGACACTACACAGAAACAGCATGTACAGGCCATGGATAAATGAGGTCAAAGGCTGTAAGATGCAAACACCTATTTTCCTTCAACTTATGCTGGGAAACAGTTTTACCTTGGCTTTTACAGCACTGGTCAGTTGTCTTTATTGTATTCTTTGACCGCGTGCCAGTTGATAGTTCTGTCTATTCCTATGGAAACCAAGATATTGAAGCGAATCTTGCAAGAGGCTTTAGGGAGAAGTGCTC
Source organism: Nipponia nippon (assembly GCF_047370975.1). Taxonomy (NCBI): domain Eukaryota; kingdom Metazoa; phylum Chordata; class Aves; order Pelecaniformes; family Threskiornithidae; genus Nipponia; species Nipponia nippon. The sequence continues at coordinate 66,830,390 of NW_028262290.1, forward strand.
TAAGTTCAGACACCGCCTTGCTTTCAGTCAAAATGTCTGATAGTCAGAACTGGCCTCAAGCCGTACTGATGTTCTTGGCTGATGTATTGCCTAAGATGCTTTGCCAGACAGATGAACACGTTCATCTTGGAAACCGGTAAATAAGGTTTCTATTCAGCTGTCTGAGAGGTTCTCTCCAGTTGAGTGTTTTACTTTTGAGTCTAGGATGCTGCTAACAAAGTTGCTAAAAGGGTACTTTGTGAGATTAACCCAATGTCAAAATCAGTGACGTTTTTGCCGTGGTTGACTTGAAAGGGTTAGCAAAACATCACATATTTAAATCCGACAGTGGTTTGTTGGATAGAAGACATGGCAGCATCCTTGTCCACGCAGAGGCAATAAATAGCTTACAGAATTTTTTTCAAAGCTGTAGTCCAAGACTGTTAAGGGTTATGTCTAAAACAATAATCCTAAAAATTTTCTTTTACTTACTTTTATTTTTCAGTTACATTTTTAATCAAGGAGTTAATTGCTTAGTTTTGCTCAAATTAAAACTACCTAAACACTTGATTTCAAGTTTTCTTGAATTAAACTGGTCCAGCTGTGACTGAAGTGGTTCCAGAGCTAGAAGAAATACTGGTTTAACTCCCTATAATGAATAAACTTTACATTATTATATTTTATCTGTCTGTTCAGAGATGGGTTGTTTCCATTCACTCTGCAGCAGCTATTCTGAAGATGCATGTGGAAATCGAGTCTTCTGACTATCGTCTGCCAGATGATTAGGGAGTGCAGAGAACAGGAAGGAGCAGTTTCTCTACTACCTCTGCTGACTTTGTTTATAATGTAGTTAGTATAGACTACCACGGTGAGTAGACAGTATGCAGCAAAAATGAGCTAAGAATTATTATCTTCAGTGTTTAATTCTTGCCCAGTGTACCAAGCGTATGTCCCAAAGGTTGAGGGGAGTATTTGAAAGGACTGAGAATGTCCTTATAACTGTTACGTTTAATAGAAACACTTCAGTGTATTTGTTCTGTAGGACTTTGCAATCAGATTGATGAATACAAGCACCTTACTTTAAATTTGTGAAATAATTTGATTTATTCACCCTCTCTTTTGGTGACACCCTCTCATTCAACAGTGACAATATTTTTGCACCTGCTATGTTTTCATGAAGAATGATTAATCCAACTGTTAAGATTTATGGATAAAATAGAATTTCCTTCCCTATTAATGGTTTACATAGCAAAATCATATTTATTATGGCAGAGATGGGGAAAAAAGTTATTGGGAGCTTGTCTGTGATTCTAATTTTGTGTATTCTTTATATAGCATTTGAAATTTAAATTCTATTGAAATGTATTAACATTTAAACGTATTCAAAATCTTATATAAACTTTGTCTGAGCTTATTTGCTCAAATAAGAATATTCTGTGTGTTGAACTTGTATGGCAATATAGCATGTGATAACCAGAGAGACAGCCTGCTATTTTGATGGTGACTTTACTCATTTTAATAGAAATTGAGGTTCTAAGTAGCTATATTAATGGATTTAATTCTTTTTTCAGGAACTGTTAAAAAAAGTTTAGTGATATTCAAGGAGTGTAAGAGTGGTGCAGTCATATACATTTAAAGGGTAGCTCTTACAGGACTTATAGCTGTTGTAACCAGGCAATATTAATTCAGTTTCAGTGTATCAGAAATCTAAAAGTTTCACTATTTCATGCATAGATAATATTTCAAAACACAAGTGTTGTTAATTTATAAATCTAAATAATTCTTATGTGCAATTTACTTAATATTTGTACTTGCTAGTCTCTATTTTAATGACTTCTTCTGAAGAATCCTTGTCAGATTTTTGGCAGTTAGCTGATAATATAAGCATATCAAAATGCTCCTTTTGATGTATGGATTTCATTTGCTTTTGGAACAGTATTCTGTTCCTATATATATCAAATTAGAAGTATGATAGTCACAGCTTCTGTTTTTGTAAGTGCTTAGTTTGTTCACTGAAAAGCTACTAAAACTGGCAGGTGTTGGTGACAGAAAGTCCTTCATATGCTCCATGTCATTCTCAGTTGTTTCTGATGTTCTGAGAACGGGCTTCTTCTCAAGGGAATGAAACAACCTCTAAAGAAACCACATGCACAGCCCTTTTTCTTTCCAAAGTTATTAAAATTCTCAGGTTTTGAAAATTCGTGACCAAGCTGGTCTGTGGGGTGAAGCATCCTCTCTTCAGCACCTACTCACTGGAAAGAGAGCAAGTATGTATGTTTGTGTATATAGTAAGATTATCTTCTGTGAGATTGAGTAGGTCAAAGACAGCAGTTTCTGCTCTGTGAACATAAGCAGATTAAACTCAGTTGCCATTTTTGTTTTAAAGGGAGAGCTCGTGGATATGTTTCTCTTTTAAAGGCTTAGCTAGCAATTAAGGAGTTAACATTTTTTGACTTTCACTGCTTCTTGAAAGCATCTGACAGCAAAGAGCTGTTCTCAACTTCGCTGTAGCATCTGTGCTAATCTGTTGGCAAAGCGTGCTAATGTAGTGCAAAGTGGCTGCTATATTCTGCTTGGATTTTAAGCGAAAATCTAAATGACTTTCATGTTGTTCATGTCTTACCCCACTGAGTGTCTGAGTGCACAATACAATTTATTATGCGTCAATGTATAGATTTATACTCACTTTAGAAACTCACATATCGCTATTAAAAAGTATAGACAATTCTGTGTTTCAGACATGAGCGATGATTAAATCTTAACTCCAACTTTTAAGGAGTCCTGGGTTTAAAAGGTTTAATATCTAATCTGACTTAAAAACTCATAGCAATCTATTTCACTTTTTTTATTATCTTAGAAGAAGAACTAGTATATTTGGGATAGAATGTGCTTCTCTGGGAAAGGAGATCATTGGTCTGGTATGCTAAATTTCCATGCACCTTTCCAGTTCTCGTTCTGCCCCAAACTGGGTCTAAACCAAAGGAACAGTGTACGTGAGTGAATATACAGGTAATAACCTATGATACGATTTGTTCTCCTGCTCTCAAGCCGTTGTTATGTATCCAGCTATACTTTCTTAAATATGATTTGTGAGTTTAAAAAGGAAAATTAAAACACGAACAATATTTAAAGACAGTAGAAGTATAATCACTGCCCGTACTACGATTGGTGTAGTATTAGAAAAGCAGACCTGTTTTATCTTTGCAGCGAATTCAACTGTAATAATTTTGTGGTGTTCTGTTTGTGAAAGAGTAAAAGTGACTGAATTATATATTATATTCCTCTGAAGGGGAGTTATTGATTGTTAAATGGTCTCTCTTTTCACAAAAGAATACCGAAAAAATTGTGCTAAAACATCTTACGTAAGTGCTGCCTAATTAATAATGAATATATTTCAAAAATCAAAATTTAATAAGCTAATGAATTATTAAACTATGGTGGGATGTATAATTATCAGATCTCCAAAATCCCTACTGTCATGAATGGTGGACTTGCTGCACTGTTACTCTTTCTCTGTTGTCTTCAAACGCACCCCTTTAAACAGGCTGACCGTCGCGCTTCTGATTTTGTGGGGACTTGTATTTTACCATTTGCCTGCAGTCTTCTGTGCACTTGCTGACCAGGCTTAGTTACTGCAGGGGCAGTGGTTAATGCCTGGTTTTGATAAATCTCTTCTTAATAGTACAGAAACAACAAGGGACAAGGCGCAGAAAAGTTTTAATCAATGAAACATTCTTTGGGAATCACAACATTGCAGAATTTGGGGTATTCAGTAACATTTTTGAACACTGTTTTAAATAAGAAGAAAAGTAGCTGAAAGAAGTAGCCTATTTGACTTCAGTAGCATGTAAGAATTTAAAATAAGTTTCTAGGGGATAAATATGTAAACATAAATAGAAAATTGGGTAAAATGTGCACCACACTGTCAGAGGTAGGTTCTTCAAGAGTAACTGAATATTTTGTCAGCTGATTTTCTAGAAATAAATTCAATAGATTGTCTTTTTAGGCCTGTACAAAAATATTTACTGTAGTGCTAGATGGAAAATTGCAAGTTACATGGGAAATTAGGACACAAAATATCAGGGTGTGGTAAAGAATTTGATAATGAACTGAAAACAAATACAGTTGAAATATGAACTGTAAGATCAGAAGGACTATATTAGAATTCCTTGACAGTTGCACTTGAATCTAGTATTAGTCGATATTTTTCATTAACAAACTTAACATCACAAGTAGTACTTTTTCTAAGGATACTTCAGAGTCACGGAATATTAGGCATTATTGTCAGTCAAAGACAGGATTGGAGTGTCTGGGATACCAGAAGTACGAGAATACTGAAAGTGATCGAAATGGTTGGAAATATGATAGTTCAAACTGCAAGTCTGTGTGCGAGAATGGGGAGGGGCAGAACAATTTATTCTATGTATCATGAATTTATTATTTGAAAATGACTGAGAAGGACATCAACGTGCTAATTGATCAGAGAATGTGCTTAATTAATGAGAGAAATGCAGTTTTTGGTATGTCTGACAAGATATGTGCGCTTGCAATAGACAAGTATCATTGCCATTCGGTAGGCTACTTAGTGGGACCTCTTCTGGTGTACTCTGTAATCTCTGCTTGCTTTGTGTTCAAAACAAATGAGTTCAAACTAGAATGAGTGCAGAGAGCTGACGATATTTTGGGGGGAATGTAGGGTTTATCCTTTGTTATTGAGATAAAAAGACCAATACTTCTTTAGGTTTTAAAACCTGCACTGTACTCTCACGGGTAGAAAGAGTGAACTGTGTGTGGGGGTGTGTGTCTTAACAAACAAAACCTAAAAAATCCAGCCCGAAACTGAGAGAAACAGGGAAAAAACATCTAAAACACCGTGATTCCACTTAAATGAAATCTCTAGGAATTTTTTGAAAAGGATTAGATGTCCTTACTCCCTATGGTGCTGGAGGATTGGATGTAGTAACCTACAGGGTCATTTTTAACCTTCAGTTCTAATTTGTGGTTTATCTGTCAATATTTCTAAGGCTTTCTATTCTGCTGGAAGTATATGCCTTGACTGCAACTTCAGTGCTTATGACTGCCGGCAATGAAGAGCCCTTAAAAACCACCTCCTTTGTAAGGATCACTCTTAAATTGTTTTATGTTCTTTTGGTCTGTCTGTTCCCAGTACTGGGAAAGCAGGTATGTAATTTTGAATTGGAGCCAAAGTAGCATCTTCACGGTTTAACAGCTTGGCATTGTTTTTAATGACCCCTGCCGTGTTTACCAAGAGGTTATATGGAGATGCTGGGCTGCCTTTTTCCTAGTTCTCTAGCAACCCTTACAGTCAAATAAATCTTCACAAGCCTCTTGTAGGTATTCCGAAAACCAAGTGTAGCTGTGCTGTAACAGTCAGTAGTCAGCTCATGTGCACTACATTATAAATTATTACAACTCAGTCTTTCAAGTCATGTTAAATATTTCACATGGATTAGAATTGTTATGCTTTTTGAAAATGTGGTCTCAGCAATGAATAGGGAAATAAGCAATTTTTCTATATGCATTGGCCCCTTTTAACCCACTGCTGACAAGGTGATGGTAGCCCATCTATGGATGTGCTTTTGATGCTTGGAGAGGTGCACATATTCCTCTGACTCTTAGCCTAATCTTGTACAGCTCAGTTTCTCCTGTTATAAAACGGTATTATATTTATCTACCCATGTAGTACGTTTTGAAAATCCAAAGATGAAAAGTGCAACCTCAGAGGTATATCCACGCTACAGGGTAGGAGCAGTGGTTAGTCGGAGTGCAGAAGCACAAGGTTATATAATGCCCAAGGTAACTCACCACGAAATAGTGGGATGAGGAGGGAAATAAATTTTCACAGAGCTCTGTTGCACATCAGCAGAACGTTTCTAGAACCCAGGTGAACTCCTTAAAGCAAGCTTGTATGTCTCCAAAATACTTAAAAGTTTGCTATGCCAAATACTTAAGTGTCATTCATCATTATGTGCCCAGGATAATTTTATTTGGGATTCTGCAAAACCTTCTTGACTGTTGGTGCATAATAAATGGCAATCTGGACTACAGCGAAACTGATCTGCTGTCATTCATTCAGGATTTAGATTAAATAGTTGTATTTCCCCCTTCCCTTTATCCTTACCATTTCTTCTAGAACCACATCTGGTGCAGGACAGGGATATCGATTTACTGAGGCTTTAGCCATATAAAATGGAAGTAATATAAGGAGAAAGAATATTAACAGATTAAGAGTGCTGGTTCCTGTTCTATTAATAAGTGTACTTGTCTACTGTCTTTTGGTGTTATCTGTAGTTTGGAAAAGCATTTGGACCCTTATCTACTTAATGACTATCCCGGAGACATCTGTGATGAAACTTAGTTTCAATATATGCACGCTTGGTATTAAGATGATAAAATGACTCCTCCATTTCAGATGGTGTTTTATTTTACATAACAACAGTTAGTAATCCAGGTTTTTACATTTATTTATTTTATATGGTGTTAATTTAAATGTCCCTATGGCTGTTACAGACTTTCAGTTCACAGAAAGAAAATTGTATATGTTTTACAGGAACTGTATTCAGTTTCTTTTCAGTTCTGAATCAGAAAAGCATCAGATTTTAGCCAGCTAAGAGGAGAGGAAGTAACATGTTCCTAGTAAGTTTTAATTGCAGTTCTTATCTCCTGATAGCTCAGCAGTGATCCCAGCTGCCACTGCTGGCATTGCCAGGCTTCTACCAAATGTAGCAGAGCACTGTACGTGACCTCTCTGCTGGCAAGTTAAGCTGTGTGGGTCTCAGAGGGAACGTGCATGATATCTCACAGTTGAGGAGAGACTATCCTGTCACCTGTTAAGGAGGTTAACACTTGTGTATGCTAAGAAAGTTCTGGAAGAATTTTGCTTACATGAAGAATAAAACCTTTCACAAGAAACAGGATTAACTACAGCAGTTTGTTGTTAGCTCTGTGGTAGTCTAAGATTCAGGCTTTAACAGTGTGTCTTGGAATGTATTAAATTATCTACATGTATTGAAAAGGTAAATTTAAAAAATCCATTAACAACTCTGAATCTTTCTTATACTGCTAGATATCATGTGGGGAACAAAAATATCTGCCGAAAACTCTTTTTCATTTTGGGTGCTGCAGTACTTACATAGCTGTATTTTTATGATAGTGTTTTCTGTGTTAGGTTGGTTGGTCTTTTGTGTGTTGTGGCTTAACCCCAGCTGGCAACTAAGCACCGAACACCCACTCGCTTGCTCCCCCTAAACCCGGTGGGATGGGGGAGAGAATCAGAGTAAAAGTGAGAACACTTATGCGTTGAGATAAGAACAGTTTAATAATTGAAATAAAATATAATAATACATTTTTATATATAACATATAATACATTATATATAATATATTATATATTAATTATATAATATATAACATATAATACATATATAAATATTATTATTGTTGTTATTGTTATTATTATTATTGTAATGAAAAGGAAAATAACACAAAGAGAGAGAAATAAAACCCAAGAAAGACAAGTGATGCAAATGAAAAACAATTGCTCACCACCAACCAACCAATGCCCAGCCTGTCCCCAAGCAGCGGCCCCCCCTGGCCAGCTTTCCCCTACTTTATATACTGAGCATGATGTCATACAGTATGGAATATCCCTTTGGCCAGTTTGGATCAGCTGTCCTGGCTGGGCCCCGTCCTAGCTTCTTGTGTGTCTCCAGCCTTCTCAGTCAGTAGAGCATGAGAAGCTGAAAAGGCCTTGACTTAGTGTGAGCACTACTTAGCAACAACTAAAACATCAGTGTGTTATCAACATTATTCTTATCCGAAATCCAAAACACAGCACTATACCAGCTACTAGGAAGGAAATTAACTCTATGCCAGCTGAAACCAGGACATTGTGCTACCTATTCCCAGAGAGCCAGTCAGTGGAGGTGGGTAACATTATTTAAACTTTCCCAACAGTAATACAAAAATATGATTGCTCTAAATGTTGCAGTACAATTGAACTGTTTTGGACAATGGACCAGTAGGAACCTGTGTCTGCCTATTTGTTTGGGGAAAGGCTGAAACCTGGCCCAGAAGGGCTTTAGATGTTAGAGTGGCTTCGCAGTGATGCTGGAATCCCTCCCTTTCCCTATACACATATGCCCGTGTTAGGTTCAGTCACATTCTAGATCTCCTGTTCTCCATGAGTTTGCTAGGGAAGAAGAGGACTGCCATTGATCCAAAGAAAGGAAAAAGAAGTGTTCTTTCCCTAGTCTTCTCACTGCTGAGTGAAGGTACCGTGAGCCAAGTTCTGAGGAAGTGTTTGAAACAGAGGCACAAGGTGACTGGACAACTTAGAGTAGGAACGTGCTGGGCTGTAGAGTGGCATGATGTGAAGTGTGAGGCTAATGTTTTTAGTGCATTGGTAATACAACCGTCAGTAATTTCAGTATCAACCTACAATTAGAATCATAACAACACTGTTACCAATACAAAGCTCGTTGTTTCTTTAGTGTTTCACTTAGGTGACCAAATGGGGTGGGTTGACCTTGGCTGGTTGCCAGATGCCCACCCAGATGCTCTCTCACTCCCCCTTCTCAGGGGGCCAGGGAGAGAAAATAGGTTGAAAAAGCTGCTTTAGATGGATGAAGAAATAAACACATGATATTGTAGGCCCAGAAAAGTAGGTAGAAAAGAGTTTACTGGCAATTTTCTGCTGGAACCTGTTCCTGGCTGTAGACTCATATTGAAAATACTAAACAGGTTTTTTTTTTTCTGAATGGATTTGCAATTTGGGGATAACTTTTTCAATGTCAGGGATAATAGGAATTCTGGCAAATTCATTGGTTCCAACTAACGTGTTTCTCCCATCACTCTTTCCTCTATTGAAACATTCAGGAAAGGAAAGTTTTTCTGACTGCTTAGCAGTTAAGCTTGGGGTCTAGAACTTTCTTCAAAGTCATTACTTGATGGCAGAGCAATGATTGCTTATTGAACTGTCTACCAAAAAATGTGTTATACTCCATTGCAGTTAGTATATGTGGCTGAAATTTTGAAATCGCAGAAATATTTCTTCTGATTATGCTGAAGCTAGTTGTCAGCTGTTCTCTGAAACCGTGCTGTAGTTTGCATACAGAGTGAGCCTTTTGGCTAAAAATAATTTTAATAGAATATAAAGGAATTTTAAGAATCACCATTGGAATAGTAAATTTTGGCTACCAGGAACTGAGTTTTCTATACCAGCATTTAATCCTGCTTACTCATAATGTTTTCACAGTATAACAGAATCATTTTAGAGACACTGTCAATATTAAGAGACCGTGGACTGACCCAAAGAGCTTCATGCTGCCCAGGAATCTTTAGGCCAAGCAGGTGCATTTTATATGAGTAAAAACTAGCAAGCTTAAAGACTTGTTATGCACAAGAATTTTATAAAAATGAGGGAATTCGGCTAGTAACTGCTTTTCAGATTAAGCATACTTTTTTCCCCTTCCACCTAGTAAGACCTAAATTAAATCTGCCTTCAAGACATGTTGATACATTGCATATTTACAAACTTAAGCAGTAATCAGTCGAAGGTGGGGAATTCTTCCTTTGTTGTTAATAGGGATGGTATTATTTTCCAACAAGTGAAAGGAACACAGCAGTGTTCATGGTATTACTAAAGAAAAGAATAGCAGTCAGAAGTAAGAGCATGAATAAGATCATTACAAATAAGTAATTTAAGTACAGGTGTTTTCTGTGGTGATGGTTTAAAAAAAATCTTAAATCATTTGGAAGAAACAGTCTTTTGTGTTTCAGAATGAGGGGATTTATTACAGATTCGTTTCCTAAGGAGAGGGATTTGTTGGTGGCTAAGCATGCACCAGAATAATATAGTAGTAAATGGTGGAAAAATGTGTAAAAGCAAAAATAAAATACAGTATAGGGAAAGAAACTCTAATAATAAAAATGCATGTTTCCTTAGTTTTATGTGTTATTTTAAGTTTGACTCTTCTTTTCAGTTGAATTCATTCAAAGAGCACAATATACTTGTAAATCTTCCAATAAGCATCCATCAACAAGATAAAATCAATTTTTTTTTCTTTCATGTGTATGCATACACATTGAGCAGGAAATACTGAAAAAAACCCAAATGCTTTATCCTCTGTGATGGAGAAAAGCAGCTATATTTCTTCCAAGACTAATATTCTTTTAAATTATTTAATGTTGTCTTCCCCCAGTCTAATTCCCATCCACGTCATGATACATTGCAATTTTTTGCTAGTTTTTTTTCTTTTTTAATGAGTTTTGCAAATTCTTCTTATATTTACCTGTAAAATATAATGGCAATAATGAGGAGTTTTCTCATCCCTAACTCATTCCCAGATTTATAATGAATTAATTTTGAGTGTGTTCTGCGTGGATTAGTAGCTGTGCAGACATTATGCTGTTCTGCCTCTGTACTTCAGTGTATGCCTTGATGCGTGTCTTTGTATTAAAGGGACAAAATCCTAAGGTTATGCTTTTCCTGACACCCAGCAGAAGAAAGAGAATTAGTCAGTCACTACTTGCAGTGAATGCTGTTGAAGAGTAGAGTAGCCATGCTGTCTCTGGGAAGAGAAATTTGCATTTTCAGGCAGGTTTGTGGTAAGGTTTTTGGCAGACTTTTCTTGTAGGCTTTCATTGAAGAGCAAGGACCGATGACAATAAACTGTAGAAGCAGAAAGAGGTTATTTTGTCTGAGCTCATTCATGATTTGCTTTCCCTGTTTTGTACTTTAAAATAAAATAATGTAGCAGGGGAAAAAAAAATCACATTATTTTAGGCATACTTGATGAAATCCATTCTGCCCACATAAAGCTCAACTCTTCCATTTTTATTAGACAATGAGCAGAACAGTAATATATGTAAAATCTGTCCTTCTAATTTTTGTGGCTGCTATGAAAAAAGAAACTAGAATATTTTTATGCCCTTGCACTGGATACTGTGGGGGCCTCTGGAATCCTTTGGCCCATCTCCACCCTACCATTCTGCTGACAAAGTGATTCCTAATTCTGAGTCTAATGATATACAGAAGTGCCCCCATTCCTTAGCACTGCTTGCACTTGTCTACATGGCTGCCTTTTTCTCATTGTTTTTCCAAAGACAGCCTAAAGGGACTAAGTTAACATACAGGATTTATAAAAGAATTGTAGCAGACTGAAATATGTTAATTTGCAGGTAGTTCCATGAGCAGAAGAATCCAAAGCCGTGACTTCTATTGATTTGAGTGTCACCTTTCCTGTGTACATTGTCTAATAAAGCTTCATCAAATGCTGCAGCTTTTCCCTGAGTGGGGGGAATTAGTACAATTTCTCTTCTGAGCTTTCTATTTTCATTATATTTATGGGTAATTGATACTTTTACTTAAACTGCCAATATGTGAAATTGGCAAAAGCTAATATTTTGGGAAACACTGGGAGACAGTGAGCAAAATTGGGAGACAGCATTTTAGGAAAGCATTTTCACTTTAGGAAAGGTTCAAAGTTTGAGTGGGGAAAGAATAGGGATGTTTAAAATGTGATCACACAAGCTAGATCCAGATGTTTTGCTTTAATGAGTTATTGCTCCAGCTGTTACTGGTCCTCGACTGAAACTTAACTGCTGAAAGTGGTTTGAAAAACCCAATAGACTTTATATTGAAGTGGAAGCATCAAAATGTCATATGTAGCGTCTCTGTTATACGGAAAATAATCTCCAAGCCAGGGGAAGTAGCAAATCAAGGCTGGCTGTACCTTAAATCACTACAGCTTCTTCATGATTGCATGGTTATATCTTTGCTTTTTGACTGGTTTCTTCAATGATTTGAGAAATAAAACCAGATTGTTTTCTTTGGGATCCACCCTCAGTTATTAGTAGCCAGGAGCATTTCTACATTATTTCTTTTGAAACCCTAGTAAGTCCAGAGTGTTAAATATTTTAAATATGTTACAAAGCTAGCTGTCCCATCCATTTATCATACATACGGTAGATCGAAACTCATATATAGTTCCCAATTTAAAAATGTAAGAAACGGTCCCTTTTCCGTATATTTGTTATTCATTCAGATGAGTACATTTTATCCCTCTTAATCATTCTCTGTTATTTTTCTTACTTTCAATTTGAAAATGCTCATCTTTCTTCACGTTTAGTTTTATTCCTCATCTGATAACTGTCTACCTTGCTGAAACCAGCATGTAATGGTCTTATTTCAGTTTTTACGTGATGTTTATTGAGGTTAAACTGTCAAGAAACTCTGACTATATTGCAGAATTTTCGGTATTACTGAACCCTGTCTTACAAATTCCGCTAATGGAAGATATGTATCTAATACCACGTAGCAAAACAGACTTAAAAATTAAAAGTTAATGTTTTTTAACAGAAAATCTTCATTAGATGTTTCCAAAGCTTAGAGCTGTTTTGGTGCATTTTTTTAGGCACTGTAATGCAACAGTAAATATATCTAAACAGTATCATCATTTGGTTTGATAAACTGGAATAAATTTCTGATATTTTTCCTCACCCAGGGAAATTACCGCTTCATGAAACTTTTACTGGCTCGTAGAGGGAACTGGATGCAGAAGGACTTAGAGGATATGACACCGTTACATTTAACTACACGTCACAAAAGCCCAAAATGTTTAGCTTTGTTGCTAAAACATATGGCACCCGGAGAAGTGGATACCCAGGACAGAAACAAGGTAAAAATACTGCTTATTTTAAGACAACACTTGTAGCAGCTTTAGAAATTGATGTTACATCAAACAATTGTGTGTGAAAAATTATTTCAGTCATAACAAACTTTTTCTGAGTCTTCAAAATAGTGGCTAATGCTGGTATTGTAATGATCACCTTTAGAAATATTAATATTTTCCTGACAATAATGATGTAAAAATTCATTGCACTGAGTTCATTGACATTCTTGTTAAAGAGTACATAGAATAATAGAGGATTAAAAACCCACTGGTTTTAAGGTCTAAGTCTTTCTGTAACATTGTGATCCTTTTTATAATCTGAATAGCAGGTGCTTATCTTGCTTTTCTTCCTTGGAAAAACCCTACATTTAGAATCATTTAATGATAAGAGTCACTAGAAAACTGTGCAAAAACGCCTTCAAAGTATTTGTCAATACCAAAGGTGAGTTTAAAAAAAAAAAGGAAATTCCTTTGGTGCCAAGCTGAATGCAGGTTTGCTGTTGGCAGACATTCTTCCTAACACTGGGTGATTGATTTCACCCTGCACTGGAGCCTAAAATGGTGGTGATATTGACACAGCTGTCCATAGGTGTGGCCTTTTACAAATGTGTGGTGGCTTAGCTTTGGCAAGCAGCCAAATGCCCACCCAGCCACTCTCACACTCCTCTTCCTCAGTGGGACAGATGGAGAAGATAGGTTGAAAAAGCTCATGGGTTGAGATAAAGACAGGACAATTGATCAGCAGTTACTGTCATGGGCAAAACAGACTCCACTTAAAGAAAATGAGTTTCATTTGTTGCCAATTAAAACAGTTATATAGTATAGTGAGAAACACCAACAAAAATTAGAACAACACCTTCAAACCACACACATCCCCCTCCTTTCTTCCTGGCTCGACTTTACTCCTTCACTTCCGCTCATTCACTTCCATCCACAAGGATGCTCCAAGGGTAGAAATACCCATAGACTAAATCTATCTCGTCGACTGTCCTTTTTTCTGTACCTCTGTAAGTAAAAGTGGACAATTTTTAGAGTCTCCTAGTCATACATGACTTTTTGGCCTAAGATAGAATGTGATGCCATTTGTCAAGAAGATTTTCTAACAGGGACAATAAAAAATATCAAATTGGTATTATTATTATTATTATTATTACTATTACTATTCTTATCATCATTATTGTTACCATCATCGTTATCATCATCATAAAATAGACCAATTGGCAGCAGAAGGTCTGCTATCAATGCACATGCACTGTTGCTTCCATGAGTGCATCATTTAGTGAGAGGGATGTGATGATGAAGTTGATTGACATTCTGGCATGAGACTTTCATTTGGAGCAGAGCACCAGTTAGTCACTGACATTTGTTTTGTGAAACTGCAGACTTTCTCGGTAGAAAATGTAATCTTAACATCTTCATGCTTTACATTACTACCTTCTTAGAATAAAGTCCTTCAGACTAATTTTCTGCATCTGTAGTGACAACTGTTGCTTGAAGGGCCAGGAAATCTCCGGGTGACTTTCCAGGTATATCACATAGTGCATATATTGTCATGAGTTGTCTGATGTCCCTTTGCAAAGTTGAGTCATGCTCTACTACATCAACAAAATTACCAGCCTGCTTCAGAAGCACACTGACTTCTAAGAGCCTCAGGAAATAATCTACTGATATTTGTTAAAAAGGACTATCATTAGAATGACCAGCCAGGAGAGACAACGGATCTTAGAAGGAAAATGGCACAGTTCTTAAACAACTGATTTACTATTACTCTTCATACAGAGAGGACTGCCAGTCCACAGTAACAGCACGCTAACCCATTTTAAAAGAAGGACTAGTTATTTAGCATATAGTAACTGTATTTTTTGAGGTGCTCAGATTAGTGTGGTTCTTAAGTTTGAGTACTTAGCAATGCTTGATTTAAAACTGATGTGAAACAGTTGCCTCCATTAGCATTAATAGTAGGGTACGAGGAGGCATTGGACTTTCACACAGTCCTGACAGACATTCTAGGTAAAGGATTTCTTGTGTTTCCACATATGTTTTGAACAAAACAGATGCATCCCTCTTGTCAGAATGTTTGATGTGTGTTCTGTTTGGGAGATGATCACATTGCCTTTAGTAGACAGATTTCTAGTAATTATTGCAGACCTGTCAATCTGGGAATATCTGGTTTAAATTTCTTGTGCTTGAGCAGTTTGTGTATCCTGAAATCTGAGAGAGACTTCTTTCAAAGAATCCAGAGATATGAATGTTCTCTAAGCCAAATTTTTTCCTCAAGGATATAGTAACAAAAAGTGAGACACTCTGAATGTAGATAGCAAAAGGAAGACCAAAAAAACAATTATGTAAATACCATTGGCAAGGTAGGCATGGTATCGAATACAACTGGAACAGTTACTGATGATGGAGGCTTTTTAAGCATTGAGCAGGAAAGTCTCCTTCCGACAATTTGTAAGTGATCTTGGAACTGGTGCAAAAATTCTCCCCACCAGGCACTAATCTACCACTGATTCAAATGTGAGTGCCCTGATCAAGTAAATGTGTTTAGATCAGCTGATAATCAACATACCAGCTTGGCAAGGCTGGTCTTAGTGGAAATTGTCATTCCGTATCTCATGTAGTGGGTTTTCATTCTGCCACAAGAGGACGTAGTGAGAGAAGGGGACTGGACTTTCTAGTGGTGTTACTGCTTAGACTCTGAAATCCTTATCTGATTTTATCATCTAGGAAGCAGGATAAGAGAGCTGCAAGCCCAGTTTCCAACAAATTAATCTTCTGTCCTCTCCGGACAATGGAGTTCAACCAGCCTGTGCCCTAGCAATCAGCTATTTGCCTTCCAGGATATTCTAACATGTATCATGGAAACCCTGGCTATAATTATAGCAGTCATTCTGGAGAGGTCATGCTGACTTCCTGACCACATTAATTAATTAACAAAGGTATATGGAAACCAGCCAAAGCTGTTTAGGAACCTTGCCTGTTGTTTAGCAAATTTCCAAGGCAGTATTAAAGCATTGCCAGATTTCCCACAAGATGTAGAGCACTTCTATTCCAGTTCACGTCATGAGTAGTCACAGTAGCAAAGCTGGAATTCAGGTTGATGAAAGGCAGGTCTCAGGGACAGAGTCCAACAAGTTTGACCCTGTTGGGCACATAGCTTATTTGTTTCCCTTACTGCAAATATGTGCATTAAGAGTGTCAAATATAATTCCTGAACAGCAGAGAGAGCAACTGTTTGTTTATGTCTAGTTCTGTGTAGGCAACTGGCTGAAAAGCAGGTTGTAGGTGAGAGAAGCCAGTAAATAAAGACTACATTGGCCTCTTGGTAATCAAGAAAGTTTTTGCTTTCATTGCATCTGTCAGTTTCTAGGGATACTGGTCAGCTGCACTTAAGAAATAACATTTGTTAACTTACTAGAAACTTCTACTGCTAGAAGTTTTTCAATTCAGTCCCGCCAAGCTGTGATGGTTTGAACATGCTTTATGGTGCTAGGCTGTATGTTGTTGTACGTGGTGTCAGTTATCAGACCTTTCCTTGCAATCCCTTTAGTTATGTTTTAGAATGAGCTCTTTTTCAGTGAACTACCAAGCAGACAAAAAAGTTGTGCTGTCGTATTATGTTACCATGGTACTAAACTAACAGCTTAAAGCAACAAACACAAAAAATAGGCTTCTTTTTGCCTTCCTCCTTTAGGGAGACGTTAAGGATATGATAGTGAACTCAGACATTCTATCTCACTATTCAGGGATGCTAATCCAGGGTATCGCAGGCTTATACACAAATGTCCTGCAGCAGTTATTTCTCTCCATTTTCAAATCAAAGTGCCATGTAGTATTTTGCTGGGGTGGGGGTGGGAGGAAGGGAAATGGGGAAATAAAATTCGTTCTGTATCTCACAAACCTCTATGACTTGGCAGTTGGGAGAGATGTGTCTGATCAGTAAAGCACTTGTTAATATACCAATGTTTTACTGTTTAAAAAACCCACAGGTTGATTTGCTTATATAATTATGAACATTTGTAATGCCTGGAAAAAGCCACTGGCAGTCAGGAATTTCCAATAGGAGCATGGATTGCCTTTTGTTGTTTTATTGGCCTGCCATGGGTCGGGGGGCATTAGATTCAGTAATACTCAACCTCTAGAGTTCTGCATGATCTAGGACAGTGTAGTAAGTCAAAACCTTTGCTCAAGATGGATCCAAGTCTAGTCTTAGTATTAAGTACCATCTTCCTCTAGCAGAAAGTAATCTTGTTATATGCTTCTCCATCAATTTGTGTTATTCCAAGAGATCTCCAAATTTAAGAGGGACAAAACTAATCACTACAGTTGTTGTGTACTGCAGCTGTGATGCTGAGGCCTGCTTCAGATGACCATTCTAACTTGGACATGATTACTTAATACCAAGCTCAGATATTTTCTCCAGGTCTGAAATTGCTGCACCTGGTGGCATTGCCCTGTTGGGTGGCTAAGTAGCATGGACCGTATTCTCATGCCATAGTCCAAGAAATCCTCATACACAGCAATTAACTTTTACCAGAAATACTTATAATCCAAGCATAAGGGCTTCTCAATGTGGGTCTCACGTAAGATGATGTAACTCAGACCTAATTCAGGCCTCAATAGCAAAGATGTGTGAATATCTGCTCTTACTTAGGTAGATGAGCCTCTTGTTCAATTTTGTTTAAAGCTTTTTTCCAGTGATTTTGAGTCGTCACCCACATTTTGAGGTGTACATGTGCTCCATTTTCTGTCAGTTTTCTTTACTGAAGTATAACAAAAGATTGCTCATTTACCCATTATTTAAAGCTGGTTTTACCTGTGGTCCCTCCCCTCTGCTCAGCACTGGTGGCACCACAAACGGAATGCTGTGTCTAGTTCTGGGCTCCCCGGTACAGTAAGGGCATAGACATACTGGAGCAAGTCCAGTGGAGAGCCACAAAGGTGATTAACATATTGGAGCATCTGACGTCAACGAGAGGCTGACAGAGCTGCGAATGTTTAGCCTGAAGAAGAGATGGTTCGGGGTGGTCTTACCAATGTGTATAAATACCAGATGGGAGGCAGTAAAGAAGATGGAGCCAAACTCTTCTGAGTGGTCTCCAGTGAACAGACAAGAGGCAATGAGAACAAGTTGAAATCTAGTAAATTTTGTTTAAACCTCAGAAAATACTTTTTTACTGTGAGGGAGGTCAAACAGGTTGTCCAGAGAGGTTGTGGAGACTGTATCTGTGGAGATAACTCAAAATCTGACTGGACAGTGCCTTGATCAACCTATTCTGGTCGACCCTGCTTTGAGCAGAGGAGTTGGACTAGGTGATCTCTTTCATTCTGTGAAAATATAATTAAATCATATTTCAGGTTCTAAGAAACTTTAATTTTCATCTTCTATTCATTTTTCACCGTGTTTGTAAAACTTGTGATTATTGTGTTCCAGCAAACTGCATTGCATTGGAGTGCCTACTACAATAACCCAGAGCATGTGAAACTTCTCATCAAACATGATTCAAATATTGGAATCCCTGATATTGAAGGAAAAATCCCACTTCACTGGGCAGCTAACAACAAGGACCCTAGTGCAATTCACACAGTGAAATGTATTCTGGTAAGAAAGTCTTTTATATATATAACACTTTCTGTATTTATTACTTTACTCTGATAGAAATATTTTTTGTTCTCTTGAAATTTTTCATTTTAGTCCACTGACTCTTTGAGAATGAAATAATTTTCTTTTCCCAATATCCAGAATTTTGTAAGAAATCATCTTAAATATATTTGCTGTATTGAAAGGGGTTTCTTCCGAGTTCTGTGGGTGAATATCTTTACTCTAACTCGCGGATTATATATATATTCTCTTAATTAGTTTGATACGTGTAACTATTCGTCTGGGGGGAAGGGAGGGAGGAAGGGGTTGCAAGTTCTCCTAGCTAAAATGACCAGTCATATTACTCATCTCAGTTGCATCTTGCAGACTGATTTCTTTGTTGTGTGTCTTTTCTTCATTATTTGAAAGTTTCTTTCTAGTTAACTGTACTGAAAAGTCTAATTTGATTTGGTCTTTTGAGCCAGAATTCTGGGAAATGTTTGATCAACTATCAGTCAGCCCACTATCAGTTTATTTAGAGACTTTCTAACTAGTTTTCTGTACAGATTTAATAATTTTTCCTTCATGGCGTATTTTCTCGTTCTGCAGTATTTCAGTTTCATTTTCTACACTGACAGTTATAAAGAGTACAATGAAATCATGTGCTCAGCTTGATTTTTGCCTTGATTTTTATGCTGTGGAAATCTCTGAACTTCAGTAACATAGAAAGATGCAGAAGTGTCAATTGAATTTTTCTCTCATATTGCAACAATCTCTCTATATCTTTGTCTTTCAAAGATCTTTCAGAACTGGACACGTATTGATTGTAAGGTAACTACAATGTCTGTTTGCCTGATTAGCTTGCAAGTTGAGAACTTACGTGTGGCATATGAAAATTTGCTTGCTTTTCTCCAGATCACATTGATAATCTTACAGTTACTGACACTTTTTTTTTACTATAAAAATAGTTTTTGAGAAGTTTCTAGTGTTAAATTAATGTGATTTTATTTCTGTATTAGTTCTATTTATTCAAGATATTTGTAATTCAGACTCAGTTGTGAAATAATATGTCACAAACAATATTTTGTCACCAAGTTTTAGTTTTTATATACCATCTACTTTTCTGCCACACTAGAGAAGTAAATTTGCTGTAAAGTAGGTAAGGGTTGCTGTATTCAAATACAGACTTTTTCAAATGTTAGATAGTTGAGGTAAATGTTTTTAAAAGTTGTGGTGGGTTGGCCCCAGCCAACAGCGTAACACCCGCGCAGCCCCTCGCTCACGCCCCTCTTGCAAGACTGGTAGAAAACAGAATGAAGGCAAGAAGACACATGGATGAAGATAATGACAGTTTAGTATGGAAAGCAAAAGCTGTGTGCAAAAAAGGGAATTTATCCACTACTGCCCATCAGCAGGCAGATGTTAGCCACTCCCAGGAAAGCGGAAAAAGAGCTTCAGCATGCTTAGCAGTTGCTTGGGAAGACAAATGGTGTAGCCATGAGCATCCCTCCTGCCTCGTGCTTTCCCTGAGCTTTAGCTTTTTTTTTTTTTGCTGAGCATGATGTTGTATGGAATATCGCTCAGGTCAGTTTGGGTCAGCTCTCCCGGCTGTGCCCCCTCCCAGTTTCTTGCCCACTCATTCAGGGGAGAAGGGGGAGCAGGGCAGGGCATGAAAAAGAGAAATCCCTGGTGCTGTGCAAGCACTATTCAGTAATAGCCAAAACATGAGTGTGTTATCAACAGTTTTAATCACAAATACAAAGCCCAGCACCATACCTGCTGCTGTGAGGAAAACTAACTCCGTCCCAGCCAGATGCACTACAAAAAGTCAAAAATACCTGTCTCCTTACTGAAGGGGTTCTCAAGGATTCTCTTTAGGTAATACAGAATCATGATCATGTCCAGGTTTTTTGGTTGTTTTTTTTTTTTTTTTTACTCTGACAGTTAAAAGAGTGTAGTCTTGATTCCATCTAGGCTTTTTTATGCATCAGCTGAATTGTTTATATTCCAAATAGTTACACCTATATATGCTTATTGATGGAGTAAGATAATAACAAGTTTAAATGAAAAAGTAATTTAGCTTACAGAATATCCTGTAAAAGTTGATGATACAGAAACATTGTTACTAGGTAATCAATCTGTTGATTGAATCTGTTGTTGAGTATAAATACCTTTTCTTTGTTGGTGGTGGTGCCTCTGAATTTAATCCTTACGTAAGATCTTTTCTCTCCAGACTGAAGGGTTTTTCTTACTTGTCTTGATAGATATCTACCTAGCAGAGCTCACAATCTTCCCCTCCTTTCTTAGCTACTTTTTGCCATATTACCCAGGTCCAGATCTGTTGCCCAAGCATTACCTTTGATTCTCATTCCTCTCTAGGTCTTCACAACCAGGTTGACTTTATAGTTTTTTGTATTCTTTCTGCATAATATTTCTAACGTACGTACCCATACAGTTAAAATTTGTCATCTTGTATCTTAACTTACATAATTGCATTTCTAAGTTCACGAGAATATTGTCTTGTAGCGATAGAAGTGCAAAAGGCTCTGTGTCACTGTTGCCTCTCCATTTTTTTTAATCACATCCAACACAAACCATTTGTCTTTGCTTTCATGATAGAGTGCTATAAGCTGTAAGCTATGTGCCATTGCTCTGATAGCAGTCAGATATTGATATCTACTGCTGGTCAGTCTGCATTGGCAGCCCTTGTTGCCTGCTGACTGAGTCATGAAAAACAGCATCGCTGTTGTTTCTCTAGTGTTATCTTTAACACTCTGGAAGAATTCCCCAGAAAATTATTTTTGTCTGGTGTCCTACTCAGAATTCTCCAGTGCTGCTTTACAAAAATTTGACAAAAGTTAAGCTGCTGGTTTTATTGAGACCACAGTCTATGATACGGAAAAATACTGTCATGCTCTTCTGTGCTCTGCCATCTGGTTGTGTCCATTTGTTGTCTCCTGTTTATAAATTAATAAAATTAAGGGCCATCTTTCTGTTTGATGTTTGTATAGTACATAGCCCATTGGGATTGTCAAAATAAACAATAAAAAGAGCTCAACAGAATGCTGAAGAAGTAGGTTGGGTTTGCAAGAGTGACAGTTATGCACAAATTGGTTATATCTAATATTGAAATCCATGAAATACAGTGAAAATGGAATTCATGACATATTTAGAAAGTAAGCATGTGAAGTAGAGAGAAACTCTAATCTGGAGATCCTCTCACGGTCAACTTCCTTTTCCACCTTTCCAGATTCAGCAGTGCTTGGTTACATGAAAAACGTTGGGAAGATTTAAGGAGAAAAGAACAGAATAAGGTTCCATTAATATGATGGAAGCAACTGCTTAGTACTCTCTGTCTATTTTGTATCTCTTCTCTTTATTTATTCTTCATGGTAAGAGACATGACATTTATTTATACAACACTTTCCATTATTGCCTACAATTCCATTGTTCTAATTGCTGCAGAAAAATGTGTAGCTTCTCTTTCTTCTGTGTATTGTGCTTAAAATATTAATATAGTATGACAGTTTAATTATAGCTAGTTTTACACCAAAACCACTTAAAATCTGAAGAAATGATGCTCTTGAATGTAGGCAGAAAGAGGCCTAGAAAATTTTAGTTTAAGTGGACAAAAATTTCAAAACTCCTGAGTACTTTTAGACTAGAATATCAATAGTGGCTTTGTCATTAAAAGATTCTTTACCATTTTGCAAAAGTAACACTTTTGATTATGGGGATATGTTCTGGGGAACATCAGTGACTTTGAGCGAGGAGTTTTAGGAGTCATTTATTTAATATGTTGTTGTGCTTTTAGAAGGCTTGAAAATTAGCTTTCCAGATTACATCAATAAATTATAGGTAAAGTGAAGAAGCATTTGTTTTCTTGTTTGTCCATTTTGTTCAAACGGGTTTTTCTCTGATGGAGTTAGAATTTCAGTAATAACTTCTGTGCATATCATCATTCATTTTTAGTCATTCTTAAAAGTGATTCTCGTAAAGATCACTTCTGAATTTTTGCAGTGGGCTCTATACTCCCCCTGCTGAACTCTTTGAACAGACAGAAAGTAAGCATATTATCAGTTAGCTTTCTCCTGAGAATTATTAAAGCTAGGGAAGAACATAAAACTTCACTTTTCACTGTAATGGCTCAGATAAATGCTTTTGAATACTTATTAAAAGACGTGTTATTCATGCTTTGATTATTGTGGTTTGTGTGTGTAACAATGTTAACTTTGATTGTATTTTTAGTTAAGAGAGTCATATTTATCAATTTTTTATGTTTTTAATAGATTATCTGTTATCGTACTAGTGGCTAGCTATAGTAATGAACTATACTATGTTTCAAGTATGTTAATTTTTTTTCCCTAGCAAAACATGGCTAACACTACTGATATCTAAGACTGATGCAGTTTTTTAATATGTGAGACAGGCAACTTGATTAGCATTTAGGTACAGTATGCAAAGTATGTAAATGTTTAACTTCAGAAAACTTACATTAATCAAATATTAGGACATTTAAGTTGACACTGTTAGACGGTAAGACAGTAAGAAACAAAGAATCAGGGAATTGCAGAGTTGAGGTTACTACTGCAGTATTAATTTAGCCAGATTGCACTTAGGAAATATGGTTAAATATAACTCTAAATGTATTTTTTTTTTTATCTATTAAATAAAACATACAGAATGGTCAATTAATATTTGGATAGAAACCATAACTCTGGAATTTCCTGACTTTCTGCTGCTTGATTTATCATTCTGAACATTAGATGTTAGTTTTCGATGTAATAGTTACTGCATTTCAAATAATGCAAATACAAGTGATTTTATGGCCTATTTGCGTACCTAGTGAAGTTAAGAGGAAAAATTGCAATTAGTTTAGTGAGAAAGGGATCAAGAACTTGCTTTAACTGTTAACAAGATGCACTGATCACAATCTCTTCCTCCTCTTTCATAAGTATATTGTAAGATATAGTGTAGCTCTGTGTTTTCAGGAGGATTGTTTTTCTCGGTTATCAGGGGTTAAAATCTACTCTAGTGTTGGAAGTTAAAAATCTCAGGACTACAGTCCTTTTTTCTTTTCAACAGGCTTCCCATGACTTCAGTGAATTGTTCTGTATTGTTGGAGAGAGAACAGTAGACTTACTCCCTATAGCTTATTTAAGGTCTTGTTTTGACATTCTGCTTCTGCTCGAGATGTTTGGTGTTCTACATCCTGAGTTTCTGTTGTTTTATTGTTTATCATTTTCTTCAGAGATACCTCTTTTTTTCAGGAAAGTGAAATGTAAAGTTTGTATTTCATAGGCCTTTATGATATTTGCCATTTGGAGACCTCTGCAATGCTAAGATGATGTTCATTTTCACCTGTTCTGTTCTTTTGCCTAAGAAAGTCATGAAGAGAAATCTGTCTAGAAAAAGTTGAGGAGAGAAGAAATTATCATAACACAAAACTATATAGCTAGGGGCCTTAAAGTGAAAGTAATTTAGCATCTTTTTTAAGAAAATGTGATGAAAGTCAAGTTATATCTATTAACGCTTATGTTATGTGGTCAAATGACTAATCGTGGTACTTTAAAAGATTTTTTTTCTTTTTTTTAAATTCAAAATTAAGCCCATTACAAATAGATGCATTCAGTAGAAGTACTCTCTACCTTCCTTCTATCCTGTCAGCTAGACACCTTGACATATGCTTTAGAAATTCTCTGATAGTCATGTGGTTTTAAAATGCTAGAAAAGTATTATGATGAAAGCCATAAGATGAACTTGTGCAAAAACAGGAGTGTTCTAGGAGAAAAATATGAAGGTATATACGTTGTGTTCAACTTAGAAAATCAAGGAAGAAGATCTAGGTATTTTCAGAAGAGCCCGAGTTAGTCTTTTAAAGATCTGTGTAAGGAGCCACTTGCACAACAGACTGGTAAAACTACAGGGTATGTACCAAAAATCACGTCTTGTACAATGATTAAGTAAGTATAAAAAAAAAATTCCATAAGAAATACTTGAAAATAGCCTATAATGTAACAAAAGTATTTGGTTGTAGAGCTATATTCTACTGAACAAGGCCAGTTTATTTCCTTATTATAAGACTCAAAAAAAAAAATCTGTAAACATTATGTAGTTTTTCTCTTCAACTTAAATATTTTTTTAATTTTGTATTTTTTTTAAAGGAGGCTGCACCTACAGAATCTCTGCTTAACTGGCAAGACTATGAAGGACGAACTCCCCTTCATTTTGCTGTTGCTGATGGGAATGTAGCAGTTGTTGATGTTCTGACCTCCTACGAAGGCTGCAATGTGACGTCTTATGACAACTTGTTTCGAACTCCCCTTCACTGGGCAGCCTTACTTGGTAAATTGGACAATGCTGAAGTCATTTAATTAATTGATTGTAGTGTTTAATCTTTGTCTCTGTTTTTTATTTAATTCCAGGCTGGCGTTATGCTAACAAATCTCTCAGAACAATAATAGTTTCTTCTAGAGCAGGGTTAGAAGTTTGTGTGTAGACTGTTTTTTTAGCTTCAGATTCTCCAAAGCATTGTAAAATGCATTACTTCAGCAAGCTATATATGCTCGTGATTTAGGTACAATTAGAGCATATTGAGATGTTCTTGCATATGTAGCTTTGTTCATAGGTTAAAAAAAGCCTGGGTACTCTAGAGCAGTGGTGTCCGAAGTGGGGTGTGCATGCCCCAGAGTGTATGCAAGACAATCCATGCATGAAGAAAATACCAGAACTTCTGTTTATATTTATTCATCTGAAAAAATAAGAAAACTTTATTTAATATACGGATTGATGCTCGCACCCTCACTTGGTCCATGTGTAAGACGGTCACATAGGGTTTGAGAGGTGCCTGAGGGAAGTGAGTGCTCCACAACGCGGAGGGGTGGACAGTGGCATCATCACTCATTTGTTCACCTTCAGCTTATTGCGATGTATTGCAGTTTACATGTGTCCGGTTAAGTGGATTTATGGATTATATTATCTAGTTTTTACTAAACTACCCCTCACCAAATAGACAAGTGACTTCAAAAGATTCCCGCAAAGAAACCACAGATAATCTGATAATGCCAGGACAAGCGAACAGCAAAAAAAATGGCAGAGCTGACACTTCTCCTACTCCTAGTACAAGCTCTTCATCAGACCACATGACAATCTAATAAAATCTGACAAGTTTTATTCAGATAAAGCTTTTTTCTGTTCAGATTGCTACCCTGAGACTCAGATGCTCTGTAAATTATAACCTTGCATATGTGAATTCTGCACAGTTTCGTTTTACAGGTTACAAAACTGGATCTTTGCAAAACAGGTAAAAAAAATTATTAAATATAAATAGTCTAAATACAGGGAAATGCAACTCATAAAATGACAGGCGCAAAAATAGTATGATTTAGAAAATTATCCTCCTATTTTCCGTTCTCCTATATGCAGGAGGGAAAAATAAACACCATGTACTGGATAAAAAGAATCTTCAAACACTCTCTCTCCCCTTTTAACAGGCTTCATCCCCATGACGCTTTGGGACACCGCAGACAAAGAATGCCAATAAAAGAATCAAATTGCTCACTGGAGCGAGTTACTGCAACTCCAGTGACAATATACATGTAGTTTGATTATGTTTATTAAAAAAAAAAAAATGTTTTCAGATTTGCATTCAAGTAGGGATATTGAGTTTTTACAGAGAAACTGTGAAACATTTTAAGTGTCATAGGATCGGTCTCCCAAAGAAATAGTCATTATCACTTGGTTCTGTCCAAGAAGCAAAATTTATCGTGTTTTGAAATTGATTGTATTTAAGAGAGAAGTTTTGTCTGTTGGAAAAATGGATTGTCTAATCCATGTGGAATAAAGGGGGAAGATGTGCCAAGACCTCCAGAGTCCTTTGTGAACTTGATGAGGTCTCTAGGTGGCATATGCCCATGGGGAACTTCTGATGGTAAATCATGATTAATTTTTAGGGTTCTGTTTTTAGGTTAGATACTGGATGCTGTATATAGATCTCAAAGAGTCTAAAATGTTACTAAATGTGTTAACAGTAGGAGGTTTTAAGTAGTGCATGGATACAGCCACAAATACTCTGTTAAAGGTGATGTGTTGCATGTGGCTGCATCTTAGGGCATTGTTCCTCCTGCTACCTTTTCTTTTGTGTAGATAAAGGTCTCGGCCAAGTTACATCTCTTCTAAATAAACGTACTACAGCAATGACAGTTCTTGACCTCAAGAACTGAGTTTTAATGTTTACATTAATGTCCAAGTGAGATCCATCTTTGCACCCATTTATTTACTGTTGCACCCAATATAAATTTTTTTTTTTCAACTTCCTCAAGCCTTCTTTCTCACAGATAATTTAGGTAGACCTCCTGTCCTGATGACGGAGTTCAGTTACCCTTTTTCTAGTTGTGTGTCCTGAAAGTTGAGACAACTTTTTTTCCAGGCTCAGTACTCCTATGTTTTCCCTGCCAGGATTGCACTCAGAACCAGCTTCTTCCAGTGCACTTCAATTCACATCTTGAGATGGGAAGAGCGTAGCAACATTACATCTCTTCTTTTTTGTGTTTTTCTGGTAGGAAGGGGCAGAATGCTGTGATGTTCTGAGTCCAGACTGCTTGTCTTAATGGCTGAAAGGAAAGAGGAGCCTTCTTGTACACCTTAAAGCGCCTAGAAAAAAATAATCCCCACATAGCTGTTCATCCTTTTTGACCCAAGTTGACCATTTTCTCTCATTTCTGCTACTTCTGTACATATAAAGTCTGACAGTGCTATTCCACAAAAGAAGGCTTGCCTAGTCCTCCATCTCTTAGATTTTTAAAAGCTACAGACAACAATTGTTACACAGCTTCATTCTGTAATTGTCGGTGTTTTCATTAAAAAAAGTCTACTGCTAGTAGAAAGGTTTACCTACTTTTTTTCATTTATTCTAAAGTAATTCAAGTCAACTTTGCAAAAGTAACAAGCCGCAAAATTGATTGTTTTCCCCACACGCAAGATACTGGGAGATTTCTCCTTTTAAAATCAGAGTATTTTTATGTGATTTATGCCTAATAGTATCTCTTAAAATACAAAATCATTAAGATATTCCGTGAGCTGCATAGGCCTACAAAACAAAGAATATGAAAGGATCAGTTGACCTTAGTGGCAATATACTATATTGTGTCTTTGTTTTCCTATCTGTGAAGTGGATATAAAGTTTACCCACCCCCCCACCCCGAAATGTTGTGATTTTAATCTAAAAACATTCTAATCTGTTTTGATGGAAGGAATTGCGTGTGTCAGTTTGTTGTTTATTGCAGATATGGCAGCTGGTAGTAGACTAGCCTCCAGATTCTGCTATACACCTTCAGCTGAAATTTTGATTGAATAAAACCCAAGTAAAGAATTTACACTTAATTTCTGTAAAACAGTGTGATGTAGGATGAAATTGTCAATGTTGGTTTAGCCTGCCTTTTAATGTAGATGGACAAATGCTCATCGCCATCATCAGTCTGTGCTCACTTTAATCCTTCTGACTGACCTCTCACTCAAATGCAACATCTCAGCTGAATTATCAGAAGTCAGGCAACTGCGATATTAACATTGCAATGAATGAGTTGAATATTTCCAGAAAAAGAAGTTAAAAACCAATATGAATAGGGAAATTCCTTTGTTTAGGGAAATGCTCTAGCGATTTCTTTTAAATGAAACAGAAAATCTTTCCACATGTTCCTATTCATAGGTCATTCTGAGGAAAATGAGGATACAGAGTGTGGAACTGGAACACTATTGGGAATAAGGTGCATGCCAGGCTTAATAGTTCAAATATCAAGTCTTATGTTTCTCTCTTATGTTTAGACTATAATGGCTACAACACAAAAGTACTATTATTTACTGAAGTCTGTTCCTTCTGGTTTTGTTTGTTGGTTGGTTGTTTTTTTTTTTTAATAGGGAAGTGTTTAACTTCAGGATTCAATGCATATCTGGTTTTACTATATTATTTTTCTCAGGTCATGCGCAGATTGTCCATCTCTTACTAGAAAGAAATAAGTTCGGAACTATCCCATCTGATAGTCAAGGTGCAACACCCCTACATTATGCAGCACAGAGCAACTTTGCTGTAAGTAGCACATACCCTAAATGTGAAGTAAATATATTTTTCTGAAATATTTGTAATGTAACAAAGTGTTTGAGTTGTTTTTAAAAATCATATAAACACAGTGTTGTCTGTCTTAATTCAGAATTTTGCTCTGTTATGTGGTATAAATGTTGTTAATTTCAAACTACTAAAAATAGATTTTAAAAACCTAATTTGCTGTACAAAGAAAGGCCCTTTGATCTATATGTTTGCGTCAGAACACAGAATAGTCATTTAGGTGCTTCGATAGAAAGCAGAATGGCACCTCTTGTTTTACAGTGCTTTTGCTTTTTAAGCCTCATTATAGCAAAATCTAAGCAGTTATAAGGTATCTAGAGTAAGATCACCTGTATGAGTATTTGCACAGCTGCTCCAGTACCAGTCAAACCAGTCTTTGCCTTCAAGAAGGTGATTAGCGTATGAATATCTGCTATTATGAATGAGCCATTGTCTCATAAAGCATGGCTGAAGTGTGAGTACCTTTTGTCACAGTTCTCCGTGAACACTGTATTTTTAAAAGTTTTTAATATTTTTTTAAATATTTTTTAAATTCAGACAACAAAGAAGATTAGTTTCTCAGCTTAATTCTTCTATTTTGGTAGAATAGATAACTTTTTTCCAGAGCAAGATCAGATACAGTAGAGCTAAGTATAAAACTCAGCAGTTTAATGATTGCTGGTCATAGATGTTATTATAGAAGTAGTTCTCAAGCACTGGAACTTAAGAAGGCTTTTTTCATGCTGCTCTGTTTCTCATAGTTGAATTATGCCATGCATAGTAAGCTGAGAACTCCTAAGTTTTTCTTCAGCTGTATTGTTCATAACCTTCCTTTACAAAAAGGGTTATTTAGTGCCTAATTACTGTAGTTATGTGGTGCATATTGCAGCATTTTCTTAACAGGGATACTAATTTGGGTCTTTCTTGCCTACCCACATGTTAATTTTCATAAAAGAAGTACAATTTTAATGCCCTTGAGAACGATTCAAGTTAACAAACCCAGAAGTACTACTGAAAGAGTAGTAGTTCCCTTGTGAGAATGAGTTTTGGGGTTTTGGTGGGGTTTTTTGGAGGTGGTCTTAGTAAGACCATACAGATACTTTTTAAGTTCAGACTTTCATTGAAGCATATCTCTCTGTATAATTTACACCTTTTTAGGGATTTTTTTATTGATGCTGATTATTGTCCATTAAGTGTTATGGGTTTGGGTCTGACTCACATGCCTAAAATATTTATGTCATAAAAGCCTTTCTTTCTAGTTTGAATCAAACTCATGGGAAAGATAGAATGTTTTTATTTACAATCTGCTGACTATCTCCACATGCTTTTATCTTTTTTTTTTCTATATTGACACATTCCTAAAAAATGATTTTTTCATACTGACTTTCTTTCTCTGGGCTTGATTCAGTTGTATGAAACATCTTCATTATGTTGCTGCCTTTTGATCCCATCAGCCAGCCAAACTATGATATCATTTAGGTTTTTATGGGGAAATAGAGTAGGTGATGGAATCCGACATTCTTTTGTAATCTTGTGTACTTACAATGAATGTACTGTTTCCCATCTTACATGAAGAATCAAAACAGGAGAATCTCATTCAGATCTGCGAGCCTCTTTTAGCTGGTGATGTATCCAAGAGCCCCTGCTTATGCATGCCTAAAAAAGAGCTTCTCTCTTTTTTACCACTCTGGTTGTTTCTGAGCACCACTATTTGCTTTTTTTCTTGATTAGGTACAAATCCTTGAGTAATTCCCACCACTGCATTCCATATACATAGTCAAACAACAGGGTGGAGACACATCCGTGTTTGTTTTAGCAGTAGCATCTATATATTTATGGTTTGAGAGCCATGTTGTTGTTCTGTCAGTCTGCCCAAGTTTAGACAGGTGTGGTATGTTTCTCAGTTAAAATGCGATCTTTCTTAGTCCCTAACAAGAAGAAGAAAGTTTGTTCTTTTGTGTTTGTTATAAATATTTGCATTGCTTTCAGTTTTACTTAACTCAGTATCTTGTTCTTTGCTCTGTTTTTCTGTGGGTTACTTACTCTACTATGATATTTTTGGTTTTTTAAAGACTGAAGAGACTTAGCTGGCACTTAATTTATATGAAGAATTTGTGCTTTAAGACTAACTTATCCCCGCTTATTACAGAAGGAAAAGTTCTAGAAGACGACAAATTACCTAATATAACCACCCAAATAGGTTGCCTGAAATTTAGATGGCTTATGTATCCCGCAGAAGGTCCAAATAAACATCCTTTTTAAATTTTTGAACTTCATGTGTGAAGACAGATGCTCTATTAGTATTAATTTTAGTATGCAGAATGCAGGACTAAATATATTTTTTTTTTCTGAATTTTTCCAGAGATGTCCAAGACAACGCACTTCCCTTTCAAATATTTGTATAGATTGATCTAGTAAATGAAGTGTGGATACACCATCTTATTTTTGAATATTCAAAACTAATATTTAGTATTTTTCAGAGTTTCTCGAAAGCACAGAATGAAATGATCCAGGTTTACTTTTCTCCTTTACTCTTGTTTTTCAGCTTGCTTGGTTTTTTATTTTTTCTCCACTTTTTTAATAGAGATAAAATACATATGATTTTTCATGACAAAATACATGTAGAATTAAACTGATTGATACTTCTGTTTTCCCATTTCTTAACCATCCTGTTCTAATTTAATTTCATTTTGTTTTCAAGTTGTGATAACTTTATTTTGGAGAATAACTCTTACAGCGCTATGGGATTTTCTTCCACTTTTTCCCATTAAAAACTCTAGAAAAAAAGAGTGGTTGAAAGAAAACATTTCTTTGCTAAAACTTAATGGAAAAATAAAATTACTTATTTATGTTTGTAGGATGTGTGCCTTAGTATTGAAAAGGTCCAGCCTTCATACCGCTTTTCACTTTGCAGGATTTCAAGCAGTGCAGAGTACTGGTAGGGTGCTGAGTTGTTGGCCTAATGAGTAGCCGTTTGTGTCTGAGGTGTAGCGGTGGTCAGTGTGAGTACACAAAGCTATAAACACATGCTGGTTTGTGTGGAAGGCTTAATGCTTCCATTCCTCATTATTTCTGGCTGGACGTTTTTACAATAAACTGGTAGTTCAGATATGGACCCAAATTCACGAAGCTGTTAGGATCTTAGATCACACTAACATAAGATAAATGAGAAATTTCCTATTTCTTTAGAGGGATGAAATAATAAATAGTAGTTAAAAAAAATCCAAACTAATCAATAGGACTTAGGCATTTAAACACCTTTGTGATTATAAGCATTTGATTCCTTACAGCCAAGGAATTCTCATCCTACCCAGAGCAGTCATACAGCTATTTTGGGGTCACATGGGGGAAAGGATAAAATAGTGTTCACACTAAAATATACAAATAAAATAATGAAACCCACTTTTTTCAGTTTTTATTGGCTACAAGTGGCTCTTAAGAGATGTTTACCAGCTGTTAAATACATAGCCTTTGTAAGGCATTAGATAGAAAAGGGAAAATCTTCCCCTAATTCTTTTTCTAGTGGTCATGATTTCCTCTCCGTTCCTTTCCTGTGTGGCTTATTAAGAATTTAGCAGCAGGTTAAACAAGTGGACTTGTTTGCTGAGAGCTTAACACAAACACAGCATTTGAAGAAATAATTCTTTTTGCTTTGATTTAAATAGAGATTTTAGTGTAACAGTTACAGTGGAAAGCCTGGACTCAGGTGTAAAGATTTTCTTAATCTTTTTTTGATTTATAATATTTCAGTAATTAGTAACCTGTTAATATTATTAAACACTAGGAAATATGTCTGTGTTGCCCCAAAAGTCCTTTTTTTTTTTTTTTTTTGAATAGTCAAATGATTAGAGTTTGGCAAACGAAAATATTAAAATATTTGTACGTGCAGTCATATTTAGAGTTGGACCAAAAAAATATGTCAGGAGAATATTTCGACGGAACATTATTTTGGTATCATAGTATTACAGTAATGTTTTGATAAGCCAATAATATTTTTCCCATTGCTTTCTTCACAGTGACTGCATTGTCTTTTACTTCCTTATGATGAACACATGATGTTTGACACTAAAAAGAAAAAAGTATGAAATAAATGACAGTGTTAAACTCATAGTTAAGGATGCACTATGAACATTGACGAAGAAAAGGGCGTAGCAGAAAATACAGTGCTCCTATTGAGCTATTACTCTATATAAACATAAAAAGGAAAAATGAAGCTTTGATTTGCTTCATAAACAGCTAAATGAGACACAATAGTTTCTTGTTGTTACAGATTCCTTTTAATGTTAATTTCAATAGTATGTCTTTTCAGGAAACAGTTGAAGTATTTTTGAAACATCCTTCTGTAAAAGATGACTCAGATCTTGAGGGAAGAACATCCTTCATGTGGGCAGCTGGCAAAGGCAGTGATGATGTCATTAGGACTATGCTGACTTTAAAATTGGATATTGATATCAATATGACAGACAAATACGCTGGCACAGGTAAGATGCTTTACAGTAAAGAGCCGCTGGATGTTTCCAGTTAGTGTGATTTCCACCAAATAAAAAACATTGTTAGAAACTATATTAATCTTTTCCTGGATGTGTTCCTTAATCCTGAAAATATTTCTGCATTAGTTTGATTATGTGTGTGAGTCACTTCTTTGCCTTATCGTGGGAAAAACGAATCTTTTCTGCGCAG
Source organism: Nipponia nippon (assembly GCF_047370975.1). Taxonomy (NCBI): domain Eukaryota; kingdom Metazoa; phylum Chordata; class Aves; order Pelecaniformes; family Threskiornithidae; genus Nipponia; species Nipponia nippon. The sequence goes on from NW_028262290.1 coordinate 66,863,423, forward strand.
ATTGGACCAGTTCATTTGAAACATAGCAAGAAGAAGAAATGTGGTGCTATGCTGCTGTTTAGTTAGATCTGTAATCCTAAGAAAAGAAAAGCTGTTCTGTATTTTGAAGAATAACATGAAATACAATTGCATAAAAAGCCCTCCCTGAAAATGCCTGTTAAAAAAATTTGTCAGTAAATAAATGCTTTGAAACAATATAGAGCAAACTAACCAGTGAAGTGGCTAAATTATCATCAGGAAAATCACAAGTACCATAGTTATTTGTAAAGATAGTGGAATAAATATTAGAGCTATTGTATTTCTGTTGTCCAAACAAGAGGTTAAACTTGATATCTCCCTCTCTGGTAGAATTATTGTACCTATTCAGTACTTTCAAGAAAAATAGAATCAGAGTTCTGACAGAGAGGTGTTGAAGGGTATATGTATTCAACAGTGTTGGAAATACAGATAAAAGTAGTAGAGCTGTATAGTGTGTTGATGGCATCTGAATAACAAAAGAGGAGAATGTGGATATATTGGGCATAAATTGGAGGGGTTTGGTAGCAGGGGACTGCAGGGGTAAGCTGGGCGGGGGGGGGGGCGGTCATGAACTACGCAGTCACAGCCAGGTCACAAATTTAGAAGTTAAGTGCAAAAATGTATACCTATGTATAGTAATTAGTAAAATGATAGCCAAGCTAATAGTCAGAGCACGCATCCGTGAATAATACAGTAGAGGACATTTCCCCTGAAAAGAAAACTATCTTATTTTAAACAAACAAGAATGTATGTTGCAATGTTTGTTTATATAGATTATAATATATTTGTTTTAAAGTATACTCAAACATTATCTTTTGGCTGCACACACACACAAACTAGCCTAAGCTGCATGCTTACGTTTAGGGAGCTTGCAGTGTAGATCTATCCCAACCAAGAAACAAAGATATGAGTTTAACAGTTTTTCTCTTCAGATCACACTTCGAATAACATACAAATGGTAAATAAATGCAAGCTCAGGGTTGCATGGTTCAGGATTTGAAAGACAGCATGTATGAATATTACTTTCATATAAAAAATGGAAATTTTTTATTTCCTTTGGTGGTATGGTAGGTCTTTACACAAAAAGCCGAATACAATTACCATAAAGTTCTATTTAAATATCTAAATTCTTGCTTTCGTTACAAATTTACACACCAAAAAAATCAGTCTTTCCAAGTTATGACAGTTTGTAATTTTTGAGTTTAAGAAATAGCGTAACAAATAAAATCTCAGTCTTCATGTTTGGTGACTTAGGAGTTAGTCAATAGGACCCCTTGGGAAACTGCCCTCAGGGACAAGGGAGCAGAGCAGAGCTGGCAGATCTTTAAGGATGCTTTTCGTAGAGCACAAGAGCTCTCAATACCCAGGTGTAAGAAATGAGGAAAGGAAGGCAAGAGACAAGCATGGATGAGTCAAGACCTGCTGGTCAAACTAAAGGGCAAGAAGGAAATGCACAGGCAGTGGAAGCAGGGACACAGGTATCCTGGGAAGAGTATAGGGACGCTGCCTGGTTGTGTAGGGGTGGGGTCACGAAGGCCAAGGCGCAGCTAGGGATGAACTTGGCAAGGGATGTAAAGAATAATGCTGCACCTGGGTCAGGGCAACCCATGGTACCAGTACAGGCTGGGGGATGAAGGGATTGAGAGCAGCCCTGCCAAGAAGGACTTGGGGGTACTGGTGGATGAAAAGCTGGACATGAGCCAGCAATGTGCGCTTGCAGCCCACAAAGCCAACCGTATCCTGGGCCGCATCAAAAGAAGCGTGGCCAGCAGGTCGAGGGAGGTGATTCTGCCCCTCTACTCTGCTCTCATGAGAACCCCACCTGGAGCACTGCCTCCAGCTCTGGAGCCCTCAGCACAGGAAAGACATGGACCTGTTGGAGCACGTCCAGAGGAGGGCCACAAAAATGATCAGAGGGATGGAACACCTCTCCTATGAAGAAAGGCGGAGACAGTTGGAGTTGTTCAGCCCGGAGAAGAGAAGGCTCCAGGGAGACCTTATTGCAGCCTTTCAGTACTTAAGGGGGCTTAGAAGAAAGATGGGGACAGACTTTTTAGCAGGGCCTGTTGCGATAGGACAAGGGGTAATGGTTTTAAACTAAAAGAGGGTAGGTTTAGACTAGATATAAGGAAGAAACTTTTTACAATGAGGGTGGTGAAACACCGGCACAGGTTGCCCAGAGAGGTGGTAGATGCTCCATCCCTGGAAACATTCAAGGCCAGGCTGGATGGGGCTCTGAGCAACCTGATCCAGTTGAAGATGTCCATGCCCATTGCAGGGGGGTCAGACTAGATGACCTTTAAAGGTCCCTTCCAACCCAAACTATTCTATGACTCTATGATTTTACAAACTACATACTCTACAATTTTAATCTTGTTTCATCTTCTATCAGTCTCACCTATATTTGCTTCTTCCTGACAGATCCCTTTTAAATACCTCACAGTATTTGTTTCAGACCTTAAGGTGCAGTAATGTTGTAGTCACTCCGCAAGCCTCCTTGCAAAGGGTTTTCTTCTTTGCAGGCAGTAAGCACATACTGTGTTTCTGAAATTACTCAGGTGTGGATTTCATGCTTGAATAATTCAGGTGGTTGGGTTTATTATCCTTCAGTCTTAAACCTTTCATAGCAGTGATGTGTAATCACCTTTTAATCTCGATTTTGTTGTAGGGCTTTTAATCCAAGGAAATGAATGGATTTTCCATTTACTTGAAACTGCCGTTGTGTAGAACACGCTAATAGTCTTAAAGGGGGGAACTATGCCATTCGTCGCTTGCTGTCGAGCAATCTGAACTTTACCATTGTGCAAGCATGTGCAGTAACATGGGCTTTATTATAGCGAGCTGTAAACTTAAAAGGAAGCCCACAGGAAATCACTCTCTGATTTCAGACCTGGGGTTTTTTTCCGAAGGTTCTTAATCATTCCCGAGTTTTGGTGAGGGAAAAGTAGCGTTGTATTCTGACAGGAAACTATGCACTAATAGAAAATAGCGTACATGCCACCGTGCCTGAGATACAGTTACTGAGGAGAGTTCAAGGTTGTGTTTTTCTGACTTTTGTATGCCGACTCAGTTAAGCTCAGTCATAACGTTGCGTTAACGCAGCCTTTTGCATTTACTTAAAAAGAGCAAGCTCTCCATTCAGCTTTGCTAGAACATCGAGACTCTCCGTATTGTGTAGGAGAATGACACCAAGGGAAAGGAATTTCCCTCTTGTCAGAGATCATCGCTGCAGGAGCATTACAGGGGCAGCTTTATAGCTCTGCCGTCACTCCGTACAATGGAGAGGGCTCTGTCTGTCGGCTGAACAAAGGGCCTATTGTGACCAGCTGGCCGAAGAATCTCTTCAGTCACCGTGACTCCATCACAGAAAATTTGGCTTACAAGAAAATATTGAGCACAAAGTGCGAAAGGAGATGCCTGCGTCAGAATGAGTGATAGGGGGGAAGAACCGGCCAAGCTGACACAGCAGCTCTTTTTCTATTGTATTGTTATACACACCCCATGTGTCATCTGATGGAGTGGTTTATTGCCTTTGGTTTCATAAGAAGCGCAGTACAAAAACCAGAACCTAGAGTTTACTGTGAGGTCAGACCATGAAAACCAGGCCCATCCAAATGTACGAAACGACAGGGATCTTATTCTTGTCAAATTTCTACTCATAGCCACCCACTCGCATAGCTACTGCAGGTCTTGCTGCTTACAGATATTTTTCACGAGTGCGATGAGTGCCCCTGTGCTTTTTGGCTGCAACAGTTAGACATCAGTGTCATCTCAAAGGCACGATTTCAATTGCTAAGGCAGCGCTTCTCGTACTGCCTCTGGCTGTGACCCCCGTTCTTGTAGGAAGTGCCTCGTTTGTCTGTATCGCAATTCCAGTTACTGAATTTTAGAATTTGTGTTTTAAGGCAGCACACTTCAGCTGGATTTGATTCACAGACAATATGAGCAGTCCGTGCGTTTTAGCAGTGCCTGTGTAACAGGTTATGCTGGGTTACTGTTTCATAAGCTGTGTGAAGCTGGTACCGATGGTAAACAGTAGCAGGCAAATACAAAAAGCCTGACTGTTTTGATATTCTGGCTATGGTTCAAGAAGCAATTCCTTCTAACGTTGGCCTTCGTGGTGTGCCTTTCTGTATAATGCCTCTGCTGGATCCTGACCCTGCCTGTTTTAACATTAAACAAGTAGAGACATGTAGGTACTGTTTACAGCCCCACATTTTGCTTGCTGGACCAGACCGAATTCTCACCAAGGACGAATATTTGTGAAATTTCACGGGGAAATATGAATTCACTTTACTAAATGCACATTTTTCACTAAATGCAAGATTTTTCACAATGAGGGTAGTGAAACACTGGCACGGGTTGCCCAGAGAGGTGGTAGATGCCCCATCCCTGGAAACATTCAAGGCCAGGCTGGATGGGGCTCTGAGCAACCTGATCTGGTTGTAGATGTCCCTGCCCATTGCAGAGGGGTCGGACTAGATGACCTTTAAAGGTCCCTTCCATCCCAAAGCGTTCTGTGATTCTGTTCTATGAGTCTGTTCTATGATTTATGAACTGCAGTTTTGTATTTTCATTCTAAATTATTTTGATTTTGTCATCTGTGAGATATTCTCATGTAAGGCAGTATGAGAATGTAGATTATCTGATTCGATTGCTGACTATAAGAAACAATCCAAAGCATTTTGAAATCAAATTTTAAGAGAAATCACCAATATATGTGTTCTCCATTGGTTTGAAATCTCATTGCTGTTTGTAGTTCTCCTTTCCTTCAGGAAGAACTGTGAACTGGTCAGAGAGGCATTTCAACGTTTTCCTCAACTCCAGCTGGCAGTGCCCGCAGGATGCTGTGTGAGGCGATAGCGACTTCAGTTATAGGACACCATGTCTTTACCTCTGAGGTCTAAAGTATCTAAAGTAGCTCTGTGTTATTTGTTGGTTTGGACCCAGTGAAGCCTGCATACATTCAAATATTAGAGGGCAAAGGAAACTACGGAGGAGTAGGAATCTGCAGGATCAACTTGCATAGTTTACATGCAACTGAACTGCATAAATTGTAGGGATGAGACAAAATGTAGTATCTGGTCTTCCCGTCATCATTTTTTTTTTTCCTGAAGAAAGCAGGGAGCTGCAGATACTGTGCGAGATGTGATGGCCTTGCTACATAATTTTGTGTAAAATTTTCTCCAAGTAATTATGAAAAGGAAAAAAAAAGGGGGGGGGGGTGGCAGGAACAGCTGGGTAATTATCTGGAGTTAGTTTTAATTGAGACAGCTTCACTTATTTGAAAGAAATAAAAGAGGTATTTTCAGGAAAACATTGAAGAAATCATGAAAGCTTTCTTTCACTGGCAATGGGCAGTTTCGTCTGCATTGGGGTGATGTAAGAAATGCCACAAACCAGAGGCAGGAGTAGATCATGTTATGTTCTCTTAACCAGAAGTTGCTAACCTTTCACAAATCCTCAGTATAAGCTAGTCTTGGTGGTGTTGAGGTTACAATTCCTATTTGTACAAGTTAGAAACCTGTTTCAGGGCTAACAGCTAACAGGTTTTCTGCTTATCGCTTGTATGGCAAGAAAATGTGGTTAGTGATCGCTTCTTGCGATTCTTCAGTTTCTTGTGGTTGAAAAGCACCTTTCCCACCAAAATGCTTGAAATTAATTTTTATTTTGACTGTTCTAATTGTGAACCTCTAAAGCTCATGGTATTGTGATTTCTTTTTCCTACTACTTTATTCTTTTAGCGTTACACGCTGCTGCCCTTTCTGGCCACGTCAGCACAGTGAAATTGCTGTTGGAACATAAAGCGCAGGTAGATGCTTTGGATGTCATGAAGCATACCCCGCTTTTCCGAGCCTGTGAGATGGGACACAAAGAAGTGATACAAACGCTCATTAAAGGTCAGCTGTTATGAATTTACAAACCTGTTCAGACTTCTGGTGCTGCTTTCTGCAGGACTGGGAAATAAACAGCATAGCTGAACAAGAGATGGGGTAGAAAATCACTTCCCTAAAGTAGGTTTTGTGTTTAAGTACCCTTTGTCGAACAGCACTAGTAAATGTAAAAGATGATCGATGTTGTGCAAAACGGTGAGAAGAGTTAAATGTAAGACTTTCAAAATCGGGGTAGTTCTTTTTGCAGCTCTTAGCGGCTCAAGCCTTTTCAAGTACGTTCTAGTCTCTCAAACCCCCTCTTCCCCAGCAAGTCCTTGTTTTTCTTTCTTTTCTTTCCTCCAGTAAATAAGACCAAATTAAGCTTTCTTCTCTTTTGGGAGAAAGCGTTTTTAGGCTTCTTTGAAGACTTTTTGACTCTTTATTTTTTACTGAAGGTAAAATCCTAAATCATTCATATTAATCATCAAAAATCCTAAATCATTCATATTTTCCTCTGGTTTTTATAAGCAATATTTCATTTGTAGACAGAAATAAGATTTAGCAACATGCACGGTTTTAGATAATTGTAAAAACTCAGCTGAAGTGGAAGAAGTATGGTGAAAGAACAGTGGTATCTTAGATGCAAAATTTTGTAATTTTAGCTTCACAGAGAAGTTCTAAGTAGCTGGAAGCAGTCTCCCTCCTGCTTGAGATATTATCCCATTTATGGGCAGTTGAAGTATCAAGGCTAACAAGTTGCAAGTTTTCCATCAACCAACATTTCTTACTGAAAAGCACGCTTCCCTCTGTGATCTGCTGGGTATATTTTAACCTCCTGTTAAGCTCTTCCTCCTACCCCCTATGCCATTTAGCTTTTGTAGATGCAAGAAGCTTGGTGATCAGGATCTGAGTTATGTTTAATTAAATATTTTACGATACAGACAGTCATTGTTGCTGGCTGGTTCAAGTTTTTATATTTGTGGAGTTTTATTTTTGTACGGAGTTTTCACATCTTACAAGAGCACGTAGAGGAATTAATTATCTGCATAAAAGAGTCTTAGCGTGCTTTAATTAAAAAAAAAATCAAGCTTTTTTCAAAAGGAATTCTTACACTGTGAGTATTTTATCTTGTCTGCTTTAGAGATTTAAAAAGATATTTCATCTGAAGTCTGATTTTCAGAAATGATTTTGTTGTTAAGAAATAAAAGTTTCACTGAAAATTAATAGGCCTGAAACAAATAACGGCTAAGTTTTTCAAGGGCATTTGACAGATCTGGAGATTCTAAAGCATCTGAGAGGATACTCAGAAGCTTGTAAAAAAGTTAGATGCCTGCCCCTCACTGAAACTATTTCATTCCCAATTAATTTTGATTTAGGTTTTAGAATTCGAGTAACAAAGTTGAAGTTACTTTCAGAAATATTTCTCTGAATTGTCAGTTTACCAAATAAGGTTCTAGTTGAACATAAACCTATTCTCTTTTTTTTTTTTCTTTTAATTCAGGAATATTTTCTTTTTATGTTGAAAAATGTATTTGTTGTTACAGGAGGAGCAAGAGTAGATTTGGTTGACCAAGATGGCCATTCACCCCTTCACTGGGCAGCCCTGGGAGGAAATGCTGACGTGTGCCAAATCTTGATAGAAAATAAAATCAACCCTAACGTGCAGGATTATGCAGGTAGAACACCTCTGCAGTGTGCTGCTTATGGAGGTTACATTAACTGCATGGTAGTGTTACTGGAAAACAATGCAGATCCAAATATTCAGGATAAAGAGGTACGTTGTTCTTTACTGGGCTATTTAATTAACTTCAGAATAACCATAAATCAAAACATTTTCCTTTTCTTCAAAGTCATTCTGTTTTCTGGGACATAGAAGCATCTTTGCTGCTGTTTATCATGAAAGGAAATGCACTCTGACATAATTTTCCCTATGGCTTCACTTCTAAAATCTTGAATGAAAAGTAACATTTTAATATGCAGCATGAATTGAAGATTCATATTTTTCCATATCACTTCTGACTTTTCCTTGTCAAAGTGTGATCTTATGAGGAGTCATATTAATCATCTGATTTCTTAACTTCTATCATTCCTTATTAACAGCTGACATGGAAATGTGATTTCATAGTCTGTAATGAGTTTCTTCAGCATAGAGGTAGAGCAAGTAAGATATTGCAAATGAGATTGCACAAGAACTGCTTCCATTACTTATCCATATAAGTATCCGCATATGTATCACTCTTCCAGGTGAAAAAAAAAGAATCATAAAATCATAGAATCATAGAATGGTTTGGGTTGGAAGGGACCTTAAAGATCACCTGGTTCCAACCCCCCTGCCGTGGGCAGAGACACCTTTCACTAGACCAGGTTGCTCAAAGCCCCATCCAACCTGGCCTTGAACACTTCCAGGGAGGGGGCATCCACAGCTGCTCTGGGCAAACAGAGAAGAACACTGATTAGTTTTTATGTTCTTTTGTGCCATTATTCAAGCAGTAAAATGAAGTTAGGAGCCAGAATAATTGTGCAACATATAACAGATTTCTTTGTTATATGACATAATTTCTTAGAAGTCGGTAGAACTTCGTCAGTCAAAAGAATTTCACCCAATTTGTTAAACTTTTCTGTAGCTATTCATTGTAGGGCGTGGGTAATTCCAGGTAATGGAAAAGTGTTTTTTATTATGGGTTCTACAGAGCATGCTGGGGAGATCTTCCAACCTTCTGCCAGCTCTGTATGGCATCAGCTTGAGTACAGTTGAACACATCAGCTCCACCTATTTCACACAGAGACGCTGCAGCGTGCTCTTCAGCCCTTGGGGTTCAGGGGGCGGCTTGCTAGTGCTGAACTCAGAAGGTCTTCATGGTTTTCTGTGGTACCCAGCCTTCTAGGCATTTCCTACATTTGGAGTTCAGAAAAACAAGACACAGACAGGAGGCATGGCCTGGTAGTGAAGTGAAATATCTGTTTTGTTGATATTGACAGAGCTTGAGGTATTCATATGGTGGTTCTGTGATCCCAGTTCCAAGAGTGGTCATGTATGAGCTGGCTGCATAGAGTGCAGCTTGAGAGCTGGACTTCTGCTTCATGCGAGAGAAACTCGACTTCTGAAATCAAGCTGGTTTTGAAAGCACAGCTGGAGTCTTTCTTTGTTTGCCTGGGCTGATAAGCTTTCCTCAAACTTCACCTGATTTTGAATTCTGTAGTAATTCTTTCAGTCTTGTCACAGTGTTTTGGAGCAGCCTAGAAAACCATCTGAACTACAAAGGCTGATGAGAGCTGCTTCAGACCTGGGCAGCATAGCAGCAAAGAAAGCAACTCTAGAGCTAGTCTCCTAATGCTGTTTTTCAGCTGCTTTAGGTGAAAAAGCACTAGTGTTGTAATCTTGTTTAAAAAAAAAAAAAAAAAAAAAAGTTACTTCATTTTTAAGTGCTGTATTCTTTTATTGTAAAAAGGAAGTTTGTTTAGAAGAATTAGTTTGTCCTTTGTGTCCAGAAAAGCATTGAATTACAGTATGATTTACGACTTTTATTGTGGCATGATAGAGTTTGGGGATAATATTTATTTTTGTTCTGTTCTATTGTTTACAGGGAAGAACTGCTTTGCACTGGCTCTGTAACAATGGCTACCTTGATGCTATAAAGTTGCTGCTTGGTTTTGATGCTTTCCCTAATCATATGGAGAACAGCGAGGAGAGGTATTGCTTGTCTGAATGCATTATTTTGTAATTTAGCAAAAGTGCTACCTACTGATTTAAATGTTAAGTGTTCAGATATTGGCAGAGAATCGTGTTCTTGTATCTAAAAGGAGTGCTGTAATTTTGGGCTTCATTATAAGCAGCTTTTCTAATGTGAAAAAATCTCTTCTAAGTAAGACATTGCAACTTCAACTGTTTATACTTTTGAACCTTGAACTTTCCGAGATTCCTGCAAGTATTTACTCATTCTAGTCTTCTTTGAAACATTAAAGATCTTTTTCATTTATATGAAGTTAACTGTGGATATGTATGGACAGAGGATGAAAAGGCATTTCTGCTGCTGTTGGAGTAGACTGGAATTTTTCTTTTCTATTTGTTAGGAATACAGCAAGAAGAGAGAAAATGGGAGAAATGTAATGTTACATTTTAAAATAGTGATTACAAATTACCTGGTGGTTAACTGTATTCTGAAGGCCTAGTTTAAAAAAAAAAATTCTCCTATAATCACAAAGAGACGGTACATTTGCATCTCTTTTCTTTGTCTTTCATTGACATATAAATAATAGTTTTTTAAAAGTGGTTTGGGTTGTGGAGTTTGAATTAGTCACCTGACCATGAAGATAATTACTGTTAGCAGAAATTTATAATGCCTTTTTTAGAGTAGATGACCTCCTCATAATTATAAATAAAATTATGATCAGCATGCCATATAAATTTGAATATTTCAACATTTTAAATAACTTAAGGACTTTGAAACCTCATATTTTAGTGCTAAATTTGAGACTTCCATACTTATCCCAGTTTTTAATTGCTTTCTTCCCCCATCATTTCTCTTTTGTTCTCTACTCTAAAGCATTCAGATCTCTCTTCCTTCTCTGTTCTTATTTTTTATTGAGAAACACAAATGAAAGTATAAGTAGTTCCTAATTAAGTAGTGCCAATGGTCTCTTTAGTAATTTTTGACAGAAAATTAAATAAACAGTTGTAATTAAATTACTGTTAATAAGTAAGATTAAAAGCCACTATTTTGCCAGAAAGGAGGCTGCCATTTTCCTTACTTTGTAGAAATGTACAAATGATGCTCAAGTGTCAGGAAAAGACGTTAGTTGTGGTTTTACTATAGTCATTCAGTTAGTATCTATTTTCATCTCCCTTCTGGCATTAATATATGTTCTTATGCATAAACCTAGATTACTCAAAATATAACCAGCAGTATTCCAAATGTCAGCTCTTAAGCAGTAGTCCACATGCAGAACAAAACAGATCCCCAATATTTCTAGATGAATCAGTCTTTAAATATAATTCTCTTAAAAATATATATATAGTATATAAAAATTGAACAATTGCCTCTTAATAAACATCTACAAAACCTTGTTTTGTTGTTAAGAGATTGGAAGTTTGGAAAGTGGAAAAATCAAGTCGAGTGTTGTAAGAGAGAGTAAAAATAACCTCATGGATATGGTTCATCAGTAATTGGATTAAATTGTTTTTTAATCAGTAACAATTTCACCAAATAGTACATTTTTTTCCAATATACCTATAGAAAGAAGCTTCCCTTCTTCAGTTTCTTAGAGTGCAGTATGAGATACCAGTTCAAAATTCAAACATAGTGGTTAAAACTAAATAGGTTCGTGAAAAGATGGAGCTGAGATAGCATCTAGGATTTTAAGCTGCTCGCTTGCAGATATGTGATCAAGTGCTACTCTGGAGGGTGGTAAGTTTGTTGCTCTTTGCAAATTTATTTCGTAATCCAACTTGATGTCCTGGGTGCATCCCGTGATGCCAGGCTAGCTACTGCTTGACCGCTTTCATGCTAAATTGCATGTAACAGCTGATGGCTCATGTCTTCTTTATGTGTTTTCCTGTGAAGCCAGCTTGATTTAAAAGCTAACTGCTTTAGAGGTAACCAGTAGAAAAGAAAATTTATAACAGGCTTTTGAACTGAAACAACAGAGTAATGGCTGGCTGTGAGGAGTCTATGCGAGCAGCCTTGAATGGGTAGTGCCCAGGCGTACAAACCCCTGTTCAGATTTGATTTGAGTGATTTTTTACTTTCAAAGGTAGCTCTAATGGAGTTAGAAAATCCACATTTAAGAATATGGGTCTTCATGACTCGGATCCGTAATATAATAAGTTGTCTTGGTACATATATGCTAGTAGCATATTTACCTTAGTGTCTTTTGTACCTGTTAATTAAAATATTCAAAACTAGGTATACTTTAAAAATGTGTTGTTCTGAAATGAGGTCCCTTCTGAAGTTCCCATTTCTGGGTTATCAAAAATCTGTATCTCTTTAAATGCTATCAGCAACACACCTTGACACACAGATTTTCATGTTATGTCATTGTCTTTATTCCTGCAGACACTTCAGTTCAGATACTGTTAATCCTTCCATCAAATCATTGCTGTGTGGCAAGTCCAATTGTGCTTTCTGTCTGTTTTTCTTTGCTTACCAGCATTGCGTCCTAGCAAGTTACCATCAAGAAGAGCCCTAATTTTCACAACCGCATGCATTGACACTTGCTATTTGATAGTCTTGTATTATATGGTCTTGATTATGGTTTGTGACTGATAATTTTCAGTCGCTAAATGTCTTTGCCTAATGTTTCAGTGTTGGTGAGGGAGGTATGTGAATTTTGCTCCTGTGTTGACAATGGGAAATTTGGGAATTATTTTTAAAAGGGCTTAGGCATCTTTGACCATTAAAAAACAAAGCCTTGCTGCAGGTGTAATCCTGCTGCTGGGTCAGTCATACTGTCCTCAGTCATTGTTATAGAAGCTAAGCCAGATTTGACAGTAAATCTGTAGAACTTAAATTCATATGGAAATAGCACAAAAAATGTTTTAACTTGCTTTTTATTTACATTATATTTCTATATGAGAGCCTTAATAATTTTTCAGATTGCTTGCCTAAAGAAGGTAGTTCTATGGATAGGGCTTTGGAGAATTTTGATCCAACACTTCATATAGTCTGTGTCCATCCACCCCCCCCCCCCCCGCTTATATTAGTAGACTAAAATAAGCCTTAAACATAGTCACATAGTGTGTACAATGAGTAAGACAGGAAAATAATATTAAAAAATTAGTAAAACAGCCTACTGAAAACAATGTTTAATCTGTCTTCATACTAGAAGTTGCCTTATTATGAAATGAGGATGAAGTAAATGCACTTTATGGTTAGAATTCTAGTTCAATGATAATTATTGTGGGTTTGTTTTGGTGTTTTGTTTTCTTCTAGATATACTCCACTTGATTATGCTTTGCTTGGTGAACACCATGAAGTGATTCAGTTCATGTTAGAACATGGGGCTCTGTCTATAGCTGCCATACAGGACATTGCTGCTTTCAAAATTCAGGCTGTCTACAAAGGATACAAAGTTAGAAAGGCTTTTCAAGAGAGGAAGAATCTTTTAATGAAACATGAACAGCTGAGAAAAGATGCTGCTGCCAAGTAAGTTTGAGACTTGAAATCTACTCCAGCAAATAGACATTTGTCATAAGTTTGTATATATCAGTGTATGATTTTATCTGTTAATCATCATGATTTATTGTTCCTCTTAGTAAAATTCATGAAACTGTAGGAAGCATATCATGGACTTTTTTCCATACACCTATAGATGGAAATTGTTTTCCAGATAATCCCAAATTAAATAACAAGCTTTATATAATATACAAGAATAAGGCAAAATACCAAAAGCAGAAAAACTAGCATGTTAACATCCATGAATCTTTACCTGAAATTCTGTATGGTGATAAAAAGGTTTGGAAAATATTTATCACTCTAAGGTAATGGAAATAATTATTGACCTATCAAGTCTTTTATATCAGTTTTGGAGAGAAATTAATAAGTAGATGAAGGAAAAAAAAAACAGGAAAAGCCTGGTTTAATAAGACTTAACTTACTGTTTCACAGGGGAGGTTGTGCTTTTGTAGCAAACCGAACTGGATTTTATTTGCAACTTCTGTCTTGGCAGTATCATTGTCTGCACTTACATTTTTCTGCTCTTGAATTAGAGAGTTACCGTTAAATCATTACATTAGATTATAGATAACTATCATATGCAATTCAAATAGTTATTTGTAAGATGTTGTGGTTTAACCCCAGTCAGCAACCAAGCACTACCCAGCCCCTCTCTCTCTCTCTCTCCCCCTGGTGGGATGGGGGAGAGAATCTGAAAAGCAAAAGTAAGAAACCTCATGGGTTGAGATAAGAACAGTTTCATAATTGAAATAAGATATAATAATAACCACAGTAATAAAAAATTGTAATGAAAGGAAAACAACAGGGCGGGGGGGAACAAAACCCAGGAAAAACAAGTGATGCAACCACACGCTACCCGCCGACCGATGCCCAGCCAGTTCCTGAGCAGTGGTCACCATCCCCCAGCCAACTCCCCCCAGTTTATATACTGAGCATGACGTCATATGGTATGGAACAGCCCTTTGGCCAGCTGGGGTCAGCTGTCCTGGCTGTGCTCCCTCCCAGCTTCTTGTGCACCAAGCAGAGCGTGGGAAGCTAAAAAGTCCTTGACTAGTGTAAGCATTACTCAGCAACAACTAAAACATCAGTGTGTTATCAACATTATTCTCACCCTAAATCCAAAACACAGCATTATACTAGCTAGTAGGAAGAAAATTAACTCTATCCCAGCCGAAACCAGGACAGATGTGTAGGTTCTGACTGAGATTCTACCCTATTTTAAGGAGGTAATGGTAGCAAGGTGGTGAAATTCTAAAATCAGAAGGTACATAAGTGACCATCAAAATACTTTGCTTGCTTGGGCTTTATCCTTAAGGTTCATAATATCAAGAAGAACAAATTAGCACCTGGTTTCTCTTGAAGATCTGATTCTGGAATGAAAAAACCAAACAGTCTGAAATGATTTCTGCATGATTTTGCGGTATTATTTCTGTAAAGAAAGGTCGTATGAATAAACACACAACATAATTATTGCACCTAGATGTATTTTTGTTGCATTTGTATATCATAGCCAAAGTCAGCTGCACTCTGATCTATTTCAAATTTGGTAGTTTGATGTTCTGCATAACTGGCCAGTCTGGCCTTCATTGGGTTTGAATGCTACTACTATGCTGGTTAATAATTGTTAATTCCCATTAAGAACCAAAGCTAGAAATAACAGATAACTAATCTCTTGCTCACATCTTTAGATCCTGAAGTTGTAACTTGCAGCCCTCCTACTATTTGCCTTTTCTGCTAAAGTTAGTGGAAGTCAAACCCATGCATGGAGAAGCTGCCTTTGAAAATATCCCGAATATTTTATGTATTTCTTTTTAATTTGGAGTACTCTGCTTCTTGCTGTGTGGTCACAACTGACTTTACCAAATGAGGTAATTTTATTCTTTGTGATGACAGTCCTTTTTAGAAGGATCTGTGATGCTCCATCTAGGAGATTAAATGAAAAAGGATTGCCTCATGGAAATTTGGGGGGTGTTTTTATAATTGTTTTCCTTTGCAAGTTTCTGATGGACTTTCTGAAACTTACTAAGCTGTTGTTGATTTGTTTGAAAACAATAGAAACAAAGTCTGTGTACCAAATACCATAAAAACAGAATTAAAATACAATTGGAGCATACAAGCGAATCAAGTTGTCACGTAACAAATTTTATTTAATTGCAATTTTATGATCTGTAATAAACTGGAGGGGACATTATGTTGTCATCATTCTGCATACCCATCTGTGCATTCCACAGCTAAAATTGGCCAGGGTGTTGCTACATACAAAAAACTAATATTCCTACTGATGTTTAAAAATCTGCTCTCCAGATAAAAGTAGACATTATGTGGGAATCCAGAATGATGGCGAACTCCTAGATTGAGCACCCCCTGCCAACTATTTCAGTGTATGTATTTAAAACTTGCTTGTAATATGTTATTTTAGAGAGTCTCACTAATATAAATCATTCCTAAGTCTGCATGTTTTTAATTAATCCGTTCTTTTTCCTTTTTTTTTTCCTTAACAAAAAGTCAACCAACATCTCATACCTGTATTATTTTCTAGTAAAGTTACATTGACTGTATCCAATGCCTGTGAAATATTTCTATACAAACATATTCTCCCATGTTGAACAAACCTATATCAAAGAAATGGTAATTTATAAAATGAAGATTGATGCAGGCCAAAACAACATGTATATATATTATGTCAGTGAGCAAAGAGACATATCAAGAGGCCAGTTTGGGTAAGCAGGGAAGCCATGACAGAGCTCAAATGCAAAAAGGCAGTATACAGGAGGTGGAAGCAGGGACAGGCTGCAAAGGAAGAGTGTAAAAACATTGCTTGGGCATGTAGGGGTGGTGTCAGAAAAGCCAAAACTCAAACGGAGCTGAGGCTTTCAAGGGATGTCACAGGTAACAAGGTGAGCTTCTGGCTCTACATTAATAGTAAAAGGCTGAGCAAAGAAAATGTAGGTCTGTTGCTGAATGGTGCGAGTGATTTAGTGACAACAGGCACAGGTGTGGCAGAAGTACTCAGTGCTGTCTTCACCAAGAAGGTCTTCCAGGCCTCTGTGCTTAGAGAAGTGGTTCAAGAAGGAGGAGAGCTGCCAGCTGTGAATGAGGATTAAGTCAGGGATTGCTTGAGAGAACTCAGCCCAGACAAGTCCATGGGACCAGACGGGTTGCATCCAAGGGTGCCGAGAGAACTAACTGCTGTCCTTAAAAGACCACTTTTCAATATCTTTGAAAGGTCACAGAGGCCAGGGAAGGTCCCCAGTGATTGGAGGAAAGCAAATGTTGCACCTAGCTTCAGAAAGGGCCAAAAGAACAATCCGGGGAACTGCAGACTGCGTGGTCTCACTTTGGTCCCTGAGAAATTTATAACAGACAGAAGTTGAAACAAGAGAGATTTTGACTAGAAATAAAGATAATTTTTTTTCACCCTTGGGACAATCAAGCGGTGGAACGGGTTGCCCAAGGATGTTTTACGATCTCCATCCTTAAACGTTTTCAAGACCCAACTGGATAAAACCCTGAGCAACCCAACCTGACCTCATAGCTGACCCTTTTTTGAGCAGAACGTTGGCCTTGATGACTTCCCGAGATCCCTTCCAATATCTGTTACCTTAGGATCCTATGATCTTTTGGCAGAGGGCAATGTTGATGGGATATATGAGCATTAAACATTTTAACAGCCATAAATGTGTCAATGCAATAGGTGCTCTTCTTCAGTGGGAGTAAAAGTAACTGGTTATTAATAGGTGGGATGGAGGACCTGGCAGGAGGGAAGCAGTGCTTTAGGAGAGTAGCACAGAGACAATCTGGGAAGGAGGCATTTAAAAACCAGTCAGACTACATACAGGTAAAATTATGGACTTTTAAAACTTTTTCACAAAGAGACTTCTGTTTTACTTTTTACAAAACCAGGTCTTTAGGAAAATAATATTTAAGGTTTTAAAGCATATTCAGAGAAAATTGATGTCCAATATATCGGGTTTTGAAAGGGCTGCAGAACTCATTCATCAGTTGTTCAGCTTCCCTTTGCATTTCTCAGAATAAGTTCCTGAATCCATACCTCTGTTTTTACTAAGTCGTCTGGGTTTCATTCTCACCAGCTGGAGGAAACTGATTGAGAATGTGAATATGAAAGGGAAATGGATGAAAGTGAGTAAGAGTGAGTAACTCATGATATTTAGGAAGAGAGGAACATCAAGAAAATAAAACAATTAAATTAAACAGCCTTCAATATATTTAGAAGAATGTTCTAGCGGCAAAGGAGTACGAGTAGATTATGAGGTTCTTCAAAAAACTGGTAGTAAGGACTGTGTGCTGAGAAAAGATAGGAAGTGTAGCAAGAGAGAAAATAATGAGCTCTTCAGCAACCTGAAAAGGGAAAGCACATAGTGAAAATTTGGTGCAATTACTAAAATATAATGATAAAATGAAACAAGCTGAGGTGCAAAAGAATAACTAGCAAGGGATGTGAGGTATCACAATAAATCATTGTAAACATACAAATTGTAAAAGGAAGAGCAAAGAAAGAGCTGGTCCACAAGTGATGCTAAGAAGGCTGAAGTGTTCTATGTCTTTTTTTTGCTTCAGTCTTCCTTAAATGCAAATGGAATTCACACTAGTGACGAAGGGCAGCAATGCAGGCTAAAATACTGAAACTGCAGTTTAGAGATTAATCAGATGAGTGAGATGCTTTCAGATCAGCTTAGCCTGATAAAATTCATCCTGAGGTGTTTAGAAAACTGGGTGATACAATCTTAAAATGGTTACCCTTAAAAACTTTAGGAGGACTGGTGGGACTGGAGGATTCATGAAATGAGCAAAGTGTCCACATTCTCAAGGGGGAAGGAGAGGAGTCTGTAGACCTATAAACTTCAGTCCCAAGAACCACAGAATTGTTGAGGTTGGAAAGGACCTCTTGAGATCATATAGTCCATCCCTGCCCCTGCTCAAACAGGGTCAGCTAGAGCAGCTTGCCCAGGACCACCACTCAGGTTTTGAATATCTGTGCAAATGGAGACTCCACAACCTCTCCGGGAAACCTGTTGCAGTGTTTGACCACCCTCACAGTAAAATAAGTTTTCTTGTGTTCAGATGGAATTTCATGAGTTTTAATTTTTGTTTATTGCTTGCTGTCCTGGCAATGGGTGCTGCTGGGAACAGTCTGGCTCCATCTTCTTCATTCCTTCCCATCAGGTATATATAGACATAGATGAGATTTCCCCCCTGAGCCTTCTCTTGTCCAGGCTGAATAGTCCCAGCTCCCTCAGCCCCTTCTCATATGAAAGATCCTCCAGTCTCTTAAGCTTCTCCATGGCCTTTCACTGGACTCATTACAGTAACTCCATACCTTTCTTATCCTGGAATGAGTAATCAAACTTCTATGTATCTGCAACATAACAAAGCAAGAAGTGATGGCTGGTCTGAATTTGCTAAGAACGAATTATATCAAACCAACTCAATTTTCTCTGTGACAGAATAACAAGTTTTGTGGCCATGGAGAAACAGTAGCTGTCATTCAGACTTGCCCGAAGTTTTCACACTTTCTCGTGTGCCATTCTCATTAGCAAAGTAGGGCAATTAAACTATTAGATGGGTGAAGACTGCTTGGAAGAATGTATGCAAAGAGTAGTTCTTAATGGTTCAACTTTAAACTGGAAGTGTATATTGATGAGAATTTTGCACAAATCTCTCCTGAATCTGATACTATGCAGTATTTTCATTTAAAAAGTAAAATGTGAAGTCTGCAAATAGCACCAAGATGCAGAAGACTGTAGGAAGACTAAATCGGAAATCAGAATGGTGTTAAAATACATATGAGAAATGACTGAGGAAAAAATAGGTAGTTAGGTAAGGACAAACGGACTACTCTACGCCTTTGGGAAGACAAATCAACAGAGGAACACCGGGCAGAAATTGACTGTCATCTTAGCATTTTTATTAAGGCCTTTCTGTTAAAAGGTTGTAGTAGATCAGAAGCTGAACATGTTGTGAGTCAACAGTGTCATGCTTTTAAAAACAAGCATTATGCTAGATTGTATGGCAGGAGGCAGCTGTTTATACAACGTGAAATATAACTCCTCTTGGTCCAGGTAAATCTCCAGCAGTAGTAGGATCATACCTGGAGATCTATTTTCAGTTATGATTTTTTAAGTAACTTTTTTTTTGCAAAGATAACTTTGAAAATGCTCTCCAGACACATGGACATGTTCTAAATTTAAAACATCCTCCACAGAGTAGGTACAAAAAGCAAAGTGTTCTTAACAGAATAGAAAAGGTTGGATTCATTTTAGCAGGATCAAAAATTCAAAGCATCTCTGTGTCTTCACAAATGCATAAGGAGGAAACTGTTCCTTTCCATCTGCTAAAGGCTCAGTTTCCATTCTCTTACTTTTGTAACGAAATACAAATTTATGACCATTCAGGACAAAATTCTGTTGCAATTATAGTGGAAAATGTTGGCCTGCCAGCTCTGTTATCACTATCGAGCTGAAGTTGTCTGCCTTTAGAGCCCAAATTTGGATCCTGTTGAGTCGGCAGAACCTCCCGAGAACAACTGGGAGCCCTTAAGTTAGGAACTTGTCTACTTCTTTCACTTGTTCATGAAACCTAGTCTCTCAACTTAGACAACAGTAAAACTTGGAAATTTTAATTTCGAAGATATCCTTCCTTGTAATACAAACTGAATTTCTGACTAAATAAAGCAAAACACAAGGGGAGGTTCGTAAGTATTCAGGAGTCTGTTAATCAACTAAGCTCTGCTGCGACGATTAGGATGACAGTCTGTGAACAGGCAGCTTTGAAATCCCTTCCATTTATTATTTCTTCAGTTTAATCTGAAAAATTAGCACACAAACAAGACCTTTTTAAAAAAATCCCCTTTTACTTCTTCTCAGTTTCTGGTCCTGTGTCATTTCAATAACTCTACAATTGGTATGTTGTTGAAGTTAATGTTTTGAGTTAATCTGCTCATCCGAAGAGTGCAGGCCACTCTGGCTTGATTGTGTATCCCACAACTCATCTCACACTTTCTTTTTTAATACCTTGAATGGAGAATACTGGTACTAGCTGCTTGATTCTTGTAAAGAAAAGAAAATTACCATTCTGTGAATAGTAAGATCTGATTTATCAGCTCAAATGGCAGAGTAGTGGCAGTGAGATCCATACTGTATGCAAGACAGACATCCCCACATAGTCCGGTTGTGGAATGCCAATATTATTTGAAACTAGTCACTTTTTTCTGTGCCAGAGGGAATACCGAACCGCAGGCTGCCAGGAGTGTATTTTTTAGATCAATTAACAGCTTTTCAGGTACAAAGTTCAATCAGCTTCTTCTGCAGAGCGTATTTGCTAGGATAGTACTGACAGATAAAGTTAAGGCTTCTCCCTGGCAGCTCACACTGGAATGACATACACTGGCATTGATACGACTCACAGGAACTGAGGATGGCATGCTGCGTAACTAACCTGTCATATGCTGTGCTGTGAGCTAATGTGTCAACAGTCTGCAAACGACGTTGTAGCATTGGAAGCAAGTTAAAATATCAGGCAGCTACATGATACGACATTTACCACCTGTCCATTCCAACAGGAAAAGTGTCACTTCATCTTACAACCAGCGCTTAATTTATAAAAACAAATTCAGTGGTAGGTAGGTATGTAATGTTTGCTATGTGCTATTGGGTTTATTCTGCTTTGTAGGAAAAAGAATTTAAAAGCTAAAGTGCAATGGCATCCCACTGTATTTCAAAATAGGCTGCAAAACTTTATTCAACAGATGCGCCTTTCCTAACCTTGTCCAAAATTCTCTTTTGTATCTACGCTATTTAAGAGATGCATGACTTCTTTCATTTTTGAAAACCAAATGTCATAATTGTAATGGCATACTATATTCACACAAGTTTTTAATGCGCATCTCATATTTTCAGTGTTTATCATTTGTATAATGTATAATCTGTTTATGTAAAATAAATTAATTATCTACCAAGGATAAATATATAGCAGCAAGTTAGTAGCAGTAGCTAGTCTGAAGTTGGTTTATAATTGTCTGTATTAATTATGACACAGGTAAGTATGAAACATAATTTTCAGAGAGATGATGTCTTTTATTACAGTTTTCTGATTTTCAAATACAGTGCATTGCATTACTACTTATATTAAAGCATTGTTCGTTACTAATTAAAAACACAGTTATTAGGATCATATTTCTTGTCTTCTGACACCTTTTCAAAATCCTGCTTTTAATTTTCGTATATTTCTAAAAAAACTAAGTTTCATTGTTTTCAATAAGAGAGTGTTTTAAAATCAGTTTAAACTGCTGCAAAATAAACGGGCAGGTGGCTTATTAGCCTTAACCTTCGTTAGGCTGTACCTGCAAGTCAGTTGTTATTTTGGATCAAGCTAAGACGCTTCAGTGCAATAGGTGTCCCTTTCTCATGAGAAAGATGTTATAGTCAAGGTTTCATTGTGGCAGTGTCAGGTTTCCAGAGAGGAATGTGTTCGAGTTAGATACACGCTCCCAAGATTTTGTCTTTGGAATTCTTATGGTATCGGCTGTAATTGCAGGAAACGTGAAGAGGAAAGTAAGAGAAAAGAAGCCAAGCTGCAGAAAGGGATGCAGAACATGGAACAAAATAGGTTTCGAGTACAACAGAATCCTGCAAATCGAGAGAAGACTACCAGCGTCTCGCAGTTACCTAATAAACCAATTGATACACAGAATAAGAGACCTCTCTCCCTCAGTGCTGCACAAATTCAATCAGGGAGAAACAGTAGAGGTTCACCTAAAGCTTGTCACAACAAAGGGACCCCAAAGGAGAGTTGCCTGTCAGCAGAGCCTCAGAATAACGGTCATAAAATCAGGCAAGGTTTGTAATCTTTTTTAATTGTCCTGATTATCTTTTTTGTCCATTTCTGGGGGTGTTTTGTGTATAGGACCTGTTTTATCTTTCTATCATTTCTTGTTCTTTCATTATTTAAGCAATTCATATAGGACAGAGAGAGACACAGATTCTTTTACTCTGTGTGTTCTGTCAACTTTAGTCAAAAATAACAGTATCTACAGTGTCTGTAAAAGTACCTAAAATATGTGAGAACAGGTTGTTGGGAGTTGTTAAATTGGTTGCACTGTTTGGAGAAAATGAGATTAAAGATATTTGGCATATCGGTGGGATTCTTGAAGAGTGTTAATGGAGAAATTGTAACTCTTGTTTTTAAACAAGGTTAAAATGAGGATAAAATTGTTCTAAGTGACTTCGCTAGCATACTGAAGGAGCTGTTCAGGCTCAGGCGCTCATTCTCCATGGCAGGGTTCTCCCATGATTTGTCTTTGAAGTCCTCTTGTTGAGAACACTCAAGGATATTTTTTGAGAAGTGAGACTGTTTTTTAGAAATGATATTATGAAACTGTGTGTCGAAGCTCTTTCTGTTACTTTTCTCGCCCTGCTCCACTCCTTTAGTCTATATGTAAATGCATCATCAGTTTATCATCATTTCTTGACCACTCCTATGTTAGTTTTTGCAAGATACACATTTTAATAACATTTCAATCAGTTCTGACTTCAGTCGGTTATAGGAGCCCATGGCTCAAATCTTTTAAAACTGGTCATGTTAAAGCACCTTTGTTATCATTAGAAGCAAAAATTGGATAAGTAGTTTATTTAAAGTAAGTTGCAAGAACTCCTTCTCAGATCTAAAATTATTGCTAATTCCTCTGGAAATTCTGCTCATCAGAATATTGTAATAATCCAAAGAAAAAGAAATTCAAAGAGCTGTTCCTACTGAATCATTTGACCTAGATTTCTTTAGCTTTTACATGGAAATGTGTTAGTAAACAGATACTTGACTATATGTTCATCATAAAAGCAGATATATGTGTCTTAGCCTAACATATACTATGATAACCAAGTAATGATAAACAGAGGTGTTAAAAATTCTAGCAAGCTTTATCTGCATATGTATTAACTTTATATTAATTAAAATATTCAGATGGCAAAGTAAAACCCATAAGAATAATAAGAAACATTGGCTGCCAAATGAAAAATGGATAGTTGTAATGAACACAATGAGGAGAATTTGGTAAGTATGGAAAACAGGGAAAGGAGAAAGAAAGATGTGGGGAGGATTAGAACAGTGAAGGGGAGAGAAGAGAAGGAAAAAGAAATTATAGAGAAGGACTGAACAGCCTTTTCTTTTACTGACTCCTCTATCCATTCTTTGCCAAAATCTTACATTGATTGTGCCAATGGAAACTGCGTTGCATCAGTCAGACTCCCACTGTTTCTCGGAACAAATGTAATGCTTTTGCACCGAGAGAATGACCTAAGGAAGTAGGTAGTAGGTAGTCCATGGGAAACACGGACTATGGGGTCAAACTGACTACAGAGATCAGGACTGAATTTGCCAAATTTTCTGCAGGGGATTCTAGTATTGATACTTACGTTGGAAAAAACTCATTAATGTTCAGTTGTCTGTACTACCCTTCACAGTAACTTAGGGAATTCAAACCAGCAGCAAATGCTAGCAGCATGTAGCTTGGACTTTTGATTGAAGGCTTCCCTGGAGTTGGAGATTTCCTGAAGTAGCTATGTCAGAATAATTTTTGCATGTTGATGGTTTTAAAATCATATGGGCTATTGCCTGGAGATTTTTTGCTTTTCAACATATCTTTAAAAGCAGAATATAAAGTCTGCAGAAGATAGAATTTTAAATAGAAAATTCTTTACTATTGTTTATTATGTTTCTTCACCATGAGTGTTGACCATGAAGAGAGCAAAACTCTTTACTCAAGGTTCTCCTGAAAATACATGATAACATCTATACTTCTACAGCGAGACCAGTTTAGCTTCAGAGATCATAAAGAAAGTCCCCTCTTGCCCAGTCCAAAAAGCCTGTGTTTGAAATAAAATGCTATGCCATTTTTCATAAGCATTCTCTTTTTGTTATTGGAATGAGGCCAGGAAAGTTGGCGCAGTAAGAATCAAATAACGAAGTCCTTTAATCAGTTCTCATTTGGTGTTTTTATCAATCCTCTTGTGACCAAAACTTTAACGGACTTCATTGAATGTTTTATTGGAATTAAATATAAATTTAGATCCTGTGGGCTGTCACTTAGAAAGATTTTCAGCAATTGGAAATAGATTTTTTGCATCTGCTAACAATATATGAAGACTGTGATTTAGTTGGCGGGTCTATTCTGATCTCTTCTCCACTCACAAATCCTCTTTCCTATGTACGTTACCTCATTTGCCTTAATTACAGTAGCAACAAATAAGTTCTTTTTTGTGCCCTGTACTCGCTAGTGTCTTCCTACCTAAGAAAGTTTATTTCAACGTCCAAAGATGATCTAGACTACTTAAATGATGTTTTTTTCCATTCCTCAGTTATCCAGTTGTTCAGATTGGGAAGTTTTGCACATACTGCTTTAAATGTGTTACAGTAAATGCGTCCTACATGCCATACGTACAAACCAGGTGGCATTTTCGGTGAGCTGAGTACGGCAAGGCCGTTTGTAAAAGGCTGTCTTCTTTTTCCTCACACCTGTAAAAATTAACTTGTTGGGAGATCAAAATAGTGTTGTGACTGTGCTGGAAATTTCATACGTTTGAATTGACTGTCAGCCCTATACCGTTTTTATTGATGGCACTGGCACTTTTGTACCTGCCTTCCTTAAGAGCGGGATTATGCCCACAGAAATCTTGGCTTCAGAAGGCACATTTTTCAAATTGTTTATTCCCCTGGTGTAATGACGGGGGGCGGGGGTGGAATTTCCTTCTTCATTCTGGGAGATTAAAATAATAGATTAAAATAGTTAGTTTTTTTAATTAATTAAATTAATAGACTTTTTTCCTCTGTCCCAGAACATACAGGGCTAATTACCCATGTGACAATCAGGTATAAGAGTAACCTCTCAGCCCATACTGACCTGTCACCGTGATAAATCTTCTCTGTTGGAGACATCATTGATGATAATCCTCAGTTTCTTCTGTATAATCTGTTAATCTGCCATATTCTGCTATCCAGTCAAGGGAGTATCCTGTAAAAGTGTTACAGCGAGGAGAAATGTAGCATGGTTTTACCAGGTTTTAGATAATCCAGAAGATTTTCTGTAATTCCCCTATATCAAAGATCTCTTTCTTTTCTTTTTCCCCTCTTACCTACCCTTTAACACCCTATCTGTTACATTTCATCCTGTCTGATCTATTTTCTCATTCCCCTGTTAGTTTCCTGACAAAATAGAAGGTGGATGGTAGATGGAGATTTTCAGTTTTACACTCCAGTCTCGTTTCCGAGTCATCTTCACAAGAGTGTTCAGAAGCAGTGATCCCACAGGATTTATCTTCCCACCCTGGGCTTGGAAAAGACATCTTGCAGCAAGGGAAAAAATGGGAAGGAATTGATAGTTTCATTTAGGATGTCAAGGAAAGTACTGAGAAGCCGAGCGCTCTGGGTTTCCTGGGTGCGTGGGTTACCCTGTCTGTCATCGTGCGCCGGGACGCAGGGTGGCTAGAGCAGAAGCTTAGCAAAGAAGCTTGAAACAGTGAAGGTCTGTGACGGCGTCTTCACTGGAACGAGCAGATGTGTTCGTGGGGCTGCCTTCCTGCGCCACGTGGTGAGCTGGTTTCTTTGGGGAACAGCAGTGTATTCAGGTAGGTGAAGAAATAGTTTCTCCCTCTGAACTTTTTTTAGGCATCTAACTCAAGCGTAACGGGAGAAAGAAAAATACTTGTAGAACAGTAAGCAAATGAAAAAGTTTGGGACTGTAGTGTTACAGGCAATCGCCTCCTCTTCTGATTCTTCCTGCTTACACATTTTTTTCATCTAAGTAAATCCCAGTGTGCCTCAAAGGTAACTGAGCAAAAAAAGTAGAGACATAAACTATGACTTGCTGAATCAGAGACTGAATGTTGGTTTCCATTTCTCTGTCTAAAGATTCATTGAGGAAACACATCAAAAGCAAGTCAAGTTGTGTCCATTTCCATTGTGGCAAAGCAAAAGAGGGAACAAAAGTTGAAGTGAAACATGAGGCTGCAGCTGCTACAGAACTGGATGGAGAAAAGCACAAGGAGCACGCTGTCGAGGCAACGGGTAGTTGTGCTCGGAGGAGCAGAAGGCATACTTCTTCTGCTTGTAGGACTGCTAGTGTTGGGGAAAAATTAAGAGATCAAAGTCGGTCTTCATCTGGCAACGGAGACCACTGTGAAGGAACGGCTGTGTTCTTCTGCAACGTCAGTTGTACTGGTGGAGCGGCAAGAAACTCAAAGCAGCGTGAAGCTTCCTCCAAAGGCAAAAGGCATCAGCAGAAATCCAGAAATAAAGAGGTAAACGATGAGCGGTGTTCACCAGCTGGCTCTAGTAGACCAGGTAGTGCCAAAACTGTATTTGGAAACACCAGAAAGGACAGCGTGCATGCTGTAGAACAAACTAGCAAAGTGGGAAATAACGAATTAGCAAAAAAGGCCTCCCCTTTGTTGTCTGCTGAGGCAGAACCTACCAGAACTGTGCCAAGAAACCCAGCAGCATGCTCTGCTCCTGATGACAGTTTGAACTTGGAAAAAACAGGCGTAATTGGATCCAGGAATGCAGATGATCAATTATGTTCTGTCGCATGGCAAAACACAAATATTGAACTAATCCCTTTAGAGATTCGAATGCAGATAATAGAAAAAGAAAGAAAAAGAAAAGAGCTGTTTCGGAAGAAGAACTATGCTGCTACAGTCATACAGAGGACATGGAGAAGGTAAGACTACTGTTTCAGTAGCTACAGAAGAGATACAAGTAGACGTAAATTACATTAGCCTTGTCGGCAATGCGCTTTATTTGGTCCTTTTGCTTACAACGTTGCCAGTGATAAATCAGGAATTTAATAATCTTTCACCAAACAAGTGGAAGTGTGTCCCAGTCACCTGGAATTACATTAGTAAGTTCATAAAAAGGGCAAGGTAAGTGATGATTTTTAATAATGGGAGCAGTTATTAAACCTCTATTTCAAGCACTGGTATTTCTTTAGAGAGTGCCGATCAAGATTTGCCTAAGCCTAGAGTTCGCTGCTGTCATGTTCATTAGCAAACTTGCACAGGTAGGGGTATAGGTTTTTTTCTGAAAAAAGGTTTTTGTAACCAGATCGTTCAGCACCATTTACTGACACACCTGAAATTGTATTCTGACCTGACTTTTAACTGGATAACCAAACCGCAAGAGATTTGGAAGCTCAGATGTTGTTCATTGCCAAAACTTGAAGCTAACTGGAATAACCTGATTCAGCAGGAATGACTGCTCTACAGAAGAGGCAGACAGGAGGGAGCGAGATGTCCCAGTGTTTGCTTTCCACAGTATTGTCCTGCTTTCATGAATGCATGAGTTTTGACCTCAGAAATAGTCATTCTTGATATACGTGCTTCTTAATATTTTGATTTCTTATCAAAATTGACAGGGAGAGTACGGCAGCCGTAGGTGAAGCGTATAATATATATGTAATTCTTATTTCCTATTTTTTATTGAAATTTTCTTCAGTTTTTATGTGGATGCAGAAAACTATAAATCGCTGATTTTTACTAATAACTGACCTTTCCAGGTCTCTCACTAGCTTAACAGATTCATATATGTTTTAATATTTCTTAGTATGCAATTAAAGAAAAACTAACAAGGAAGTTCCTTTGAGAATTCAACTCTCACGCCCTATAGTATAGTTCAGTACTGATGCAAAAATTGTTCCCCCAACCAAACTGTATGAAAGGGAGCAGCTGGCAGGTGCCTGGGAGCATACAGAGGGTAGAGACGTCCTTGGTACTACTCCCTGGGAAACCTGCAAGTTTCCTGCAACAGCAGAATCGGGTCTTCATGCCCAACTGCCTGCAGAATAAATGCTGAGTTGCTGGTAGACCTCCCTTCTTCTGGGTCATGCTGGAAGCTTTGCTTCCCTCACGGAGAAATTCGGAGGGGCTGTTTCTCCCCTCTGCTGTGCCAGAAGCAAAGTCCTAGCTGTTCTCCCAGTGTAGGGCAGTGTCTGTATCCAACCGGCTCAGCCACGGCACGGAGCAGAGGGGAGCACTCGGCAGCTGGAGCATCGGGGCCTGCTCTCTTTGTCGCCGCGTCCAGCCGCAGGAGGCAGCCAGCCGGGGCTGGTCAGCCACTCCAGTAACGTCCTCTGGGCCGTAGCAAGCAAGGCCAGGACCAAAAGTTAGGAGAGAACGGTTCTGAATGGTTATTGTACTAGCCCGCTGTTTTGACAAGAAAAGATCTTGTGGCCAAGTACCACGAAAGGCAATAAGGAGGTATGAGGTTGTGCTGCCTGCTTACAGTGATGCTTCCAGGCTTAAAAAATCCCGTTTCTTGTTTTGCAAGGTGGAGCGTTACCTGCATTCCCTATTGCACAAAACACCAGGGGGCTGACAGACAGGTATTACAGGCTGCTTATTCATGGAGTTTTGAGAACTGGTATTTCTCCCATTGCTTTTTACAGTTAACTTATGAAGTACGAAGTGTCTTGTCTTTCTCAGAAAGAGCTGACGCTGCCCATTACCAGGGAAGGGACACCAGACCAGCCGCCCCACGGTCCGAGCTGGCAGTCCGTTCGTTCCTAAACTGAAATGTGGCCATTTAAACATTTGTGTTGGCTCAGCAAATACTTTGGTTTGCTCCAGCTCTTTTACTGATCAGTCTAAATATTTCCCAGCATGAGGTTGGATTTGCAGTCCAGTAATATTCCAGGTTCCCTCTTCACTGTTGTTGGAGTATAAATGTTACACTGGCTTTTGTGAGTACCTTCCTATTCCAGTGAAAAGTTAAAATTTTGGAACATGGTATTTTCAATTCATTTTGGAGCTTCTTTTTTGGTGAAAATTCTGACTTTTTTGTACAGTATCACCTATTTCTGTACTTTAATCATCTTTGCTCTCCGTTTGCTATTTATGCGTCCAGCTCTGGAGCCCTCAGCACAGGAAGGACGTGGACCTGTTGGAGCAGGTCCAGAGGAGGGCCACAAAAATGATCAGAGGGCTGGAGCACCTCTGCTAGGAGGAAAGGCTGAGAGAGTTGGGGTTGTTCAGCCTGGAGAAGAGAAGGCTCCGGGGAGACCTGATTGCAGCCTTTCAGTGTATCTTAGGGCTTAGAAGGAGGACGGAGAGAGAATTTTTACTAAGGCCTGTAGTGACATGACAAGGGGCAATGGTTTTAAAACGAAAGAGGGTAGGGCTAGATTGGACGTAAGGGGGACATTTTTTATGATAAGGGTGGTGAGACACTGGCACAGGTTGCCCAGAGAAGCTGTGGATGCCCCATCCCTGGAATGTTCAAGGTCAGACTGGACAGGGCTTTGAGCAACCTGATCTAGCTGAAGATGTCCCTGCCCGTGGCAGGAGAGTTGGACTAGATGATCTTTGAAGGTCCCTTCCAACCCAAACCATTCTGTGATGCTGTGCTGTGTTCCTCATACCCACACTGAACTGCAAAGCAAAGCACCCACTGCTTCTCCCAGTGATCCACCACTTCTCCCATCAGCTCTCTCTGCTGCTTGCTAGAGGCTGAATAAACATTGCCCGCCTTCCCCCATTTTTCCGAACGCTATGTAAGCAGCTCAGTGCTGGCAATGTCCTCCTTGGCCTTCTTTTCTAATTTAGATCCCGAATTCTTGTCTTATGTGTTCAGACCCTTTGAGATATCAAAAGCTAAGGTAAGTCAGGAGTAGGTTAGGAGAGTATAAGTGATACTATTAATTCGGTGAAAACAGCATAGCCTTCAGAAGCAAAATCCTTGCAGAGGGGCAGGCACATGCCATAGCTTTCAGCCAAAGTGTAAAGATGTGTCGTGAGTGCTTGTGCAAACTTCCTCACAAGAACTGGGATCTGAAGCCGTGTGTCGAGCTAGCTTACCTGTGTAGAAATCTTTGCATTCCATTTAAAGTTTTGACTATCTAAAGGTTTTGGATAGATCTTTCTAAACTATCTACCTGCTGAAACAGCAGTGGTGTGTTATCTCAGCAAGAAGCGCATGCACTTACTTAAAACACTTTCGAAATTGTGGGGATTAAAGATTGTTTAAATGACATTTGTTATTTAAAGAATTAATGAAGAAAAATAAATGTATTTGTTCTGTTTGCAAAACGTATATTTTATAGAACACTAACGAGGATCGTAAATTCTGCAAGACTGCAGGAGAGATTAGTTTGGCAGTTCCTCCACTGTCATTTCGTTTCGTCGGCGGGCAGTTTCCTCTTGCTGGAGCTTTGATGGCGTTCATAGAGTTTGCAGCGATATCGTAATGCGTTTATTTCAGTGGATGTTTTGATGCAGAACAGCGAACAGTTCATGGGGCAGCGATGCTGAGGTGAGGGCACTGCGTTGTTAGGAAGAGCCGTGCTTCCCGCCTGCATTTTCTCTCCCAGGCCCACCAGTTCTGCTGAATTTTCTGCTTGCGTGTCAAGCTCAATGTGAGCTTCATTGTCCGAGCGTTTTGAAACTCAGATGGGTGATGAGAGCTGTGAAACTGGACCAGATTATTTCCTCCTCCCGATTTCCATGCTGTTACCACAGCGATGTTTATTTTTAAAAAGAAGAGAGTTCTGCCTCTTCCTTTGAAGCAGAGTTCAGATGTATCTCAAAAAAAGAGGTGGTGTGGGTGTTTTAGGATGTGGATCCCAAGTCAGATGGTGGCACCTGCCTGCCAAGAAGTCATGGTTGGCGTTTCCAGCTAGCTCGCCCTAGGCAGCTGTATGTGCTGACTACTAATATGGCAGTTATTCTGACCCTCTCTCTGAAATACCTCATTTCCCATCCACTGTACACCAAATCAGAGTTTCTAAGCAGGCACCTACGGTGTGGCTGCGGGTCCCACTCAGTCTCGTGTTTGTCTGTTGGGTCCAGGCTTGCACTGGTAAATAGCATGTACTTGTAGCCAGCAATAAAATCATACATAGTTAATGTATAATTCTACATTAGAAACATGTAGAAGTACATGCTTGAGTTCTGGCATTTCTCTAAATTAAGATTAAATACATTGGTCTCACTCTGCAAATTTTACAGTCAAGATTTACTTATCGGATGTTTATCGAGAGCTATTGTGAGCTGCAACGCAATGGCACCGATCTACTTCAGTATATTAAACTTGCCTTTCTCGGGAAAATGTTTCAATTCCCACAGTCCACAAACTTTATAAATGTAGTCTTCAAAAGTGTACTTTAAGGTGTGTGGCTTGCCAAAGGTTAATTGCTTATCCTGCTCGTCGAGGCTTACAGATTCTGTGTCTGGCTTGCTCTCTCGGGGGGCACCGAGGCCGGTACCGGTCTCCAGGGTCCACGCTGAGTCGACAGAAGCTGGAAATAAGTTGGTTGCTGTCCCCGTCGCTCTCCCGCTGGAGTCAAGCTGTAGTTTTTTATATATTGTTGCTATATGCGTACTTTACCAGCAGTATTTTTTTAAGATTAAAGCCTCTGCAACAATGAATCCGAATACCATTTGCCAGCGTTGTCATTCTGCACATATATTCCACATTTCTTTCCTGTGCAGTAGGTTTGTTGACTAATCGTTGGCTATTTTGTTAAGGCGCCACATCGGATTCATAGAGCATCAAACTCGGTCCCATTCTTTTTTCTCACCGGGATCGGAACGATCCGTTACAGGAGAGCGGAATTAAAAAAACGCGCACACGCTCTAAAGAGAACTGCCTACATCTTCGCCGCGTCAGAGCCTCGCGGTTGTTTTCTTGTTGCCAAAAACTACCACAAGTTCTCTACAAACATGAAATCATAGCTGGGTGCAAAGGTGGGGTGCCTGTGAATGGGTCATTTCACGTATCAGCAAAGGCTTCTGCCAGTAATTACCGAATTCCAAGGGAAGAGCTTGGTGCCCTTTTCTGCTCAAGGATAAAACAGTTCCCCAGTTGTTTTTGCTGCAGCGGTATTCACATAACCCGTCCTTAGCTCAAGTTATCTTAGCAAGTCACTGTAATTGTGCCCCCCCTTCACTTTCTCTTCCTCTCTTACCCCGTTGAACAGTTCTAAGTGACATGTTATTTCACAAAACTCGATCTCTTTTTATTTCTGTCTCTTAATACTGTTCCTGTTCCGAATTCATACCGTGCTTTGCAACTCGCAGGCATTACGGACGTTTGTTGGTAAGATGCAGTTGCTCCCCACATTTGTTACGTACTTTAATGAGCTGTATAACCGTAGATGCCCGAATTCTGAAGCTCCACTAAATTAAGATTAAATACGTTTGTCTCACCCAGCAAATTTCACAGAGGTAATTTACTAAGCTTATGGAAAGTTTAAAATTACTGGGGCTGTAAGTGAGCATATCATCCCCCTTTGGCATTCTGTTGTGCTTTTATGGACTCATTTTCTATATACGGCTGCTGTTTTGTTTGAATTATATCGTTCATTGGCTTATAACATATATTTAAACCATTTGTATCTGGTTGTGTTGTCTTTTATTTTAATTTAGAACTTGTTGCAGATGGAGCGACAGAACAAAATCGCCTCTTTCTCCCTCCTTCCCTTTCCCGGGGCATCCAGCAGAAGCCTTTCTGAATGCTGGAGGGAATGATGATAAATGGGTTTTGGCCCATTACCAAACACTCTTATAATTAATATTTTACAAGCGTTACTCGGTGCTCATTTGTGACAGGTTTGTACTGGGAAGATTCAGAGTTAATTGCTGGGCCAGTTAATTGACTTGTGAGTGTGAAATGCCAATATCTGATTGAATACTTGTATCTGATTCAAGGGGAAAAAAAAGCAAACAACTCCTTGCTGCTGGTGCCATTAGCGGCCGAAGTGGGAAGAAGGTCAGATCATCTCCTGGTGCTGCTTGGAGCAGGGCTGTGGCTGCGTCTAGGATCAAAGCAGCCGTGGCAAGGTTGGCTTGGGAGACAGGGAGCCTGGGAAGGGAAGGGAAGGGAAGGGAAAAAAGGCAAGAACAGATTGCTGAAAACAAGGCGAGGGGGGAGCATCTTCAGAGAAGGGATGGAAACCAGCTCAGTTTTCTGTAGGGAAAATGTGCAGTTGAACCCGTAAGAGCTTTGGCTCGGCTCTGGCGCTGACTGAGAATACAAAGTGGTAAGGCACGCAAGAAAATTTGGTGTTATTATGCTGTGAATATAGTGAAAATGAGAAAACAGTATTGATTGTGCTGGTATATCATAAATATTTATAGGTTTTGTCTTCTCCAGGTCTTCCACGTGCTATAAAGCAGTTGCTAAGCTGATGTTGCAGTACTGTAACTTTTGCAATGCCAGGTCTTTATTAGCTGTGCGAAATAACGGGTGCACCCAGAATTGAACCCAGCTCCTACTTTTTCTTCTGAGCAAACATTTCTCACCTAAATGACTTAGCACATCAGTGGGAGTTCTGTTTTCCCAGTTACTCATGTAATCCACCATGTGAACTGATGCGTGGAAAGCACTCAAGTTAGAACAGGTCACCTAAAACAAGCGCTCTTCTCTTTTCTGCTGTCTAGTTACCAGCTACGACAGGAGTTGTTTCAGCTTCTCAGTGCTAAGCGGCAGTGCAAAGAAGACGAAGACAAATGGAGACAAGAGACGGCTGCCTTCTTCATTCAGGTTGCTTGGAAGAAACAGCTGAACCATAGCCCTCTGAAATCAGTTCCTTCATGTAAAAATCCGAAATCTATAAACAAAACCAGCTCAGCCATAAAAACCAGCAAGCAGTCCATCCTTAAACAGATATATGGTAATTTTGTCTTCACTGTATGTTAAATAGTTACGCTTTTATTTTTATAACATGATATTTTTATCATTTTTTATTTTCTCTGTATTTTGGGTTCTTCTGTACACTTCTTACCTAATTGTTAGGGATTTCAACGATTTATAAAAATTAGTCTGAATCTCAGGTGTTCTGGGTAATTGTATTTCTATTTCAGGTTGGAAAAAAAAAAAAAAATACCGCTGTGGTTTACAACGGCTGCTGCTAAAGCTGTTTGAATCACCATGTAGCATTATTCCAGCAAGGGTCTTGAGCAACCAAATAATTCTGTTGCCAGAGCTGCTCACGTATATCAACGTGGGAAGGGAAACGAGCAGTTAAACTGGGGATAGCTGGCCGTAGCAATGCGCAGTGGCTATCTGGATCGTGGTTTAATTTTTTTTAAGCATTCTTTTCAATTTTGGGGGGTTTGTATTGTTTTGTTAAATATTTCCATTTGAAGAATATGGTCTTGTTCCATGTTAATAACTTTGCGTGAAGACAGCTGCTCTTCATTGGAAGAGCAAGATCATCTTTTACGATAGCGCTGCCCTGCTTTGCGCTATGCCTGAACGCGCGCGGTGCAAAGGAATGCGGCTTGAAGAAAGGGTAGAGGGAAAGCATTGCTTTTAAACCTTGAGTTCCTTTACAGCGGGGATCACTGCTGGAGTAAGGCCGTGCTGACTAGATGTGCTTTACCAGGCGGTAAGTCACTACGATCATGGCTCTGTAGATAGCCAAAAAGGAGTAAATAAATAAATAAACAAAGCTAATAATTTTATTTTCCTCCTTCTTTATTGCAACTGCAAGATGTATTTTAACTTTAGTCAAAGTCCAGTTGTGGTTGTCAGAATTTTCTGTCACATAGAGCGTCTCATGAGTTTCCTCATCATAAATGAGAGTAATCTTTAGAATAAAATAATGCTGTAGCCTAGTGAAATAGTTTATAGCTATACATAACCACATCTTTATATGAATAAACACAGAGCTGTTCATGTTGTTTGTTAAAGGACGTTCTCAGGAAGGCAAAGTCTATCAGCCAACGAGACCTCCTTCTAAGCTGAAACTTTCTGATGTGCAGCTGGTCTCAGGTAGGACACGTCCACTTTAAGAGTAATGTTTATATGTATATATAGATGTGTACGAGATCGGTTTCCTCTTAGAAAAGAAAAAAATCTGCTCAAGAACTGAGATCTCATATCAAAACGTGTAACTGCTACCAAGCTGTTGTGACTGCACGCTCTTTCTTTCACTACTTTCGGACTTATTTGAGCACTGTACTTTTATCCTTATGTTGAATCAGTTATATGAAAACCTATTTTCATTGGGCTGCTACTAGGAAAGACCTTAATACAATGGACTCACACAGTGATAAGCCAGATAGATAGATAACATTCACCTGTGGTTAAAACTGCTTACAGGTGCTCATACTTTGGTTTAGCAGCACAAGTATTTACGAGTCCTATAGAAGTAAAGCGAGCGGATTTCTACGTGTGCCAAAAATGTACACGCTTGTTTGTTAGAAATACTTGGTTTAGCGCATGGACAAAAACTTGGCAGTCCAAAGTTACTCATCCGATCTCTGCCCTTTCTTCTAAAACGGGGGCTCCTGCGCTGTGCACAGACCCTCAATCGTTTCACAGATTTTTACTCGCAGTAAGTTTTAAGGCGCTAACAAAATCATGCGTTTATTTGCTGCTTAACTCGAAAGCCATGTAGGCATTACCAGGTCTTCCTTGGGAAAGCCTTAGTTCTGTCTGTAACTGCGACGCTCTGTATGATAGGACTGCTGTCGGGGCAGTAGGGCTGGCGCAGCGGGGGCTGTCACGCCGTGCAGGCAGGCAGATAGGGCTGCGCCGCGGGATACAGCATGGCAGCGAAGAACACAGATTGTAAAAGTATCATCAAAGTCACTAAAGGCTGCAAGTTTTATGCATGTGACATTACTTGACGGATACAGCTTAAAAATGAGGTTAGAGTACATAGTCATCTCTCCTCCTACTTCGTTACTGAACAGCATTTTTAAGACTTTTTCACTCACTCGGGGACGGGAGCTCTGGCAAGGTTAGTGCCTCGCCAGCTGAAGATGTAGCGCCCAGGTGGTCCTTTGGTCCGTGTGGCTGTAGCAGGCGTAGCTCAGAGGCAGGCCCCAGCGAGACAGCACCAAAGCAAATGCTTCGAGGAGACAGCAGCTCAGATAATTTGCAAAGGGAAGCAAAATACATTTTCCAACTGGTCTACAAAACTATGAAGTCAAAAGGCAAGCTGGCAGTAGGCCTATCCCTGAGTTCACTAGAATTGTGAGTTTCTGCCTCGCTAAGAGATAGAGGCTTTTTTTCTTCCGCTTTTTGAAAACAACTGTTTTAATTAAGAGGCGTGACCGGCCAGGTGTCCGATTGCCACCTCTTCATGCAGGCATGAATCTAAATTTAAAAGAGCTTTAGCAAATAATGCTTCTTTTCGTTTAACTTTTCAGGACAACAGATCTCCCTGTCTTCTGAAATAAAAAGGCTTTCTTTTGAGGTCCAAGCGTCCTTTGCTTTCATGACTTGGTGACGAATAGGATAGCGATAGGAAGCCTGCCCAGTTCCTTTAGAACACTACCTGCTTTTATTCACCTAATGGGAGCTCAGGGAACTTTCGCCCTTACTTAAAGACAAGAACATGTTTTTCACCTGCCTGCCTTCGTGCACGACAACGTGACGTTTGTTGGAAAAGTTCAGAGCTGTCAGTGGCGAATGCCAGCTCCCCCGCTTCTGGCGAGGGTGCCTGGAGCAGGTCGGCACGGGCTGCTCCGTTTGATTCTCCTCTTGCAGAAGGGGCGGCCTGGGAAGGTGAAGGCGGGCTGTCAGCCCTAGTTTTCACGTTCATAGCTAGTGGAAAAAGCACGCGGTGACAAACCTGTAAGAGGAGACTGACACCAGACTCCCGTAACTCCTTGGCATAAGCAGGCCCAACACTTCGGCGTGGGGACACGCGGAAGGCAGCGAAAGGAAAGGGGCAGGGGGAGCAGAGGGTGACAGGCAGCGGAGGAGCCTGCGATGGGACAGACAGCCGTGGGGTAGGCACTTCGAAATATTCTGGCAAATAGGGCCTTTATGGTTGTTAGAACCTTTCTGAACCTGAAAGTTGTTCCTTTTTTAATGTATTTTTTTATTAAATAGATGCCTTTTGTCAAGTCAGCGAATGGCATTTAAAGAGGCTCGCTGCAGCAGGCCAGACAGATAAGCCCGTTTTTGTCTCACTGGGGACATCGAAGTGTG
Organism: Nipponia nippon; assembly: GCF_047370975.1. Lineage (NCBI taxonomy): Eukaryota > Metazoa > Chordata > Aves > Pelecaniformes > Threskiornithidae > Nipponia > Nipponia nippon. Next base: position 66,900,432 of record NW_028262290.1, read on the forward strand.
TTTATAGAGTTGTAAAGGAGGAGGTTTTGCGATTCTTGGCCTTAGAAAGACATCCTTAAGATGTCCTGGGTTCACCCCCTCAATAAAATGTTCAGATTTGCACTTGGGATGACCCTGGCCAGAAGGGGATAAAGCACTGAAACGTTTGCATCCAGTCTCCACAAAACTGGGAAAGGAAAACACGCATATTATTTGCAGCACATTACAGTAAATAAAAACACGGAATGAGTCCAGACATTCAGCTGAACTCAAAACTGAAGAGCACGGTCAGCTGACGTTCATTTTTGCTTTCTAATAATTCGGAGAGCGCTCGCTTCAGCCCTGCCTGGACTGGTTTCCCCTGCCTTCTAGAACTGACCCAGTACCTAACGTTGCCAAATATTGCTCAACAACAATCTCTGGCTGCTCTTCAGCAAAGTCAGCCAAGAGCTTGGTGTCAGCGACTGACCCATCAGCCCGCAAACTGTCGTTCGCCGATGAGGGTGAATCTCAAGCGAAGCTCCGTTATTATTTATTGTTATTATTTATATATTATTATTATTGTCGGTCTCTTCTCCCTAGTAACGAGCGGTAGGATGAGAGGAAACGGCCTCAAGCTGCGCCAGGGGAGGTTTAGGTTAGACATTAGGAAAAACTTCTTCACCGAGAGGGCGGTCAAGCATTGGAACAGGCCGCCCAGGGAAGCGGTTGAGTCTCCATCCCCGGAGGTATTTAAAGAGCGGATAGATACATGGTATAGATGAACTTGGCAGTGCTAGGTTGACGGTTGGACTCGATGATCTTAAGGGTCTTTTCCAACCTTGACGATTCTATGATTCTATTACAGGCTGCGCCGAACACACGCAGGAGCATTCCATGTAAGCCCAACTATTTACAGGTCATCAACAGCGAGATGTCAGGAAAAAAAAGCATGTTCTTTTCCTCGCAGGTTCATTGGTTACAAAATCTAGAATGCAGCATAGATTAAACTTCTTTTTATCCACTCGAGTTACTCACAAAACCATGTTGTTCTTTTACAGTGAACAACCTACAGTGTGTTAATTTGCTGGAGAACATGGGAGAATCAAAGCAATTTTCATACAACATGAGACCAACCACTGCTGCAAAATCAAGAAATACAAGACTCAAGCACTAAGCAAAACTGACTGTTCGGAATTTAAAAAGCACAGTCCGGTACAACCGTTATCTTTCACAATGTACAAGTCGCCTACAACATATTAAAACTTGAACAAATTTTCAGTTTTGTATTATCTCAGCATTCCAGGCCAAGCAGATTTCTAAGGAGTTGGACTCATTTTATTTTGTGTACAAATTAGTTTTTAAATGCAACCGTTAATTTATTTACTGGCAGGATGAAATCTGAATTGCATTTGGAAACAGAAAATGAAGCTCTGAGCCCAGCATTACAATAGAGTTGCAGGGGCTCCCAAAGTTTTCCGTTGTCTAAAGTAGGAATTTTGAATGTGTTGATCAAACGCAGTTTCAAAGGAGAGGGAAACTGTGCTAGAGACGTAACCGTTCCGACAGACTGCCGCTCCATTTCACCTCAGATTCACTACATGTGTTTCAAAATCTAAACCGGAACGGAAGAACAGCCTTCGTGCTCCACTTCCGTACTAAAGAAACACTTGTTTCTTAGCTAGCTGTGGGTTTGGAAGGAAAAGTAGAGATGTGGACAAAAAACACTCAGTAAATAAATTGCTTTCCACAGCCTATGGAAATTGTTAGGGGCGTGTTTTCTACCCTTTGAGATTATCACCATTTTTTTCCGTATTAGTAACTGCTTTTATACTGCACAAAAAGAGTTTCTACAGAAAGCAAGATGGGACCTATTTTAGAAGAAAACTTGTCCTTGCAATAGCTTTGGAGCTGTCAGCGTACAGTATTTACCTTGCACAAAGTATTTAAAAATATGAACTCCGCAAAAATAAAAAAAGTGTTACTCTAGTTTCAAAGCATATTGTTTTCTATTTTTTCTTCTAGTTGGTATTACAGAATTTAATTTTTTTTTATTAATATGATGCTTCGAAATAACAGGTGACGGGAGTCAATATAAGTCTGTTTCTCTGCACGCACTTAAGCTTCAAGGAGACTGGATTTTCTTTAACGCCCCTGACTGTGGTCACCACAGCTACTACAACAACTTCCAGTAACGCCTACTTGCTTGAAAAGAAAGGCAACAGAGGTATGCAGTTCTTTGTAAAATTTTTATTCTGTTTCACTTACAAAAAAATTGACAAGCTTTGTTCCAACATCTTCCATTCAAAACTAAATAGAAGTAAATGCTTTACAATAAATGCAGTTTGACCTCTTTAATATACTGCGTTCATCGGGCCAGGTCCCTGGGGATGAGAGGCAAGGTAGATGTTGAAACAGTAATGGAGGTCTGTTAGCCACTGCTCTTGAACTTCACCACTCTTCAGTGTCTGGAAAGAAGGGGAAAAAAGGTAAAAACTCAGTTTCACCCACAGCACTTGCAAAGCTTCGCTTTGTTTCCACAGTTCATCAGGGGCGCTGTTAAAGGTACCAGATGGCCTTGTTCACCTGCACACAGTGACGTTATTCTTCTCGTGTATACATTTTAACACGCTATGGCTGTTAAAGCCGAAATAGTAAAGTGTTACTACTTGGTGCGCTAAGTTGGTGTTACATTATGCAGTGATGCAACTCACCAGATGTGAGTTCCTTACCCTTCTAGTGGCTTGCTTACTTTCCAATTCTGCAATTTATAGTCCATTAAAATGCAAATGAGCGTGGTTCTGCTAAAGCAAGAGCGCTCAATACCCCGGTCTGCAGGAGAACAGACGTAGCCCAACAGACCAACACAGCCCACGGTCCAGTAATTCACTCTCCTCAGCATTCATAAGCTGTTAGAAAACCCCAGCAACAACAAACACAACCCAGCCGCAGCGGAACAACACAAAAACTGGCTGAGGCGTTTTCAGCGCCAAAAGAAACCAACCACCTGTTGGTTCTCTGTTAGAGAACTTGCACGGTATCTCTTACACGTGCTTTCGCCACCACCGAGGTTACGTTTCTGGTAACGGGCCTTTGAAAAGCTACCAATGGATACGTGTGGCTTATCCAACGCCGTGGGACATACAAACTCTCTGCGCTAAAAACTAGCGAGAGCTTTGTCCAAAGGCAGTTTCAGATTTTTTTTCCTGAAGACAGAAGCAACTGTGATAGTCTCCAAACCACTGGAACATAGACACGTCAATAGAAACCCCGGGTTTTGCAATACTTGAAAGAGAAAGAATATATTTTGCACGGTACATATTTAAGAGAGTTTGTCTGATTTAATAACATCTTTGTACACCTATATACCCCTGCTCCAATCAACAGAAAAGAGTAGTTTCTTATTTTGGGAGAGCTCTCCCTCAGACAGGCTGGGTAGGTAATCCGCCCCCCGTGCGCTTTGGTAGGAAGCCAGCTGTCGTCCAGGGCGGCTGGACTGGGTGCAAGCTAGCCTTCAGAACTCTCTCGTCCGTGCAATGACCACCGGAGCTCGGACAAGTAGCAGCCTTCTACACGGCCCGGACTTCCAAGACAACTAAAAGCCTAATAATAACGAATAGCTTGTGGTTTGCTAAACATCCTTTCTTCGTGTTTGCAGTAATTTTTAAACCTTATATACCCTTGTAATCTGTGGGAGACAACAACAAGTTTCATACCATGATGTCCTTGATAATCTGTTGCACCAGAAATTCGTTAGTGATCATATGGCTCCTGAGCTGACCATGTTGCATTAGTAAGCGAAGCAACTGAGCAACAACGGGCAGTTCTTCCCGACAGATCCTGCTCACTTGCAGACTTTGCAGCATCAGTCTCAGTAATCGTGGCAGGAGTGCTAACGCAGAAATACACGATCCCCACAGCACATCCCTGAGAGGAAAAGAGAACAAAAATTGCAACGACTGAGGACATTTCAAGTATGCTTCTGTGAACTAGCCTCAGAGCTGCACAAGGAAACGTGCCTCTGAATTCAGTCGCGCTGACTGCCTTCACCATAATTACTGCCGAAGCAGAAAATTTGCGCCAGAAAATGCTAAACTTGAAAATATTCCAAAATTATGTACAGCACTGGAAAAAATTTAAAGGTCCTGCCCTGGAGCTACAAATGTTGCTGAAGCTCTTACACAGTGTGATTTCTGCTTGATGCAGCTGGGAAGAGGTTTTTGGTTCAGTCATTGTTCAGGTACACCCGAGTCTTTATTTAAGACTCAGAAGAAATCAGACAATGGAATCAGCTTTTTGTGATATGCAAGTCATTAAATGAAGCGAAGGAGGACACCGGCTTTAAAAACGCGTCTTAAAATTTAAGTAAGCTTTGAACAACTTTCCTGTATATATAACAGTTAGAGGAAAAATCTGAAGTTTAAACTCTTTAAAGACATTTCTGTTATACAGGTAAACAAACTTATTTAAATCTGGTATCTGTAGCTTTTGGTTTGTTTTTTTTTAATCAAATGGATTTGCAGTCTATAAAATGATGCCTGAGAAGTTTTGTTAAAGCTGAAATATCAAGTCGGTTAAGAGTACAAGCTTATAAAGCCAAATCCTTTGCATGTTGCTTTTCTATGTATCTAATAAAACTAAAGGCTAAAGCTTAATATTAAGGTATAAAGATCCACCTCTCTAAAGTCAGGATGGTTCTGACATCTAACTAGAACAATTTGAGATGAAACCTTCTTCAGTTATTGTTTTAAATAATTCCAGCTATCTTTGCAGCTCTTTTTCTTAAATCCAAGTACTGTTTTGAAGTAAGCAAAAGACAGACAGCAAAACAAATGGGGGGGGGGGGTGGGTATCCTTTCATTTTACATCTCTAAATACTTGTAAGTATAAAGGCAGAGACAATTAACATGGTAAGAAAAGCAGCATTACCTTTTCTGTACATGTTCTGCATCCTCTTTGTCTAAAGTTAGCAGAAAGTACAGAAGACTGTAACAACAAGAGGCTAAGAACTTGTGCAGGTTTTCACTGAGGATGCAAGCTTGATCCAAGAGCTTATTTATGGCACATAGAACAGATCCAGCTGTGCTATCGGGTATTACAACCAATCCAACCTGTATTCAAACAAAAAAACACAAGTTCATCGCTTTAGACACAAGTTTTTTTGCTGGTGTACAAGCATGTCTAGAGCTGAACGAATCTTTCATATCCTAACACATATTACTTTGTTCCTGTTCAAGTTCTACACGCTACTACATTTTTTCAAATCCCTGTTTTCCTAAGAAATTGTCACCCATACCAACAGCAGGTTAAACCGGCATCTTCATTCCATCCCCTCTAAATAAACAGTCATCTAAACCATATTTTAAAAAAAAACAAAAAAACCAAACACCACTGCTTCGAGCTTTGCTCTGAAAGATGGTGCGGGCACAAACAGAATCTTTTGGACAGAAGAGGCCTTTCCTTTTAAGCACATAGCATGGACAGAGCAGCCCTTCCATGGCTTGAAACAGCAGCGAGCAGTCCCTGAGGTAGAAGGAAGCTCGGGTTTACTCTCCCGAAGGAAAAGCTTCTACGGGATTGCCATGGGGGTGAGTCTCCTGAGAAATCCCACAGGCTCCACAGGAATGAGAGCATTATGAGCCCAGTTAAATTAAAGCTAAGGAAACATATGGTGGGCCCACAGCTGGGGTGGTACTCTGCTGCTGTTAAAATGAGAACATCATCTTGAGTAAGGATTTTATGGGCATGATAAATAATTTAGAAAAAATATTTTGGGGGTAGAGGCAGCGAATTAGAAAGCAGTTTAAATTTCAAAGTTCTATTGAGTAACTGTCCTAGATTTTTGTCCTGTAAAGCCATTTAAAAAAATTCATGCATTGCTAATGTGGCACCATTTATCTTATTAAAAAAACTAATTTAAGGAGTTTTAGAGCAGCCTAATTTGCTCACCTGCAAGTACATTGTTTTAAGCTGACAGAGGCAGTTGGTTCACTTCACAAGGTCAGCTGTTTCTTTTAAAAACGTTTAGAAAAAGATCAATAAAGTACAAGCTACAGAAATGTGGAATGTATTTCATTGGTATGATTACTCATGAGAGGGAAAAGCTAAAGAACAGTGACGGGTTCAAACTTTGAAATACTTCCAATGTAAGACACTAGGTGTATTTCAAGGCCACGAGCACAGATCGCCGTCGTACGCTGACCCCGCACCAGCCAGCTGCAGAGGTAGGAGACGGATGGCGTTCCTGCGTGACAGGAGATGGACCGCAACTGTCCCCAAGACCCTGCTGAATACTACAGGACATCGAGGCACTAAATAATAAAAACTAGTAACGATGTTCCTGACCAACCCCAAATAGGAAATAATGATAGTGAGCTAGACGGATGTAGAAGAAAAAAGAAGCATATAAAGAAGCATCCTGAAGATCAAATTAGCCAACACTGCTGATGAAACGCACCAGTCAGCCAGCCCGGAAGATGATGTGGACACAGACATTTCAATTTATACAAATTCAGTAGATGAGACTGCTCAAGTAAGTTCCCATATAGGATGTTGCTTACACGGTGCCTTTCTTCCCTGCCCATCATGCAGTCAGAGACCTTGGGCAGCAGTCTAATCAGCTATAAAAATCCACTTAACTGTTTACTCTCAAAGAGACGGTGTAGGAGAACACATAAGCTGATTTAAAAATTGTGATTTAAGTCAACACCTACCCCCAAAAATCCAGACTACAGTTACAGGTAAGCCACTCCTACGGAAGCTTTCGTCTTAGCGGTTTTTCAGTAGGCCTCCACCCATACAGGGAACTGCGGATACTTGTTAGATCACAGAACCATCTCGAGAGGGGACAGGCAGGTCCTCCCTCTCGGCAGGCAGCATCGCAGGGAACTGCAAATTCTGTCCCTGACAGTTCTGTTACCCAGCTCTGGCCTTGCCATTGCCATCCTCAGCTCAGGGCGTGTTCAGGATTAGAAGGAGAAGACAGACTGTAAACCTCATCTAGAGCTGCTAGTCTCTGTTTTGAAAAGCAAACCAAACCAAGACACCTTTCATTTGCGGCTGGCCTGGCTTGAAAACAAGCTGAACTATTCATAAATCGGAACAAAAAAATCCATGTAAGTTCGGATACCAACAGTTATTAGATTTTTTTTTTTTTTAAAACTCTGCTTATCTTGTTGAAAATTTTTGCAAATGTTGAAATTATGCATGAAATACATGGAATAAGTGGATTTGAGGGTTAATGAGACCATTACAAAATTTATCACAAAGAAGCTAACATAGAAGACAAAATGGTACTTACCAGGTATTTACAGATGCCAGTCTGGAGAATGTCAAAACACTGACTTTGTGAAGGTACAGTGGACAAGCTGTGACAGATCATCTGTTTAAATAAAACAAAGTTATATTTGAGTACTCTAATGCAACCGGCAACCATTCACTGTGTAGTCATACTTTGCTGACAGACCTAAATACAAAGTACCTACGGGGACACATAGCAGCTTGTCTCAAAGTACTGATTCTTTACAGTGTATAGGAGTAACATAGCCAACATGAATTGTTCAGTGTTTAAAGAGATGACGGCCTAGACCGTTAGGTTTTCTGGCAGTGGCTTTCTTTGTTTTACCTGTGTTATAGAAGTAGAAGGCCAAAAATGTTCTATCCAGCTACAGTGCCACGCCAAGCCTCCACATGCCTTTCCTCAGAGCTGAAGAATTTCAGAAAACAACTTCCCAAATAACTTTATCAAGCACGAAACAGAAGAATCACAATCAAACAGGAGAGAAAAATAATATAACAAAAGAAGAAAGTAGCAAAGATCCATTTACACTTCTACGCCACCGAAAATATCACGTTCAATGATGATACGAAATGTGATACTACAATGGGAAATCTTGTTTTATGAACTGCCAAACACTTTCTGGTGCTTATAGAATCAGGCACTAGCAAACTGTTAGCTGCCCAGAGGCATGACGGAAAGAAGTTTAAAAAAAAAAAGTGAACTGAAGACTCAGATCTTCATTTTTTAAGTAAAGAACATATGAGTGAGAATGGCCAGGTTGAGGGGGGTGGGGAGAAAAGAGAAAAAAAAAAAAAAAAAAAAAAAGAGTTGACCAAGACCCCATGAAATGCTATATAGCCCCTGGATAGGATAAAGAAACCAGAGCTCTAGTAGATCTGCTAGCAAGCTGTACTACAACCCTTGGCAGACGGCTTTCTCTATTCCTCTTTTCCTTCCCATCTATTCCAATAATTTGCAAACCAGTCAGAGAGCTGGGATGGCCTCCCTCTGTTTACATTTGTTGCTTATCCCACCAGTGTCAACTGAAGCCTCCAGAAAGCAAGGCGCCCAGCCCGAGTGCGTTACGAGACCATTAGAAGCCATGACGTCCTGCTAAGCACAAAGAAGATGAAAGAACCAATACAAGAGGAATGAAATCTCCTGTTTGTGCTTAAGGGAATCAGAAAGAGAACAGCAAGATCAGACGTTTGAGGGAGGGAAGAGTTTAAGCCCCTGAGTTTTACAAATATCTCGACTAAGCAAAAACCATTCCGCTAAGAAAGAGATAAAGAAAACTTTCACGGAATGATCCGACTTGAGGGATTAAATTCTGTGATAGTGTCCTGGTTTTGAGACTTAAGTTGAATCACGGCAGGTCAAGACACTTGAACAAGAGATAATGACAAAATAGAAAACATCGCCCATATTGTGTCAAAAATAATAGTCCACAATATTTCCAGCTGAAGAGAGACCCCAAGGAAAGGAAAGGTTAGGAAAAGAACCGTTAGCTCAAGGTCCTGTGGTATGAAAACTCAGTCCTAAGTCTTCTGGATGCCAGTGGTGGTTTAATCAGAAATGGCCAAGCAGTATCAGTTGTGGTGATAGAAAAGTGTGCTCGGCTTCTTTCAAAGTTACATGCCACACATGCTTTTAGCCCTGCTTAACCTGGCCAAATTCAGGAGATCCTTAACACATCTGCTTGATGGAACATAATACTGTCAGGACATTGCTCATGTTCATCAGTAGGACAGGTGTAATCGTGCAAGTATTTTGTTTGACTAGTGGGACTATTTAAAAGACAGGTTTATAGATACTCTTGCACTGAATACCCTTATTTTTGATACTATACCTTTATTTAATAATGAAAAAATACTATTAAAACTGTGTACTCCATCCTAGATATGGCAGTGCTTCTGTACACTGCAATTTTAAAGTGATAAAATATGAAGTACTCTGGAATATTCCCAAGAAACGCACTCAAAACATTTGCATATTAGCAGTGTCAAGGAATAAAGTCAAGCTGAGACAGAGGTTACTACTGGGGATTGTCATGTCAAGGACGAACTCTGATGCCCATCTGACTGAATATTTTAATGAGTAACACTTACATAAAAGGTAAAGCTACATTGATGAAATCTGTCGGCTGACAGCTCAAAGTTGAAAAACACTGCCATGACAGGAGGACTGGACTAACCTATAGAAAAGATCGCATGGGTTTGATGAATAACAGATACTGAAAAAACTCGGTGAAACAAAAGTGGCAGGTCATGCGCTTGGAGACTAATAAAAAAACTTCTGCATGCAGCTAGGAGTTTTAACCGTTGGAAATGAGGAGAAAATTCTGTGCGTAACAACTGACCGCAAGATGGTTGCGATACAACCACGGAACAGGCCAATGTCACTTTAGGATGGAAAAATAACAATAATCACAATAGAAGTGATCAGATAGAGTGATCGTCTGTTCAATACTACTCTAAGACCCTACTTAGACCATTTCTGACATACTGTGCAAAACAGGAGTCACTCATTTTCAAGAAAGGTAAATTCAAACTGAACAGGCACAGAAAAATGGCACAGCTATCCTGTCTGACAGGTGTCGATGGAAGAACTTAACCCACCGAGGCTGGCAAAACTATACCTGAGAAAGGATACTATTGTCACTTACAAACACAGCAAAGAGCTGGAAATTCAGAAGGATTATTATGAAAGGGGAAATGCAGGAGACATCTGTTGCTCGTAAGACAGAGCTCAGGAAGTTTACAAACGGGGTATGCCGTATGCTTGTGAGTACGCCACTAGACACGGTAAGCTAGGGAGATTCCTCCTAATTCAATACATACCCACACGAGGTCAACAAATTAAAGACCTTGAAGGCAAATCCACCAGGCCCACACCAAGCAAACTAAGATTTTATTAATAAAGCCATCATTAACATTTCGCCCCTAGGACTACGCCCCTAGAACAGGCCTACCAGTCCACCGAGGTTCTCCCTGAGATGAGAAACCGCAGGAGCATTTCATAACAGGTATAATTCACCGACACTCGGGCACCATACCATTCAAGAGCAGCATACTTGCTCAGAAGGGTGGTGGTAAAGCGCATTGGCAAGTCTGGTTTTCAACCTTTTAGATCTTTCTGACCCTCAAAACAGCACAACCATTCCCTACATCCAGTTCTATTTTCCTACTATTCAGTGGGAGTGGCAATCCTTTCCAATTCCATAAATTAAATCCTGCTTGAAATGGCTTTCATAACAAATGCCTGTTATAAAAAGTGAAACTGAAACGTTATTAGACATGGAAATGAAAAGCAAAGAAAACGTAATTATCACATGAAAATTAGTATTTTTCCTGACAATTTTCCTTAGGCAAGGGTTTGCATGATGTTTAATTTCCATAATAAAATGTCACAGCTGATTCATTATTTTACATTTGATTAGCATTTATCACATTTTTGGTGCATTCTTAGATTGGTTTTGGACTGAAGCCAGAGTAGTTTTGTTGCAGAGTATTACTGAAGTGAACGGACAGAGAATGAGCATTTCTGATCATAGGGGGGTTTTATACCTTTTTGAGACAAGTGTTTTATAACAGGTTTGGTTTGGGTTTAGAGGTTTGGGCTTTGTTTTTTTTTTCTTTTTCTTTTTAATTTTGTTTGAATAGCCACTTGAGTAAATTAAGCCAAAGAAAAGCGTTCTCTTAAACACGGGGATTAACTGTTAGAGTTATGCAGCAAATACTACAGGCTTCAAAATCCGTTGGCAGCTTTTCAAACCAAACCTTCTTGATCAGACAAGCCCAACTACCCATCACACTAATGAGCCACACAACTACAACAGCAGGCTCCCTACTAGTGCTTCAGGAAAATGTTACTACACAGGCCTCCTTGCCTGCCACACTGAAGACATACTCCAAATGGAGCTAAAACGGGGGCGGGGGGAAGGCTGGGAAGGCCACCTAGGACAACTCCCTGGGCTTTCTGGAGATCCTGACACCATGGAGTATTTTACTCTAGTCTTCAACTGGATGAGTTAAAAGCATTTTTGCTGCTGACAGTCAACCTGACTGACTCTTAATCCAATCTGAAACAGGCTCTTCATAGCCCTAATGTACAATCAGAGGAATCTATCAGTTTAATATTGCTTATCCGTAAGATGCTCTCCACTCCAAAAGGCAGAGTTGGGAGGAACCGAGGAAGTCCAGTCTCGATCTGAGCCCTCATGGCAACAGGCACACACACAAATGATGAACTGAGAGTACCGTTTTGTTCATTATTTAACTGTTCCCACTCCCTAAATCACTCTGTGCTTCCCATAACGTGATAGATTCCTGACTCAAAAAGCTTTAAGGGAAATACTTTATCAGGAACTCTCCAGCGGAAATCTGCATATAATTTCAAGTTTAATCATGCTGCGAAGTACTCTCAAAAAAAAAAAAAAAAACTCACCTTCCTCTGAAGACACGCACAAGCGTGAGCACAGAGAGGAACCAAGCAAGCAGAAAAAATAACGGATCAAGTATTTTAGCGAGCCACTATGTGGAGTCAGACCGAAGACAATTCAGACTCCAAGAAAGTGATTTTATCAAAAAAGAAAGTTGGCACACACCAAACACTATATCCTAATGTGAACTTTAAAATATATTTTTCAATTCACATTGACATCCACCTCAAACACGGGTAACTAAAATGTAACAGGCTGTTCTGCAGTCAATTCCCAAGCCCTTGTGAAATGACTGTTTCGAGCGGGACTCTTATCCAGTGTAACACGTTACTGCAGAGCGTAGAAAACAAGAAGTTTTCAGGTGATGGGGCAGGCAATGAAGCTTGTCATCTGAAGCTTGGCCAGCTTCCCCCGAAGCACCCTAGCTTATCAGGCAGTGTACTCCCTTGACAGGTGCTGCTTCTCCTTCTGAAATAAATTGATTTGACAGGGCAATATTAACAGTGCCCTGAGTTGTTGAGAAAGCTGTGTACAACAAGAGATCTTTGTTCGTCTGCCTTGGCTAAGCTCACAGGGGTGGATGTGAAAGGTATTCCTGATTCAGTGACTCCAGAAAAAAAGAAAAAACAACACAAAAAAAACCCACAACAAAACCCCCACACAATCACAATAAAACAAAACCTAGGTTAAAGAAAAAAAAAGCCAAGAAGAAGGAACTGAGTCGGCAGGAGAACAATACATAGGCGGGCAACAGGGGGAAAAAAAACACTATGGGGCTAATTTTACATACCGGATAGCAAAACAGGAAGGCAGAAACTTGTTTAAGAATTACAAATGCTTAAGAACATGTATCGTGTTCCGCATCTTGACGGAGTATGTATTTCCAAAGACTTAGGATTATGAAACACAGTTAATTGCTGGATGGGAAACAGAGTAACTACAGCATGCAAACTTATCTTGCAAATCTGTTGAACTGTAGCCACTGCCTATACGCAGATTCCTAGGCCGCGCGCACAGTCTGATGCTAAACCTGTATTAAAAGTCGACCAAACCAAGTGAAGTTATCTTTATTTGCCACTGGACACAAATACACGGGCGACAATCACCACTGCTCACCTACTGCGCAACACTTTGATCACGCGTTTAAATCTTAGGTACCAGCAAGATACGGTGCCAGGAGGCAGAGAACTATGGGCTAGAGACAGTCCTGCTGTCTCACTAAGTGACGAGCACTTCTGAAAATATTATTCTGTTGCAGGCAAAACCAGGTTTTATGCTCCACAGCTAATGTGCTATCCAGGAGGAGACAAAGCCGTACCTGAAAAAGAGCACAGGTCTGGTTCTCTTCTCAGAGCCACCTTACTAACAAAATTTGAAGCAAGGACACCATGAAATAGCTCTGCTACCCAAGGAGCTTTTGTTTCATCCTCTTGCAGCCATAATAAGCCCCCCTTTCACAGCTCTGCAGCTTCCTCGCAGCTAAAAACGTCACCACGGCCGATTCCTCCTGCCAGACCACACGCGGGACAGTCAAAGGAACGTCTGACGTGCAAGTCTCCAAATTCACCTGCCTGCCCCCTCGCCAAACAAAAGGACTTGAAAACACAGAAAACCCTACACTTAGGAAACTAGCTCTTGTCCCACAAAGCCTGTCTTTTTAAGCAAATTTAGTTCAGGTATCACAAACCAGGATGTGAATTTATAGCGTAATCCACAGCGACTGTGGAGATGTTAATTCACGTTAGTTACGTGCAGTAACTGTGAGCTCCCAGCTATAAAACGTCACAAGATACACTGGAAGCTTAAGATGCAGGCACGATGGAGCACTGGCCCGAAGATCGAGTTAGGTTTTTTGGGGGGTTGTGTTTTGGTGTTTGGGTTTTATAGGGTTTTTTTGGTTGTTTGGTTTTTAAGTTTTCTATCTTAAGAAAATGATGGAAGAGACCTCTGAAAAAAAGAGCTTTGTTCATTTTTGGAGGCATTACATTTATTTACATAATTTCTCTTTTGTTTCTTTGGAATTTGCGTTACTTTTCAAAAAACAAACCCCATTATTTTCATTTCTGAACATTAAACTTGGATAGGATGTAGTTTTCCAAAACACTAATGGGCTTATACAGAATTCTTTTATCCTCCTTTAACAGGGTAAAAACTATAGCGTGTTTCTGGTTCAGAAGGGTTACTTTTCACCCTCAGCTGCTTTTTCTCCCCAATGTAACTCTAATCTGAAAATCTCAATAAAGACCGCAAGTTGAAATCTTACAGGAACTTCAACTCAAAATTTTTTGAAGTGCTAATCTCTGCTTAAAGTTAAGCTTCAGCACCGCAACACCACCTTTTACTTCTCAAGACAAAACGTCCTTGCAGGACTTTTAATTTACATGCATTGACTTGCTATCTTTAATGATTTGCCATGATTTTCCATAGCGTATCAGAGCAGATCCAGCCTTCCCAACTCTATTTCACTTATAAGACTTCTCTGCTTGTGACACAAATTAGTATATTACATTATACGCATCTCAAGGTTTTTGAATTCAAGACTGCTCTTAAAAGCAGCTGGCCTTCCCTAGTGTTTGCTCTTAAACGTTTTAAACGTTGCGTATTTTATTTCAAGTCAGTTATGTGCTCGATACAACTCTAGAATCTCGACTTCAAGCAGAACTTTTGAATTATTGTTTGCTTTCCCCCTCCAAAATGTTCAAGTGTCATAAACATCAAATATTACAACAACAGAAATTATCATGTATACACTGTTACCTTGTTAAACTGTTCATTCCTGTTGGCACTATTTCGTTCAATAGTAGCCAAGCAATTCAATTACAGGGGAGCGAACAATATTACGGACAAACACTATAGGCACAGTTAAAATGAACAAAGACTGAAGCCTCTTCCCTAAGGCTGCAACCATTTATTCCGGAGCCCCATCTATTTCAGCTACAGGGGTATGATTTTAAATTATTGGCTTTAATAAGGCAGAAGTCATTTTAAGTAGAAGTTGCTCCAGAAAATGAACAAAGATTTCCACATTTAACATATCTTTTAGACAGAATATGACGATTAACCTTTACAGCTATGCAAAATGGCATTTAAAGGGACACTTTTACTTAAGCATTGCTCCTTCAGTGAAAATCACCCATTACCTAAAAGCTCACACAATAACATGGTTTCAGATTTCCACTATACCAATTAGCACTCTCTAGACAAAAAAAGTTACAAACAGTATCCACCTCAAAACAGTTTTTGTTATAAACCACTGAGAAGCATTAACTCCTATTAGAAGTGCATTTGTTTGGCCTTTTCACCAATTACGGTTAGACACATGCTACTAACTGCACTGGTTGTATTATAACACACTCCAGAAGTCCAAACTGCCATTTGAAAATGCCTCAAGTTATTCTTTTCCTTTACACAACCTGCTCTTTCTCCAGAGGCACACCTTTTCTCCTTCTGCATCTCTGGTATGTATATGTTATACATTAAATTCCCTCTTACAGTTCATTACCATTAGAAACACACACCACTCACTGGCACGGTACAGCTAGATAGTGACGGAAAGCTGGGACTGTGTTCAATCCAGAGGAAGGCAAAGTCGAGCAGCAAGCAATCAAGCCAACGAGCTGTGCCCTCCTACATGTTCACGCCTGGGACCCTTCATCCCTTTCCCTTCCCCTTCCGTTTCCTTAGCACCACAACCCCAGCTCCTCCTGCCTCGCAACCCTGATACCCCCGCAGGCCAAGCCACAGCATCTGCTGAGCCTGGTCCAGAGCGATGCACGTGCAGGCTGGCCAGCTGGCTGCTGCCAAGCAGCACGCAGAAACCAAGCTATAAACTGCCTTGTGCTAATCTGGAGTCTTTTTCTCTTCCACCTGCTTATTTCCATAAAACTTACACGCCACTAGTATTTGCAACTTTATTCTTTTCGCAGAGAGCCAAAAACTAGCCAATGGTTTAGACAAAAACTAGTGGTGGAAGAGAAGAAAGAAGAGAATGAATGCACTAATAATAATCCGATCACTAGTTGCATTTATTCATAGGAAACCAGGCTGTCGAATCGTAACTGCATCAGTTCCTTATTTACTTTCATCCACAATAAAGTACTTTTCCGTTATGAGGGAAACCTGAATTACAACTACACAATGAGAACTCTTTTAAATGAACAATTCTCAACATAGAGGCCTGAATGCTGCCTGCTCTGCAGCCAACAGAGGGCTGCTCTCACTTACTGGGTATTTCAAATTACTACAAGTATTTTGCTTAACGTTACAGCATCGCCATCAACTTCATTATCCAGCAAGGGAAAGCACGAAAGATTCATCATTCAGAAGCCGTGCCACTCAATTCCACCAAAAGTGTGACTCAAGCTGGGTTTTATTATTTCCTGGAGCACTTCTTTATTTAAAGAAAATAATTTTCTGTCACAGCTAAAAGTATTTTGATTCCGAAATTGCATCATACCTTGAACTATGTCCACTTGGAAGAAAGTTGTCTCCAAACCTACCTTCCTGAAACTCAATGCACATAGAGCTGTCATATCACGCTGTCTTTCAAGACATCCTAGAAAAGCCTCATGATTTGTCGGCAGTTTTCTTCTCCCCAGAGGCTGTAGATCGGGGGTGGGGGGTGGGTGTGTGTGTGTGTGTGTTGCTGTTTGGTTTATTTTCTTTTGAGAGGAGAGCAGCTTGTTCAATACCTGGTGGAAACTACTTGCTCTACAAAAAGTATTCCTGTGCAACTTTTGGCAAATCTTGAACTGAAAGGTTTTTCCCAAGCCAGGATTTTTCCTTTTTTTTTTTTTTTTTTTTTTTCCCCTCCTCTTTTATTTAAGATGGTCCAGCCTCCAAATCCCAAAGTTTTTATGGACTCCAGTCCCCGGAATGTTTTCTTTACAAATTGAACATGAAATAGAGTATGGGTCAACATGTTCGAGGTTGGAGAGTGGTACTCAACAAGGAAAAGAGAAAACTTAATGAACACAGCACTGTATAAGATATTTAAACACAGAGAAAACGGCCATCTAAAAGCGTAAACATCTGATTTTTTTTTTAAGTGGACATCCACTGCTCTCCCCTCACCCACCAAGCTAGTCACCTTGTTGCAGAAAGCCCACAGGTTGGTCGAGCACAATCTGCCCTTCATAAATCCTTGCTGAATATTCCTGATCACATCCTAGGTGTACCCAATATAACCCAGTTTACTAGAAACTTTCTCTCCACAATCATGAAGACGCTTATGAGGAAAAGCCTCCACTCTCCTTCTCAAGTTCAGAGTTGTAAGCGGCAGTTCAGAACTCCCTTTGATTCAGAGTCTACAAAATGAGGTAGGTCTAGAAGGTCTCAGCGCTCTTCACACACAGATTTTTTGATGCGTGGGATTTTTGTTCCCATTCTCTCTTTCATAACTTAAATCTCCAGAAAAGGCTTCAGGCTGACACCTAACTGCAGAAATAGCACAATGCTCCATAGGATGTCCAAACCCTCTTTCATTACTAACCAAGGATATCCAGCTCTTTGCCTAATGACTGCCATCTGTTTCTGAGAACCTGAGAGAGCACCTTGTATCTTTCCCAGGAAAAGGTACTTAACAAAAGCAAGTCTCAAATTTCTGAAAAGTAAAAGCTCTCCTTGATGGCACCAAAACACTGAAAAGATTGTGGCAGAAGAAGTAAATCAAACTTGCAACCAGGAACCTGAGGCACAAACAAGGTATCTACAATCAAACTACTTCACCTTCCCCAAGTGAAAACATTCTTACTGTGTGGTTTCTCACCCAACTTTGACAGATTTGCGGAAGAGAAGCAAAAAGAGGAAGGAAAGAGGACACGAGGGGTGGCATTTTCAGAAGCAGGTAAAGCATATATAGATCCTTCAGATGTATGGGATTATGCCAACCCTTTGAGAAACACTTGAAAGTAATCTCCCTGGTGCATTCACAGAGGAACAATCCTGTGTTCTGTACAGGACAGGGAGAGAAAACATTCTAGTCTTTCAATATTGGAGAAAGGTGTTTTGGTGAGACAACACATCACTACTACCCAGAAGAGACAAAGTGAAAAAACTTAGGAAGAAAGTTTAGCTGCTCCACAGGCCAACTGACCGAAGGCAGGACATCTGAAGATATGTGTCACTCATGGTACCAAATAACAACTTTGCTTAAAATACTACTCAGTACATAACAGCACACATGCAGTATATGCCTCGGACTATCATTAGTTTCATTAGTTTCAGTAGATTATGACTTAAACTTCATGATTTGGAAGAGCAAAACCTACTGTACTGCTCTCTCGAATCACAAAGATTGCCATGAAAACGCAGAACAAATCATACAACTAAAAACTTCTGTTACACTCTTCTTTCTGTATTCATGACAGAGATTTCAGAAATACTGTCAAATTGGCATGTCATTAAAACATGATTTCACACCTTAAAGTGGTTTATGGTGGGCTAAGCAACAAAAAGAGTTTGAGCCAGAATGAAAACTAATATGCACTTGTTCTGAATAAAATCGGGTGGCTCAGATCCCTTTAGAACCAGCAATAAAATTAAACTTTCAGTTCTTATGATCTTATGAGCAGGAACCAAATTCACAGTGAAGTTTCTAATCCCAGTAAATTTTGATTAAATAAGCATCAGAAGTTATTCTAAATAACCACCAATGCCAACTTAATATTACTTCCAAGTTAAAATCTCACTTAATGCAAGTGCTTTTTAATTAACAGTGGAATTTACTGTCAAAGACAACTCTTCATAATTAGTATTTTTACAATTAATTTATTTTTGAAAGCCAAAACATATTGCTGGTCTTAATCTTATTAGTGTTTAAGAATCTTCCACCAAGGCTTCTACCCATTTTTTCCATGAGTATTGTTTTGCATACTATGTGCCTGAACATTCACCTTCTCAAGCAGCTTCCTTCAAAATATCATCTGATGGCTATAGAAAAACATTGGCTGCTCAACAGCTATTATATTTTTTCATTCCTTTTTCAACTAAACTCACAACAAGATTTAGGCATCTGCGGAAAAGGGATGGAGAGCACTCGGAGTTTGTATGCTGTCATTTAGAATTAGTGTTGATGTATTACCTCTGTCACAGCCCAGTGGTGTAAAAACTGGTCCAGATCAGTTAGGTAAAGACGGACAGGTGAAAGCTGTGTCTGGCTAATGTGTGGCTTTCCTCTAATGCCCTGGAGACTAGTCAACTCCTCTCTTGAAAACCCTAGAGAAAAAGAAGCAATACAACAGTATCACGAAACAAGCCAAGCACTGTTCTACTTCAACAGCATCACTGACAAAAACTGTCTTTTAAATTATGTCTGCGTAACATTTTTTTGTTAAAAGCTCTTGCTTGGTATTTTAAATTACGTATATCAAAATACAAATTCTGACTTCTGAAAGAAAACAAAAATATTGAAAAATTGATGGCATAGCCATTTAAACTATAATGTGGTATAAAAACTGTAAGGCGCCCACCTTATGCTGCTATTTTCAAGGTGTGTATCTTTACAAAATGAAAAAACCCACAGGTATAATACAAGACAGTTCACTATGTGTTCACAGTACTCAGTAACCTTCTAACATAACCTCAGGGTTTAAAAAAAAAAAATCAGAATCATTTGGCTAATTATTTCTAGCCAGGTATTAGATGTTTTAGTAAAACAGGACTACTGCTCCAAAACCAGCCACTTCGGTTTTGCTTTTGTTTTCTCAGTTATCAGTACAACGCTCTCTTCACTGTTTTAGGAAAAAAAAAGGTAATTTTTCAAAGCAAAGTAGCTGAACATTATGAATGACTGAGGTGATAAAGAAAAGACACATTCTTTTTACCACAGGATAAGTTACTGGAAAATATTTCTCAAAAATATTATGCCATTTGAACCACTGTAATTTCCCAAAGTTGCATCACCCCAGAATACAACTATTTTTATATCTAAGTAAGAATATAGTAGCAGAAGTAACTGCTCACATGCTGACCCTGGGCAGCTCACTTCAACGTACTTTGATTACTTTATTCTGATGGAATGTTTTTAATAGCGTAAGCATGTCCACAGGAAATCCCAGAGGCACTCATTTGTATTGTTACGAGCCAATAAAAGGCATTGACTTAAATCTAGAAAAAAATTCTTGTTCAAGTCATATGCTGAATTTAGGTTTTCCTCATACTTCCCAAAGAAAGTTGCCAGAATGAAGAAAATATATGCAAATATTCAGCCTAAATGGCAATTCAAGTGTAAAAATAGGGTGTCAAAAATCAGATCAAGAGGGGAAAAAAAAAAAAAAAAAAAAAAAGAGCATCTCAAAAAAAATAAGTAACAAGTTTAGAATTACTTTCAGGAAGTACTTAGTATACCATTTATTCTAAATTAAAATCCAGCAATTGACTATCAAAACAAATTTCATTTTGTTAATTCTGAATTATGACATTCACATGGATTACCTATAAGGGTTGAAAACAAGAAGCTGAAATAGTCCACATCATTCACTGAATTATCCTGCACTTGGCACTTCCAGCCTGCAAAGGATGATCTACACAAAACCAATAGCAGATAGTTTATTAAAAGCCATATAATTAAGAATTCACAACCTACCTCCACAATACAATCAATTAGCATGACTAAACTGTTAATTTTAGCATTCCTGTTTCTAACTGCTGTCGTTAGAGTAGCATTTAAAATAGCTTCAAAACCAGAACTCACTCTTTTCAAGACAAGTAACATTGAACTTTGTATAGGCTTAGGTTGTTGATTAAATTACTGAGATAGCAACTTTTCATAAATACAGGTATAACCTTTAATATAGTGATGACAGCCAACATACAGTAAATTAAATTAGTTTTATTTCCCTTATTTGGTAAAAGTCATTATGTTACAAAGTTGAGCTGTATTTTTCATTATCTCCACTAGTTTTGATACAGCTCTTTACATTAACAGTAGATCCCATTTAAAAGCAGTTTCAGTGTCTATTTTAAGCTACTGAACGCAGAACTAAATTAAAAACTTCCTTTGAGATTTAGAACATATAAAGGAGCAACACGCAAAGACAGGAGCAAATCCCTTCTCAAAGCTGCCTGACGCTTCCCTTTTTAGGGGCAATCTGTAAGAAGTGGTACACCAGCCTACTTTTGTTTCTCAAATTAGAAGCCATGTGCGCTTGCGGAAACTCGGAGCAAACAGACACCACCGATCACCTAACGGTAACACCTTGCCCCTGTATCGGTGCAGAACCAAGAGAAAGCCAGGAGCTGGGAACAAGTACATCTCACACGTGCTTTCTTCAAAAGGCTGCAGCTCAGACCTACATCACGTTATGCAAAATGCGTATTATTCAAATTTACTTGTATGCTGCTCTTGGCACCTGCGCTGCGGACTATGGATCTTTGCTGTAAGAGATTGCTGCTTTCTGCTCTTACAGTCTTGCGAAATTTCAGAACTTCTGAATGCAGTTTTCCAAGCCAACTATCTGCCTCGGATCACTTTTTTCCTAATTTCTCTTCGCTAACAGCCAAAATGGCTTAGCTCATGGGTAACAAAATTCTGGAAAGCTTGTTTTTCAGAAATTTTTTACAGCTCCATGTTTCGGGAGCAAAAAATATCAAATTTGGAATAACTTTGTGCCAGGCATGTACGTTTTGCCACCCCATGAAAATCCATCCACAATATTTCAGCATCCACAAAAATGACAGCTAGAATATGCACGTGTCTGGAGCACCTCAAAAAGAAAAGGGCGGGGGGGGGGAAAGGAATTTCAGAATTTCTTTAATGTAAAGAAAAAATTCAGGATTTAATCAGACTACCATGTAGGATAATGAATTCTAGGGGAAAAAAAAAAAAAAGAACAGAAAAGGAAATCACGGCTAGGTGAGAGAGAACAAAGAAAGGCTTTATGAAATAAAGCTCCCACTTCACATTGTATGCTTAATGGCAAATCCTTATTTCCAGGCATATTTCAGGCAACCTAGTGACTTTGTGGTGCAGGCAGCTCTGCATGGTCCCTTCTATTCCCTAGGAGGACTTCGGTCTTCCTCTGAGGCCTGGCTCACGGCTTCCTTTTCTTAACTTGCAGTCTCCTCAATCTCTCTGCATTCACAAGGCTGCCACTTGGCTGGCAACACTGAGCTCTCCAGAGACAAACCCCTTGGCCATGGCCAGTAGTCTTCTCCCAGGAGAAGGAAGAATTTCCTCCCTCCTCCCAAGGGAGTCCCAGTCCAATTCATTACAGCATCTGAGAGATTTCACACATATTCAACTAAATCAGCAAGAGGTCTTAGAACTTATTTCCCCAGAGATTCTACCTAAGGTGAATATTCACACTAGAATTAGGATCCATATACCAGAAGAGAGAATGAAGCCTATGTCCTGTTCAGCACAGGGGAAGAAGCTGCCTGAATCCAAGGCAGAGGGACCGAGAGTCAGACTTGAGATCACTCCTTATACCAAAATAAGCATTGAGGAGCATGAAGAGAGATTCAGGATAATTTAGGACTTACTGGACACAGAAATCCAAACTGTGATGCAATCACTGAGCAAAATGGTGGGAATGCAAGAGGTTGGAAGAGATACATCAGATGACAAGCTGCAAAGGGAATCGGGGAAATGTGAAAATAAAAAAATCTTGGGCAGGAAGACAGAAAACATGGAAAGAACTTGTGATAAGCCCAACTTCAGGGAGTAGAGACTTGCATGACAAAGCTAGTCAGAGTCTGGTTTAAAATAATATGAAGTATAAAAATATTTTTCCATGCAACTGTTACCAGATGTGTCAAATTCCTCATAACAGGACGAGTGAATGCGAGAATTCTACATGAACTCCAGAAGAGACTGAAGAAAAACTCAGATTCACTGCTAGTAACCACATAAACTGCAATAGGTTCAGGAGATCCCTCAAAAATGATTCTGAAGCTCATTGCTAAAAGTCTGGAAATTTTTCACACACTTCAGCAGTTTTCATTTTCCACCCACATTTGACTATCTGCACACTTGCAAAACAGGACACGCATTTTAAGCATCCTAACAGCATGCCAAGCAAAGTGTGACAGAGGTAGACATAAGAGGAAGCAGAGAGGATCGCTGCTGTTCTGCCCCGGGAACATGGAGGCAGTGTAAGACACAAACCCTTGACAGAGCTATTAAATGGTTTCAAGACTCACCTGTAAGCAGAGCTACACTGAGACACGCATACACAAAACCAAGATTTCCAAATTCAGTTGCAGTTTACTTTTTTAAAAAAGTGAAATCTATTACACACATGAAAGAAGCCTCAATGTTAAAAGAGCATTAAGGTTAAAAATGATGTAGCATTCAATTTAGAAAGTGACAGAGGAAGTTGCCTATAATCTTCAGCTTGGCCTCTTTGTGCATATGCCTTAGAGTATGATAATGTTAGATGTCATATTTTTGCTTAAAAAAAAAATCTATACCTCGTTCAAATCATGGATGAATGGATCGATCAGGATTATGCAATGAAGGACAACACAGCCTGACCTGTTCCTGCCTTATTTATTGCATCATCTACAACATGCACAGCATATGAGGCATGAGATGGTTAAAAAAAAAAAAAAAAAGGTAGAAGAAAGGATTAGCTCCCAAATTCAGGTAAACAAATATGGTTTAGGCATTATACTGGATCACCCTCCTGTCTGTATTGCAGAGGTTCTGCGAAATGCTAGATAAATACTTTTTAAAATCGGAGGACAGGAAATCAGTGGTAACACATTTCTCCAAGTCTTATCAGACGAGGTATTAATTTACTTTTAGAATAGAAAAAAACCCCACATTATTCATAGTGGAGGCTTCTCTCATCCCTTCTTTCTGCTAGTTATCAGTAGCCCTGCAACAGTGCAACAGTGAGTAAAAGACTAAAAGGACCGTAATAGCTGTGGAGCAATACAGCTTCATATATCTTAATGAGCAGCACATAGACACCCATCTGATCTCTACTGCTCCACTTGCACTTACAGTGAAATTGAAATCAATCCTTTGCTTCCAAGATAGAAAATGCTAAATATTCTGAAAAATCAGTGCCCAATTGTTTCATGCTGAATTCCTAAAGTTAGCAGGTATTTCTATGTACTTCTGTCTACACCTTTTCCTTGCCTCAGTTCCTCCTCTGTCAGTTGGGAAAAATATCACCTCCTCATCTGCTACAGCTGTGAAAATAGTTGAGCACAAGACAAGATTCCACGGACAGGGGCAATCACTTTGTTTTCCAAGTGGAACATAATTACAATTGACAAAACATGGAGCCTTCTACTGAAACAACAGGGACAAAGTATAACGTTATGTAAACGCTCCTCCAGTGAGCATGGTGCGCTCAATACAGCATGTAAGATGGAAAAATAACATGACATCATGTCATCAAAGACTAGATAAGGATCTCACAGATATATCATAACAAATTAAGACCAAGACCAATGCCTTTCTAATATTACAAATACAAGCAGAACAGCATTACAGCATAGAAGTTTGTTTAAGTACAAGTCTAACCAGTTGTCAATGCCTCAATTACCTTAGAACGCAAGTGTCTATAACGTAGCTAAAGCTACTAAATTTTGAGGTTCACGATAAAGGAAATCAGAAATAGGATAAAGAACACAGAACAAAAAAAAAATTAATTCTAGAATGGATGCCGATATACTAAAAATACATTGCAAATTACTTCAAAAATCTTAGTTTAATATATTAAGACTACCATGGAAAATTAAGAATTATGTGCACTTTTAAAATATGTTTGAGATGCTTGTAAATTACACGTTAGACATTTAACTAAAAAAAATAATCTGATTTATAGGTGGAAGAGAGGTAATAGGCATATTATAACCTCCTTTTTTTGAATAAATTTTTACTGACAATGGGAACCTGTTATCAAATTGCATATGAGCGAGACCTCTCCAGTCAGCTAGTCCAAACCCACATTAACTATGATGAATTACGTGTTGTAATTTCCATAAGGTTACCTGCTCTCCATGAGAACCTCTCTACTGAGGTTTAGAATTGCACCTTTGGGTAACCTGCTCTGTATGCCAAATGGTATTAAAAGAAAAGCTGAATCTAATTAACTCAAAAATCACTGCTTCTCTCTCCATTAGCATAGCAAATATTTCTCAGTCACAGCAACTGTGCAATGCATTCCTTTTCTCACTTGCTGCTAACTTTTAACTCCAGACAGACCTCACTACTTTTGTTCATGTTGTTGTCATTTTCAGGTTGAGCTACATCACAGAGTTGCTAAATAATACAACTGCAGTTTGTGCACAAGTGGTTATTTCTCAACTACAGACTATTATCTTGGGGCTTCCTGTTCTAAACTAGCTACCAACTGATTTCTGGTTCAGGTTTAAGGTGTCGGTTTTGACTTATGTAGTCATAAGGAGTCTTTGGATAACTTAGAGGTGTCTGGTAGCAGAACTCTGAGGAACCTTGCTGCAGTCATTTTAGAAATTCTCCTTCCACTTGCCCTCCTGTAAAGCACAATGCTCAAACTCCAACTCAGACAGCAACGCATCTATCAACCACGGCAAATTTTGCTTAGAATGTGGGTTGGGTTTCTGATTATTTGTTTTTGTTGTTGTTCAGCAATAAAATTGAAAAAAGTGTAATGAATCTCAAAAACCCCTGAGTTCAGCCTTCAAGTATTTTTAAAGTAAAACAAGAAAAAGCAAATGCAAGATTCACAGTTCTTCTGAGGCACTGATACTATCACCCTTTTGTTCATAAATGCGAGGGTTACAGAACTCAAGAAGTGTAAGACCAAGGGTCTGGGTTTTCTGTTCAAGGAAACTAAAATCCAATTCTTTCACCTTTCAGGAAAGTGCTTCCACTGCCATAATAGAGAACACTCTAGCGTAGGGTGTTCCTGAATCTTTACAGAATTAAACATTTGCAAGAGAATAGCCTGAGAAACCTAACTTAATTTAGACTGTGGTAGCTGATCCCATTTAAAATTTATTTTATCACCCATTGATCAGATTTAAACCAAGGCCTCCCACAATTATTTCTTTAATTCTAGGTTATAAAATCATCCTAAAAGGAGTTTCCCCTCTATTTCTTCCACTGATACTTCTGTTCCACACAGAACATGTAAATATTGATAGGCACAGCCACCAGCTGATTCATTCATTTCCTGAAAAAAAACTAACTGCATTCCAGGCCTCAACTCCGTGAAAATTTAATAAAATTAATATAATTTATTAATCTATTATTAAATTAAGTACACCTCCTCAAAATAGTTCAATGACTAAGTCACTGTGCTAGGAAATAGGAAATAAATCTCTCCTTCAGATGAAGGCAGTGAACCCAGATTTTCTGCATCCTCAGCAAGCACTTTAACCATCGAGATGCTAGTAATAAATTGTCCTTCAAACACATCAGGAGCAGAAAACTTCTCAGGATTCTGTACACGCAGCAGACAACCAGTGCATGAGAGCGGCACTCAGGCAAGATAAGGCTACAGGACAGAAGCTACAGGAATTCTGCCCACCTCTGATCATCAGAGAAGAAACTGCGCTGGTTCCCATTCCAGAATGACTCTTCAAGAAGGCCTCCTGTAACTTCAAGCAGCTGCACAATGTATTATGGAACTCAATAGAACGGAAAGGATGAGATGGCATTCACCCAAGGAGCTCCAAGGGAAGGCAAGAATGAACTAAACTACTAGCAGCTGTGAGCAACCTGCCATCTGAGAACTTCCCTGACACCTACAGGCTGCGGAGTGGCAAATGCGGTGATGTTTTTGGGTTTGTTTTTGGTTTTAAAAATAAGTTCTACATAATGAAAGTCTGTAACTTTAATGCCTGCACTACGCAAATTAATACACACTATAACGACGGATAAAATTAGCTGACACATGAATACCTATGTCGTGCTTGGGAACAGACAGAATGGTTTCTGAAAAAAGAATTTTTGCCTTAGAAAAAATAGTTCAACCTCTTAGAAATCTTCATAAGGGGTAGGTGCACATGAATATGGAAGACCCTATAATACTTCGGAAAAAGAATTCCAGAAAAACTAAACAGGCACAGTGTAGGAACGAAGGCCCTTACATCAAAAGATAATTGGTTTAAAGGTAGGAAATGGTGGGTAGAGCTAACTGATCAGCTCATACAGCGGAAGACAGACATCACTGGAGGTTCACAAGATCTGTGCTGGCACTGGGCTGTACAGCCTATTCCAGAACAACCCAGAGAGAGAGATGACAAAGTCCACTAACAACATTCACGTTATTTAGTATACTGAAGTACTCAGTATAGCAGCATGGAGCTAATCAAGTCTACCCTGTCTTTTTTTTTTTTTTCCAAAGCTAATCAGTCAGTTCATCTACCTGCAGTCTGAAGATGACACCACCACCTTCCAGATGCACGTTCTGTTGTTCTGCTCTTTTTGCCTATCCAGGAGTTCATTTAAGACCTTGGAAATATGAGAAGCAGAGTAAAGTGGTTCTTCCACAATAGCCGGAATAATCACGCTGCAACCAAGGAACAAAAAGAAGTTGTTCCCACTGCATGAAACAGGGCTGAGTTTTCCTACACGACCCACGACCACAGATGTGTAGGACAATACCCCTCATCAGTTGTGAATCTTCCACTGTGATCGACCAGGCACTGTGTTGAAAAAAAGTCTTTACTGATCTACAGAAAGGGGGTAAAGAAAAGGTTTCTTCTTTCTTTCGGCTTCCTGTTTTTATGACCTGTGCCATCTACAACCTCTCAACACAGTAAGTCTAGTATCAGCCCAGGGAGTTCACCTATCCAGACAAAACTGCTCAGGTACTGATCAGTACTCATCAGGAGCAGGAGACTTCCACAGAGATACTGCAGCATCCTTCTCTAGAGCTGAGAGGACTCCACTCAAATTCTTCAGCACACTGCTCAGGGGTCACTGTCTGAGCCCAGAAACACTGCTCTGCTGAATAAAACCACGCTAGGACAACACTGTACACACACGTCTTCTAGCCAGCCTCCTCACAGGATTGTTAAGAACATCTTATGTTTTACATAGACGCCTAGCCGCGTAATTAGTAGCAGCGCTGTCTGGCAACCATTTAAAATGGTGCTTACATGTAAAAACACCTGTCAAATATGAGGTAACAGAACAATTATGGAATTAGCTATTCTGGAGAGCTTGGCAAGTATGTTACAATACATCCCAAACACTCCCATGTTCTCATTCTCAGGAACTGCCTGTGTATAAACAACAACACACACTGGAAGGAGCAAAACCATGTGCAAGTACCATACTAGGACTGTTGTACTTTTATGGAAGAAAAACATAAAGCATTTTCCCCCAGTCTAGGCATGTACTTGCACTCCTGTAAAATATGTTCTTTTAAAACACTAAAAAGCCCTGTGCCAATATTTATCTCAGCTTTGGCATAGTTTATTCCTGTTGAGCTTTAATGAAAAATAATTTCTGTCAAATCGAAATGCAACTGCTTGCAACTGCAATAAAGTATAAACTCAGGTTTCCTGCATCAACTTAATCAAATCAGTTTTGTGTTACACTGGTAATGAGGATCAGCACTCTTAGTTTTCATACCAGTTCTTGAAAAGACAGGAAACCAAGATTGTCACAAACTGATATTGAAATAGTTTTTTAAAAAAAAAAAAAATAAAAAAATCTTTGAATACTTTTCCAACCCTCTACCTATCTCATCATTCACACCAATTTAGCTCCAGGTAGCGCAGGTCCTGAACATAAACTCTGAGAGTAAGTGAAGAGTTTTTATCTTCCTTTTCCTCTGACAGGTACCCATATGTAGGCAATGGTTTGTTAGCGTGAGTTTTTTTGTTTTAACTTCCATTATCTCTTTTGAAGGATCAAGTGTTTCCACTTGAAGATGTGGCAAAACACAACAAACATCTGCAAGGAATTACCAGGGATTTGGGAAAAAATATGAACCCTATTTTAAGAAAACAACAATTTGAGCTATGCATTGTTAAAAGTAAGCCTGTCAGCTACTCATTTGCTCCATGGTTGCAAAGGTTGTCTGAAGAAAAGAATTGCTTACACATTATAAACAAGAGCACAAATCAGAAGAAACATTCACTAATGAGCAAACGGCATTTACCGACTGGTGCAATTGTAAGTGCAGCAACATAATTCTTTTCCCCTTGGTTAGGAATATCAAACTACAAACAACCACCTGGGGACAAATTTAGGGGGCCGTGTCCTTCAACACAAGCTTAGCCTTCTCCCTCTCTCAAGTCCTAGACCTTTACATTATAGTGAGCAAGGAAAAGGAAATGTGCTGACCAGATGTGGATGAAGGAATGCACTGTAACCCACCCCAGGATCCGATTCTCAGGAACTATAGATCCTTTCTGATCTTGCAGCAAGGAAAACAGATCAATCTTTTACCCGTCATCCTCGGTGGCACCCAGTCAGCAAAATGTCAGCATTTTGAAAGCACACTCTTCTTTTTAGTTTATATTCAACAGCGCCTTAAGCATTTTTGTTACCTTTTTAATACTTTCCTCCTTCATTTTTGTTTCTAAATTGAGGGGTATGAAAACATAGCCAGAAAACGCACTTCACAGCGAACACAGACCTTACTATTCTTACATTTTTCTTAGCAACCCATTCATAGTTACTACACTTTCCTATACATGTATGCTTTTCCACTTATTCTCCAAGGTGTATTGAGTTGACTTTCCATTGTACCATTTGTAATGACTTGAAAGTGTTTTTTCCCTTTTTTTTTTTTAAATAAGAACTCAGCTTATTTTGCTAAAATTTTAATTTTATTTATGTCTTCCTTTTTAAAATGAATATACTGTTCTGAAATCTTTTCTACACTTCATTTGTATGAGAATTACTGTATTCAATTGCTCTATCGGTGTTGCTATTCACAATAATGGGTTACAATATCCTCTCCAGGTTCTCTCCAACTTGCAGATACTTTTTGGGAATATAAGGTTTTTCTTTTTCTTGTCTACAATAATGCATTCAGTAAGTCTCTAGTGAAGTAGTATACAGGCTCTTCGTTACCTACATTTTGCATTCTCACTGTGCCTCCTCAAGCTATACTGTCAAAGGTTGCAGCTCACATAACTAAGATGACTAAATAAAGTAAAAAGTATTACAAAGGAAATATCTACAAAAAACTTTAAACTCTATTATGACCTTAAAATCTCTGGGTAATATATTTGGAGACACGGAATTTTACACCTTATACCAAACAGATATTAAAATGTCCATCCCCATCCCAGTTCTTTCTAAACACCAGATTCCTGAGGACAGCAGGAACCAACAAGCATGCCTGGCTGCTTGATGAGACACCAGCTGAGCTCCCTCATTATTGTCTGGAAAGCAACAGAATATTTTAAAGGCACTGCCTCTTAAGGAAGGCGTCCATTTACAGTTACAACAACCAGAATGCAAGTTATCCCCAGAGTTATCTCAAATCTGTGAAGACTAGGAACTCCCACACAATTTATGTCCCGCTAGGAGAGAGCGCTCAGCTTTTATTTATATGGTCCTCACCCTTCTCCCTTTCTACAGCAACAGAAACAACAACTCTTTGCAAGACCCCAGCAGGGAAAGAGCCCCACAAGAATAAGAAACGGCTGTTTGAAGCCATTGGAGATCTCATTTATGGACTCTCTACTTCAAGACAGAAATGCCATAAATTAACTCCCATTGTTTTTTATCTAGGCAGTGAAATATTATCTGTCCAATTCTCTATTACAGTGAAATAATTTCCAGACACACTGTTCCAATGGATAAAAAGTTCTAAAAAAAATCATAACTATTATGCATAAATAAGGCACATAAATAAATTGCATTTATGTAATTATACTGAATAAAGGCACATAAATTGCATTTATGTAATTACACTGAATAGGTTTTCCTTATTTGTACCTCAACACATGTTAAGAGGAGACAGAGAACTCTTCCTGTAAAGTCAGCAATCTAACATCCTAGTTTATATATTTGATCACAATGTCATAATCTGCATTTCTTAATCCATATTTCATAGAATACAATACATCACAGTAAACTTCAGATTATATATTAATCATCTTAAGTATCCTACCTTATACAAAAGGGAAGGAAAAAAGAGAAATACGTTTGCAAGAGTATCTGCCATTCCATCACCACAAAGACACTAAGAAGTAGCAAACAAAAACATTGATCCTAATAAATGGTGACAAATGGTGTTCCTCTGCAACTGTTACAGTACAGACTTCAGTATGTAAACAGCAGACTTCCCTTTTGTCAGACAAACAAGACAATCTACCATATACAAGAAGGTGAGTTTACAACATTTAATATGTTTCCATATTTGACGAAAAGATTTGCTTCAAAGCCAGTCTTCCAAAAAGTACTCAAAAATAACCATATGCCTCACTAGTCTTTTAAAAACCATTCTGAAGCAGCCCTACAAATGTAGAAAGTAGGCATAGAGGGATTACACCAAAAATTCTTTCCAGCTCTACCTGTAATACTGCTAAAGTTTATGACCTTAGTCCCTACTAGACCTTCAAAAACTAATACATTTCTTCACTTCCTGGAGAGAATTGTGTACCTGTCCATATCCACATCCTCAAGGAATCACCAGAACTCCACCATCAAGATGAAGCTAAGACTGGAAGTTCAAACCAAAGAACTCAAGCCAAACATTACGTATTCCCACCCAACACTTAAACCATTCATCTTTAATTAACAGAGACCTATTATTTCATTATTTACCAGTTCTTCTAACAAATCATGAATTAAAAATAAATATTGACATTAATTCTTTTAGAAGTGTCGCACACTGCATCAAGACGAATGGTTCGTCTCAGTATATCATTCTAAGTAACACCACCTAAAGACCACAGAAATACCCATCCAACAGATTCAATGCAAAGACTTTCTGAAATACTTCCCACACCCTTCCATTTGTCTCTGTAAATTTAAGCTCATCAGAGGCTTAAATCAGAGGCCGACTCAGAGAACTCATCTCCTTCCAAGAAGCCACTACCTCTCATTTCTCTCAGTCTGAAGTCACAGATTGTTTGGTCACGTTTCTCCACACCTTTCCTCACCTGTTTGTTCATGAACAGGAGTGAGGAGAAAGACTTATACCCCAAAACCCTGGCACGCTTCCATCTCTCAGAACCCCACCTGCCTGGATTTACTGAAGCTACTTACATCTCGGGTCCCACACGGTAGGCACAAGGCAGGCATTGGAGGAGAATAGCCAACATTGGAGGAGAAGCCAACACCTTCTGTCCCTCAGTTTCACCTGAAACTCACCAGCTGTAGCTGTCCCAGTGACCCAAACAGCAGCAACCTCTGTTCATTGGCACAGAGATCAATGAGGGTAAATCCAGCCATGTTCACACTGGCACTCAAAATGGAGTGGCTGCATCTCAGCTTTCGTTTCAGAACGGTCCTTGGCCTGGGCTAACTGGTAAAGTTTTAGTGAATATAGACCAAAAGCATGACAGGAACAATCCCAATAATTTAACAGTACAGATAATCACCCTCCCAGGCTCAGAAACCTTCTCATTATACACGGCAATACCGTCAACATCATCTTCATTCTCAGCACACGGAGCCCACCGTGGCTCCCTTAATGGGCTCCTGCAGACCACCTGGCTATTCATTTCACCATTGCAAAAATAAGTGGAAACTCATTTCTAATCAATAAAAAATTCTAAAAGTTAACACGCAATAATTATAATTTAACGTTACTGCCTGATACCATCACAGGGCTGTGGTTTAAGCCATCTGGATACATTTACTATCTACTTTTATAGTTTACACACACACAAAAAAAAAGCTATGAGTTCCTTGAGTTTATAATGATTGTTCCTGGAATAACTGCAACAGTCTTATTATCATCCATATGTACTCTCATCAAGTCGGCCTTAACGTAGCTTCTCCCTGGTAAGTATACACGGGTATGTACGTGCATTCTCACTTTTACATGCATTTGAGAATAATGTGGAAATAAAAGCTTTTAAAGGAATTAAGAACAATTACCAAATACAGCAGTGAGCCTCTGACGCTCCTGAATGCAATCTATTTAAAGCATGACAGATAAGCAGGTGGCATAGAAGAAAAGAAATGTATAAAAACTGCCCCCTCACCAAACAGAACATGAATGTATTGGAAGAAACACAGTGCCATCTACTGACAACATCGGATTTACTCATGAACGACGTCTCCCGCTGGATTGCTATCAGTTTCTCTAAGCAAAACTACCATAATCTAAAACTACACAAAGTGTCCCATGAACCAGATTGTGGCACAGAACTATACATTATATACATTTTGTTATAGTACCACTCATTTCAAAAACTTGCACGTTTATGTCCGAGGATCACAAGAGCTGTAAATGATGACCAGAAGCTACCTAGTCCCTCTGCTTCCTTCAAGGCTTTACCTCTGCCATGCATGATACACTTTTGTCCAACCCGATTTTAAGTATCTCCCATGAAGTATATTTTTGCGCCCCTTCCTACACAGCCTATTCCAGCATGTATCTCCGCTTTTAGAAAATTTTGCTAGCGCTCAAACCAAATGTTTTTGACATTTAAGGTCTAATCCTGCTAAAACTGCATTCTCCCATTCCTTTTCAACAGCCTTCCTTCCCAGCCTTATTTGCCTAACAATGCCAATTTGTCAGTCATTCCCCATTATCACAATTTACAGACTATCATTCTTTGTCTGCTCTCATTTAAAACTCAATCCAGTTTGTCTACATCATTATCTAACAGCAAGCCACAAACAGGACACAATAATCCAGCCTGGCTTTTCTGATAAGAGATGGAAAATTAGTTCATGTATCCTGTGTGCAATGACAGGTTATAAAGCCCGTAAAGCCCAGCTAAGGTTCATATCTAGAAAACCTACTACTGTTTCCTTAACTGTACAACTTCTTTTCCAAGGAAAAATATATCAGATTCTTCTGTTCTGGAGAAGTTAATATTAATTGTTACTTATCTCCCTATCTTTGCATGCTTAAGTTGCCAAAGCAACTTTTCTTTCTTTTCTTTCTGCCCCTCAGCAGCCACTAACATTTCTGACATCGTCTCGATTCTCTAATTCTTTAAGGCATCCCAGGATGGAGTTTTTAGTATAAAAAAAGTCTACAATCGCGATAAGAAAAAAAAAAAAGTACTCTTCCGCAAAACAGATTTCACCTATACATTAAGATGCTGAGCCACAGCTAAAAAAAATGTCATCAATAAGCCCTTTAAAACTTGTGCAAGTTTTTAAGTTGGCTATATAGGTGAGAAAGTATTTTCAATGCTGCTGCATTCACTTTGTCTATAAAAGACTTGTTTTAATCTTTACAAGGACTTGCATTGTTTTCAGATGTGTTTCTAAAGAAAACTGATCAAGTTCCTGTTTTTAACACTGATTCCTCTCAATGAAGTAGGAACAGCCTTATCAAAGAAAAACAACGCTCAAGAGTAATATCTCTTTTCCAAGTTTCATCAGAACTTGCAGTCTTCCAGAAAGAAGGACTGTTAGGCCTTATCAATACAAGAAACTGCACTAGTATAACTACGTCAGTACTTCTTTTTCATCTAGTTATTTCAGATTGACTTCTTGGGTATATAATCCACAATCTTTGAATCCAACTTAGTTTAAAACACGTTACAAACGCCATAAATTAAAATCAAAGGGCTTTCTTTACACCTCTGAAAAATAAGAAGTTGCTCCTTCTCCTCTGTTGTCAGGATGTAACCTACTTTTGGTAAGAACACCACCCTCCAGCTGCCTCTTGCACCTTCTGCCAACAGGATCAAACGCCCACAGCCCACCTGCAGCTTTCTGATAATCTTTAGGAAACAGTTATACTATTACTATAAAAATCTTCCACACTGAAAATCCAGTAAGATCTAACAACAAAATAAGCACCTCAGTGCTTATTGCTGACTTTAGTTCTTACAATGACTGTCTTTGAATTGGTTATGGTTTGCCACTGAATTTCCAGTATATGGCAGGGAACTTTTCTTTTTTAAAAATAAAATTTGAGGTTCACCTTCCCAAAACTAGACAGAATTTCCTTTTTATAGTGGTAATGCATTATATATAGGATATTATAAATTTCATCACTGTCACTTCATATGTTAGTCACTTTATTCACATGTTATACAGCTAATATGAACAGGTCTGTATTTGACAGTACCTTTTGTTGTGTCATGTTTTAATAAAAAAATGTTTAAATTCCAAAAAGCATTAAGAAAAAAAAATCACTTTAAGCATAATTCATATAAGCTTAATTCCTGCTTATTTATCCAAGGTTCAACAGTATTGAGCAATAGAGAAAAAGTATATTTTTTTCCAGAAGCAGCAAAGCAAAACGTCCTTGTGAAATCCCAGCAAGCCTTCCACTCACTTCAGTGGAACGCCAGCCTCTCTCCCTGACTTTAGGCGCAAACTGACCCTTTTTTCAAGGCAGGAGAAAAGCAATAAGAGTGAAAATTTTCTAACAAGACACTTGCCTAGCAACTATGAATTGGCTATTTAAGTGTGGTAATTATAGGAAGAGCGAGTTTTAAAAATCTGAGACAAGCAGAACATGAGAATAAAAACTGGTTGGTTATTTTTCACAATATGTCAGGTCAAAGTATTTAGGAGAAAAAGCTGCCATCAGTGGCAGAACAAAGACTACCGGCGACGACGTTCTGGGTAGAGGGTGCTCAATAACAAAATCGTATCAGTTACCTGTAAGGTTACATGTTATCAGCCAGTGGAGAAAATCAGTCAGTGTAAGGACAGAGTCAAAGTGAAAGGCTTGGAGTAAAGCTCGATGGAAGCATTAACTTTCTTCCTGATGCCATTCTTGCACACTATAATGATTTTTTTTGTGTAAACCAGTAACCAAGTTGATGCTTAATGAATAAGCGGTCACACTTTTTTTAAAAAAAAACAAACAAACAAACAAAAAAAAACCCAAAAAAACAACCAAACAGCGAACTCGAGTGGACGCTCGGGGCCGTACCTCATGTGCAGTATCCCGATGAGCGTGGCGGCCAGCTCGGAGGACACCCTGCCCATGATGCAGCAGCGGCTGAGGCAGGCGAGCAGGCTGGCGGGCAGGCAGGGCAGGAAGTACACCAGCTGCACCAGCCGCCGCTGGGCCTCCGCCGGCAGCAGGACCAGGGCGCCATCTAGCGGATCTGCCGGCACACGGACAGGCGATCACAACGCTGCCACCCCGGCCGCCCCGAAAGCCCCGTCAGCCCCAAAGCATGCACTGGTCCTGCACCGAGCCCGCCTCCTCCCCAGCTGCTCCCACTTCGTTAAGAGCCTACAGCACTTGCTGAAGGGAGGACAATATAACTAACGCTGAAAGGGGGGGGGGGGGGGGGGGGGAAGAAGCACTACTACCAGAAGCAGATTTCACAAAACCCAAAGCTTCTGGTCTGTCAGATTAAAGTCCTGCTGACTTGAACTAAAGATTTAGGGCCACCAAGATGACCAAGGGTCCGGGAAGCCTGCCGTGTGAGGGTAGGCTGAGAGAGCTGGGTTTGTTCAGCCCTGAGAAAAGGAGACTTAGAGGGGATCTCATCACCATGTACCAGTACTTAAAGGGGAGCTACAAAGATGGAGACCCCCTTTTTACAAGGAGTCACATGGTGAGGACAAGGGGTAACGGGTACAAGTTACTCCCAGGGAGGTTCCGACTGGACACGAGAGGTAAATTTTTCACCATGAGAACAGTCAATCATTGGAACGATCTCCCCAGGGAAGTGGCTGACTCCGCTACGCTGGACAATTTTAAGACTCAGCTGGACATGGTGCTGGGCCATCTCGTCTAGACTGTGCTCTTGCCTAGAAAGGTTGGACCAGATGATCCTTGAGGTCCCTTCCACCCTGGTATTCTATGATTTTAATCTCTTCACTAGCCCATAGGAATGACACACACAGTTCATTTTAACCTTTATTATAAGAGATTGAACCAATCTCCACCC
This sequence comes from Nipponia nippon, assembly GCF_047370975.1. Lineage (NCBI taxonomy): Eukaryota > Metazoa > Chordata > Aves > Pelecaniformes > Threskiornithidae > Nipponia > Nipponia nippon. Next base: position 66,937,019 of record NW_028262290.1, read on the forward strand.
CCGCCCCACACACAGACATCACGCTCACCTAGGAAACACCAGTATTTTCCACCTATTGCAATTTCCCTGCCAAATGATGGACAAAATTCATCATGCTGTAGTGTAAAAGTCTTACCATATATTCGAGCAGCAGTGGCTTGTAAACTTTGTAATAGTTCCTTGTTCGAACGAGAAGCAGCAGAATGAATGATATCAATCAGCTGATTTGAAAGCTCAGGGTTTCTCAAGCCAAGCAGAGCAAGCTGCTGAGGTAAGCCAGCCAACCAACGAGACAAAACTTTACTTCGACTTCTAAAGGAAGAGGGAAAATTAGTCAGGGGGGGACGGACTACAAGAAAACAGCAACAAAAACCCCACTTACTCTTTCCAGTCTTGACTAAGTTGCTTTAATGTCAGGTTCAATTAAATGACAATAAACTGCAATACTGTTATTTGCTGAGAATATTTCACCAGAAGATCTGAGCACAATTCTGTGCTACTAGGGTTACATCAGAAGTATTTATTTGATCCATAGGCTTTGCACTGCATATTTTCAACTCTCAGAAAATATCTGTGTGAACTGATCATATGCTGGCAAAGCAACTTTTCCATTTATCATTAGTTTTATCAGTTTATATTTAATGAGTTATGAGTCAGGCTAAAAAGCCATGAGACTACTACACCCTGAATAATACCGAACCCCCCAATCAAGCTACTACTCTTTACACTAGACTTTTAAATTCAATTATACCTTTGCTGACGTCTTGCTTGTCAATTCAGATACAGCTTAAAGCAGAATGAAAAACTAGAACTGGTTGCTTTAAATAGGAGTTGATAACATTGGTTTACTTCCTTGCCCTGTTCAACTGCTACAGTAAATCAATTATTTACGTCAACCATAATCAAATTTCTCCCCCCACCCCCTCCCCAAGATCCAAACCCCTTTTTTGTTTTTTTTCAGGCATAGTTTCATTTCTTAACCAGGAGCGATGGTTAAAAGAAAAGGAACAATATTAAAAATGAGATTTAAAAATGTAAACAAAGGTGTTCAAAACAAATTCTATACTTACATTTTTGTCCTGAAGAAATTAACTTGGGTGATTAGAGACTACTGTTTTCCCTTTTTTATTTTATTATATTTCTCTTTATATCACTTATAAAGAGTAAGTACTGAATTACTGTAACAAAGGTTTTCAGGAAGGTCTTTTACTAACATTTTCCAAATTCTACAGTAAATTTTTAAAGTGCAATTTAATAATTCACACTAATTAAAGTAAGGCTTCCTGAATCCCATTTATAGTTTTACCACTGAATTCTTACGGCACACAAGCAAATTACTTCAAAAATGGCTCTCCTAAAGGTGCTACTATTAAAAGACTTTCTTAATAGATCTGCATATTCAAAACACCACGAAAAACTTCAGGGACCGAACCAAATCCTCACTTTATGCACAAGCTATACAGAGCTGATACAGTCATTTATTTTCCCCTGAATATCAACACAGCTAATGACTCAGCTGCACACTCCAAATGTAGAAAACACAATAGGAAGCATAAGGAACAACTGGAAGAATAATTTAGCTGAATTTGCAGGATTAGCAATTAGAAAAGGAAACAGCGTTAAAAAAATCAGAATGAAGAAACGTCAAGAGAGAAACTTTCTACCGTGACTTTTTAAAGCAGAATTGCACTTCAAAATTTAATAGCTGAGCCCTCAAGGTTAGCTTTCACAGTACAGCTCTACTAAACTACCACTTTGCTCCTGCCAAAGCCAGACACAGCATTACGGGTATGGCCTGACCACTACTGACCAAATACAGATATGAATTTTAGTCAATCTGCTGGCCACGTTCCTCCTAGCGTAACCCACGGCAGTTTGCCTTACACTCATGGCAGGAATGCACTGTTAACTTACATTTGGCTTAGCATATACTGTAAGCCCCAGTTCCTTTTTTTACTAGTGCTGCTGTTCAGCAAGCAAAATATTAAGAAAACATCCTGCGTCAAACACTCTCCCCTTGTCCATGCGGCCAGTCATTCATCACAGAAGGCTATTGTGCTGGTAAAGCATGATTTGCTCTTGCATACATCCCAACTTATTCTTGATTACCTGCTTGTCCCTTCCATGTTCAGAAATTAATTCCAAGTCAAGAGGCTGCATGATCTTTCCAGGGACTGAGCCGAGGCTCATCAGCCTGAAATTCGCCAGATTCTCTTCAAGACAGGTTAATAACAGTCTTCTTCCAGTCACACAGAACCTCCTGCAGTCACCATGGTTTTTCATGTATGACAAACAACGGTCACACTTTCACACGAGACAACTTTTTCAGCCTCCCTGCATACTTGTCTGGGCCATGGATTTCACTACATTCAGCTGATCGGATTCTTCACTTGCTAAATTTAAAGAGGCTTTTCTTTACATAAGATCTTACTTGTCCTGCTGGAACACCTAGCTTTCTATTGACTTTATCCAGAGCCTCAAGCAAGCACAACTGAGATGTTTCAGTGAATTTCAACATCAGCGGAAGGAATCCATAGCTTAGGTTGCCCCTGCAGCTCTTATAATTTGGGCTTTCTTGGGCATAAGTAACTACAAATAAAGTCAACTGAATGAGGTATCAAATGATCTTGTTCAAACATTATAATGCTTCCATGTATCTTCTGCTACAGTTTAGTATCTTTAAAAACTACACTTGCTTTTTTCCCCACAACCTTAGTACACAGGCAGCATATAGAAGGAGAAAGATCAATCACAGGATTATTGTTTGCAGCTGCCTGGTTGAATTTTACATTAAAAAAATCTTGTCAGTTGCTAAATGCACTATTATTTTTTTTTTGTACAAATACACCTTTTCCTTCTTCTACCATTCCCTCAGGCAATCCAGTTCTTCTGGTTTATTTCCCATTTCCTCCGTTCAGGTAATGCTTCTGAACTATATGTCACCAGGAATTTCCTATAGCATGCTCCTGCTTTGTGTGCCGGTCATTAATGTCAACATGAAGTTTAGCTCCAAGAGAGCTCTGAGGAACTGTATAAGCAGACTCTCTCCAGTTTTACCACTCCCCCTGTTGTCACCTATGTCCTGTATCCCACTGTACACGTTCCTGTTTTTTAAGTGAGATGCCATCTTTTATACCAAATCCAGATTGCATTACCTGCCTTTAAAGGTAATAGTCAAAGTTCTTACTATCTGCATTTTCACACACCGGTTCTCTCAAGTCTCTGGAATAAAATTTACCTGCTTCTCCTCTTTTGCATTCATTTGACAGCATTCAACTCAATTTTGTTTACAGCACTGTTGTTTCCATATCTGAGGACTTTGACCATGCCTTGTGTTTGACATGAATTATAATAATCTTCATTGAAAAACGTGACAAGGTATTATTTATATTGAAGGACAACCTGAATTCATCCTAATTTCAGACCCACTTCTTCCCTTATCCTACAGCGTGATGGTTAAGAAGCTTTTGCTGTTCTCACACCCCATGAAAAAAATAATTCAGCTTGACATTTAGGAATTGCTATTTCCAACCTGCTTGCCAGAAAAATAGGAATGAAAGCAGTTTGCTTACCAATTCCTTTTTTCCCATTCTCCATAAGTGCTGTTTACTGTAAACAGCCACTAAAAGCTGGTCAGGAAACAGCAAAAAAAATTTAGACAAGCTCTTCCCTAGCCTAAGAGAAATTTTCATTTGTATTTATGACTTTATTCTCCAGACCTCCTTCCCCATTCCAATCAATTGGCCTGTTCATACTTCAGGTAACTTCACTAATTAGGTTTTTTCTTTCCTTTAAATGTCTTTGGCGCCGAGCTTTAAAACTTGATAACCTCCATTATAGATCAGCTTTTATTTATCCTTTCTAGCTCAAACTGAAACAATCTTATAGACCAATCTTATCTTCCGTGGGCTGCAATTTCTATGACACCCTGGCTTATCAAATCAAGTATCATTTATAAACCAAATGCATTGCATCAGCTTACTACTAAAGTGATGATTACATGAAAGAAGCTGCTGAGTGTAAATCAAGAAGTTCAAAGTAGGTCTTTGTAGGCATCAACAAGAGTATCATAATGATGATAAAAATTACTTCATTTTCAAAAGACCTTACAAAATCCCTCACCAAAAACTTTTTAAGGAAACTAAGTATCCATGACATAAGAGGGAAGGGCCTTGCATAGACAGATTGTGTCTAACAGTAAGAAAAGCCTGGAAAAGAGACAACTCAAGTGGGCAAGTTGGAGGTAGGCTCAACATAGGTCTCAAATCACTTGACATGAAAACGGTAGATAGGAATAAAACATTTCCTTTCTCTTCCCACAGAAGTAGTGGGTGCTGGTATCAAATGAAGCTAGAAGGAGCCAGGATCAAAACAAACAAAAGGAAGCTGGTCTTCAGACAGCTGAGCTTTGTCACTCCTAGCCAGAGGATGCTGCAGTTGCTTTTGATTTAGACCGGTCCAAGGAATTACCAGAAAAGCTCATGGAAAAGACATCCACTGAGTGACATTAACACACAGAAGTTCTGTGCAGTGAGGAAGCATAGGCTTCAAATGGTTGGAAGCTTAGAGTACTACAGAAAAGTAATTCTGGCCTTCTTCCTATAGCATCTCACATAGGTCAGAGTTTAAGGCACGCTGTGAGGCTAAATAGCCTTTTAAGTCTCTACTAGTATATATATGCACATGTGCATGGGTATACACACACACACAGTATATGCATATATACACACACAATGACTACACATGTGTGTAGCAATTAGGGGTGAACATAACTAACATCAAGACCAAAATATTAATTCTGAATCTTGCAATAAATCAATCAAGTTTTCTTTCACAGGGCAACAATAGGCCAAAAGCTCCTACCTAGCCTTTGAATCAGATACACCTAAAAAATAAACAGCTTCACTTAAATGTCCTTGGAAAATGTTCCAACATGAATTCTGCTCCTCTTAGACTGCTCTTGACAAGATTCTGAGTTAAAAAAAAAAAAAAAAAAAAGTGAGAGCAGCAGTCACAGGAGAAGCTTTGACGTCAAACTGAATGGAATAACATCAATGTCAGCCGGGATCTACTGCGCAGTCCATGTCTTGGAGAAATGAAAAAACTCACTTGTTTCTAAAGGAAAGAAATGGATCAGTACAGTACAAAACATTATGTCATCTTAAAATGTCTTGTCAGACATAAGTACAATTATTCTCTTTGCAAAGAATTTTTGAGGTTTCATTCTTCTGTTACTAAAAATGTCACAATTCCATGTAGAAGACTGAGAGGAACTGCAGGAAAACTACTGCTATTTGCAACGCCTAAAGATAGAAATTTAAAGCCTTCTAGATAGTTAGACAATCACATGAAACTGGATGAAATGCTCGAGATTTCCAGGTAAGTACGTAACCACTGTTTTCTGTAACTCGGGGAAATTAGTCAGTATGAAAAAGATCTCTTTCACTCTGGGTGAAAAGTGGAGGAAAATGGGCTATTCCCTAACCTTTTTCCTGTCTTTCCAATTCCCTATACTTTTTATAATGTTCATAAGGTAGCTTTAAGTTATTTCTGGCTGTAGATCTAATTACATGTACTCAGGGCATTACCACAGCATAAGATTTAACAAAGCAAAGGAGTTGCAGAAAAGAACAATCTTCCCAATGCTTGACTCTGCTAGTGGATACCAGTACTTCTGGGGGCCCCAGTTTGATTTTCACCTAGTAGCAGAAACAGGTATCACAGGTATGATCTTATGTCCCTTTGCAGTTCTCAAACGAGGTAGGATTAATGCAGCCTGATCTGTGTTTAAGGATTTTACGTAGCTGGAACCAGATGACTTGGCTGAAAAATGCCTTCTGGAAAAGTTAAGACTTGGAGACAATTTGTACAAATCTTATGATGAAAAAGTGTAATAATAGCAATATAGAGAATAATCTCCTCTTACTTGAAGAAAGTCAGATATCTAATACATGCATGAAACTGGGAACCCAAAAGGACAAGAATAGTTTCTTAAACCTAGTCTCTGTAGAACCACGCACCCAAAACAATTGAAGCATACTTTTCTTAAAGAAAATAAGTACACAAGGCTAGACATGCACTACCAGAACCACTAAGTTCCAAGTCCATGACCTCAGGCTGAAGTAATGGAAATGCTCCATGGCTATAGCTGCACAATCGTGACACATCTACTGACTACCACACAGTCAGTACCATTGAGCTTGCAACAATGTACTTCAAGTTAAATTTTAAATTATTTAAGATCTACCTAGTACTTATGTTAAGAAAAAAAGACAACTAAAAAGACAACTAAGCTAATACACATTTCAACTTCACAACTCACAGAGAATCTAAACTTTAAAATTTCAATGACACAGTGCCAAAACAGATTCAGAATGAAGTTTTATAACTTCGACATAAACATTCAGTATTCTAACTTTTGAAATAAATATACTATGTTGAAATGAGAAAGAATACATAAATGGTTTTTACCTGATTCTTTGAGTCCTCAAATCTTCTTTTTGGTAAACTCTGCTAAAAAATTTCAAAAGCAATGTACGAACAGGAAAGAGGAGATTCCTTTGCTGGTATAGTGTATATACTGCTTTTATCAAGGGTTCTGTTGCCACTAGAAAGAAAAATATATAAAAATCTGAAGTAGTGCTTCTTAATATTCTGATTTTACACATACATACACACACACACACAGAAGAGCTATCATCTGTATATGCAACTATCTACATTTAACTCCACAGGGAAGCACCAAAATGTTTTAAAACAACTACTGGATAGACTTCTAAACCATTGAAACACCACCTTCTGGTGTAGCTTGTGGAAGAGCCACATGAATGAATAGAGACCACATGTAAGTGAAAACTTTAGACCTTCTTGAAGACAAAACAGCGCACAGGTTGCGATGTAGCTGAGAACCAATAAAGTCCTGCTTTCCACTGCTGTCTTCCACATCCTTTTCCACTAGTGCAGTAACCTCACACCGATCTTCTCTTTTCCTCCTCACCTATGTGCACCCAAACCTCACTGTCACAGTGCCTTCAGTTCTCTCGATACTATCCCTTTCTCCCTGCCACACACACCAGCCTTATCAGCTCTCCATGTCTTTGAACCAGCCGGCTCCAAATCACATTTCCTGATTATCCAGAAAATACATACCTCACGAGGCCACTGGCAAGCCACTACAAAGAGAACTGCTAAACTCACACTGCAACCTTTTCTTCTCTGAAGGTCTCATCAGCTACATGTTATCACTAGGCTTAAAACAACCTATGTAAGTTCTACCCTGATGTCAAAGTTAGATAAAACCAGCCAGGAAGTGCAGAGGTTATTATAGTAGACTGAGAAACAGACCAAACATTTTCTTTGGAAACCAGATGAAACCACTGGATGTAAAAATTAACAAAGCGTGGGGGGAGGGAAAAAAAAAAAATCATACAAACATCTGAATTCAGAGAAGACAAGCCTGGAAAGAATGGGGAAGCATCTGAAAAGTTGAGAGATATATAAAGGATATGAGACCTGGCTCAATTTGCCTCAGAAGAGCTTGGGGTGCCAATGAATTAATTTCTGTCAAGATATACTTAAGTAGCAGCAATCACTTAATTATCTTCATAAACCAAGACTGGGAAACCTTTCCCTGTCCATTCAGGTGTACAGAGCAGTCTTAGTAAGTTACGTGTTCAAAAACAGATATAATTGTGTTCCACACTGAACAGAGCTACTGCCCACAGAGACAAGAATGCTCCATACTCAAAATGATTCTGAATCCAGTCAAGGGCTGGTCTTCATCAGTAAAACTCTTATCAGGGAACATATTTAAGTTATCTTATAGGGATTCTCACTAAAAGACACACTATAAAAAGCACCTGAGATGCCTTGGTGTGACAGATGCACTCGACCTCTTAACCAAACTAGCAGTAGTTTGGTACAGGCTCCAAAGGAAAAGGCCTAAGCCATTAACAGGCCAAGAACTCCTCTGATTTCAATCTGTTCCCTGAAAACCCACAAAGGAGCAGAGTGACACGGTGAGCATCCATGCATATGAGCTTGGAAAACCGATCATGCGATTAACACATGAATAGCAGGTGGCTTTTCCAAGACTCATTTGTCAAGGAACAAAGAAAGTTGTGGGTACAACAAGCCTCATGCCTACCTTTCCCATCACATGTAGTTTGACTACAAGCCAACCGCTTTATTCCATAAATACGACAGCCTGAAGTGAGACTTTTTTGAGCTCTCCCTGCTAGGCAACGTGGCTGCATGGCAGTGATCTCCCCTTGAGCCAGGATGCCTCTCATGGTTGCTCCTCAAGGCAGAGAGACCTTTTACCAACAGCAGATCTTTGGTAAGTGACTGATACCACACATAACTTTGTAGTATGGTAACTTTGGTTTGTGCCTTGGTAACTTTGAATCGTTGTTCAAACGATTGTGCCGTACAGTAATAGAGTGAACCTTGCCATCGAACTATGTTAAGTCACACTTTCACAACATCATATTAAAACTACTTTCGCTAATAGCTTTGATGGTGATTCTTTAAGTGATCTAAATCGCCCATGCACGACACATGGTCATACTCAAGCATAATACAGGGATCCATTTAGAAGTTGAAATGTAACATATTTCTCAACAGAAAAATACATCAAATATTAGAATGGATTTTAATTAAGTTCTTTTCATTGCATCAGGAGCATCAACTTACTGAATTCACATACTCTTCAGGCAAAGATTCATCTTGGACAGCGTTTCTTAAACAGAACACTTGCTTATTCTTAACTGAATAACAATTATACCTTTATGTAGTTTTTAGCTAATTAATGAACTGTTAACTGAACAAATATAATGAGAAATAAATATTTTAAGTGTGTAGAACACTCAGCCACCTTCCAGTAACTCTCTGTGGCACATTTAGTAAAGCAGGTCCTACTATTTGAATTGCTTCATGTGAACAGGACAAGTTTAAAAACAGAGGCAATTTAAAAATGTATTCTTAGAAAGTAGTACTTAAAAGGCCCACATTATACAAACTTCCAAAATGTGGCCAAAGTCCTCACGATTTTTAACATATTTCAGTTTTAACTGGCACATGACAAGGCTCCTTCTGAAGTGACTGAGTGTACTCTCGTCATTACTTGAAGAAAATTTATCAAAAATACAACTAGCAGACAAGCTGCTGCTAAAGTCATACCTGAGAAATGCAAGAAAGAAGCAGACCTCCTAATTACAGAGAGCAGATCCAGAGTCTGATCTTAAACAATAGAGAGAAGTTTTCAGATGTCACAGCTCGAAGCTCTTCTAGACATCCACAAAAAGGTGCATTTCGACCCAGCATAAATAGCTACTCAAAATAGGGAATCCTGAAAAATGTGACTGCAAAGATACCACCATGCTTTTGTGGCACAAGGCGCAGGAGAGGTTGACTATGGTCTTATTTAATCTCTCATTCATTACCTCTTTGTTTTTTCTATCTAAATTTCCTCTCTTGTGATTTCCATTGTGTTCTAAAAAATTTTTGATTGTAATAGTTAATTTTTTCTTTTGCATCATCTTCTAAAGAAGACATACCCTCCCAGGCCCTTAATCTCAATGTCAGATAGGTTTTAAACAAGTCAGAGTTATATTTTTGGTATATACCATCTTTTGCAGTATTATGTGACACAATAAAGTTCAGAATTTCTAGAGCACTGTAAAAAAAAAAAATCAAGGAAGGAAGCTTTTCTTCTTTCACAGAATCACATAATGGTTGAGGTGGGAAGGGACCTTTGGAGGTCATCTGGTCTAACACCCCTGCTGAAGAAGGATCAGCATGTCCAGACAACTTCTGAATATCTCCAAGGATGGAGACTCCACAACCTCTCCAGGCAACCTGTGTCAGTACTCAGTCACCCTAACAGTGAAAAAGGATGTTCCTGATGTTCAGGCAGCATCTCCTGTGTTTCAGTTTGTGCCCATTGCCTCATCTTGTCACTGGACACCACTGAAAAGAGCCTGGCTCCCTCCTCTTTGCACTCTCCCTTCAGGTATTTACATACACTGATGAGATGCCCGAGCCTTCTCTTCATCAGGCCGAACAATCCCAGCTCTCTCAGCCTTTCCTCATAGGAGAGATGCTCCAGTGTGTTCATCATCTTCATGGCCCTTCGCTGGACTCTTTCCAGTATATCCACGTCTCTCTTGTATTGGGGAGCCCAAAACTGGACACAGTACTCCAGGTGTGGCCTCATCAGTGTAAAATAGAGGGGAAGGATCACCTCCCTCAACCTGCTGTCAACACTCCTCCTAATGCAGCCCAGGACACCACTGGCCTCCTTTGCTGCAAGGGCCCATTGCTGGCTCACGTTCACCTTGGTGTCCACCAGGAGCCCCTGGTTGTTTTCTGTCAAGCTGCTTTCCAGCTGGTCATCCCCCAGCAAGTACAGATGCATGGGGTTGTTCCTCCCCAGGTGCAGGACTTTGCACTTCTTGTTGAACCGTCAGCCCATTTCTCCAGCATGTCGAGGCTGTGTTTCCTCTACAGCTAGTAAATGAATTTTAATCTGACATCTAGTCAGGCTTTTAGTACTGCACAAGGATTATCTTGAAGGGATGAGATACATTTTCCACACAAACAGATACAGATTCGTGAGGTAAAGAATTTCCTACTTGCAGTGAAATTCCTGAACCTTTACAGGATCAGCAGACAAGATCCATACATATTAATCTTTTGGAATTTCATTTAAACTTTTTTTAAGCTTATTTATTTTCTACATTCCTGAGGAAAATTACTGCACTAAAATGGCCACTTTGGTTAGAAAAACACCAGCCATTATCCACTATCTGGTAAAAGTTTGTTAGACAAAGGAAAAATCAATGTGTGAAGTATCTGATTTAACAGTGTAACTACTTTCCTGAGTAACAGCTCCTTTAGCTCAGCTGGTGAGACAGGCACATCTCTGACTGTGGACTATTATTTGCCTTCAACAGGAAGCTAAATTTGGAGTGCAGATAGGAATGATTACTTGTATCCTTGTCATCAGGGACATAGGAATAGACAGATTCCCAATTAAAATGGATTTCGAAGGAGATACAACTAACTGCCAAAATATATTTGAGGGACGTTTAACATCTTTTCATCTTACAACACTAACAATGAAACCCGCTGCTAAGGGCAATGCATTTTCTATAAACTCTACTTGGCTGCACGGCTGTGGAATTCACTTTTACCAGACTGGTAAGACACAATAGACCCTTGCCACCTTTAGACTTATTGAAAAATTCCTTTCTTAAAGAAGTCCTACATCAATCACTTAGCAGACATGTCAACCAAGGTCTCATATGGAACACAACCAAGTAGTACTTGAAAAGCAAAAAGAAAACCAAAAAAATAAAAAACCAAACCCAAAATACTGTACTGGTCCTGCAAGTCACAACTGGAAATATGTTTTCTCTTGGAAAAGGATTCAAATCAAACACATTGGAAAATATTCTACAGCAGCTTCCCTCAGACCTATCGTGGCATTTCATGTCATCACAGAACTATAATGGTCATCTGACAGTGCTCAAGGGAGTCTTCCAGCTACATTAGGCATTTTAAATAAGGATTAGAATATTAATGTATTATGCGCCTCTACATCCTAGTAATTATTTTTTTCAATGAAGAAAACTCATCTTCCTTTTTATAAGAATATCTTAAGAAGTAAAAACAGAAAACAGATACACAAATATATTAATACTTTACATATCAACAGTATGAATCCAACAGCATTCCTAAAAATCAATCAGTTTTCAATGCTATGCGCAGGGATATGACCATGAAATTCAATTTACCTCTATAGACAAAATACATTATGATGTAACAACTGAGGATATAAGATGAAGTGACCTGAAAACACTAGAAGAACTCACGCTCTTTGTCAGTGCATAATTTCGCTTTTCAGGAACTACTCATATCTTACCTTTGTTTTGCTGTATTTGCATTAGCCTCCAAGTCACACCAAGCAATCTGTTCACCTGCTTGCTATTCAGCTTGCTGCCATCCTGAAGAGTATCTGTCACAAATTTCCTTATCATATCCAGCCAACCAGAATCCATCTGAAGTGTTGAAGTGCTTGCTAGTGAAACCATTATGTCACACAAGGTTAAGTTCAGTAAAAGATGGTCTACGATGTTTGAGGATGTCATACAATACTTGTTGCTAAGGGGAAGAGCGGGAAAAAGAAAAGAAAAGAAAGATTTCAAAAAATATTTTGTGCCTTTTAATATATATTACTTTGGTAGAAACTATACTATGTAGAAAAAAAAATTCTAAGTGTTAAGGTTTTAAAGCCAATATGCATTTTAAAAGTCTTCATATTTGACATTTGGGTACTTGAAAATTTTTGTTTTGCCACCAAAATGTCTATTTCTCATATTTATAGTGGCAGCAGCAACTGAAGGTCTAAATTGTATCTCTGTGGCTAGTTTCTCCTGTTTGACATTTTTACTCTGGCCTAGCAGCACTTTTAGGTGACTGAAACCAGTAAAGGAAGGCTTAAAAAAAAAAGTAATCCTTAGTTTCAGTCTCTTCTGTGAGGAATCACGTGGATTTTGTCATTATCACACAATGACAAAAAGCAGCATGAACAGCATAGAGAAACCCATTTATGTACTTTTTGCCAAACTCATGTGGAATCAGAAACACATTTTTCACCATCACAATATTCTGCAGGACTACCCTGTTGCCCTACTGAGGTTTGAAAGACAAAATTAAGGGATGTCAAGAAAGGAATCGAGGGTATTGCAGCTTGACACATAATGCTAGAACTTCTCTACCTGCTGATTAGTCACTCACAGTATGGGGAAAAAAAAAAATCACAGCATTTATCTACAGAAAGCTGCACAATATGAATGCCTACATTCAGAAAACAAAGTAGAGCTCCGAAAACAAAATGAAGAGCACTTCAACCTGCACTAACACAAGTGTAGTCACCCTTCAGTTCAGAGCCAACCATTACAAAATGAGCAAATAAATCTCAACCTGTGGACATCACTTACACATGGCATAAATGCTAATAACTTCTTCATGTTCAGAATATATAGGTACTAAGCACTATCTGTAGTACTGTGGTAAATTTCTGCAACATTTTGCAAACTGGAGAAGGAAGGAAGCCTCCAAATGTCATGCAAGGTTTCCAAATGCAGGCCTTTAATCCAATATACTGGTAAGCAAGGAAAACAAAAACAACTATTTCTATTTTCATGGCATAAAGCTAAGTTTCCAGAAGTCTTGAAGTAACAATGAAAATAAAAACACAAAAAAAGTTTCACAGTGTATTTCTCCTGCATGTACCCAACAATATATTTGTTTTAAAGTGCAAGAATGAGGCAAAACTAAAGTACCAGAGTGAAGAAGGATCAACAGAAATATGGCTAGTCGGGGTGTCACCTATAATACAAGATGGCTGCATCCTAACTACTAATTCTGAGATTTTTGGTTTCAAGGAAGCGTGTTCAGGTCAAAACCCGTAAAAGCAAAACACCTTTTGGCTTTATGAACCCAATGGGTAAGACTTAGCTGAAATGAAAGCATTTAACAAAGAGCTATGCTGTACCTCTGATCTGTGTGCCCTTCCAGGAAGAAAAAATGCAACAGTCAAACTATCAAATAGGATTTCAGCCTCAAGTATACCTGCACCATGGTAGACCCTTACTATAAAAAGAGCCTCTACTACTACAGCTCGATCTGCAGTGGCACAGTTTGCAAGTATTTGAAACCAAAATAGATACCGGCTGATACCCATTGTACATACACCAGTGTTTTATATGGACTGCAATGGCACAGAATGACTCCAGAACAGACTTAGCGTGAATATAGTTTCACATCTGGGAGCTGAGAGGGAAGACAACCTGTTGCTGGCCTGTACCAGAATAGAATCTGTGCACCCACTCTGACAGCTCAATAGTGAGGAAATGTGTGAGTGTGTGACTTCCCCTGCTCCAGTACTGCTTTGCCATACAGGACAGGCACAACGTGTCCCATCTCCTCTCCTAGCTGTACTTATCCAGCCCTATAATACAACTATAGAAGAGTAGATGTGGGTGAAAAAAAAGTTTTGACTATGTTTTGATGTAGTTTAGCAATCAACTGAAGAAAATATGCAGAAATATGAAACTAGTCAGACTAACACAAATCACCATTTAGCAATGTGCAAATTCCAGATCAAGCATTAAATAGAATATTTTCATTTCTCTAAGACAGCATTTTAATTTCTACTGGAAGCTATTCAGATGACTTCCTATACAATACTTTTACAAAGAACAACCAAAACTTCTCAATTCAAAGCAATGCTATCTTCCAATAAAAACTTCTCTACAGATCTTCAAGGAATACACAATAAAAAAGTTTTCTTTTCTAACATCAGAAACAATACTGGATAAAGCATATGACTCACATTGTCTCACTTATCTTATGAAATTAAAAGCTGTAACATGACACTGATTTTATTCTTACCCTTTGCACGAATCTTTCTTTTTGTGCTTTACTGTTTCTTGTAAAGAATACGGAAAATGACGCATGAAGTGGTGCTTGAAATCAACAAGGTAATTCATTCGAAGCCATAGTTCCTGTTAAGGAAAGCAGAGGATAGACAGAAAACATGGTAGTAAGTGAAATAAATCAATGCAATCATCTTCCAAAATCCATTATTGGAATCAATGAAAAACAGGAACTTTAGCTTCTGTTTGCAAGTTTTCGTATGTATTTACTTTCAGACACAAATGTGAAGTCCTGTGCATGAACCTGAAGGTTCACCAAACAAGGGAGAAAAATTTTAAGTCAAGGTTGAGCGAAAATATTTGATCCAAACTGGACCAGTATATTTTCTTAGCACATACTAATGTGGGTATATGGAATATTAAACCAAGTAAGTTACAGATGTGAATTGAAAGTGCTTTTATATCAATTTATCAGGGTGCTTAAAATCAGAGTGAACACTAATTTACTTGCATTGACTGTCCCGAGTTTTCCATTAAGACATATTCTGACACTGCCTTCATCTTTCCCCATTATTAGTGTACTTGTAGTTCAAAGCCCACCGACACAAAACATTTTCCAGTAGAAAGGCTATCCTTAAAGAAAAAGGATTTTTTTCAATATTTAAAAATAATATCACTTTGTGGGTTAGCAGACACTCACAGTCACCATTCCACAAACTGTCCAGCAGAACTCATCACAAAAAAGCCTGCGCTGCTATCAAACTGGTCAGGCAGAATAATGTTTTTTGATATTCAAGTATTAAGAACAGAGAATGATCGTTAAACTATTTCAAAGATTAATAGGTTTCCACTAGGCATATTCATAGTGGTTCTCCAAAGTGTCTCTAATAACCACTTTGGCCTGTAAGCCCAAGGGCTATTAAATAAGCAAAGCTTCCATTTGCAAACTGAGCCATTTGAATGCATTTTATATATAAAGGTGACTATAAAGGGAAAAAAAGATAAACAGTTTATCTTATCTAAAACACAATATGGTCCAAAAAAAAAAAAAAAAGTTGTATGGACATCAGATTTTTTTTTTTTCCCCAAAACATCCTAAGGTCTTAATGTAACTGCGTGTACCTAAAACAGCTACATCTTGACACAGGAACGCTCTTTTCATGCGATGGAAATGCAGGCACCCTATGGCTAAGGGCAGCAGCTCTGCAGCACCCTACAGAAAAAGGCTAGGGGCAGCAGGCTGCCACAGGTATTTACAAGGCCAACGGCCTGCTTTGTGCTGGCTTCCGAGAGGCCTTCTAGAAGAGGGGAAAGGGGAACAGCATGTTTTGTTTGGACACACTGAATCCATCCCTCGGGCTGTGTACGTTGGATAACTCTGGTCTAACACAATGATTCCACAAATGATTTCCAATAATTATTCTATACGTAGATTGTTTGTTTAGCAAGCGGACCTACAGTCCTACACACAGGTAAAACAAAGACCTGTCGAGACATTCCTTCCAACTACTCTCAATAGCCAAAATGGAAAGAGAATAGTGTTCTCTTCCCAGTTTGCAAAATCTTTGGAAGAGCAGCAAAAGTTACAAAAAACAGCAATTCATTTATCAAGGACAGACAAAATAATTATGGCAAAAAAACTTCAAGGATATTTTCCAAAATTCTTATTGAGGTTTTGATTCGATGTCTTGTGATACTACCAATCATGACACAACATAGGTTGCACCAAGCAATTACAGGATCTCATACCACCTTTATCCCCTACCTTTCCAAGGGTTTAGGTGTTGTTCATTTCCACCCTCCCACCCCCATAAAATTTTTCAACACATAAAAACCAGGAACAAACACCTCCATCCTACACTTTGTTCAAATTTATACTCTAGAGGTTATCTGGGAGACAAAACGCTCCTCTTCTCCAGTACCACTTTCAGTTTCAAAAGCTTTTGTGCTGCAGTCTGCCAAGAAGGATTCCTGGAGACTATCGGTGAACTCATCGCTCAGTTCAACAGATTCTTTTCTAGAGTGAAGAGACTTAACAAAATCCAAACTCAAATTCTACTCAAAACCTCGGCTTTTTCTCCCTGAATAAAATATTTCTACTGCCTCCAATCACCAAATCACTAGTTTCCCATCAAACCAAAATGAATTGTCATTATTATGCCACTGATCACTTCTCCCTTACCATTTTGTATGTCTCATCATGTCGCTTTGTGAGTTTCCACAATAAATGTATTATACTAAGCACTTGCTGCATAAGCTGCTGAGATTCTGATTCCAAAAGGTTTCCAAGAATGGGAGCTGATTGTGCAGGAGATGCTTCAATCCAGCACTCAATCAGTAATGGAATTATTATCTCAATAAAACCTTTTAAGTTTTCAGCCGAGGACAGGCCTTTTTCTGCACTGTCCATTACACTTGCCAGAGACCTAAACAACAAAGGGGAAAAAAAAAAAAAAAGAAAAAGAAAAAAGATAAAGATCACACCTTTAAAAACAGATCAGAGCAATACCACTTTCCTGCTTTCTGAATAACAGGAAAAATTACTTTTTTCATACATTAACTGGTTGCTTGCTTTCTTGCTAGATATTTCAGTAAGGCAAAAAGGGAGTTCAAACCATCCACAACAAACCTGCTCCTGAATCTCCCTGCAAGTTTGTGTGCTTCTGTATCAACTTCTTAGATTTCAGTATTTCTTTCCCCATTATTATATGTAAAGTCTATAAAGGGGAGAAATATGATTTGCATCATATCACCTTCAACCAACAGATAAGAATTCACTGTACGTGGCACAACAAAAAAAAAAGCTTTAAGTTTTAAGCTCCTTGAAGGAAAATAATGAAACTGACTACAAAGTATTGTCAAATGCATGAGGTTTATTACAGTTAATAACCATTTACAGCTCTAATAAACATACTGGTTGTTCATATTAATAGAAAAAGAAAATCAGTCTGCAAAAATATAACTTTCATTCCCACCTGATGTTTAACTATAATGCTCTGGAGAGCAACTAGCTGGAAAATTATTAAATGATCTGATAATGAAGTTAAACAAAAATTATCAAAAAAATGAAGATATATAGTTTAAATTAAAAGAGCATCTCCCAAAAAGCAAGAAAACCAAGGACTCCTTTTACCCCCCCTTATAATACACTCTGTTTGCATTTCAAAAGGGATTATCAGCACAAATAAATTCAGGCAATTTTTATCCATTTTAAAAAGAAGGTTCTTTAAAGAAAGAAACCCCGGAATAACTCCTGCTAATTTTAAGCAATACAGAAGTTTCTGAAAGGGTTTCCAAATAACAAGAGCCCTAAAAAAAAAAAAAAAAGGCAACAATTTCAACTGATGGTTTTTTACATTGTTTTCCACGATGATTTTGTTTTCTAACTCACAGCAGGGAATTCCCATCATAATTCTAACTTCCTAATATACATCAAATTCGTATGCTGAGCCTCCTCTAAAACTCCTTTCTATTTCAGTGATGTTCTCCAACTGATTTTTCTTTATATATACGCCCAAAATAGGATCTGAAAAACTATTTTCTTTCTTTCCACAGATAGGCAGAGAAGTTCTGTTTACAAATATTTTAATTTCATATTGGATTAAAGAGGTAAAGCAGTTTTTCCTGGTCATCCTGTAATTTCCAAATTATCCAATTAGTTATATCCTTCTACGAAGCTACATTTCTCATGCTGTTGCAACCATCTATAATATGCACATAATAGAAAATTTTATTCTGTCAGTTCTCTCTGGTTGAAATTACTAAACTAAAACAAACACAGGTATTAACAAACTGTAAAAGGAGCAGGAAGAAGACATCTGCAAAGGAATAAAAAAGTGCAAGATAAATGCAGGCTCCTTTTCAATGAAGGAAAGATGGGACAGAGAATTTAGATCTCCAGCACAAAATAAAACGGACAAGTGGAAACATAACTGGTCATAAGAAAAAAAAAGTTAGTTTTATCTTTAGTACCTGCTACAACTATCAGACATCTGAAAATTTTATAAAGCTTAGCATTAACTGCAGCAACTAACGTATGCAGTCAGTGTAATTTGTCCTATTTGTCCCTTTTTGTTGCTCTGTCCTTTCTATGCTGCAGACATTGCAGTACAGACACCAGTTTCTTTCAGACTATAAAGAAAGCTTAAGGTGAGTGGTTCCAACTTAAGACATTTAACTCTGCCATCTAAAGACAGAGCAGACAAATCCCATCTTCCAGTTATAACCACAATGAATTCTAAAGCGTCACTGGACAAGCCGGTTGATCCCAAGACCATAACCTCACTGAAAAAGTTAGGTTGTCCTGTAAATGCTATGCCATGACAGGACTACACACTCAGCTGAGATTCTGAAATGTCAGTAATTGGCTGAAATAGTTCTGAAGTAGTAGTCTTTAATCGTTTCTCTGAAAATAACACCTGATACTACAACAGAGCTCTGGAATTCGAGCAATCTATTTCTGGAACACAAAAAAATCTCCCCATTAAACAGTGAACAGTGCATGAAACCTGAGAAGTTGGCAACACATACCTGAAGATTCCTACAAAAGTATAAAACACACACACACCCAACTATTTCAGTACTTTTCTGAAACAAGGGATGGAAAAAGAAGGAAGAATCCATGCCAAAAGGGATACTCCACCTAGCTACTGAAAGCATTTGGGCAAGAATACTTAGCATAGCTTTCACGTACCCCTGCAAAAGAAGCCCCCATCTCTTAAGATAAGACTCCTCCAAATACTCAAGGTTAACAACAAAAGGGGTAAATACGATCTGATTGACAGTAACAGATGATGACAAAGTATTACTGTAATCTGTCCAGCATGCATCTGATTAGTGCAGTATCCTTAGCAATACAGGTTCACTGGAACTGGGAGAGTCTGATGTCAGTTACAGTGTTAATCTTTTTGTCACATATCTGTTATCACTATTCTTTAATGGTAAGGTGGCCCTCAAAAACACTACAAAACCTATTACCTTTACATGGGTATGAAATACTATTGAAGGGAGCTGCAAGATATTTGCATACCCCTTAAGCTGTCACTTTTCTTTAAAATGCTAATATTTTTATAAAGCAGGACCAAACAAAAGAAAACTGCTTAACATATGTCCCATTTGACAGTAAGAGGACAACAGAAATTCAGCAAAGGGAAGTCAAGGAAGCGTAAAAGAAACAGAAGATAAGGAAACAACTTTCTGCTGCTTAAAACAGGAAAAGTCATTGGAAGTTAAGAAGTTTTTATGGCTCAGAGTCTAAGCCAGGTTATTGTCCTCCTTTTTTGTGTGCACTGCCAATTGCAGCAAAGAAACACCCAGTACACAAGTGAACTGTATTTTCCATTTCTATGATGCACAGGTCACACCATATGCATATTTATTCACTATGCTTTGTCTTCCATTTTGGTCTCTCAAGTCTTCTTTGCTTTTCTCTGCAGCTTCATGTTGTCCTTTTCAGCAGAAACAGAAGCTCTACCATTTCTTTTCAGCACCACTTCCAGTCCAAAAAAAAGATCGCACACCTTGGTATCACCACATTTAAGTTGTGAAGGCTTTCCATTTTTCCACACCTGAAATGAGTTTGATGCAGAAAGCAGCACAGTCAGCACATAAGGCAGAGGATATATTCTAATAATCTCCTAATTCACTGTAATCTTTAATTCACACACAGTAGGAAGATCTAGCACACAACAGAAAACAATAAAGTCTTAAGATTTGCATTGTTGAACCATCCAGCATTCCAAGCTCAGAATCTACACGTTTTACTAAACATTCATACTGCAAACTGATTCTAAAAACCCCTTTCCATAATCACTAGGTTATCAATGAGGCGCCATCCCTACCCAATGAACTTGCAAGATTAAAAAGACACCGGAACTTTAAAAATTTAACATACTATTAGTGGTGTTTGGAAGCCTACTTTTTAAAGAACAAAGTTGAAACCTACTTTCAGTATTAGTGATGAGGCCATCAATACATACACACCGCGATTAGTTACTTATGGTTTGGTCAACTCATCATCTATAGTTAGGACTAGACTATTTGCGCATTGGCTTCTTTAAACAAAAACACACGCACTGCTTGAGATTTTGGAAGTACTCAAGGGGCATTACAGATGTTTTGCACCTCTTATTAGAAGTAATTTCTGTCCTTGCAGTTAATGGCTACAGCAGAGGCTTGGGAATGCCTGTAAAAGGCCACAGTTGGGATTGAAAGAGACAATTAAACATCTTCAGATTACTAGAAAAGACTTCAGTGGCAAATACAAAAGCCACCACGGTAACTTCCACTCTTAGGATTTCACAGATATCCACGAGAACAGGCTGTACTCTCCCTTTGTACAAAAACAACATACCAAAAATATGCGCAAATGCAATAAAACGAGAACATTTTAGTACCTTCTGCAGATGCCCCTTCTCTTTCCATTCTTCTGTTCTGCTGCCATCAGCTTGCTTTGCCAATCTCGCCTTGGATTCTAGCAATGTTTCCTTCTATTCTTCTGGCTTCTCCTCAGGCTTGCGAACGCCTTTTTGAAAGTATTTATAACCACAAGTGCATCATGGTGTTTCACCAAAATCTAGCTCCTCAGAAATGCGGAATCCAATTCAGGTGACACCAGATGTAAAGTTTATTTTCCTAGACCTTGGATACAATGCACCTTCAGCTATTACAGGGCATGGTATATCACACACTGCATGTCATTCAGGGCACAATACAAGAATCCTCTGATATACGGTGGGTTCAAAACTATATGCTTCTGACTGCAGAGATGAAGTCCATAGGACTGTTTTGTGCTCAGTGCTGAACCCTTCCCCCCTACCTCAAGTGGGCTTCACTAGTCTACTTTCCAACTAAAGTTTTACCTGCAGCAGATATCGTTGGTCATGACTAAACTCTTACACTATGTTAACAACCACTTTTATGAGCATAAGCTGCACATTTTACTTAGCTTAACATAAATTTCCTGTACCTACCACAAGTACCAAGAGGAAGCTTAGGACAGTGAGAATGGAATGGTCATTTGTGTGTCTCCATGATAGAGATGGAAAACACCTGCTAATTCAGGCCAATACCTGTGGTATTAAAAGAGAACACCTCTTCTTCTGCACTTCATTCATTCAAAGATATAAGATGGACATAGCAATGGATTAGGCAGCAGGTTTTATACCCTCTTCTGCCACTGACCTCCTAGGTGAATTTGGTGTAACTGCTTTATACCCCTTATTCAGTCTCCTCCAGCAGTAAAACAAGGATTGTGGTTTCTCTTCAAACCACCTTGATATCTATGCATTAGAATTGCTGTGTGATGGCTAAACAGTCCCCATTTTTCAAGTCGTCATTCCAGGTCTCCTACCAGCAGGCATGTAACATCTACAGTAATGCATATACATGAGGATGCCAATGTTTAAAAGGTACCATAAAGTGGGGTGGGAGGTTCCTCTCTAGTTTGAAGAGCAGGTAAATCAGGAAGGAGGAAGAGAAATAAAGATGGTTAGTTGTTTCTCCCTTAACTTCAGCTCACATCTATTTAGAGTACTACTAAAAAACACACAAACCTTCCTGTGACTAAGCACACTACGCCTTCTTCCATATTCATCAACATGTCCCAGACAAGATATCTTTCATCCATAGTGAAGACATAAACCAGTGAATTGATTAAAAATATCTAGAATAGGAAACTCAGCAGAACTTCAGGCAGCCAGACACATCTTATCATGCTGTCCTTTTTAAAACAAGCTATATTCGAAGAAAATAGACTCCTAAACTTATGATAGACTCTTGAAGGTAAAAGCACAAAGTAAAATTCATTATCACAGTATAAGAAACAAGCTTACATTTAACGTAAAGAAATTTGCCTGCTTGCCCCTGAGGTCTGTTTGATGTCCTCCAACAGCCTGTAGTTGTCAGTTTGCTTTCCAAAAAAAAAACTCACTAGAGTTGGTCTTCCAAAATGATTATGAATAGCATAAAATAAAGCTTTTGTTTGATAATGGGAAAGTTCATGATATACACATAGCACAGTTATCTGCTGAGTATTTCCATATTTTTAAGCCACTGCAGTAAGACTGCACATTACACTAAATGCCCTAATATATGGCTAAGGGACAATCCCACAATAAAAATTAAATAATTGTCTTCAACAGCAATAAACCACAGTTTAACATTGTGATCATACAGTTGACATTAATTCCCAAATTAGTTAATGTTTTCTCACCTCAGTCTAAATGATGAGTTGATCTTTGGTCGTAAGCCTCCATTTTCAAACAGTTGTATATGTTGCTGATTATTTGCATGGACCTTCCAACTTATACATACTGGGTTCCTCACAGAATGAGGACTGTCCTTTTGTTCTTGAAGCCCTTCATCCTCTATTTCACTGGATCCATCTACCACTGCTTGAAGAAACTTCTTGAGCCTGGTAAGTACATTCAGCCTCCACTGCTGAGAAGTTACTCTGCGATTCGGGTTAACAGAGAGCATCCAGGAAAGTTTCTCTCTGCTTTTCAGTCTTTTTGACAGTTGCTGGTGAGAAATAAGCTCTACAAAATTCTTCAACAATATACTGCTGCGGTCTGTAAGAAGAGCTGGGTATGCTTCCAATAAAACGTCTAAGACTTTCAATGAATCTTCCTGAATCCCCTCACTGATATGAGTCATGGCACTGGAGAGATGGGCACTTACCAAAGGAAAAAATGGAGCAATCTGTTCCGCTCTTATTTTTGAAGCCAAGAATTGCAGCAGGTGAACAGCTGCTCCTCTGACACCAGAATCTTTGTCTGTAAACACAGCTGCCACCTCACTTATTATATTTGAAAGGTGTGCATCAATTACAAATGGATACTGAGACAGGAGATCTTTGAGCCCAAGAAGTGCATTATGCTTAACCCCAGGACTATAGTGATGCATCTGTGAAAGTAGATCCTAAAAGGAAAGAAACATATATACTTGCTATCATTATTACTTTAAGCGCTTTAAACTTTCCCACCTATTTCCAGCACATTTTTCTTAAACACTCAAAAATACAGAATCTATTCTCATGATGTACTGCTGTTCATAGCAGTGTAAGATGTTCAGAACAGATATAACATTAGTTTAAAGTATAACAATGAACAAATCATCAAAATTCAATGACAGGAAAAACAAGATACTGTGACTTGTCCTGCAGGTAATTAGATAATCCCCATTCTTAGGTTTATGCACAACCCTACTGACTTAACAGAGGGGTGACCAAAAATAAGTCCTCTCCCATTTGTTCTCAAAAGTATACCTATGAAATCTTAGTCTCAACAGCTTTCTTCAGTTTAAGCAGAAAGCTGCAAGAGACAGAAGACAACACAAAGGAAGGAAAGCGGAACCACCACCCAAAGAAATACAAAATTTTTTTAAAAACATCATATTAGGAAGTCTACTTTTTGTCTCCCCTGTCCTTAAGTTATGATCCAAGACTTTCAAAAAACAAATGTTAATCCTAGATACTTAAATCAGTGTACACCTTTAGTTTCTGCACTGCTGAAAACCTTTCCCTTGGGTTATATGCTGGTCCAGCAATTTATTAAATTCATGGGTCAGCTTATTGTCAAGGACAGAGAGGCTATATTCAGATACTCTGCTGGGTTTAAGTGTTTGGTTTGTTTTTTTTTTTAAATAAATCTTTTTCCTAAACCCTAGTAAACCTAGATAAAGTACAAGTAATTTGCTGTCATTTCAGAATGTAATGTCACAGTATACCTTTATGTTAAGTTTTCTATTTTGCGTAGGAAGCAATCCATCTTCTTTAAGCTGCTCAGGAATTTGTATGGCCTTTGTTTTGAAGGTAGTATCAGTTGCATTCTCTAGTTTAGGCTTTTTTTTCCCAACTTTTAATTTCACTTTCTGGAAATCTTCTTGATGTTTCCTTTTTTTAGTCATTCTGATTCTCTGCAAAAAGATATTCAGAATTTTAATTTGATTAAATACACTACAAACGTTTTTTTTTCCACCAAAGACCAGCAACTTCCTAATGAAGGCTACTGTTTTTATGCTTTTTCCTATGCATAAACTAGTGCTCATTCCTCAGACAAGATGCTAAGCTAAACAGACATGCAGACCGATACAGTACAGCTGTTCGCCTAGTGTCCGGAAAACATTCTGCTGCTCCTTTGGTTGTCTTTGCTCTGAGAACTACTTTATCGGAAAAAGATCACTTAAGTATCTGCATCTTCCACCGCTTTATCAGATTAAGTTGTTGGTTTTGGTTTGTTTTAAAAAGTTCCTGCCAATTAAGCAACTTTTGACATACTTGACCCTTGTCAAGCCAAAAGAGCTCAGTGAACTGTTTAATTTAATTTGTACATTGTTTACCAACTCAATCATTAATAGCATACAGTCTGCACAGGTAAAATCATGGGTTTAATCAGGCCTTCGCTGATAACAGCAGCAGACAAGAATCTAAGAAAACTTCCACTACACACTGGTAAGTCCAGTGCATGCATTTAAAAATGATAACTAGAAAGAATGAGGGGGGGAAACGAGGTTAAACAGGCATATAGAAAGTAAAAAGAGACTGAAAAACTAAGCCAAATTCAATAAGGCATAAAGAAATAAGGTGGTATAAGTAGATATACTCAGAAGTCATACAGACATACTAGAACAAACATACAACAACCAAAACAAAAACCCACGCTTCAGTTTCTGAATGATCTTTTGGCTTTGATAGATCTGTACTGATAAAAGTACTCTTAATTCTACCAGATTATAACAAAAAAAAAAAACCACCACCACCCCCCCCAAAACCAACAAACACTACACCACAGATTCCTTTATTTTATCTTCCTTCCCTCGATCTCCGTACTTCTAAATTCATTCATTATGAAACTCCAGAAGCTGACGTCACAACACTCAACATCACATACAAATTGTGCCTAGACTTCTGTTAATTAAGACCATGAATCCATGGTCTGATGACTCCTAGAAGTGGTTGTAGAAATTACTTACAATTTAAAAGGGGGAAGGGGGAGACAAGCACAAAGCCATTATGATGCTGAGCTGGAAATCTGAATACTTCCAGATCTCACTGTACACAGTATAAAGTCCACGCTGTCAGGTACATAAACTTTTTGTTTCTTCTCTCTTTCAAACTACTCTTTGGGTAACTGTTTTGCACATTCTCAATATCTAAACTATACAAAAAAGTTGCAAACACAACATTCTAATTTTAAAGACCAAACTAAAAAAAGAAAAAAAAAAAAAAAAACCAAAACAATAGAGCTGACTAAATCCAGAAATTTCTAAATAAAATATCCAAACAATGGGTATTGGATTTGCATGGCAAGGTTTTGGTAGCAGGGGGGCTACAGGGGTGGCTTCTGTGAGAAGCTGCTAGGAGCTTCCCCCATGTCTGACAGAGCCAGTGCCAGCCAGCTCCAAGACGGACCCATCGCTGGCCAAGGCCAAGCCCATCAGCAACCGTGGTAGTGCCTCTGGGATAACATATTTAAGAAAAGAGGAAAAAAAACAACTGCTGTGCAACAGCAGCCAGAGAGAGGAATGAGAATATGTGAGGGGAACAGGTGTGCAGACAGCAAGGTCAGGGAAGAAGGAGGGGAAGGAGGTGCTCCAGGCACGGGAGCAGAGATTCCCCTGCAGCCCGTGGTGAAGACCATGGTGAGGCAGGCTGTCCCCCTGCAGCCCATGGAGGTTAACAGTGGAGCAGGTATCCACCTGCAGCCTGGGGAGGACCCCACGCCAGAGCAGGGGGATGCCCCAAGGAGGCTGTGACCCCATGGGAAGCCTGCGCTGGAGCAGGCTCCTGGCAGGACCTGTGGGCCCGTGGAGAGAGGAGCCCACACTGGAGCAGGTTTGCTGGCAGGACTTGTCACCCTGCGGGGGACCCACACTGGAGCAGTCTGCTCCTGAAGGGCTGCACCCCCATGGAAGGGGTCCACGCTGGAGCAGTTCATGAAGAACTGCAGCCCGTGGGAAGGACCCACGTTGGAGAAGTTTGTGGAGGACTGTCTCCTGTGGGAGGCACCCCATGCTGGAGCAGGGGAAGAGTGTGAGGAGTCCTCCCCCTGAGGAGGAAGGGGCGGCAGAGACAACGTGTGATGAACTGACCACAACCCCCATTCCCCGGTCTCGGGAGTGAAGTTGAGCCCAGGAAGAAGGGAGGGGTGGGGGGAAAGTGTTTTAAGATTCAGTTTTTATTTTCTCATTATGTTACTCTGATTTGATTGGTAATAAATTAAACTAACTTCCCCAGGTTGAGTCTGTTTTGCCTATGATAGTAATTAGTGAATGATCTCTCCCTGCTCTTATCTCAACCCAGGAGCCTTTTGTTTATATTTTCTCTCCCCTGTCCAGCTGAGGAGGGGAGTGATAGAGCAGCTTTGGTGGGCACCTGACATCCAGCCAGGGTCAACTCACCACACAATGATTCTTTTATGGTGGATATGATCATCATTCACTCTAGAAAACAGAATTCTACAGCTGACTTTCCCACTGTACTTCAAACAGTAAATTCATGCTGTATTACAGTATTTCATATACACATCATCAGGATAATCATTAAGGAATGTTTTAAATCCAATTGTCATTTTCTATTCTTCTAAAACAATTTAAACAACTGATTATACAAACATTTGACTACAACTTAATTTCTGCTTTTCACACGCTAGCTTAAAACAGCTATCTGCAAGACCACTTTAACTGAAGTGTAAATTTAGCGTAAGTAACCTATCAACTGAAAAGGCTTTAAAAAAACTGGGGGCTGGGTGCCAAAATAAAAAGGTTCTTTAGTGTCCAAGTATAACAACTATGGTTTTATAAGCTTTTGATTTTTACCGTATGCATCTTCTAGGAAAGAATTACAACAAGATTTTCACTACGTGATTGCAAGACATACAGAAACAGCTAGAAGCTTTTGACATGAATGTTATTTCCACTTACAAAGCTTGCTTTAATGGAAATATTTAGGAAGCCTCATTCTACAAGATGAAATGTTTGGCTTCCAATTAGGATTAAAAACTTTACAATACAGGTGCACACACACCTGAACAAAGTCAATTAAATTCTTTTAAAGGAGGAGGCTTATAAAATATACTTTCTCCTACTAAAACAAAGAAGCACAGTTTACCTTGCACTGTGTATTTTGGAAATAATTTACTGGAAATCTTAACATAACCATTTCCAATTCACATGTACCACGCTAAATCAGAGATAAAATGGTTACAAAGCCATGAAAACACCAGGGTGTCTACCTAATAAGACACTGAGCAAAACTGTATACAGCTTACGAAGTTATGTAAATATTTTAATGGAACTTCTCGCTGAAACAACTGTTTGCCTTTTGACTTCAACCATATTTTCAGTTGGCCCCCCTCCAACAGGACTGAGCTAAGTGCAGCTAACAGTTTCTGCACGAATACAGTTTTACAATCCAAAACATTAAAACACCCTCAAATCAATACTAACTTCCTTTAACATAAAGCTGCACGCAGCACTTTTCAGAAGCTACGCCAAGTGTCACTCAGCCATCCTTGCATCAGCCTTAGGGAAACAGAGCGGAACCAAAAGAAGCGACCGCTTCACCTGTAATTTACTCCCTCGCAGTTCTGAGGCGGTATCCTCAGGGAATCTCGCTACCAGCACATTTACAGGCTCAAGCAATCAGGAAAATCCTGAGAAACCAGAAGGCGAGGTACATGCCCTAACTCCTCTCATCTGCTGAAGCTTTCCACCCGGGCGAGCTCTCTCCCAGCGAAGGACAATACTTACTCGCAATTAAGTTGCCGAGGCTCCCGCCCTGGACAGCGCCACCCCCCACCCCCCCCAGTCACCACAAAACCTAAGAGCCGAAGCCCGCGCCGCAAACGCCGTACCCCAAAGCCAAAGCGCTGCCGAGGCGGAGGCGGCGGCGGCTCCTCCCGCAGGTCTAGGCCGTGAAGCAACCTTCCTCACCGTCCCGGGACATCTTCCGGCGTGCTCCCCGGGAGCCGCTCCGCTCCCGTCGCCCTACGAGGCGTTTAAATAAAGCGCGTTAGTGCCCGCCCGGTGCCGGGGCTCCCGGCGGGGAGGCCGCGAGTTCGGCTCCCGGGAGCCCCCGCAGCCGCGCCGGGGCTCCACCAGCGGCAGGCGAGGCGGGAGCCGCGGCTGAGGGAAGCCGCCGGCCGGGCGAGCGGCGGCACGCAGCCCCGGGGGAGGCGAGGTGGGGCGGGGGCGGCGGACGACGCCCGCGGCCGGGGGAGCCGAGGCCGCCGGTTTCGCGGGACCGGTACGCCCGCGGCCGTGCTCCCGCTTTCCCGCCGCCCTGCGCGGGAGCCTGCGGGAAGGGGGTGGGTCACACAAAAGGCGGCCGTTAGCGCAGGGCAGGGCAGGGCGAGCCCGCCGGCCCCCGAGCCGGCCCGGGGCGGGGCGGTGCGGGCCGGGCCGGGCCGGGCGCCTCCCCCCGCGCGGTAGCGGTAACGGCACCGCCGAGCCCCGCGCGCGCGCCGCGCCGGCCACTCACCAACCACGCGGCAGCGCGAGCCCCCTTCCGCCCCCGAGAACCTGCCCGGAAACGGCCGCCCACGTGAGCGGCCGCCACCAGCGAGCGCCCCCCGCGGGAAGGAGCGGGCTTCCTCCCCGCGCCGCCGGGACCGGGGCGCTGGCGCCACCTGCAGGGGCGGCGAGCTCCGCCGCCCGCCCGCGCGGGAGCGGCCGGTGGCGGGGCGAGGCGGTGACCCGTGGCGGGGTGCGGGGGGTTTTCCCTTTGGTGCGGCGAAAGGTCTCCGCTGGAGAGAGACCAAGCGACGCAAGCGATCGTCGTTCTTTATACGTGCAGTAGAGGGTGGGCCGCGACGCCGTCGGGAGGGTTTTTTTCCCCTCAGAGACGCGTTTTCCGCCTCGCCGCCGGACGGAGGTGCGGCGGCAGCGGGGGGGTCGGGCAGTTGTGGAGTAACCGCCCGTCGTCGCTCCGCCGCCCCGGGGGGGCTCACCTCAACCCTCGTAACCCGGAGAACGGTTCCCCAAGGAATTACGCTTTGATTCGAACCGGCGTGGGTGACTGCTCGGGGTTCGACAGCATTTTTTAACGCGTCGGCATTCCATCACGCGAGGCCTTGCGTCACTTTAACGACTGGAATCAGAGATGCCTTGGCTCAGGCGCGTTACTTGCAGTAGGTAATAGCAGTGCTTCCGTGCTTTCCTCGAGCCGAGCTACTTCAGCTCTCCCTTTGTACCGCGTCTCCTCCAGCGAGCGATTTGTTCGTAATAACAAATACCGACATTTGAGTTCATAGACTTGGAGAGCAGTCGGAAGAGCGAGTAACTTCCGCGAAGGCGATGCAGCGCCCGCGTTACCGTTTCGGGCTTCACCCGCGGTACCAGACCGTGGGGCGCGCTCTGTCATCCCCTACACCGACCCCCGGGCCAAATTCACCGGACGGGGCTCGCTGCTTCCAACCGGGTAGCGGATTCCTCGGCCGGGAGGGCAAGGCGCAATCCCAGAAGATGCGGGGAGCAGAACAAGTGGGGGATGTTTCCATACCTGCCTGGAACAGACAGCGCGGTTTACACCGGCCAGCAAGTCTCCTGTCGCACGTTCACGTTTCATTTCCTATCAAGTCACCTGTGAAAACCCTTCTCTTTGTCCCACTTTCTGCCTTCCAAAAGCAGTACACAAGGTCTGCATTTTTCTGTCAGAGATCGCTTCCTCAAAGCTCTCCGGTCTCGGAGTGAAATGTGTAAAACTGAGGAAAAGCTAAAAGAAAAATTGATTCTCTCTTGGTTTAGTTTTTCTTGCTATTGCTGAAGTTTTAATGCTATTAATTCTCCAGTTACCCCAGATGTCTGCCGTGCTGTTACCCTTAGAAACAATTAAAACGTATAATATTAAATACAGTCCACAACATCATTTAAGCACCGTTAGGAAAGAGAATGCTATTTTTTCTTACTTTAAAATTCTGGCACAAGTAAAACATTATCCTTAAAAACTGTTATGGAACTAACATACAGTTTTCCATTAGTATAAGAATATAGCAAGCCATCACAAAACACAGGCAGATACAGGAACAAAATAATATAATTCTTTTGCAGCCTCTGTTTGCATCAGAAAAAAAAGTTTTAAGGGGAACGTTATTATACAACTGACTATAGACTCTGAAAAAAACACTTCCAGAAGCATACACTTCATGCTTTTTGTGCAGTTCAGTTTTCTCGGCTGTCTTTGAAAAGTACAGCAGCACACCATTCAAACAGTTTTATATCAATGTGCTGTAGATTCAGAGGTCCTTCCATTTTCAGCATGCTCCTCCTGCACCCAAGGAAAAAAAATAAATGCTCAAATCCAAGCAATTTCAATTTAATTTTAACTTTATTTCCACTAGGAATGATTCCACAGTAAGAGAAAAAAGAAGCTGTCCCAGAGATGGCCATTTACAACAGCTGAAAATTCCGATTTTATTATTTTAATTAATAGAATGTTCTGCACTTGAAAAACAAACAAACAAAAACATGTTTCTGTTTTTATTATTTTATTTTACAGGAACAGAATTCAGAATTTCGTATCAACTAAAAGTTGGTTTTACTGATCAAGTTCATCTTCATTAAGCGGGCATTAACATTGTCCCTATTATAGAGTAAATGAGCTGTGAGAGCTCTGGTTCCATCTCTGCTTCTGACAAGAACATATTTAGAGGCGTTCTAGAAATTCTTCACAGTTTCTTTAAAGCAGCGTTTTAATTTCTTTAATTGTCATTGAACTGTTTTCATTCCTGCGTCTGTTGATAGAACAAAACTAACCAATTTTGTTGCTGCTTTCTTTGTTGCCTTATTTTTACGGCGTCTTGCATTCCATGATATGAGGATGTGAAATCATCAGGATGAGGATTCTCAATTCCATCCAGATCTCAAAAAAAATGTAAGTTAACATTAAAAGGTTCATTTACCATCTGGCCCCAGCATGTCTATATTATACCAGCATTTGGCTGCAAAGCTGAAGAGCTTTAATTAGAACCACTGAATGCTACCCAACATCACAAGCAGGAAGCAAATTTTAATTACGCAATTTAATTTTAATTTTTTTTTTCCAAGCACACTGATTTGTAACCATCCAAAACATTTCTCCTCATCCTACAAAAGTAGTAGTCATTTATAGATAGACCTTTACGTTCAGTCAAAACCACCACTACTATAGTTGGGAAAAAGTTCACGTTGAGAGAGCCTGAATTGAAGGACAGTGTAAGCCAGCTTTTGTTTCATTTGCATACTGGTGGGATTAGAGAAGACAAAAGATACTTTTGCTACCACATCAGTGCCTCTTAACCAGAGTCTGGTTAGATCCCTTGGGACATATCCCTGAATTTGCAGACATAGCCAGCCTCTGTTGACTTTGCTAAAGCTTCCCACTATCTAGGCTCCCTAAATTGCCTGTAATCCAGGAACTTCTCAACTCAGAACTAGACTGACAGCACTGACTTTTTACTATTATTTTTAATCTTTACTTAAAAACATATGTGGAAACCTATTCATAATCCTTAGGCGGGAAGGGATTTTTGATTACAATAGGTTTTGAGTCAGGCCCAGCAACCGCAGGGAATAATTTCCACGTATTTGTTGTAGGATGAATTTGTACTGCTGACTGCAGTAGTTCATTCTGTTGATAACTCTTTGTAAAAGAACCAACAATAAGAAAAGATCAGACTGTCGACGTAGGATATTTAAAGATATTTAGAAAAACAAGTTATCCGTTTTAAAAGTATGTTTTAACATGTAAAGAAAGAACATGAGCATTACAAGCTTTCCACAGCTATAGAAATTTGAGCTATATGGAGAAATAAATAACCAGAATCTCAAAACCAAGTTATTAATTTAATTAAAATAACACTGTACAAAATTTGAACATAGCCAAATCAGCTACATTGAGTTCATATTAAGTAAAACAACAGTCTCAAACTTAGAGAAAGTAAACATTGCTATATTAACCCTATTAACTACCACGTCACTGTGTGCTGCCATTGCTTGGTCTTCTCAGAGTTCCACTTTCAGTCAGGATCCTTATAACATTCGGAATATCAATTCCTTAGTTAAAGGCAAACAAACAAACAAGTAAAAACAGAAAATAAGTGGTTTGATGATAAAATACATTTAAAAGCACAAGTTATACTGAAACATTTAGATGCTGACATGAGTTTGGATCTTTTCTTATTAAATGAAAAATACCGTAACTGTTAACAGTCAGAATGTGCCTGGAAACTGTACCTGTATATTGCTATGAACAGCTGCGCTTGTTCAGTTAAAGGGTCTGTCTTGCCCCTCTACTCTGCCTCTGACTTTCAAAGATCTGCAGCTGATAATCAGGAAAGCATGACCAGAAGTGCTTGATTTTATCACTGTAACAATAAGTCGAAGTGTCCTCATCCGAACACAAGCAAGAAGGCCAACGTTGCTTTGATGAAACTAATGCCCATGACTTTAGGAGGGGGAGAGGAGAAGTAGAAGAAACACGGGGAGTGCTTAAGTGGCAATAATAAACATTCAGCACCCATAACCAAATGCGAAGGGCAGAGTAAGAGCAGGGCCAGCGTGCCTGATGCTTGGTGGGGTGTGGGAAGAGTATGTTCTCCCAATCTTAGATTGTCTTCAGCTCACAAAACTTTCCAAGTCTGATACCGCAGACTTCTCAGCAGCCCTCTTCCAAACACTTGCCCAGTCTGGCCCAGACAGCGAAGACAAGGACACGTGCAATATTTCTGTATCCTCAGTATCCTTTTGCTAGGAGTTCCATAGATCATCCGCCTGCTA
Source organism: Nipponia nippon (assembly GCF_047370975.1). NCBI lineage: Eukaryota > Metazoa > Chordata > Aves > Pelecaniformes > Threskiornithidae > Nipponia > Nipponia nippon. The sequence goes on from NW_028262290.1 coordinate 66,970,195, forward strand.
CTGCACAAAGAACCATCTCTTTTTGTCCATTTTGAAGCTGGACTCCCACACTACTCCAAGTTTATGGATCAAAAGAGAGAGGAGATAATAGAATCCTGCCTGTCATCTCCATCCACTCATGATTTTACAAATCTCTATTATAATATCTCAGCCATCTCTTCTCCAGGCCAAGAAGAGTCCTAGCTTTCTATTGCTTCTTATATGGAAGATACTCCCGTATTTTGTTGCCTTCTCTAAACCTTTGCAGCAATGAAGTCCTTTATCTGAAATAAGGCAAACAGAAATATATGCCCTATGCCAAATACAGGCAAAGAATGAGTTTATGCAATAGCAAAATGATGACTCCAATCTTGCTTTCCATTCTTTCCTTAATTCCTTGTATTTGACATATTCTTCTAATCAGTTGGTATTTCCACTGATCTGGTGAGGAGCTTTTGAAATCCATCAGTCAACCAATACTTGTAACTGTTTTGAATTTGACAAAATTTTGTCATCCAGATACTCATCCCTTTTGCCAGGTCATTTGTGAAGATACTAAACAGCACAGGTCTTAAGCACAGGCCCACAGTTCTCTACTGGAACCTCTTTTCACTCTAAAAAGTAATTGCCCGTTTGCTATCTGTTTATTATTCAAACAATGCAAGGATTTCTCTCTTTTCCCACAGCCAGTTAATTCCCTTAAAAGCCTCTGGTTAAGGTACCTATCAAAAGCTTCTTGGAATTCCAAACAGACTATATGAACTGGATCACCTTTATCCGACTCCTTTCCTGACCCCTTTCAGACAACTCCAGAAAGTCTGTAAGGAAGGACTGCTTATCACAAAAGCCATATTTATTCCCCCCCCAACCACTCTAAGCAGATCATATTTTTCCAGGTGTCCACTAATTCCTGCCTTGTTGCTCTAAACAGCTTCTATTCACTTACCCAATAGAAGCTGGCAGTTTCAAAGATCACCTGGTACTGGTTTTGGCTGGGATGGAGTTAACTTTCTTCATAGCAGCCTGTAGGGTGCTGTGTTTTGGATTTGTGGCCAAAACAGCGTTGATAACAGACCAGTGTTTGGCTGTTGCCCAAGGGTGCTTGCACAGCATCAAGGCTTTCTCTCTTTCCCACACTGCACCCTCACAATGATTAGGCAGGGGATGGGAAAAAGATGGGCAGGAGACACAGCGGGGAAAACTGATCCAAACTGGCCAAAGGGATATTCCATACATCATGGTCAGCAATAAAAACTGGGGAGGCGAGGGGGTGGGGTTGGCTTCCGAAGTGGCTGTTGCTCAGAGACTGGCTGGACGTCAGTCTGCTCGTGGGAAGTGCTGAGCGATTGTCTTTGCATCACTTGTTCCCCACCCCCACCCCCCCCCCGCTTTCCTTGACTTATTAAACTGTCTTTATCACAACCCACGAGTCTTCTCACTTTTGTTCTTCCTATTCTCTTCCCTGTCCAGCTGCAGGGGTGGGACAGTGACCAAGCAGCTATGTTCAACACACAACAAAACCCTAAAGAAAGACAAATAGACATAAAAGGGAACCACATTTGCCACCCACAAATTTTCAGGTTCCAAAGGAAGCTTTATGGGAGAAATCACTACTATCAGTAACTTAACCATTTTGTTCTGGAGGTCCCTAGGACCAGGTGATATTCATGGAAGAGTTATAACAATTTTCATGGTTTTCATGGTTTTATCTTGTCAGATTGTTTCAGAACTTCATTCCAAAGACACTCTGCTGAGTTGGTGGGGTGCGTCCACACACACGCATGCCCAAGGAGAGGTTATAGCACAGATTGCAGTCTCTCCAGTTTCTTCCACAGTGAGCACTCAGGCAAAGAATATCTTAAGCTTCTCTACAACGTACTCATCTTCAGTGTTCTTTTTTTACCCTGATGATCCTAAACTCACTCAGAGCAGCTTAGAAATGTACACAGGAAGCTTCTGAAGAAAGGGCAGCAGTTGACTGGAGACATGGGAAGGTTTAGTAGCTGAAACTTATTAGAAACTTGTAAACAAAAGAAAGACTATTTGTCTCTGTTATTATTTCTATGTTACTGTACAAGTACAGTTCTTTCAGGAATCAATAAGTAAAAATTTCTTTGCTGTTGGCATTCCCAAAACGAGCATTTCACCAGTTATATCACAGGCAAAAGATTCTCCTTTTTTCTAATAACAACGTCCTTGATTTTAGTTTACTATCTCTCACCACGTAAACGTTACTATGCACAAATGAGAAAAGAATTTAAAAAGAAATTCAGCAATTATTAACACCTTCGTGGGAAGGCAGCCGTTTTGAATTACCATTCCTAAACTGGATCCTGCAAAAGTTAAAAGGAGGGAAAAAAAGTCTCTTCAGTCCTCCTTAATACCTCAAAGTTCTTTGACTGATATAGTCCTTAGTATTTCACAGAGCTAACAAAATTACGTTATGTAAATTTTTATAGATGTGTGTATGCATGTATACGCAAATTACCTCTGAAAGCTGGATTTGCTGCTGCTATTTTGTGTAGAGTAGCAGTAACTTCCTCAACATTCATATTTCTTACACTGTTCAAAAATTCAGTAGTGATGTTGTTCTCGTATGCTGTTTCCAAAGAGGCAGTTGAAAAGTTTTGGGGTTCATCTTCATGTACTGGTAAGGACTGCTTAGCTGATCGGCTGCTTGAATAGTCTTAAAGAAGAGAAATATTGTTTTTCAGTAAGAGAAGATTCGGAAGAGTCTTCATTACTTATTTCTCTAAATAGGGCTTTTCAAAACAAGCATTTCCAGTCTGGCACAGCAGCATTGCTGGTAAGGTTCACATCTGACTTTGCTACATTTTCCTACAACCGAGAGTCGGGAATGCTTTCCATTTACAGAAAATCCTGCAGAAACAAGGGTGGGGAGGTGGGTGAAAGCTATTTCCATTATGCTTACAAAAAGGAACTAAGAGTTCCAAGTCTCATATATTATAGGTCATTGCAATTTTTGTTATGAGCATTGTATTAATTGAGGTTTTCAAAAGCTAAGCTTCCTAGAAAAAAATAAAATTGCCACCGCACAGAAAAAAAAAAATCATACAAAATAGCTTCACTAGTATTCTGGGTATTTTTCCTCTCCAAGCATAGGATTGTACTTCCTATGCTTGAGAAAAATAACCATTTGTTTATATCAAGAAGGAAACGACCTCAAAGAAATCCAAGATTCTTTGGAAAAAAAAAAAAAAAAAATCAACCAGAAGTACTGAGGCCAAGTAGCTGCAATATTCTGGTATTAAACAGAATTTTCCATCCTGTACAACATAATTTTCTTTCCACTAGCACCTTGATTGCACTACACCTGCACTAAGTCTCTTCTCCACCAAGAAGGGGAAGAAATGGGGCGGGGGGAAGCCAGAGTTAAACTTTGAAAGCTTCCTTAGAAACATTTGCCTCTGGGCAGAGGAAAGTCAGAGTCATAACTAATTCAATTTTTCCCCAAATCCTACAGTTAAGTAGGGTGAATGTTTTTGAATAGTCTGCCCTTTCTAATGTTTGTAGAGGGTGGAAGAAAACCCCCAAAACTATTAATTTACGCTACTTGACCTTGGCTTTGTTCTGCTCGTAAGTTCTGCTTTTAGAGAAGCAGGAACAAAAAGCTTACTAAAATTTATGCAAGGTTCAGTGTTAAGATTAAAGCACATTCAAGACTGCAATGCTAACATTACCAGTATCAGAGTCACTAATATCTGCTGAAGTCAGGTCAGACTGTTCTGTGGAATGTTCCAATGCGTCTTCTCCATTATATTCAGTATCTAAGATGTCCTATGAGTTTGAAAAAAAGTTGTGTTCAGAATTTCATCAAGACAATCTCTTAAAATGACAAACTACAACATTTTTAGTGATCACAAAACAAATAAGAGACCAGTATTTCTGCCACCAAATCTGAAAAATAAAAAATTTCTTTGAAAATCATACAGCTGGTAATGAACTTCCACGCATACACTGCTCATGGTATCTCTCTACATCTGAAAAAGCACTTTATTAGGCCAAGAAGTGATACTTATAGAGCCTAATTCTCAACCTGTCAGGTCTAAAAAGGAAGCATTTTACACTCAGAATAGAAGATTTTGTTAAAAAATTACCAGTTGAAAGATCACAGTTTAGAATACAAAAAAAAAATTATTTTTCTACAACTAGTAGGTTAGAAGTTACTTCAGTTAGAACTTGATTGTTTTGTAACAGATCAGATTTTGCCCTCTTTCCATATAAATAAAACAACAAAATCCTATATGGAAAAACCAACAGGAATAAGATGAAAGTAAGCTTAATGAGGAAGTGAAAAGCAGTAAATAATTAATGAGAACTATAGGCATGGAATTTATTGTGGAGAAGTACAGCCTTTGTGGCAGAAAGCAAGCCAGAAAGGAAAGATGGAATACGGTGAACAAAGATAAACTTTATAATAAAGTCCTGAATTAAGAAAGATTTTTGATGACAAAAGACAAAAAAACCCAAAAAACCCAAAAAAACAACAAATAAACCACCCCCGAAACTTTTTTTCTTGAAACGTCACCCCTGTGATTCTCTCCAACTTTTTGGCTGGTACTTACCCACATTAAGTTTTACCCACTTAAGCTCACCCTTTAAATATAAAAGTAGTTAAGTAGCTGTAGTAGTAAGATTAGCTGTTGTGGTGAACGAGAAGTCTGTTCAATACTGACAATTCTCCAAGAAATGTTGGGAAGGATAAGGAATAACGTTTCCTATGGCAAATATGTTGATCACCAACAAGAAGAAAGTTTCTACCATCCCTGTTGACAACGGGGGAACGAATGAAAAATCATCCCAAGCGTGGAAACTGTGGAGATTACAGTATAACGGAATGTAAACTGGAGGCATAGAGAACACAAGTGGCAACCACAGCAGCCTCAAATTACTCCTCAGAACAACTCCATACTAAGCCTGTGTAAAGACAGGTCAGTCAAAAGTAATAGCAGAGAGGGGGGAAAAACTGGGTTTCTAATAGTCCGGGAAGAAAGAGACCTCAAAGGGAAGAGTCCAAAGAGTAGGACCAAAAACAAAGTTGTATAAGAAAGAAAATTAATGTCAATAATGTTTGATTACACAGTGAATAAAGTGAAGGCTGGGAAAGGAAATGGATACAGAACAAGAGTGTCAGGGCAGTCAGCAGCGATGAGAAAAGCTTAAGTTAGAACTGAAAGGGAGCAAAAAGAGCAGAAAACCTTAGATGTAGGGAAAAGCATGGGGAATAAGAGACAAGATGATTTTTAGCTTCTATTAAAAGAAAAAATACCCAAACGCCTTTGAAGAGAAAGTATTAAGACTCCTCAACAGAAAAGCTATAAAACTTAGTTATTTTATCGTCACTACAAAAACTCAAGTATGTAATGGCCAAAACTTACAATACAGTTTCCACAGCAATTTTTTTAAGTGTAATTCAACTATCTATAATAATAAAAATGCATAATTACAGGAATCTACAGATTTGTAGAACAAAACCAAAACAAAATGCAAATTACCTTTTTTGATGCAGCCTGCTGACGATATTCCACTAGTGCATCTGTAAGAGTCTGTGTAACTTTTAGGATAAATGAAGCATCATCTTCATTCAGTATCTCAAAACTTTGCTAGGAAAAAAAAAAAAACCAAAAAAAACCCAACACACAATAAAAAAATCTTCCCTCTGAAAGATTAAAGTATCATCATGTATAAACAAAACCTGCAGGAACCTCATTTTTTATGTCTCTATCCTTCTGTCAGACATAGCTGAAGTTACAAAGCAAATAAAGTTTTTATTTTTAATCCCATAAATTGCGGGAGGAAGGGAGGGCAGGAGATGGAAGAGGACCCAAACAAAAGGACGCTGCAGCTACCCAAGACAATCCTTTGAAGAGGAACAACGCAAAAATATGCCTGGAAATACCTACAGAAAAATGCTTTTCCTTACGTATTTTGATCTCTTCCCAAGATACCTGCATACCAATGAACACGTACAACTTCCCTGACGCAATATAGCGATAACCCATTTCTCTAGAAAGTAGCAAAAATCCAGAACGCTACTGAATGTAAAACTATATGCCACCTTGCCTTATACTACCTACCTTCTTCCCAAAAAGCCTAAGGAAAAAGCAGTCTTTGAAACTCTGAAGCTCTAGTAGGGGAGCAAGTTCTGGTGCTAACAGCCCTCACAAAGAGAGCTACGTGCCTCAGCCTCTTGTCTGTACTAATAAAGTTCTGCTGAAAACACTTCAATGTAATAGAACTGCAGGTCTGTCCTAACAATTCAAAGTCTTCTGGATTAGAAACAAACACCTTTAAACACTCCAGACAATGGAAAAAAGTAATAAAAAAACCTAGTGTTAAATTCATATGTGACAGCATAACAGGGATTATATTCTATTTTTAACACTAATAGTATTTATCCCTCCTGGTTTGCACAAGTTATATTTAAAGAAGATCTTGTTAAAAACTAGATGGAAAGAGAAGATTAAACGTGGGCAAGGATATCTCTGCTATCAGGCAATAAAAGAAATAGAATTATTTTAATGACAAAGCTGAGCAGACTGATTTTCACAGTTAAAAAATTACACACTATGGCTATTTATTGAACAACTGGAATTATTCCATGATATGAACAGCAAGTCTGAAAAGATACTTGTAAAATTACTTTCCAGTACATAAGAAGCCTTTTGAATCCAACAACAATGGGAACACATAATGCAGCTTTTAAAAAAAAATGACTGTAGATGCTAAACAGTTTTCAAACTTCCCAAAACAGAACATTGTTCCCATCACGTTCCCAATGGTCCTCTTTTGTTCTTGGAGGACAATCATACTAAGCAAGAGGATGCCTCAAAACAAATTCAAGTTTTATTAGCAAGGTGCAATCTTTACACCTAATAATTCCCTATTAAAAAGGGGAAAAAAGATTTTATGATAGTTAATAGTGCTTAAATTACCATGCAGTAGCTGAGTCACAGCAACTATCAGTAAAGATTTTCGTACAGTTTGTCAATGATGCTTTTAATAAAATCACCACTTCTGTATGCAAGACCACAAATGTTGTTAATACATCTAACTGGCAACTGCTAGTTTTTTATTGATTGTATCTCTGCTGTGAATGTGTACATAATACAGATTTTCAACAACTGAACAGAACTCAGGTGTTCTGCCACTTTACAAAGGGAATAGGTATGGTTTTTTTAGTTTATTTTTTGTTGAAGTATAAAACTTGGATTTTATTTCTTAAAAATCGCTTCTTTCCTTTCTGCATACCTCAGATATTTTTCTTCATGCTGCTTCCTTCCATTATTGAATTACATCTTTCAAATTCCTCATTTGAAAATGATAGACCAATTATAAAAGGCAAAAAAAAATTTAAAAGGTCATTTTAATTAAGCATGTAGTTCAGAAAAATGCATTCATTTTCAGTGCAAGTCATTCCTCTGACAGTAAACCAGTACTTTGGCAAAAACCCTGTCTAGAAATTTTAGAATGAATAGATGTATTATAAATTCAGTGATATTAATTTTATTCTGAATTCTACCTTCTGACAAAATATGTTGTTAGATTAGCAGACTGCCTGCATTTTGGCTTTCATGTTACCTGTTACATTTTAAAACTTAGTAATTCTGTGAATTTTTTCCCAAAAATTACATTGCAAGGTAAGATTTAACACTCACCAAATAACCCAACAGTTCTTCTTGACTAGTGAATTCTTCAGGATTTGCTGTAAATTCTTGCTGTTTAATATTAAAAAAAAAAAAAGTCCAGAGATCAATTATGTGCAGTACTTACAACTAAAATTAAACAGTAATTATTATTATGGTTATTCTAGATTCTTGCTCTAATTAAATTGTGTGTGCTTGTATGAAACACGTACATGTGTCTTCATGACAAAGTAGGAAAAAAACCTTGTTCTTAATAGTTTTGCTTAGTAACTTGCAGCTTATTTATTGTCAATAATATTATTAATCTGAATAAGCAAAAGCAAACACCATTGCCAATCATATAATAAAGTACTTATTTCCCCAACTATTTGTAAACTGGAGCAACCCATTAATGGAAAAATATTCACCTCCACTTCCTTGTTTTCTTCCTGTGATTGTTTACTGGTCTCACACCTTAAGACAGAATAAATAAATAAACAGTATACAGTTGGTTGATCTATCAAAAAAGTGTAGCCAGTCAATAACTGATAATCAGTTTAAATTCCTGACTCACTACTACTACAGTAGTTCTGACACACCCTGAAAGGTCCCATTATTTCCTCGCAGAAATCCCAGTGGTCCCAGATATCATCGTAAAAATTATTTACGAGCGGTTTTTTTAGTGTGATTAGCTAGTACATGCATTCTAAAACCCAGAGTTAAGAAAAAAGTTTGACATTGGTAGTAAAAGCTGTAAGCTTTTTGTATGCATTGCAGAAAGACAAGGCCTCTAATTACAGTATGATTTTTACCAGCACTTCACAAACTTGCCTTTACAAAAATTCAGCTAAAAAAAGAAGCATTTTACAATGTAGCCACAGAGATACTGAGCATGCAAAGATTCATATGACTAAACGTTACTAACCCATATTTGCGCTGTTCTGCAACTACAACTACTATAGATGCGTTCCATCCTTTTGCAAGCCCAGGAACCAGGGCTGAGAGTGCTTGTCTTTTTTAAATTAACCAAAACCATATGACTGCCAAGCCTAACCCCCCTCTTTCTTGATATCTTTCTTAGGAATCAAAAGTGTAGTAAAAGCAGATGATACGTTTAATGAACTCAATTTACATCTTCAGATGACTGTCTGCGCAGAACTTCGCTACAAAGAAATTCACAGTAATAGAAATTCTCAGACTGATATTGCAGAATCTTTAAGCGGAAACATCATTTGACTGCTTGCTATCAATGAGAATCTGATCTTATTCCTTTTAAGAAACTATATATTGAGTTCATATCTCTCAGAAGTCTCACAAAAATAAACAGTAAAGGAACAAGCTGAAGTCCTAATTTAGTAACTCGCTTCCAAATCAGTCTCTCACTGAAACACCTGGCTGCTTATAGTTACCCAGGATCTAGCTGAAAAACTGGATTAAAAGAACAACATTAAGTGATTTTCCAGAGGATGCTGTTCTTAAAACTTAAAAGTACAGGCCTGCAAAATAAGGATCACTGTCAGGTAGAAAAAGACAGCAGCACTTCCAGTTGTGGATGTCTGAGCTTTTATTAGTTCCCTATTTTTGATGTTTTCCCAAACTAGTTCACTCTGCAGATTAAGAACTGTTACAGTTATTTGAAAGCCAGACAAATGAACACAAAGATTCATAAACCTGGACTGGAATCTGGTTTCAATTAATCCTTTTCCTCAACGGTTGCCCCATAGAGAGGCAGAAGTCCTACAAAAAGACATTTCAGGAACAAGAAAATTTCTCCTTTTACTGGGTAACAGTAAACAAGCAAAAGATGTTAGCCCTCCATGTCTGGGAGAGATATTACTGGTTGGAAGTTAAGAAACTAAGAATGTCATTAGAGCAAAATCAAAGAACTAATTGTTGGAACAAAAGTCTTATGTTTGGGTTGATGTGTGCATATCCCTTATTGAATACTTTCCTGCGGTTCCTGGTGTTGCACAAAGATGACTGATGTTGGAGATATCCCCCTCGCACAAAGGCTGACAGTTCAAATTGAACTCAGAATACTGCTATTAATAAAGATGTTTACAAACAGCAAGCACAGTTTCACCATTTTAGAACCACACACAATACTTCTGAGGTCACTTTACATACACCAGGTTTTCTGTTGATGAGAGAAGTTTACAGCTGAGCACAATTTCAGAAGACAAGCATTTTACTATTCTAGTATGCCTTTCTTTGTGACAGCACACTGTATGCAAATCCAGCGTAGACAGTTATCATCTACATTTTCCTTTGAGTAAGTTTAAAGGGGTTTGGGTTTTGGGGGCGGTGGATTTTTTGTTTGTTTGTTTTACTTTTCTGAGTTGTTGCCTTTGCTGCCTTCTTCAGTCTGGTTGCCTCTGCTGCTTTCAATAGCCTTATTAGGTTCAACCTTCTCATCTGGTTTTGCCTGTTCTTTCTGACTTTTTTCCTGCTCCTCTTGAACATTCTTTTCATCTAAAACAACAAAATCAGTATATTTAGTAATGGTTTTCCAATATTTAAATTTAAAAGTATTCTTTGCTTATAATTTTTTTGAAAGATAACATCAATAAAACCTGAAGGTGAAAGTAAGGTATCTGTGAAGAAATAAAATAAAAACTGAACCTAAAAATCAAAGATTTGGTTCAGCCATGAAGCACAAGTTTGTATTTCTGATCAGAAATACGCTGAATAGTTATAATGCATTTAGACAGAACCCTAATCTCACCTTTGATATTAAGTCTACAACAAAGCCGCAACTTCTGATGTTTCTTCAGTTACATGGCGTTCACTGATTTTTATATTTAATTCTGGTTTTGTTTTCAAGAAAATAAGCAAAAAAACCCTATCCAATCTATTTCCTTTTTATTCTTGTGCTCTAAACAAACAGTCTGGCATGCAGCTATTCCCATTTTTTTTTCCTGACACTGAAGAACAGCTTATGTGCCCAAAAAGAGTCTGTGCTTTCCACCAAAAATACACATAGTAAAAATTTCTAATCATGAATCTTGTCTTGTTTCTGTTCCAACATATCCAGCGACGTTAAGTAAAACTGGACTGGTTTCTTCACAAACACTAGGATTCTTCTTTCCTCTGCCACAGACCCCAAACCCATCCACACACTGCACAAATTCACCTTCTATAGCAGAACGTAACTATAGAGGCTATAAACAGGCACATACAGAGTAAATAATTCATGCATTAGTGAAAGTTAAAAAAGATTAATTGAAAAAAAAAAATCATTTTTCTCTTACCTTGAATAGGGTCTGGCATTTTTCCATCCTCATTTTTACAATCCGTTTTTTCTTCATTACCAAGTGACATATCCACGTGCTGAACTTTAGCTTTTGAAGGGCTGTCATCTGCACTAGGATCTAAACAAACATGCTTGAAATGTAGCACAACGGACATTACCTTGATAGAGGAGGGTTCTAAAACTGCACTTCAATTTCAACTAGCTCTGCTTCTGTGCACTATTAGTTACAAACATTAAGAATAATTTTATGAGCATTATTATGTGAAAGCACATTAAATAGGAACTACAAATTAATAACAATGTTTTAAATATTTTATACCCTGCTTATAATTACATACATAAATTTCTTAAATGATGTAAATATAGTAGAATGCCATATAACCATGTGCAAAATTAGACACGTTAATCAATAGGTTACAGTCAAGAAACGTAATTTGAATAGTATTCAACTTATTTCAAAACACTTTCCTAGATTCGAAATGGATATCTTTCCTTTTCAGGGTATGACGCTGCTAATCTAGATTGTTACAGAAATAATCTTCTCATTACTTCTATTGAGCTATTTTAAGACACCATCATTTACATACTAACACACATTAAAATTAAGCGCATTAGTTTTAATTCAAATCTTTATTTTTCATGCAGGTCTGAGAATGAGGGTCTCGTAGCAATTTTTAGCTATTTCCTAAAGTGGCATGCAATTTGCCTGTCATACTGTCTGTCCGTCTGGATGACACTGTACTACAACGAGTTTTGAAAGATTTAAACTGAGCGGAGGAGTCTCACAGACACCATGTTCCTACAGTTTTGTGAGCATCAATGGCTAGTAAAACAGGAAGTTTTCTTTCACAGGTAAGAGCTATAGCTACCCTTTAAAAATTCTGTCTGGCTTTCCAGACTGCAAATTAAATACACGCATGGAGCTCCAACCTGCTGCTTTTGCCCATTTCACCAAAATGCTCGTGAGCAGTTGGCACTGTGGAGACTACAGCAGTTACCAGATAAAAAAGAAACCATAGGTAAAGGATCCTGGGAAGTGAGAGGGACTGGGATGGAAAGAGGGAGAGAGAACAAAGCCATATAAAACAGGTGTCTCTGGTTATGTTGCCTATGGAAGACCTTGTTCATCCATCAAATTTTCAATATAAACCATACAAAATGCAGCTTAGAACATAAGCGCACACTACAGTTACTGACCAAATCTTTCTATTTGCCCTTAAATCAATCTGATTTAGATCAAAGGGAGTTTACCCAAATTAGAAACGTACAATTTACATCCCACTGAACACACTTACATTCTTGCCATCTCCTCCTCATTATCGGAGCATCTGTAACAACCTAAAAATAAAACCCACTTATGTTAGCTATTTTGTAGATAAAATTATTCCATAGGTCTTTCATCAGAGGTAAATATTTATTTTTTTACTGATATATGACCAGTAGTGTTAAACACACAAGTGTAAATCCCTGAATGTATATTAATAAAGTCAGTCAGTCAGTTACCTGGACACTTATTTACCACAACTAAATTTTTGTTAGAGCTAAAAAAAAAAAAAAAAAAATCGAATAGCTGGTTTCAGAAAATGTAGCAGTAAAATTAAACCAGGTTATGCTCGCTCTATTTATTAGTCTCTTAAATCAAGGATGGATTTACTATGGATGTAGTGAAACTGTTCCTAGAAAAACAACAGTCTACAAAATATAGATGGAATTAATTATTTCTATATCCATCAACATAAACCTCAAGTAAAATATACAGTCTTGAATCAAGAAGAAATTTGAATTAAGTAGGTCAAAAAAAAAAAAAATTTGCTGCCAAGTCAGTTTTGTTTTTCTTGTTAAGCAGAAGTTAAAAATGAAGGATATGCAGACAGATTGAATTTGATAATCTGAAATCTCTCCTTTCTAGAGCATTCACTCTAGAAGAAAGACTTGATCTTCCAATATTCCCATACTTTTATTTTAATCAAAAAAGAGTCGGATCAGTACAGGCTCTCATCCTTGAGCCTAGCTGTGATAGTATTGCACAGAAAGAAACATGGCTCTTTTTTCAGATGAGCAGGACATAGCGAGCTTAAACACAGTAGCATTGTGAACTCCACTTTGAAGCGAGACATAGCCTATGCACATTAAGTAGCATTAGCAAGAGATCTTGCCAAAAAACACTGCTTAACAAGCAGGATGTTGACAAACATTGGAATTGATGGAGAAAAAGAAATTAACGTATACCATAAAGAACCTTGTCAATATCCTGCCCAGATAAAGGTGGTAAACATTTCTAAATACTACTGTGGTGTAAACATCAACAGAGAGCAATATGAAGATACCTTCATAAAAACACGCTTCTAAGGGTGCAGCTCCCCAAGAATTCAAGCCTGTGGTGCTGTGATCCTATGGCATTGCTGATAACCTTATATCCACCTGCAGATTCCCACATTTCCCTCTGTACTACCAGAATTTTTACCTGGCTCCTCTGAGAATTGCCACAAGGTGCTAACAAAGCAGAAACTAATTCAGAAAAGTCATAGTTTCCTAGCAACAATGAAACAAGTTATTTTACACGCACACGCCCCCAGCTGGGAATCGATTAAATATTAATATAGATATTTTGTGTTATTTGTGCACTCTAGAGTCGTATTTTTGTAGACTCAGGTAGCAAGAGTATTATTTCAAACGAGAAATACTTATGATGGGAGTGACCAATGGGAAATTGTGTCCAGAGTAATCCTGGAAAAATTATTAAGATGACAGAAAGCACTTGTAATAAAGGTTAAAAAAGCAAGATTTTCCTACCATCCAAAGCAGATCTGCCCACCATAACAGAAATTACTTTTTTTCTTTTTTTAAATAAATATGAAACTTCTGGAATTCTTAAAGAAATGTACCTTTATTTGTTTTCTTCCTTCTTTCTTCTCAATCGTTAATGCAACTTGCCTAACTTTTCTGTTCAGTTCGGAGCCTTTACCCTTAACTTCATCAGATTCTGCTATCTCAGGATAATGTTGTTTCTAGAAAATACGGAAACGCAAATCCTGAAGTCACACTTTATCCTATGCAAGTCTTTCCAGACCTAGCACAGCTAATGATCATAGGAGATAAGTCAACCTTTACAAATATATAGCAGAACTTTCTAAAATGATTATTTATAGAATCACAGAATAATTTAGGGAACTGAAGCCAAATCCTCTGCTCAAAACAGGGTTGACACTGAACGCTGACCTGGTTGCACAGGGCTTTGTCCACTTGGGTCTTAAAATCCTGTGACTACAGAGATTCCCTCATCTCTCTGGGCAACCTGCTCCAATGCTTGACTGCCCTCACAGTGAAAAACTTCTTCCTTATATCAAGTACGAAACTCCCGTGTTTGAATTTACGCTACTGCCATGCACTTCCATAAAGGCCTGATTCTGCCATCTTAATAACCTGAGGTATTAGAGCGCTACCGTTAGATCCCCCTGACACTTTTTCTTCTCCAGCCTGGAGAAGCCCAATTACCTTAACCTCTCCTCACAGGGCAAGTGCTTCAGCTCCCTGACCATCTTGGCAGCTTTCCACTGGACTTGCTCAATTTCATTAATAACTTTCTTGTCTGCAGTAGCACAAAACTGGACACAATATTCTAGATATGGCCTAAAAAGGATCAAGAACAGGGGAATAATCACTTCCCTTGATCTACTGGCTATAGTCCTGTTAGTATAGCTCAGCTTGCTGTTAGCATAGCTCAGCTTTCTGTTAGCCTTCATTGATGCCCGGGTACACTACTCATCTTAAGCTTGCTGTCCACCAGGACCCCCACCTACTTTTCAGCAGAGCAAATTCCAGCCTTTTAGTCTCCTGCCTGTCCCACTGCCTAGGGTTAATCCATCCCAGGTGCATGACTTAAAAGTTATCCTTCTTGAATTATTATATTTTATAGTATTTAAGAATATAACAGAGATGCAGTTAACAAGCATAAGATTCAGAATTGCAGGAAACGGTTCAAAGTAAACAAGAAATACAAGAGCTGAGAATATCAAAACCACCAATACAAGTCTCACTCAGCACATACATCGGAATTAATGACCAGAATCAGCATGATGTTTATGGAGGATATCCTTGCAGACACATCACAATACACACGATAACAACATTAGCTCTAAAACTGCCTCAAAATGCCATATGAACTCAACAACTTTCTATGACTTTAAGATACGTGGGGTAGAATACCAACTTTCAGCAGGTATTTTATGGAAAGTATCAAAATACTTTTCAGAATATTGCTTTCTCAGTCTTGTTTAAACCCATCCTGAACAAATATATTGAAGTAAACATTCAAAGACTGGATAGCTTCATTTCTGTAAACATACTGAGAAAAATTAACAATTCAAAGTAAAATGTATTTAAGCATTCGTGGGCTGACATGAACGTTACGAGCTTTGCAAATTTCCAGAAAACAGGCACAGAACTTACATGGCTTGTCCAGCCACAAAACTGGGAATAAAACTTTTTTTTCCCCCCCCCCTCATTCCAAGTCACAGCCTCTCTCCAATACATATCATGTTCATTTATAATTATGTTCCTTTTAGTCTAAAGCATCTGAAACATGGAACAATTTCTTCATTGATCCAGTTCTTTAAGATAATACAAAATTTAGCCAAAAACCTACTTCTAGTCAATTTTAGCCGTGGATTTCACTATTGGCACTACTGGTCAACCAAAACAGAATAAACTAAAAACTCGGTGTCAGCCATGGACAGGCATACACGTTATTGATGCATAAACCAAGTTGCACACTTGCAACACAAACACACACATTTTCACAAACGCTTATATAAAACCTTTTTTTTTTTTTAATCATAATATGAGTAGCAAATTCTCTACTTAAATTATTATATAAAAAAAAAACCAAACCAAAAATCTTTACTTTAAAAACTTACCAGGTATGCCAGTCTATGCTTGGAACCACAAACGTGCATGAACATGTTACTCAGTCCTGTTTTACAGTGGCACAGTTGACATTCATAGAGAAAAGGGAAATTGTCTTTTGATCGGTATTCAATTATATAATTAAGTCCTGTATTGGTAAAAAAAAAAAAAAAAAAAAGTTAGGAAATCGGATGTTTGCTGAGACAAATAATCAGTGCTAGTTACAAAAGAGACATTAAATGAAACTTTAATGGAAACACGCCAAACATGTGAACCAAGAGTTTCAGAACCATCATTCTTTTGTTATTTTATCTTTTTTTTATCTTTTGGGTGTCTACACTTCCTCAACACCAAAGGTAGAAAACTGAATTTCTTTAAGACACCTTATGTTTACTGCATAGAACTTGGCAATTTTTTTTTTTTTTAAATCACCTAAAAAATTAATAGCAACAATTCTTTTGTAACTATTTAGAAGGGAATGTATTTTAATATATGCCTTGTAGCTATTTTTCCTGTCCACTTCTCTCTCCCTTCCCTCCACAGGATTAGCAGTTAAATTGCAAAGAACAGTAACAATCATTTAAGTCAAAGTTTCTTTTTGTCATATCACCTTAGATTGTGTCTAGAGCATACTTTCAGCCTGTGGTATCTACCCTAATAAAAAATATTCCAGGCCAAATCCAATGATTCTGTCACTAAGATCAGTCACTTTCATACCATACTACTAGGCACTCAATGTAAACTTAGTAAGATTTTATTACACATTATCTAATTTTACATTTTAAAAAAAATTACTCAGTACTCTTTAAAGGTAAATATCACACAAGCAAACAATTCAGTATTAAAAACCCTCACCAAGTGCAGGTTCTGAATCTTTACACGTATTCAGCTGTTCTTCCAAGGTCTGTCCGTGAAACCTCTCTGGCTCAGTTTGCACTGTAAGATAAAATCAATTTTATGTAATC
The DNA here is from genome assembly GCF_047370975.1 of Nipponia nippon. Taxonomy (NCBI): domain Eukaryota; kingdom Metazoa; phylum Chordata; class Aves; order Pelecaniformes; family Threskiornithidae; genus Nipponia; species Nipponia nippon. The sequence continues at coordinate 66,986,943 of NW_028262290.1, forward strand.
CTACATCATCCATCTGTCAATCAGTCTTCAAAGTTTCAAGTCACGTCACAAAAACCCTCCAAAATTAAACGAACTCCTGAGTTTCACCTTTGGCCTAGAGAAAATATGCTGAGAAGTTCATATTCAAGTGAATGCCCGCTTATACATGGCCCCACATCACAAACTAAGTCAGTTGTTGACAAACATTATCCCCCCAATGCTATTTTCATTCTTTTTATAGCATTTTGTTTGCAAATATTGTTTTAAGTGTTATTAAAAAAATATTACTGCAGGTGGAAAATACAATGAACAGAAATGAATTCCCAATGACCTGCTAAGGTCTAGACATCACTTATAACACTGTACCTCAAAACATTTTATTTCTTTTTTTTTTTTTTCCTATTAAACATTCTTACCATAATCAGGAAGTTTTACAGGTGTTTTCACTTGCTCCCCTGAGCCACTTGCAGTTTTGACTAAATAAAAACAAACCAGAAGTGGAAATAAAATTGTAAGTACACAAACCAATTTGGTATGATAATGGATTTTTTTAAAGAAAACTCTTTGAGCTTTTGGTGACATAAGATAAACAATCTATGTTTAGTTTTGAATGTACTATGAGATTTTTTTTTTTTTTTTTGCAAAAAATGGTCAAAAAACATTTACTCCAAACAATAACAAAGTTATTTGACATCAGGCAATTCAACGAAGCAGACAGAGAGGAAGACCAACGAAGCCACTAGTTACCACACAACATAGGTTCAAACACACATCACAAAATTAAATTACTAAATGGTGGCTTAAATTGCAAGTAACTTTGGCTGTAATGTAATTTATATAGAAGACAACCTTCAACAAGGGAAAAGCCTGACTGATTCACCATGGTGCAAATATCTTTTATTCTATAATGAGCAAAGCTTCATTTCATAAATTTCAGGACTACTGTAACACAATACATCACAGCAATTCAGTTTAAATCCACAGAACTTGAGGTGCTTAAACTGCCAGCCCACATGCTGCCTGCCAGGGCACTTGACTCAGCCCATAACCTTCCCATCTTTTTGAAAAGTTCTGTACCTATCCTCTCCCCAGTCAAATATTTTTTTCTGTCCACACATGGCATATCATAGGGCTGGGGCTGCAGAACCGTAAGAAAGGTAGGACAGAGGTGACCACGTAACATGATCTGCCATTGAGGAACCTGGAGAGAAAGTGACATGAGATTCTGTGTGTTTGGGAGTGGAATGCCAAGCATGCAAAGGAAGCAAGTTGCTATTCCTTGAATAGAGGCTTCATGCACTCACTATAGGACAAGAAGAGTAGAATTTCAGAAATTCAGAAAGCTCAGCATTTTATTATATGGTAATAAAATAAATAAATAAATAAAGCAGTACCTGAAACAACACCAGCTAATGGCAAATTTGATTTTTTTCATCTCTTAAGTGCCCCTCAACCCTGTTATTCTCCTGTTGCGAGTAATCTCTTACTAAAACATCAGATATTCATAAAAAGTTGAGCATAAGGCTTACAATAAACCCTAAATAGAAGGTGTGATTCAGAAGGCTTCAGCCTATACTACCACATCAGAAAGAGTCACATATGCTTTGATTAGAGAATCTTCATTAAAACTTTTCTTGAGTATTTAAGTTACAAACTATATCGTGTTGACAACTGATAAAGTTGCCAGCTCATTCCTGCCAATTAGATTTTACTTAATACTGCCTGCATTACCACCAACCTTCTGAAATGATCTTAATGAAAAGATCAGAAGAGTAAAAGAAAAAAAATAAAGTGTTATAAAGATAAACCTACAGAGATTCTAATAACACAAATCACATTCTGGTCACTAGAACTCATCAAGTTTTTTAGTGGCAAACCAATCCTTTAAAAAAAAAAAAAAAAAAAAAAAAGAAGAAATAAAAAGACATGATGACTATCTTCCAATTCACCTCTAAACGTTTCAGGGCATCCATTTCAGCAGCATCGAGCTGCTAAATATTTAAATTTGCTTTATAGTCTGTACAAAAATTCCCAGACTGGGTAGGTGCAATGACTGTGTATACTTGGGCCACAACTTTCAAACCAAATTCTAGTAGCAGTGCACTGTAGAAGCCTGTAAATACATTTTGGTGCATCAAGAAACAGAAGTAGGAGAACAATTATGAACATAGTTAGACCTTCATTCCTTCTGGAACTAGACCAGTTCATAAAGACCTGGGGAAGGTTTAATGATATATTAAACCTATTAAAAGTACTTTGCTTCAGCTAATTAAGGTATTTTTAATAAGCTCTTTTAAAAAACAAATATACATACAGAAAAAAGTATGTCTACATGCTTTAAGAAGCATAGTTTTTTTAAAATGCATTTTAAATCTCGAAGGTCTCTAAGGTCTTGAATGCTTTAAGGTTTCTCAAAACTTCAATGTCAGTGATTCGTAGTATTGTAGCTAGCTCTTTTTAATAAACTTTGCATACCTCTTGCTTGTATTGTTGATTGATTTCTGTAGGATTAGACAGATATGTCATTAAAGAACACAAGACAGGTCTTAAAGCACAAATCTTGAGAAAGTCTTTTTCTTGTTTGTTTCATAAGCAACTACATTGGGGTGGAGAGAAAGGTGCACCTATAGAACAGAGTAGGAAGTACAAAATCTTGCACTTACCAATGCCATGAGCTTTCAGTGCTTCTTCAACCTAAGTTACCAAGTCATCAACCAACCAGGAAGAAAGACAGACACTTAAGATTCAAAAAATAACAATGCGAACATTTAATTATTTATAAAATAAGTTAGATTAACACCAACACCACAGATTATCGCAGGTGAATAGACAATTACATGAAACGTTAAAGAGACATACATCTTTTTTTCTAGATTGTCTATGATTTAAATAATTCCATTCTGCATTTATTAGCAATAGTATTCTCACGTATTGTCTTTGCTAACCCAGAATACAAGACACAAAGTTGTAACAACATTTTCTGATAAGACTAATGTACAAAAACTAAGTTCTACTTTATTGCAGTAAACAAAATAGTAAAGCAACAAAACTAGCTGAATATCTGAAATTGCATGTTTTAACACTACATTAAAAATCAGATTTCAAACCCATATTCTATTGCTAAATAAATCTAAAATCTGACAAAAGGTGCATTCAAAAACTGATCTTACCGTCTTGTGTTTGAATCCAAGGAAGTGAGTCTGCAAGTTTAATGCAGAAGCACACCAGATTTTGCAAATCTAGGTTAAAGAGAATAAGTTTTTCTAGCATTGGGCACAAACCAACAGAAAAAAAATACCACTGATATCAAAACAAAACAAATCTGCTATCAAAATGTCAGTATAGGTAAGTTCTACAAAAGCACTATTCCTCCAAAGACACACTAAAGCAGCTTCTAGAACTTTTCTTTATGAGACTCCAAGACCACCCAAATACAGTTCAATGAAAAGGACTCTCCACATCACATAAAAATTTCAGATGTCTCCAGAATCCTGCAAAAATCTCATAGCATATTTTTGTGTGGATAAGTAAAGACAGATCCAAGATCTTCCTCACACACCGTTAACCAAGTCTGAACCAGAGGCATGGTATAATTATAACAAGCCAGTACACCTGTCTAAGATGAGCCAGTTCTCCTCAGTGCTGCATCCGGACTAACACTCTCATCAGTTTGGGGCCTGCCTCACTCACGTGCATAATAAGTTTTCCAGTCACAGCTGGTTTATGCCTGGGCCGGTTCAGAACAGGAGCAGATTAGGTTTAAATTCATATGAATGCACAAAGCAGTCCAAATATTTTCTTCTCCTCTAAAAGAATCAAGGTGCTAAAAAAACCAAAGTGCAACAGCAATAAATCTGAGAACCAGATAAACTAGGATTTTTTTTTTTTCCCCGAACAGGAGCTGCAGTTGAATCTTCCACTGTAAAAGAATGCCTTTATTTAAAAACATAATATTATTAAAATTATTCATTTTAGTAAGTTCGTTCCTGACACACATCCAAGTCAAACATGACAAAGACAGCAAAATAAGCTCAACTCCAGTGCTGTTTATCAATTTTGCTCAAGAGAAAAAAAAAGTTCACACTTAGTTTGGTCCAACTTTACCAAAATGATTTTGTATTAGTTACAGTTTTCAGTAAGGGATACTTACATTGCAGTAGAAAGGGTTTACTTGCTTCTTTATCTGAGCTTCAGGGTCCATATTTGATCTTTAGATGATAAGGAAGCTCTAGCTAAATTGCAAAAAGATTGCAAACTCTTACTTTAGCTTCACAAAATCATTCATATTCTTGTTCCACCTATTTAAGGGTCATGCATGTTCCAGTTTTAATTCGCCTCTTTGTTTAATTTAATGCACCTCACCTTCCGTTACATTCAACCTTTAAATCTCCAGGCTAGCGATCATATTTTTGACTGGAGAGCAAAAGTACAGTGTGGAAAGAACAATTCTTCTCCAAGAGTTTCCCTCAGGAAACACAAAGCCACCAGAAGATCACGCACACCCCGAAGCAAAACTAATCCGAACTATTCCCAGCTTCCCCCCTTCTTTTCCTGGGATTGAAACGCGCGCACGGGCCGGGACAGATGACACACAGCGGCAACAGCCAGGCACGCAGAGCCCGAAGTATGCCTCTGGAACAAGGACACGACGGGGTTGTGTGAAGAAAAGCACGCTCCCGCTCCGGACCGCGGCGGGCAGGAGCTGCAAACGCCACGCCAACAGAGGCGCCGGGAAAGCGAGCCGCCCCCCGGGCCGCCCGCGGAGCTGGCCCAGCACGACGCGGGGAAGTGGCCTTGCCGACACTTCCAGCTCTGCCGGGGAGGGGACGGGCACCTGCTCCCTCAAGGAGCCGAGGAAGCCGCCGGGCCGCCGCCGCACCCAGCTTACCCCAGCCCCGGAGCGGGCAGCACCCGGAGGAGCCGAGGGAGCCGGCACCCAGCGCCCACCGGCGCTGCCCGGCCGGCTCCCTCCCGCCGACCCGCAGGAACCGCCGCCGCCGCGGCTCCCCGCTCCTCCTCAGGCGGCCGCGGAGGGGAGGGGACTGAGGGAGAGCCAACGCGCGCGCCTCCCGCCAGCCGCTCGCTCCCTCGCGCGCGCCCGCCGTTACGCTCCCAACCGCCGCCGCCGTCGGCGGAGCCCGGGGCGCAGCGGGCGGGCAGGAACTGCGTCACGCTAGGCGCGGAAGGGGCGCGGGAGCCTGGGCCGGCCCGGGGGACGGTACGGTAGCGAGGACCGGGAGCTCCGCGCCGGCGGGAGGAGAACGGGGCGAGGCGGAGGAGCGGCGCGGCACCCCCGGCCCGCCTCCCCCAGTCGCCGCTGGGGGCGCTGGCGCACCGGCGCCTCGCTTCGCCGGGCGCTGTCGGAGGTAAAGCCCGAGCTGGCGTCTCCTGCCGCTGCACCGGGACGGACGGGCGGGCGGGGTCAGGGATCCCCACCCCGCTCCACAGCCGGGGCGCGGAAGGGGGACGCGGGGTGCCGCGCCAGCGACGTGCGGCCCGGGAGCTCCGCCCGCGGGCCCGCCTCAGGTGCAGACGGGGCTGTCCGACCCCTTCCCGGCGGCTGTTGGGCGTTCGCACCTCGCTCCCCAGAGCGCACCCGCACCCCCCGGCAGCACCTGGAGGCTCAGCGTCCCCCCCGCACGGTTTCTCGCCGCGGCACGGCGGCCCCCGCCGCCCGGCCCTCCCGTGAAGGAGAGGCCGGTGCCGCGCCGCTTTTCCTCTGGAGAGGCGGAAATCCATGGCGGGGTTTGCGGGGAGCTGAAGGAGTTGCCGGCGACCTGCCGGCGAGGAGGTGAGGGAGGCAGGCCCGGCCGCCCAGCGCGGGGGGGAGGAGGAGAGGAGAGGGGAGGGAGGGAGGGGAGCCGGCGGCTCTCGGCGGCGCTTTGTTACCAGGAGGGAGAAAGCCGGGGGCTGCAGGGTGGGGTTGTCCCCGCCGGCACGGCAGAGCGCGGTCTCCGTGGGCGCTGGGTGCCACCGTGACCGGTTGCCGTTCCTCCTGCCGCGGTAGATGTCCCTGGATCCGCGCCTCAGCCGCAGCCTGCATGCCCGCCCTGGGTGGAGCGGTCTCCTTTGTCGAGCCGGGACCTGCTCTCCTTTCTCGTTCAAGCAGAAGAGGAGCTAGCCAGGAAATAAAAACAAGCTCGAGTTAATGTCTGAGAAGTTCGGGTGCAGGAGAGTCTGGTAGGATTCCTGTTTATGCCTATTTTTGATGAATTTCAGGCAATCGTTCGAAATAACAACCTGCGTCCATTACCTTTCTTTGCACAAACTGCTTTGGATGTCCTCCATAGGTAGCGGAATAACCAGCTTAAAATATATCTATGTGTGTGTATATATAATGTAATGCTATATATATTTTTAAAAAATATATTTGCGTGTATATGTATATAAAATTTGCCACGACAAATTTAGGCAAAGTACTGTGAATTTTTACCAATTGATTATTTTGTTCATTTGCTGGATGATCCATGATAACTATTAATTTGTGTTAAAACAGCGGGGGAAAGCACCCAAAGAGTTTTTGTTTTGGTTGGTTGGTTTTGTGTTTGTTTGGTTTTTGTAAATCAGATTATATGTAACACAATTTCCATATAGATCTTATTCACATTCGTAATATGTACCTAATTACCTAGTGATTTCAAATCTCAAGGTAGACAGGGTCAGGCCTGGAACACCCTGATGGAAGCTCTGTGAGGAAAACCTAACATTTGAGGAAGAAGGACACGGTTTACTGCTGGTTCTGTCATTCAAATGAAATATAAACATCTTGTTGTGACTAGTTTGGGTCATTGCATTTCCATGCCTTTCTTTCACCCTCAAACGCTGGATGAAAAGGACAGAATTATGATTGATTTCCAATGCTTTTAATTACTGACTATGCTTAAAGCTTCATCTGCAGTTTAAGATAGATAATTTTTTTTTTTTCAATCCTTAACTATTTCTGGTAGTAATCCTGTTGGCATTGGTAAATTAATTCCATTTTCACACCATAAGTGACCACAGCTTGCTAGCAAAGTATTTTCTTTGGGTTTGGTCAGTGTAACCTTAACATTTGGGTTAAGTCTTACACCATAACTTTCTCTTTGCATTTTCATATGCCTAAAAAGTACTTCAGGGACTGAAAATGCTCACACATGCCAACCTGATGTGATTTTTTTTTTTTTTTTTTTTTTAAATGGGCTTCTTTGCAACTGGTTGGAGTTTGGGTGTATGTTTAGGTGTGTGCAAGCAAAATACTATATATATACATACTTCACTTGTGTAATTTTTTTTCAAGATATTCTTCCAGCAGATCACAGCACATCCTTTATAGTCTTTAAAAGAAGAATGCCACACAACATTTCAAAGTAACAATGAGGAGCTGAGAGATATTTTTGTTACTTTAAAGTGATAAAGGTTTGTGTGAGAGGACAGATACTTAGGAAACTGATTTGTTTCAAGGCAAGTTGTGAATTGAGCCATGCCAGGAGAAGATATTTAGGATAAAGTACTTCCTTACTGCACATGTCTTAGAGCCTGGGCACCTGTAAGAGTGGGAGAAGCATTCCATTCTTTGTTTCTTAGAATTTACTGTGCAACTGTCCTCATGTGCCTACACATTCCCAAATCAATCCTGTTTACTGTATGAGCTATACACAGTAAACTACTTCCATTTCAGCACAGATTCCTACATGCTAAATTGTATCCTGGGCGTATGTCCGAGAAGGATCTTTTAGCCTCAACATGGAAATTGTTTGGGCTTGTGAGAGTCCTTTCTCATATTCTGCAGAGGAGCCAGTGGGCTGCCAGAAGGTAATTGATATGCATGAAGAAAAAGAGGTGAATATAAATATATGGTGGTGTTTTGCTGCAGCTTCTCAGTATTCTAAGTTCTCTGACGTCTCAGAGTGCTTTCTGTTCGCTTAACTGAAAACGGGCTTTAATATATTGGAGCAAGCAGGCTAAGCATGTAAGAGCTTGAAAAGAATCTTCAAGAACTCTTTTCTTCTGTGTAGTAAGTACATTGACCTGCTTTCACCAGTTCTTGAGTTCTTTTATGCACCCTAGATCATAATCCTGGCTTTTTCATGGAAAGGACACAAGTACAGTGTGTATGTGTAGGAAAAAGAATAGTTACAAATGTGTATGGGGGAAGGGAAGACGAATACATTGTATTCTTCTTAGAGTAGGACCTACATTTCCATTCTTAAATGTACAGTATTTGAGCTTATGACTGGGGATCTCAGATACTACCACAGTGAAAATAATAGTGATAAATGATAGTGTGGTATGAAAGTGATACTTAAGGGTTTTCTGTGGCTCCATCCATGAAAAATGAGCTTTTATCCTAGTACAGAGGTTGTTAATATATATTAAATCATATTTGGAATTTTTTAAAATATTTACTGATATCATTTGATTTCTGCCAGTCTGTGTAGCTAAATATTTAGCACCTGGAATCCGGAATTCCCGGTATCATTGTTTAACTTTTTGAACTTGGTCTCACAGGTTCTTGAAAATCCATTGTTTTTCTAATTAAAGGGATTTTCTGCACACAAACATGTCATGATTTTTGGTCTGAGATTCTCACACCTTTTCAAAGCTAGAAATAAGATTTACATGCATCACCAGAAGGCAGAAGCAGCCATTTGAGATCACATGGAGTCTCTGATCCTGGTTTTTCAGGGTCATAAGCTATTGGACCTTACGACTTGCTGGTGGGACTGCTTTTCATTCTGTTCCTCAGTGAAACTGAAGCTAAGACAGGACAAAGCATCAATATTTAGTCCCAAGAATTTCATTTCAGCAGCTGTTCAAAGCGGCTCAATGGTTTGGAATGGTACAATAAGTACATAAGTAAAACAGATTAGTAGATAGAGTCTGTTTCATTGTAAGTCTTTCTTATTTTACATGTTTTGAGAGCTGTTGTCATGCAGTGATGTTGCCAGTTTTCAGTATATCTTTGTTAGGATGTCCATTTCCTGACTTTTTGCTTATTTTTGTAATTTATTTTTTATTTAAGGAACTTCTGAAGCAGATGTTCTCTTCTGTCTGTTAGACCTAGACATTATAATGATTGGTATGTGATACTTTCAACTTTGTTTACATACACTTAGTTTCTTCTGTGGGATTATAGGTGTTTAAGAATTCCTGTCACCAACACATGGGGTGACTAAATTTTCACAGAGAACAATAAATAACTTGATATAGTGTGATGGAAGAAATGCTGGATTAGGGAACTGTCTTCCTTATGCTCAGCCACCCAGCTCTCTTCCTTCTTCCACCTTTTTCTTTCTTGCAAAACAAACAAGCTGTTCTGTGAGCAGCAGAACTAATAAAGTCTGGTTTCCTATGGATCTTTCCCTTTGTCCCCTAAATCCTGTTGTGCTGCAAAAGCTCCAGCTCTCCCACGTCCTCATGACACCAGCATTTGGTAAGAGACAGCAGAACTGTGACTAGCCAGGAACCACACAGGTGCCTGCTGTCCAGTCGGTACATGCACAGTGATGGCCCAGTTGAGCAGTGACAGAAAGTACAAACTGAGTGTTTATTGCCTTTTTTTTCAGTAGGGGTACGACTTAGCCACTGCTAATGACTTAACATACCTACCTTAAACTCAGACTATTACTTATTTCTATCCACTTTGTTTCAGTTTTGCTATTCTAGGCTTTGTCCTACTGCCTGCTCTATTCTTTGACTCTTTTGCTCGGTTTTATCCTATTTAATGGGCTACTTGAGAAAGCTCCTCTTCTTATGTTAGAGTTGGGTTCTCATTTTGATATTAGCTTGTCTGTTAGTTTTCGTTGTAAATATAAATAGTTGCCTTCACTGAAAGAGTTGAGAATAACTGCAAGTATTAAGACATTTGGAGGAAAGGAATGACCAGGATGCTACGAAGAAAGTGCTAGTGTAGTGGAGTTAAGTAAAAAATACTGAAAAGAGGAAATCTGATGGTGATATCTATTGCATCTTCAAGTAATGTTATAAGGGAAGTAGTGGAAACAATGGGCAAAATACTAGAAAATTCATTTTGGGAGAGTCCTAGACTGTTAGGAATATGAACCACTTTTCTTATTATGTATGTTCCATCTCTGAGTTTTATGATTAAAACCAGAAGAAATGTGAGCTAAGACAGCATTGCTCCCCCTTTTTCTACTTAATTATCCAGAAGTTTCTACCCAAAATGCAAAAGTAATTGGGGCTACAGAGTTGTAGTGGGAGGGAATGGGGAAAGAGGTGTGGAAAGATAAAATAAAAAAACCTACATTTTGCAGCACGGTCATGTGTTAATAATTCAAGGAAACACTGCTTTATTATTTTTTGTTGGGTTTTTTGTTTTTTGTTGTTTTTTTTATGGCTAAGAATTCTCTGGTATCGTCTACCCTTTTCCTATTGACTATGTAAGTCCTAGGCTTGAGAAGAGAGGCAGTTGTGAACATGGTGTAAGTATACAGCAGTGGCCGTATCGAGTGAGGCCAAAACTCTTTTTCGCTTGGTCGTTCGCTCCTGAGAGTGACCAGCAGTGCAAGCATAAGGAAGAGTGCCACACCTGCAGAGTCAGCAGCAAAGGGCGAAGGGCCTGTAACTTCAGAGCAGTTATTTTCTGTGATTAATTAATGTCTTCTTGCAACGCTTGCCTCTTCTCAGGATTGTAATACTGGTCAGGATCCTGCTGCCTGTTGGATGTTAGTCAAGGACAGCTGAGCATGGGGGAGAACCAAACCAGCAGAAGTCTTTAAAGAGAGAACTTCTTACTATCATTTCTCACACAATTTTCAAATATTGTAGAGAGAGAGGAGAAGTTAGTTATATACAGTCAGCAAGGGCAGAAGAGGGTCCTTTGTGTACCAAAGGAAACCCAAACCTGCTTACGGTGGCTTTAAACTTAAACCTGAAGCTATCGAGGGCTGGATTTCAGAACTTGTTCCACCGTTCAGGGCTTTGAAAACTCTCTGGGTGTAACAAAGTGCAATGAATAGGAAAACAAGTTATTAAAAATAAGTTACTAAGTAAATTGAATACTGAGTATTTTGTATCAAGACAAATTGTAAAAAGATAAGAAGCGTTTCCTCATTACAGTGTACTTCTGTAACTGTGTAGCCGCTAAAGTGACAATAGAAAACAGCATATAATTATACAATACCTGACCTGAATGTTTCATCATGTGCTCTAGAACTACTCAAACTATTCTAGAAAATGAAGTGTGTTAGAACCAGAAGCTATGCTTAGGAGTTATTTGCTGAAACACAGTTTCCTGATACTGTAACCAATTCTAATTTGTGTTTGTTTTTTTGCTTTCAACATTGTTTTCATAGGATTTTTGGCTTCTTGGAGAAACAGTAGAAAATGCAAAACGAAATAATAAAGCCTGCTAAATACTTCTCAGAAGTGGAGAAGAGCGTGCTGCTTGCATTAGTTGAAAAATACAAATACGTGCTTGAATGTAAAAAAAGTGATGCAAGAACTATTGCTCTTAAACAACGTACCTGGCAAGCACTAGCTCATGAATATAATTCACAGCCCAGTGTATCACTGCGAGACTTCAAACAGTTAAAGAAATGCTGGGAAAATATCAAGGCACGGACAAAAAAGATAATGGCACATGAAAGGCGGGAGAAGGTAAAAAGAAGTATTAGTCCACTTATAAACACTCACATCATAGGGAAAGAGAAGATTGCCAGCATAATGCCTGAGCAAATGTACTTTTTGCAGAGCCCACCAGAAGAAGATTCTGAATATCAGCCCGATGCTTCTAGTCAAGGTATTAATGTTACTGTAATGATGCAAGTAGTATTGTTTTGTATGTGATTTTGCCAGTGATTCTCTTTCAGCAGTCTAAATCTCTCCACTTAGCTGTGACTGCTGGTTATAGAAAAGTAATTTCAGGGCTATGATATTGCAAGACTCCATGTGTTTCCCTAGGACCCCAGGAGTCAAACCGAGGTTTTACTCCTTTTTTTTTCATCAGTTTTTGACATATCTGCTACTTTGTGGCAAGCATCACAGTAGCTATCATGCTGACTTTCCAGGAAACAGTCCCAAGGATATTTTGATCCTTTTAAAAGTATTGTTTTGCTGGGAAAAGGTTGTCTGAGCACGAAAAAAAAAACCAAAGTCACCAGCAGCAAATTGATACACAATTGTCTGCTGCAAGAGTTCTCTGTAGGTCTTTCTTCCTTTGTTTTCAAGGACTAAAAAGAGTACGTAGAGCCATACTTCATACTGCAGTCCCCATTGGAGAATGGCCTTTCTGAAAAAGTTCAGCACTACATTCTTCTGTGTTTGGCAAGCATACACAGAAGGAATAATCCAAAACCAGAAGGGAGGGTGGCTACGGTGGTTTCTTGCAAACTTTATTATGTCAGGATCACACGTAGAAGACTGTTCATGCTCAAAAGACAACAGTAACTACATTGTTAGATAACATTCTTACAATGTCTCTTTCATAATCGTATTTACTGTAAGTAGTCATCAGAATTTGTAAAGGAATGTATTTTGAGACCCTTATTTTCAGTGGTAACTATTTTATTCCATGAGTAGTTTCTTTTATTTCAGAAGAATTGGTAGAACCTTCTCAAAATTAGAATAATGTCATTTTTTCCTAAAAATACACACCACTGCATTTACAACATGTACAGTAGCGATAAGAAAGGAATAAGTAGTATTCTTCATAGTATTCCCTCAGTCTCTTGGTATTCATGTTGATACAGCTCTTCACCTGACACTCAGATCTTTCATAAAAATATTTCAAGTCACATATGGATTTGGCTTAAACAGCTGCATTAAGGTTCAGCTCCAGGCTCAGCCACCTAAGTTTAGGTGTCCGCTTATAAATGTCTACATTCACTTTAGTATTCCGAGCTCCCGTTACAGCCATGGACGTCTCTCTATGGTACAGGAGCACAAGCTTTAGATGCATACACCAATAACTATATTATCACAAGTTTGTGTTTCTTGAGGGAGAAGAAGGAAATACTATAATACTTTCTCCTCTTATGTTTTGCAGAGTCGTTTGTGGTCTCAAATAGAGAACTTTGTGATGAAGAGAAAGAGCTGGTACATTTCCCGGTGTGTGAAGGTACCTCCCAACCTGAGCCTTCATGTTCTGATGTCAGAATAGCAGCAGATAAGAACTACAGAAGCAAAGCGTCTCAGGAAAGTGCTCTGAAAAAGATGCATGAGGAAGAACATCATCAGCAAATGTCAATTTTGCAACTGCAGTTAATCCAAATGAATGAAGTTCATGTGGCAAAAATACAGCAAATAGAAAGGGAGTGTGAGATGGCCGAAGAGGAACACAGGATAAAAATGGAAGTGCTAAATAAAAAGAAAATGTATTGGGAGAGAAAACTGCAGACCATCACAAAAGAATGGCCTGTGTCATCCTTTAACAGACCCTTTCCTAATTCACCGTAGAACATAAAAGGGCAGAGGGTCAGTCTGATTAAGCACATTTATGAGTAACGCGCACTGGAAAGAGGGTTTTGTAATGTGAGTGTACAGTGACAGGATAGGTGCCTGGCTGATAGTGAACACACTTTGACTCCTAATGTTTAGAGAAACAGTGGTAGAGTCCACCAAGGGGAAAAATGTATTGTTCATTTGTAGGTAGTTCTGATTTGTTTAACTCTCAGACATGCATCGTGTTCTAAAATGTGAACGTATTTTCCCCTGTCAGAATACCCTAACATCCTTTTGAAATTTAAGGTACCCTGGGTATTCTTACACTGGGTATTCTTAAGAAAACTTAACAGCTTTAAACATCAGGTTATAGTGTTTATTTTGATTTCTGTTTCTTCCCATCTACCATTTCCCAAATGAAAGCAAGGGTTAGAGTTGCTCTCTGCCATTGAGACAAAAGGCGATTGACAGGTATGGGTTGGATTGTTATGCTGGGGCCTAGGAAAAAAAAAAAATTGTCTTGAGGTAATATAGTTCATAACTTACTCTTCATAGAAGATGTGAAAATGAAGGAAGTAGCAAAAGGAGCACTGTAGCAACTGAGCCTTTTGCTTATGAAGAAAGGTAATATTTTCCTGCTGGCTGGCTGATGGAGAGAATGGTTGTGGACTGGCCCTCCTGTTGTCTGAGCCTTGACCATTAAGAAGTTGGAAAGAAGTTGACTTCTTTCTCAAAAGCCTTTGTGCTTGTCCTTTCTTTTCCAGGCCCATCTTGTATTCAAGTAGAATACCGAAGTAGGAGGGTTGCACGCTGCTGCCAGCGCTGTGTGCTGTTCACCTGGAGTCATTCTGAGGGAAAGAGCTTTTTAACAATTCATAAAGCTCTTAAAACTTAGTGAGCCAGCCGGTCCATTGGCAAGAAGTCTCCTTCTACCTCCCTATGCAGTACTTGATGGCGTAGCAGCTAGTTTGAGTATTTCAACCTCCCCCTAGCTAAAAGGAAAGACTAAGACTCGCCCTCTTTTCCTTCACATAGGGTGGGAAGCAGTTCAAGGGAACCATTCCTGTCCTGGAGCACTGTTCTGTTTTGTTCTGTCCTGTGTGTTACGGTGGTGTGTTTCTTGCCGTTGCTGTCAGTGAGGGGTGATGGACATGATTTGTATGAAAGCATTCACATGAACTTCCCCACCGAGTTTGGGGTCCAGAACAGTAGATGGTAGGAAAGCACAAATAAAGATAATCCTTCCCCAGGCAATCATTTAGTCTAGTGGGGCAAGGGTTAAGAAAATGTGAATAGAGAACTGCAAAGATTCATAAGAACTTCTGATGTGTGAAAAGCATTTTTACAGGAAGGCGTTCAACCGTCATTTGAAGTAGAGAGAAAAATGAACAAAACCATAAATTTTCATTGAAAAACCTGAGTATCCCATTATTCAATAAAGTATTTTCAGATCATGATTTGTGAGGGCAAGTCCATACAGTGAACAACATATTCAAAGTAGAGCATGTTACAAAACATACGTTCCCAGGTACACTCCCATCTCTTCCCTGGATGTTCTTTCTGGTGGAGTGAGTTTCTTTTGGTCTTGCTTTGGGGTTTTTTTTTTGTGTTTCTTTTCCTTGAACTCCTTTCCCTGCTGGTGATTCATCTTTGCAAGCACTGCCATTATCAACCACAGTACTCGCTGTGGTTAATGCTGTGGTACCTGCATTGCTCCCCTCAACGTGCTAACACTAGCAATCACAATGGGAGTGATTTATTACAGCTTATTTTATATGACAGAGAAAAAAAAATTGTAGAGCTGCTGCAAGATCAAAAAAATAGGCCACGTATGAAATCTGAAGACAGATCTTTTTGACAGCAAACTCAGTTTTCTTATAAATTGGCTGTATGAAGGAAGCACAGGACTTCCAAAGAAGGATATCATTATGGACACTTTTTCTTCTGCTGAATGGAAACACTATTGGAAGGTATAATAATAGTAGGGGCAAAAGAAAGAAGTAAACAGTAGTGAGGACCTTTTTTGTTCTGAGGTTGCATTCGGTGGTCTGGAAGATGAGTCAGTTATTTGAGCGGTTATGACAATTGTTCAGGCACCATCCAGAAGAAAGAACAGGAAAGAGATTTGTCTTAACCAATGATGGGATTCCTTCCGCACTGCTTCTAAATGAAAGTAATTTGAAACTGTGAAATTGAAACCATGTGTGTTAAGATGTCAACAGGTGATGAATGGAGACAATTTCAGCACTGTGAAGAGAACAAGAACAGAGAGACAATCCAGGTCTAGGTAACCCTGTGAGAAGGTATGAAATAGTCCAGGGAGAATCTCATGAAATGTGAGATAAGGGTAGTTTTGACTCCTGAAAGTTATACCATTGCTCATGAAAGATTGTTTTATTTTTATATTAAAAAATAATTTAAAATATGCATGTTTTCAGACTGTACTAAGTGGGCAATGCCTTGCATTTTGGTATATATTCTTATTCTGAGACCAACAGTTACAGTTCTTAGGCCGAACAATAGACCCTCTTAATTCAGCTTCTATTTAAAAGAAAGAAGATCACAGGAGAAAAATTAGAAAGAGCCAAGATGAAGATATGAAAGAAAGAATGATCAGTACATGCGTAGAGGAAGAATGGCAATGTCACACCTAACACAAATGATACAAGAAGCTTTTGTGGCACAGGGAACGGATGGCTTCCTGGTGACACAGGCTTTTGCTTTCCCATCTGTGGTTGACTGTTGGTTGCTGTAAGGTTGGGTGACAGACACAGAAAAATGTAAAAGATCAACAAGATGAAGTAATGTGTCTCCGGGCATGGCTTTGGCTTCGGCTTCTCCATCTAAAGGCTTCATAAAGTGATTGGTCTGGTGGAGTTTAAATGACTTGAGAAATGTGGCTTTTACCTTTTTTTTTTTTTTTTTTTTTTTCCCCTTGCTATTAGTTCCTCTGGTATTAGGGTTTATCTTTTCTTCTATTTGACTTTTCTTATATGTAATATAGCCACCCCAGACGATATGTCCATTTGTTCCTTTCCCTTTTTTGCTATCTTACATCATTCAAATACTTCCACATAACCGTGTTTTCCTGTTAACCATTTGGCCAAGCTCTACAGGCATTTTCCCAAGGTTTTCCCAGAGATAAAACACAGTAGTATTTTAAGAAGAAGAACATGCCTGTTCTTCTCTGGATTTGTTATACAAGTTGTTGGCACAAATCAACTTAAGAGATACACTGGGCAAAATGAGCCCTGCTAAACTCCGTAAGAAAAAAATATATACCAGATCTGTAGTGGCCATTGTTCTCAGCCTCTATGTTCTTATGAAGAGAAACGATGACCTTCTAGGCAAGGTGCGGTGAATTCCTTTATGCTCTCCAAAATGACACGAGCCTGGCTCCAAGTGCTGTCTCTCCTTGGAGATCATCTAACTTGTTATCTGGTATAATCTTTTCTATTTGTTGATTTTTTTCTCCCATATTTCTTCCTTACGTCTGTGTCCCCTCTTGTTTTTTTAGCCAACAACATGAGCAGGGGATTTCATCCATAGCTACGTGTTTTGCTCTTTCCTTTCTCTCACCCAGATTGCCTATACGATAACATTTGAGCATGAAGTGTGTGCTCCTTAGTCGTCATCTTCCCCTTCCACAGAAAGCATGGTTACTTAGCCTTTTCTACACAGCTGCCTGTACATTCTGGATGCTGCGCGCAGGCTAGGAAACGTATTAGAGGGTTTTGAAGAGAGGTTAGTACAGAGAAAGGTCTGTATAGAGAAGAGCACTTTGCCCATTCCATCTCCATGTAATTCTGGGAGGACAGTCTGTGACTACAAAGTCATTCCTCAGGACCAGAGCTAATGCAGGGTGCTGAAGCTGTGTAAGTGGTACTGATTCTTCATAAATCCTTGGGGTTCTGCAGAGGTTAAGTTTGGGGTTTCCTTTCCAAAGTTCCTTCTTTCTCAGTAGTGGAAGAGTCTCAGTGGAAGATTTTCATAGGTATTTCTTTAAATCAGGGCTCTTACCTTGACAAAGAAATAAGTCATCCTGCAGTCTTATTATACTACTTCTCTCAACACCCAGGCTGCTCTATCGCAGGAGCAAGGGATCTCGCTGCTTGCCACAAATCCTCTTGACGATGCTTCTTCCCACACTGCAGAGATGTGCTTAGCCAGGGCTGAAACGTACAGCCCCCCTGGGCAGCCGCTGCTCCGAGAAGCCGTCCTTACGGAGCAGGTGCAGCTGGTGTGGCTGAGCTCGGCGCTCAGATCGCAGGGTTGACATCGCCCCGTTGCAGCCCCGTGACCAGAGAAAGGAAGGGTGGCTCAGGGCCACCCTTTTCTGAGTTATACCACACCTAGTGCAGCTGAGGATGCTGTCCTGCATTTTGTTTAATGACCATTTATCTTTGTGTGTTTCCAATACCAAGTTTTAGCAGTCTCCCAAAGATTTGTATGATAACATAGGTGTTTTTCAGTGGTCTTTTGCAGATTTTTTTTTTTTTTTTGCTGGTTATAGTTACAGTGGCTTTTACAATGTGTCCTCTTCCTTCTTGCCCACTTGCATAGTAATGCTTCCAGTTTCGTTCTGAATCTCTATGGTCACAGTCTGTACAACCCCACATCCATGCAGTGTCACATTTTCAGGTATTTTTCTCATGACAACTTTGAAACAATAAACACATTTATTTATCGTTACTTTGGGGGTAGGGGAATTACATGCAAATCTTAAAATAACATTTAATTGTATTTTTTTCCAGGCAAGTAAAGTCCCTCATAAGTAGTCCTGTGATTTCATATTTTGAGTTAGCTTGTTCAAAGCTATTTTTATAAGACAGATGTATATCTTAGTTGTTTTCATACGATAATTGCCTGCCTTTTGCATTATTTTTCTGTTTCTTCTCAAAGCAGCTGACTGTAAACTCACACATCATCACTCTTCCTGAACTTTGTCTCTAGTTAGATATTCAGAGACGTTTCTGTGCAAATTAAGTACTAATGTGTACTAAAATTAATACATTTAGGCTAATAAACCACGTAACAAGATGATAGGATAATACGCAGTGACGGTTAATAGAATCTAAAAAACATTACAGAGGACAGCTCTGTACGTTTAATGGAAAGAAAGAAGACAATTTGTTGCCATCTATAAGAATAGGATAATAATATATTTTTACAGTGAAAGCAAGCAGTGATCTCTATTTCCAGTATCACAGGTTAACCTCTGTGCTGCTGATTTACAAAGGACTTTGCTTCTTAGATATATTTTCTTTTTTTTTAATTTTTTTTTTTTTTTTGGTCATGGAATTACATAAAACAGCTTCATTCCCTTACATGTAACGAAGGTGCACATAGAAATGTGGACAGATTTCTGGGCCTAAAACAAGAGCAATAAAATAGAAAAGTACTAGCCATGGCTCTGAACGTTTTACTGTTCTGGTGGTGAAGGGATTAGGCATCCCACAACATCATCAGTCATGTTAATAACACTGAACAAATGAAAAACTTGCAAAGGCAAAAAAAAAGGGCTGGTACCGTTTTCAGAGCGAGTCAGAAGTGAAGACAGCTCTTAGCTGTCCCAAGAGGTAACGCTGTCATGTACACCAAACAATTCCCCCGCATGGTCTTCACCTTCCCTCATTACTCTTTCCTTTGAGACTCTGGACATCTCTATTACACCATTCACAGCTCCAAGTGCCTGACAATAAGAAAAGTAACCGCATCAAGTAGGAATCCTGCCAGAGTTGTTTTAGACATCACTCATTACTAAACTGAAGTTGGACAGTTTTCTGGGACTGCGTTATCCAGACACGCATGCTATGCACTGCGGAAAGGCACGTGAAATTTGTCCAGCACGTAGTCTGCCAGATGGCATAGGCTATACAGGAAGGAAAAGGAAAAGGTTGTCCACCACGTGGCTGTGGGTTATAAAATTTTTATATTCATGAAGGCGTGTGGATGCATATCACTGGATGGTCAACTTCTGGAACAGTAAGAATCGAGAAGTATTTTTGCCAAATCTTCTAATTCATCCTAGTCTAGATTTCCCAATCTGTCAAAACAGCCACAGGACAAAAACAAAAGGGGAAAAAAAAAAAAAAAAAGAATTAAACAGCCAAAATAGCTAGAAACAATCTGTTGCCTTCCTGATGAAGAGCTGGCTAGATAAAAAGCTACACTACGTATATGTATGTAGGGAAATAACTCTCTAATATAACAGAAATAAAGCAAGATAGATTTTTAGATCATCCTCATTCAATTTACGTGGGGTTTTTTAAATGTTGATTGAGATTGTTTGTTTTCCTTTTGTTATTCAGTCCAGCTGCAGAATAGTTGTGTGCTTCAGTTTCTGACCGAATGTTAGAGCACCTCATTAATCAAATTTGTTTGGCAAGAGAGTAGAAGCAGGTTTGTATTCAGCACAACTTGAGATTGATTGTATTCCACAAGTCTTCAGATATTTCTTCTCAGATATAAGAGGCTGTTCTTGGACAGTTCTGAATCTGAAACTGGCATTAGACACCAATTTAGTAGTAATTTATTATTTATATGGCACTAACGAGGTGACATATAAGCTGCTCAAGCTCTGTCCATTACTTGGTCACGTACAAATCCCTTCCCTTTTCTTAGAATTATGCCCTGAAATTATGCATTAAGCCACAAATGGACCAGTTGAATCGCCCATATAAATTCCTGCCACGCAGTCTGTATCATAGTATAATGCGGGGAAAAAACCCTCCTGCTTCTGTTTAATTGTCAAGTTTTGAAATTTTGACCTGTTTGTTACTCTCACCGAAGCTCTGCTAAAAATTGTTTTGTTCTATTAGACGCCTATGTGTTCCCACAGAACTGCCCTTCAACCCAATGAGCCACGTGGCTTTATAACTTTTGAATACCACGCCTGTGGATTGTACAAAGTCTGAATTGACACACACGTGATAAATTCCATTTATCTGAAAAAGATTTTGTGAATGCTCTCACATACTGAGACTCTGAAAAGTGCAAATGAGGGAGGTGGTGTGATGGATCTGGTATTTAAACCAGGGCAGAAGTTCTGGCAGGCTGGGAGTTATCAGTGCTGACCTAACTGAGAGGTTCAACCTCTGCTTAAGCAACAATAATCTCCAATCCAAATATTGCCTTACCTCCAACTTTCCATCTAAAATGAGGTGTAATAAGTCCTTGCCAAATAAAGCAACTTTAGTTTCCAAAAGGCACTTGTTTTGCTTTCAATTACTGGCTTGCATGAGGGCTCTGAGGCTAGACTGGGCTTTATGTTGCACTCCGTTGTGGCTGATAGCATTTGAAGAAGACTTCCCATACTGATTTTGTCCTGTTCCTCTTGAACGCGATACTCCTACTTGGCTGCACTTAGCCAAGCCGTGGTGCCCGTCAGACCACGGTGAGAGGCTCACGTTCTCAAGTTGCCTGGCACTGACTCCCTGCATCTTTTCCGATTACCAAAGCAGCAGTGGTGGATGAATTTGAATAACAAATAAGGAGCTTTGGCCAGCAGGAACAACCATCATTGCTGACTGTGTCACTGAGGTGCCTTGTCACACTGATAAGGTGGCAAATTTAGAGATATAATCAATAAACAATCGCAACGGTACTTTGTCTCAGCCCAATACAACACTGTCTTCTGGGGTAAATCTTGCTTTTACTCCTCTTGTAGACTGATAAATTAATTGCTTGCTTCCAGTTTATACTTCCACAGTCCCGCTAAAGCCAATACATTTCTCTACATGTTGCCGCGGGCTTGATAGGTAAGTCTAGATCTCCGCTCTCGTTCTGGTTCAAACGCCACAGCTACCAAGGCTGCATCTGTAAATCCAGCATGAGTGCACTGTCAGGGAACCAGGCTGGGAAAATCAGGCATGAGAAAAGACTGGCTGAAAGTTAAGCCCTCCTCTTACACACAGCATGGACATAAGCATCTCGAGCCCCACGGCACAGCAAACTCAAGCCCACATCCTGTCACAACTTAAAACACAACTATGGACATAGTAACAGCAGTGGGTTACTTTGGTGATTTGTAAAAACAGCTTTGGGTGGTAAGCAG
Organism: Nipponia nippon; assembly: GCF_047370975.1. Taxonomy (NCBI): domain Eukaryota; kingdom Metazoa; phylum Chordata; class Aves; order Pelecaniformes; family Threskiornithidae; genus Nipponia; species Nipponia nippon. The sequence continues at coordinate 67,008,358 of NW_028262290.1, forward strand.
TTGTTTTTTTAAATTGTTATGTATTAGAATCTTCCAAATTATGGGACAGGTTAAAATTATGGCCTGTCAGTGTTCAACTACCAAGAGCAATAAACTAACACAGCTTCAGTCCAACAGATTCAGTTTTCTCTTAGGGTTTGGTTAACTGCTATGGTTAATATATCACACAGGCATGCTCTCACCTTTCTTCCTTGCAAAATCTTTGCTACTTCCATCAAAGTAGTTCACATTCTTAATTAAAAAAATAAAGCCAACTATGTTAATCCATCCCCAGTTACATATATACATAAATTCAACCAAAGGAACAATGTATCAAATCTTTTTCTAATATTTTGTATTTTCAGCTATATGTGGACTTTTGTGTTTATTTATACTTTCCACCTTTTTTTTTCTGAAGAGTCTAAGGTTAAATAATGAGAGATCTGATTTTCAGCTTCTCGAGATGCAGATGTCCTGACATTTTAGATCGGTACCAGAAAAAAGTTCTGGTAATCTATAAATGCAAATACAGAGATATTCTGGTCTGTTCTACTTCCCAGAGAACTAGAAGGCATAGCCCTTTCTTTTTGTGGTTGTGTTTCCGAACTTCCAGTTACAAGATGTACAAGCTGTTTTACCACCAGCTAGCATCCAGCAGCACTAGTGTACTTACAGGGCCTGTTTTTCAGAGGTGCTGACCCGCTGGCTTCAGCATGGGTCATGGCAAGTCAGGACTTCTGGGCAAAATGGCCTCTAGAAACCATGGACGGGATTTTCAACAGAGCGTGTTGGTTACACGTTCAGATCCCACCCATTTCCAGGGAGCACCAGAGCCCCGCTTCCCCGGGCATCTTCTGGAATTTCCAACCTATGCAACTACAAGGAAAAAAAAGATTAGTTTTTGCTTATCAAAAGCAGTCACATAATGGTTTTCTTTAACATTTTTGCTTCCTGTGATTTTCGAATGACTCATATTGCTAAGTGAGTAAGAACCTCTCTTTTCCAAAAATTCATGCAGTTTAACAGAAATATTTTTACAATACCCAAGAAGTGAAAACGCTTTAAGAGATAATTTGTTTCCAAATGTGTTGTTGCCCTCTCTGCCAGTACTACCATCTTGTGATGGTACATCACGTTGGCCATGTTTTGAGAAGTCTTATTGGCCAGGTTTTTAGAAGCCTTATCTTTCCAAGGGGAAAAAGTAACTCTCACTTTAATTTGGCAATGAGCCGGGGTATTATTCGAGGTTGTTCCGCGAGGTTCTCTCTCCACCCATCACTTTTTCTTGTCCTGCAGAATCCTCCCCTATTTTGTGTGTCTATTCCACCAGCATTGGAATTGCACCTGAATTCCTTTGGTCAAAGAGACTGCAAGGATCCTCTGAAAACCTCTGAAAGTGGTAATCTTTCCACGTGTGTTCAGGGGGCTCAGGATCACTGCAGTCTAAATGCAGAGGCACTGAAAATTGGACCTGTAAAATATTGCCAGCACAAGAGCTTGAGAATCTCAAGGAGAAACTTGAATCTGGGTGCTCCCCTTTTTGTCATTTTTGTGTAAGTGATCAAATAATTAGGAAACCGCTCTTTCTTTACACCATGTTGTATTTATTATGTGACATTAGATTCTGTTGTATTTTAACAATATATAAAATTACATTGTGCCGTGTTTGTGCTTATAGTCGGTGAGCATCTAAAACGGAACTAGCACTTAAGTACTGGGCTATTTGTCGTAAGATACTTGAAAATGTGTACGCTCCTTCTGATACTAAATATTTTAATGGAGTATTAGGTGGTATCTCTTGTGGTTTTTGCCTTTTATTAGCAACGGTTTCTGGGTTTTGCTTTTTAAATTGCACTAAAAACTGTACATTATTTAAGACCCCATTTTAGCCAAATGGTAGCCACTAGGCTAATCTGACTTTCCTAGCATGGTGTCAGCCTCAGTCATCTCACCTGTTGTAAAGTGTTGGGTTAGTATTTTAGTGCCTCAAACACCACCCAAGCTGGGTCTGCCCTGCACGGAAGTAGCTTCGGGAATTGCACTTTTAAACAACATTTTTTTGTTACTGTTGTTTTTAATTGGTAAATAATGCCTACATTATAGTTTAAATCTCTAAGGAACTCACAGTATGTCCAAATCCTTCAAAATGTGACGAATGGGGTTTTCATCATCTTTATTGTGTAGCTAATTTTCATAGCAAATTCTTTGCTTTTCCTACAGAAACAGTGAGCAAAAGGAGACGAAAGTAGGGCCCTAAAATGTATACTTTCTAAAGGCTGGGGATGTATGAAATGCAACAAAAAGTACCACTGGAGGAAGAGATTCAATAATTGTCTAACTGAGGGGAATCTACTGTGTGTCTGAAATTCACAGCGTATGTAATAAGGATGACTAACTGTACATTTTAGTGCCTTGTTTCTTGTAAAATGTTTAATCATAAATGGCTAAACATAAATAATTAAGAATTTCTGAGAAAATGTATCTAAATATTGTTAATAGAAGCTGTATATTCACAGAAAAGCCAATAAATCATCAACTATTGTTACGCATTAATTAGATGAGATTTTTAGTCTCAGTCGTTGAGAGTTGTTTTCAAATAATGTCATTTACACACGACTGCTATTTTTGTCTTTCAAACTAAACTCTACTCAGCTGCATGAAACAGAGAAACTTTCTCAGTTGCACTGTCAAATTTTGTGGGAGAAAGTGCTATTTGTGAGGCCCGTTGTATGTATTCTCCACAGAACTTTATATTTTGTTCGATTAAATGCTGATACAGTCATAGGTCCCTCTGAAATGTTCATCCTGCAGGTCTATTGAGTAGGTCAGATTTGAACCTGAGTTCAGCACTAGCACTTTGCTTCTGGGCAGCCTGTGTTGGGCACTGATGGGCAATAAAAATAATTGGGTTCCTATTAAGACCATCTTAACGATATCAGTTCAGAGCCTACACAGAAATCCAGGAAACTAAACCACACTGTGACACATTCAAGAAAGTGAAAGTCCGTCCCACTCACAAGCGGCAAGGTGAACGGTGGGGTGTGAAAACCCACAAGGCTGAGTGTTTAGAAGCGAGCAGAGATGAGGGAGAGCAAGGAGTGGACAAGGACAACCTGAGCTTTCTCCTTGCTTCTCTAGGATTTTCTGTGCAGACCCAATGTACTGAAAGCCATGTTGGTACAGGGCAATTTCCCAATGGCGTCTCATCTGTGCCACACGTAGAACTTTGGGGTGAGTATCATGACGTCCAGAGGAACTGGGACAAGACCTTAGAGGCAGTTGGATTCATGTACATAAGACCATGCAAAAGCTGTTCTGGATCAAGCCACAGTTCCATCTAATCCAGTATCCTGCCTACAAAAGAGGCCAATTGCATCTGCCCAGCAAAAAGTAAAAATAAAAGCACGTGTACAATACTTTCATAGCATGCACTGGTCCATGAGGCAGATACTCCATGAGACCGTAGTGGAATCTTTGCATTTAATGACCTTCAATGGATTTTTCTTGTATATATCTGTCCAAGATCTTTCTGAACCTATGTAAGCGGTCAGTAACCATGTGTTCCACAGCTGCAATATATGTGGAGTGAAGAAATACCTTCCTTTATTTGCTCTGAAGCCAATTCCTGCTATTTTAGCTTGCAGCCCTATCTCTCCTTGTAGAACCTTGCGTTAGAAACTCATAGGTCTTAAGACTGGTTCAAATCAGATAAGGGTTAGAATAGCTCATTCAGTCAGTTTCTCTTACATCAACACAAGGTTGGTTTTTAATCGATACAGAAAAATATCAGCAAATCTCTTCCAGTGCATTTGATCAGAAGACAACAAATACTTTAATGAAATCTGAAAGAAAAATGCATAATTGCATATAAAAGTAGGGACGGAACTTCACTTTTATACTTTTCAAGCAGCCACTCTTCACTTAAAAATAAGGTTGCTTCTTTTCTTCACTAACTCATTTACAATAGGAAAGAATAGTTCCCCTGAGTTAAAAAAGCCTTTGTGCTAGATGACTGCTTTTGGCCAGCAGGATGCTCCTCAAATCGTTTCATCTTCCTGAAGACTTCCAGAATGTGACCACAGGACAGCGGAATACAGGTTTGTGCACCTGAAGGCTTCTGTCTACAACCTTTGTCTTATCACCGTTGATTCCTGAACAGAAGTAACCAGGTTTGTGGCTGATTACACCATCAAACTCAGCATTTTTCCTTGTAATCGCATCTGCAAGATTCAGCACGTTATGCCATAATCTGGATTTTTTTCGCAGCTAGTTTGAGTGCTCCTTGAAAAAGGTAAAGCCATGAATTGAAGGATCTCATATGACAAATGATTATAAACCTGACTGGCTCCCCATGGTGGCAGTCACTACCGTGCTGCCACCATATCCCTTTGGTTTTTAAACCAGCTGGGTCAGGACAGTGTCCACATTTCATGCTCTCGGTGGTGAAGTGAAGAGAACAACACAGACAGAGTCTGCTTCAAAGGGGAAATGAATGTACCTGTTGGCAGTAAGGGCATTATTTATCAAACAGAAGGGAATGAAAATAGATAGTAATAAATATAGATAAGAAGGTAACGAAGTTCAATAGTGATAAATAAAGCTAAACACAGTAGGAAAAGAAGTCTTGACCAGCAGACCTAAACACAAGAAAAGAGTTTTTGAGGTGTACAAGACAGGGAACAAGACCACTTAAAAATGTAAAGTATATAGTCCTGTTACTATATGCCAATGGTAAACTGTTATTGATACAGAAAAGGCAAATGTTAAAATGAATAGTCTCTTCTGTATTTAGAAAGCAGTAAGATCTTGATTTATGGGTGAAGGTTGATTTGTCATATGAGGATGACAAAGAACCTCACAGTCCTTTCTACAGAAAGAGAACATCAGATTTCTGCTAGAGGGAACGACTGGGCTTAGGCGGTTGGGTTTTTTTCATTAAAATGTGCAGGAAACTTGTACCAAGAGTCCCAGAAATGCCGACTGTCCATTACTGCTCAACTGATACTCATCTCAGAAGACTGAGAAAACTCAGAAACCTGGAGGAGCGCTGATGGTTGCTAGTTGAGGAAAGGGTCGTGTAGGGAAATCTGAATGTAACTAGCATCCCTTCTACAGAAAAAACAAAAAAAACCAAAAAAAACCTTATCAAATAAGTCTGGTTTTGTTCTTAGACAAAGTCAGAATTGTGATAAAAGAGGTAATTGCACTGATAAAAAACACACGGACGTTGACAAACTCTTTGCTTCAGTCTAACATGATTTACGAAAAAGAAATGGTGCAAATTAAATGGCCTAAAAACTGCTTAACTGACAGGCATAAAAGTGCTTGAAAAGCAGTTGCTGGTCAAAGCTTTCTCTAGAGGCATTCCACAGGCACTGGTGGCGGGAATAATCTTGAAGGAAACGCGCAAGTCATCGCTCCCATTTACAGTTAGCACCGAGTCTGCCAAAAGAGTAGTGATAGGGCAAGGCAGAGGTACGATATGGCCGGGCTTATCCTGCGAGAGGGGCCGGTTCACAGAAGCACGTCGGTGCAAACCCAACACGCTGCGTTCGGAACGGACGCGCAGAGGCCGTGCCTGAAGGGAAAACCGGACTCCCCGAGCGAGGGAGCGGGCGGCGTTTCTGGATCACCGGGGCAGGCACTGACCCGCGCTCCTGAGGGCGCGCGCCTGCGGAGAGGACTAAAAGGGAATATAAACGAGGCATGGTGGCAAGAGACGGACGTGATACTTCCCTAGGCAGCCCCGGGGAATCCAGCAGCGAAATATTGTTGGACCTCGTGCCTACGCTTCACGCCGGTGTTAACACTGAAGAGGTGAGGGTGTGGATACGAGCCATGAAGTGCTCAGGGTGATGGGTAAGAGAGGCTTCCTTATACCAGCTGTCTTATTGAGAGCAGCCTTCTGGGCTTATAAATAAGAATTTGGTAAAGTAGCATGGTCTGAGTGCATAAGAGTTCCCCTCGGGAATAAAAAAGATTGCTGAAGGGCTTTTTAACCGAGAAAAAAAGGTGCTGTAGCAGAGTAAGCCCAGGAGAAAAACCACCACAGGGCTGCTGGACGTTTCGGTGCCACCCCGTGGAGACCCGGTGCCTTCCCTGGGGGCGCGGTAAGCCAGTTACGGGCTCGATTCAGCGGCAGCGGGTGGCAGCGGGTGAAACGCCGGGCCCGGGGGACCGAGCGGGACGAGGGGACACCCCCGGCCCCCCCCTCCCCAGGCCCTGCCCGCTCCCTCCAGCGGGCGGCAGCCGCGGGCCGCGGGCCGGGGCCGCCGTGGGCAGCGCGGCGTCGGGGCGCTCCTCAGGCGGTGGCCGCTTTCGCAGGGGGAAGGCGGCTCCTCCCCGAGGAGCAGGAGAGTCCCCGGGCCTTCGCCGGCCTCCCGGGAAGCGCCGGGCGGCTGCAGTTCCCCAGCGGGAAACCTCCTCCGTGCGAGCGGTTCGTTGCGCCCGACTCCCAAACCGGCTGCCGGGAGGTGGGGAAGCCTCCCCGGGGTCATCCCCCGGCACCCGGGGGCTGGCTTCAAAGCGGGGGCTGGGGGTCGGCGGGACCCGCCGCCCCCGAGAGCCAGCTCCCCCTCAGGGGCCGGGGCCCTGCGCCGGAGGTGTGAGGAAAATGGCTGCCCCCCCGCCCCGACTTTCCACGGCGGCCTGAGGCCCAGGCGAATGCTGGCCTGGTGCAACGGACGGTGCTGTTTTAAAATTAATTTCCTCGCTGGTGTTGGAAGCCAAGCCAACATCTTTATTTAGTTTCAGCCTAAGCCAGTGAGAGACTGGTTTATCCTGAAAGAAAATCAATCGCTTTCCTAGAGAAATCAGAATTACATATGGCCTATATATAGCCTGTTGTATTTTGCTTAAAAGCCGAATTTGAGTGAGCAAGGGTTTCCAAATCCTTTGGCTACCACCCCCACCCCTCCTAATCTAGAGCTTTGTGGGTTCAACACAAAACCAGAACAAGGGAAACACATTGCAGGTGAAATCCTCACATTTTTCAGCCTGTGGAAGTTTTCCCATTGATACTGGGCTCCAGGAAATCCTCGACAAGGGTCAGGGCAGGATCCAAACCCGCAGGAGATTTTGGCAGCCTCCTCTTTGTTTCTTCCACCAGAAATTCCCCAAATCTCCATCTCAGTCTGGCGTGTCCTTTGCATCCCCTGGTCAGGGAAATTCTTGAAAGTCTTTGAGGCATTTGTTTTCTCAGGTTACATCTACACTAGGAAAAAGGGTTGTATTTCAGTGATAGTAGTCGCTGTCTTATAAAAATTTATTTAGACAGGGCTAGCTGTGAACATACGCTATACCTAAGTGGGGTTTCTTTAGAAACACTGGCTCTCTCGTACAGGTTTTTCCTCATCAAGCCAGCATATATAAGAAATGCCAGGTACTAGCTATCATGTTTTAAAATCACACCATTTTGCCAATCCAGGCAAAGGCTCAGGGAAATTCTCCCAGATCTTGTTTATCCACAAAGTGCATAAATTTTTTAACCACTCCATTTGCCTGAGGCCACACGGGGGTTACACACTGCACATTAAGCATGGGGGGAACATGCCGTAGCCTTAGGCAATCTGAATTGTTGAAAAAATTGTATGTAAACAGTTCTAAACAAGTTTTCAAGATCTCTATTAAATAAGCAATAAACTAATCCTTGTCATACACAGATAGGCACCCATGTCTCAGCTGTTTAAGAGCAAATTGCGTAAGACACAGTGCCTGAAATACCTCAGTCTAAAAGCACCATCATTGTGTTCATGCGAAAATGAAAACAAAGACAACCAAAGACTGGGGAGGCTGATCAGAGCAGATAACACTAAAATACACACAAAATAACCGAAGTTCACGGTTCTTGGCAGCATTCACATTTGTTTCTCGTTTTCAAAGAAAGCATACCTGTACCTTGTCATATCATTTCCACCAACTCAGCTTCTAGGTGCTCTTGGTAAAAAAATGCTAAATGGCACCAGTTTAAATTACCAGCCCCAGACCCAGGAAATTAAATTATACCCTGAGAGCTCAGCCATGAGTAACTTTTTCCCGGTCCCAAGCTGAGAGCTAAACAAAAGGGCTCTAGATGTACACATTTTCTGACCCAAGGAGAGAGGCCAGAGAGGAGAAAAAAATACAACAACATACAAACTTGGAAAACCTGCTTAACTAATAGGAGAAATAGCCATCCGCTGCTGGCAGTCGTCCTGACCCGGTCCTGACTCTCAGCACTGCACAGCTGGTAAGACAGCCATGCTGCCCCAGCTAGTAGCTGCACCCGCTCCCAGCTTATTGTTCCAGCCTGGATGCATCCCGGTGCTCCAGGGGTTGGTATTTAGGCCCTGGCAGTGCTCCTGCAGCAGGCAGGGGCCTTGGCACTGGCCGGTACAGCAGGCATCCTTGCTGCCTACCACCAGCTGCCTGCTGGTCACCGCTCTGCTGCCTGCCCCAGCCACTGCAGTCCCGTCAGCTTGCTCCCTGTCCTGCCTCCCCAGCCTCTTTGTCTCCCCTGCAACATTACAGGTCCAAGGGTACCACAAGTCTATTTTCTTAGCAGAGAAATGAATGGTGAACAGGATCCACATCTAGTCCTTACAAGCAAAGAAAGACATCCTTATTTTATTTTAATTTTTTTCTCCCTCTCTCCTGTCTTGCTTGCCTGGGGCTCCTCCATCTCAAGTATCAAAGCTGCACAGGCACACATCTCTTGGCCCTCTATCATTAAATACAAATACCTACCGCCACCAGACCTTTATTTTAATGGGATAGCTGTAAACCAAAAGCTGCAAACAGATGTCAACCGAGACGCACCCCACTCTGGTCAGCTGCTCACACAGCCTTTCTGCTGGAGGGAGGAGGCCTGAGAGGGACTCGCACCCCCCTCGCAGGTGGCTGCCGTGAGTGAGCCCCTTCTGCACTCTCCGGCTGCTGGGACCTCGTTAGAAATGGCACGGCCAAACCCACAGAGGACATAAGCTAAATACAGAAATAGTTTTTGCATTTGCCAATACATTTGTAATATGCAAAAATGCCAAAGAATTTTCTAAACATGAGTGAGACTATTCAAAGAGTAAGTAGTAAGCCATGTATTCTATAGTAGAGTAAACTAAATGAATAATAAACTGTTCTCTGCTTCTAGTCACTTTGGGGAAAATCAGAAGACTGCAATGGGCAGAAAAGAGGAACCTGTGGACTACTGCTATCCGGGCACTTGCGCAAGCTACAATGAAGTCAAATCTACAGACATTATCAGTTTCCTTCACTTTAACAGAAGAACCATCTATGATAAGTTTTCTGGTTTCAACTCCCCCTCTTCCCCCAATTTTTGTTTTTAATAAAGAGTATCTGTGCCAAGACTGAAAAATGCAACAGATCTCTATCTCAAGTTCCAGAAGAGTTACTTGATATTTATTGTATTACTGAAGAAACAGAATGTAAACAAGTAACTAAAGACCACTGCCTGTCTGGGTAAGTCTGGAGCACTCCTGCTAGCCAGTAAAGTTACTGCTTTCCACCAATTTTGCACTACTCTTGTCAGCAGAATAGCCAAGCTGTTTCTGGGCTACGTTAAGTAATCTGATGAACAGCTATGAGCTTGAGTCTATCTGGGCTCGTTACCTTTGGCAAAGTCCCAGTGCTTTCTGAGCATCTTATGCCGATACCCACTGCTCTGAAATCCAGGAAGGCTTATTAGCTCACTGCTCAGCCAGGCAGACAGCATGCAGCACCTCCTGGACGTGAACCGCTTCGGGGTTACTGTGATAGCAGGATAAGGGAACTATGGGCAACGCGGCGATCGGTAGAGGAGATAAGGAAGGAAAGTAAGAGATGGGGACAGAGCCTCTGTCAGCTTTTGCCTCACAACATTTGGTAGCTTCAGAAAAATGCTCTACCGCTGAAACACAGAGGTGAGTGTATGGTGGGCAGATGCCCAGTGGCAGAGTCAGGTCTGTTCAGCTGGAGCCCATTAGCTCTGGATCAGTGCCAGTCCCACTGGACCCATGCTGACACCAGGAGAACTCCTCCTTAGCTATCTCCCTCCTGCTCCCAAGTCCCTCGCTGTGCAGGAAGCTTACTTGCCAATGTGCAGGCCCTCGTAAGTACTGAGAAGCGCTTTGAGTCTGACAGAGTGCCCAAGCTGACAAACCTTCCTGAGACCCACAGTTGTGGGAAACAGTCCATGCAAACAGTCAGAGGTCCTGCAGGATCTGTGAGTCTGAGCTCTGTGCTTTATTAAAGCACCAATGCTAATGATAGATCGGCTCTGTCCTAGAAATGTTACAGCCATGACCGCTAGAGGCAGGTCCAAACCAGCTCTGCTCTGCCTTCCTTCTCTTGCCATGCATCAGTACCCTCGCCCAAAGAACGCAGCAATTGTCTAAGCAGGAAACACGAGGGCACTTCCCATTCCACCAAGAAAACTGGGGTCGGGATGTCCAAACCCTACGTAAACAATATACCTCACGGGATTGTCCCAGTTCTCCTCCCTTCCACCAGGTATCACTGTAGCTTCACTGCTCCGCTGGCATCCCCCATGTGCAGTTCTGAAATGACTACTCCAGATTTTCTTTCTTGATACTATTTTTGCAGAAGATGTCTGTGCCAGGGGCCTGAGAGCAATTTCTGCACCTGAGAGGACTGTCAGATGAACATAGGTATCAAATCTATAGCCATAGCTAAAGGACTCTTCTTTGCACTGAGGACTTGGGGTGATTCCTGGAGGAAGGATTGTGAAGGACTCATCTCTGGAATAACGTCGGTCTCCACTCTCTTTCCCACCATTTTTGATACATCAGCAAAGCCATTGCAAAGAAAACCACTGGGGATATTTGACTTTTTGACCACTGTACACAGAATTACTGTTGTGCTGTTGGTAATACCTATGTTTTCATGATAAATTCCTTGCTTCTAGGTTTATGGACTGTGTCAACAGTGCAACTAATAAACAAGAGGCAGACATCAGGCATCAGATGAAATGAATGCACTCAGCGACGAGAATGGTGTGTATCGTACTGGATACCACAAAAACCACAGGAGAAATGTACTAAGGGAAAGGCTGACACACTTGTCACAGGAATACCCTACATATCTCTGTCTCTTCATCTCCATTCCTTCTGAGTACTAAGAAAGCCAGGCTTCATTGACTTGAACTTGGACAGAAAAATAAGCAGGCTGACTCATCAAAGAATTGGTTTGACCCTTCTTGTGCAGTATAGTTCTGGGCGACTGAGGAAGATCCAGACAGCACAGGCAGAAAATGGGCAGAGATTCTGTATTTTGACAGGAAGTTAATTACTATCTAATTATTCCTTAGCAAAACAAGGGGATACCAAGTTCTACTTAACTGAAATAAAAAGACACTTTTAAACTATGATTCTGCAAATAATTTATTGTAGTGACAGAAACATTTGACTTAGAGTATTCTAATTTTTAAATAAATTTTATCGTGTCTTTTTCATGGAATCATAGATCACAACAGATCACAGAAGGGTTGAGGTGGGAAGATGACCTCTGGAGGTCATCTGGGCCCACCCCCCTGCTCAAGTAGCGTCACCTAGACCCGCTTGCCCAGGACCACGTCCAGATGGCTTCTGAATATCTCCAAGGGTGGATACTCCACAACTTCTCTGGGCAACCTGTGCCAGTGCTTGGTCATTCTCACAGCAAAAAACAGTTTCCTGATGTTCAGAGGGAACCTCCTGTGTTCCGGGTTGTGCCCATTGCCTCTGGTCCTGTCACTGGCCACCACTGAAAAGACCCTGTCTCTTCTTTGCACCCTCCCTTCAGGTATTTATATACATTGATAAGATTCCCCCTTTTTCATATATGTCTTCATTCCCTTGTAACATAAGATACTCTGTATTATCTAAATATAGTCAAAGAAACACTGAATTGAAAGCCAGAGAAGCTAACTAATGTCAGCACTAAGTCCACAGAGCATGTATGAATGGGCATGAGAGACAATCAGAATCTGTGAACGGTGTGGTGTCAATGATGATCCATTTGTACTTTAAAAATACTTGTCTTTAATTCAAATGTTATACTGGAAAAGAATAAGGAACTGGTTCAGAACACAATAGTGAAACTTGTAAGCCACTCTAAGTCAGCATGTTAAGAAATCAGCACATCATGTCACAATGTGTAATCAATAAGTCATGTGCCAGGTGTAGTTATTCCACTTGTCAAGTGGCATTTATAAACACAGATGTCCAGATTGTTTTGGGGTTTCATTTCTGCACTCTTTCACCTTCTTAAAACAGATAAAAGTTTTGCCATTCCCATAATCGTTTTGACAAAATAAACTCCCTCCAATTGCTAGTAAAAGAAAGTAGTGGAAAGAACAAAACGAGCAGACAAATACCTTTGCTATCACCTGTATTTTTTCTGAAGAAGCACGCTTGGGAATTTCAGTGCTGCTGATAACTATTACTGAATATTTTAACAGTCTGAAAATACGGGTTGCATTTGGGCTGTCCAAAAAACCTGTAAAAAAAGGAATCTTTGGTGCATAAAAGTTATGCTGGCAAGCGGCTTGTGGCGGATGCCTTGGTCTTCCCGCATAGCAGGAAAACTCTCTGCCTTCGTGAGACAAGCCTGAAGCCTAGGACTAAGGAGGCTCAGCAGAGATGAACAGCAGCACAGTCGTGCCTCAAACCATCTCCTTTGGTTATGAGGACAGCGGGGGACGACTTCTGGAATGACAGCACTTACATTCTTCCCACACTGTCTGTCAGGGTAGGACTAGTGGATAAGAGACATGTGAAGAGAGTACTCAAAGCCCCAGTGGTGACTCAGAAACAACAGCATTCCAGTTGGCATGCGAGAGGGACCGCTTCAGATGATTCCTCATTTTTTTGTCTCGCTGCAGTGGGAGGAGACCTGCGCTGGTGGGACTGGCAGAGGAGCAATCCACTCCTTTTCCTAGGCAAAGACTGGAGCCATCTGTCCTTACTCCAGAGGTGATCACAAGAAAGAAGTCAGCTCCTGGAAGGGGAAGGAGCTCTTTGCTACACAAGACTTCAGTTTTTACACGACACAAGCATTTGTGAAGAGGTTGGGAGAGACTGCAGATGCTGTAGAGGTAAAACACCAAAACACCTGAAGAAGTTAGAGGTTAGCTGAGGAGCAAGACAGACTTAGAGATGCTGGCAGAAGTCTGCAGGTTTCCATAGCTGGTTAATGTGTGTCTCTGCAATCTGCCCAGAGACAGATCTCATGGTGTCGCTACGTCTTGAAAACAGGGGATGAGGAAATAGTAGAAGTCTTACAGGTCCATCTTTTGCAATGCACAGTGAATGTGTCCCTCTCTTCCTTCCCCCCTCCCAAATGTCATTAGCGAAGGTAAGACTACCAGTGGCAGCAGCGAAAAGTGCTAGTTCTAGCCATGCTCTTTCTCCACACTGGGAAATGAAGTCTTGAAAGTGGAAAGCTTCCAAATTGCTGCAGAACACCACCAGAAATCACCATTGCTTCATTTTTTCTTCCTGCTGAGACCTGTCATCCTTAAAGCTATGGGGAGCGCTATTGCACAAGGCTGGCATTGCTAAGGCAAGAAAATGTCCTGACCATGATGGCTGCCACAGACACAATCTGCAGAGCAATTCATTGAAATATGGCTCGGGATATTCTAGTGCAGCTCCCCTACCCTAGGCAGCTTTGCCAGGCTGCTTTAATTAATCTTGTCACTCTTTGGTGTACTAGACCCTAACATAATGAATGAACAGGAATTAACACAGCTATTTGGGTTGTCTAATTTAAAAGAGGGGGCTATATCTTACCCTGCAGAGTCTTTTTATGGAAAAATTCATGGTTAGGTCATTCTGAAAAAATCCTATAACCTTTGAAGGGAGAGAAATGACATGCAGAGTTGAGCTCTGGTTTGGGACAAACATGTACTTTATCTTCTCTCCAAAGATTTGTGTGTAGCAGAACTGGATGTTTTGAAAGGCTGCAAAGCATCCACCGGATAGCTTTATACCCCTTTATTAAAGATAGATCTGAGCAATTAATTTCTATGTTGATTAGATTTTTGGAATCTTCATGTTCCCTGGCCCACGTTACCTCCAGGGAAACATAATTAAACTGCTTTGTTGCTCCTGTTTTATCTACCTTTCCACTGAAGAATCAAGCCTTGCTGGACAAACATCATCCAGCCCATCTTGCCACCTAAGAGTGCTGGTTTCGGATAAGTTGCTAGCAAACTGAAGCAGTGCCTAGTTTTAAACACAATACTTCAAGTAAAAAAGACCTCCAAAAGTGAACCCAAGTAGGGCAACAAGAGTGATCAGAGTTTTAGAAATAATGATTTCTAGGAGGACAGGAGACAGACTTTTTTCTGTTTTCCTCTCTTTTCTAGAAGGAACTTATTAAATCCTACAGATTAGAATGGAATGGTGATTGCTTATTACTAACCTCCACTGGGAAAAGGACAAGAATAAATGGACTTGCTTTGCAGAAAATAATAATGGGAAAGTTTTTAATAGGATATTGAAGCACTTGAACAGGATACCAAAGGAATTTCTGGAATCTCACTGGGAACTCTTTATTCTTCAGTTCAACATCCGTCTGTTGTCTGTCTGTGGTCGACATACAACTGGTAATGTCTCAGTGCAGGGATTTGACCTAGAGAGGATAATCTCGGTAGACACTGCACCTCACCTGTATAGAGTGGTTGGGCCCATCCACAGCGGATATAACAATAAAGGATGGCCTTAAAGAAAACAGCTCTGATCACTGGTCTTCTAAACAGCTTTGATCACTTTCTTTCCGCTCACTTTCTCTTACTCTTCTCCAAGCTTTCACTGTTTTAATCCTTCTCTTCCCTGGCCACCCAGGAAAGAAGAAAGATGGTGAATTGTAAGAACAGTACGTACCATCTGCCGGCAGAAGTAAGTGATGCATGTTATGGACCAGGAATTTAGAAGGCGGTTGCACACTTCCATCTGCAGCAGGGGAGGTTCAAGTGTGAAATGAATCCGTCTCTTCACTGACATTCACAGCTGAACAAAACAAGCATGACACATGAAATGACACAATCATGAATTGCTCTTTTCAGAACTGTAGAATATTCCTGCTTCTCTCTTTGAGGCTTTGATAGTTATGTGCCTGCTACATCCATTTTCCCACCACAGATCACAGTTTCCCAGAAAAAGCAATGCAAAGAAAGGAGAGCACGGCTGGTTTCCTTTCCCTGATCAATTAATACTGGAGGAAAAGGAGATGAGCAGTATCTCCCTTTCGTAGCTGGAGTGCCTGTTGGGGAACAACTGGTAGATGGGTGCCACTTTCTCCTTTTAATAGCAGGTAAGAAGTTGCTTAGCAGATTGGAATTGTCTCTCATATATATATATATATATATATGTTTTTATATATATATATATTCCATCTGTGTTAATATATATCAGCACTTCTGAGCTTTCAGAGATGAAAGATCACTCTGGTACCATACTTTATTGGGGAACTGTGAAAATCCATTTGTCATTCTAAGTGTTGGTCAAAAAATAGGAATCTCAAATGAGATTTCTCAGATGACTTATATTGAATTTTCTAGAAGCGTATTTCCCCCAAGAGTTGCACAGAACAGCCTTATAAGACAAAGACTAGAAAAAGATTAAAAACTACATTGTTCACTATCCCTCACTAGCTATATCTGTCCTCAAAAGTTACAAGAATGTGAATAACATTAGCAGATCGTGCTGGAGAGGGAGATGGGATGCACCATATCATTTTACCCAGTCAGAATCTTGGTGCAATTGCTTAGAATACAGGAAAAGCACAAGTCACTGTGACAATATTGTAACCACTTAGTGTGATCTTCTCCTAACACTAGCTTCTTTCACTGAGAGCCTAAAACAAAACCAGAGCCTGCATGTGGCTTTCTGTTCTTAAACCTACAGGATGAGCCTCTCAAGAGTGCAGGCAAAGAACAACTTAAGCAGTTCTGAAAGTTCAAAACTAACAATCTAGTTTGCAAAAATAGCATTATTGAGTGCTTCTCACCATTGGTATAAATCTGTGACCACAGTATTAAGTTCTGCATCACCAACCAACTTTTTATATGAACCTTTTTGCCAGGCAATGATTAACTGTAAAAGGGACTGGATTCAATTTCCAGGCATACATACCAAAATGCTTAAGAAAGATGCCTTGATCTTCTCACCCCCAAACCAAGAAAATTTATCTGCACATCTGGGCACTCAAAAGCGAGCAAAGACTCTCCATTTGCAAAATGTGACACATAGAGGAGATCTAAAGAGAACTCCTGAGGAAAGACAGTGCAAGAAAACTTCAACTACCAGAGTCTTAGTGAATAGGAGCTTCTCACACTGCGGTGACTCTGGCAATAGTCCTGATGTAGTTATCCAACTCCTATAAAAGACAGAGGGAGACAGCTACAACCTCTTGTCTGATTATGCCCCTGCCTAAGTATACAGGACTGGAGTCCAGCTGCTGCCCAAGGTGATCTCTTGGGATCAGAGGGATACGCAAATCTGCCCCATCCATAGGGGCAATTGCAGTAGGGTACTCAAGTTCTGGCTAGCCAGTTTGTAAAGGGCTACTGTTCTGCAGCTGCCTCTTGCTTCAGGGCATGGCAGGGCCTGTTGCTGCTGTGCTGCATGGGAGGAATGAGACAGGGGAAGAGAAATGTGAAGGATGATACTGCTCCTGAGGTGAAAGTCAGCAGATGCTACTGTTCTACCTTAATATTCTGGTACAGCCAAGTTTTCATCTTGCTGCACTTGCACGCTTTATGACTCAACAGGCACACCCTGGCAAATACAGCTGATGTTTTTCAGCTAGTCCTGGTCATCATGCTCCAACTGCTGCCTGCCCCTGGGGTAAAGTGTCAATGCAGACAGTCCTGTAGCAAGGCAGAAGCTGATACTTTTGGTGGTATTGCCACTGTAATGCTTGTGTAGGGCTGCAGATGTGACACTACAGCATGGACTAAAGACCAAGGATTTGAAAAAGTGGCCAACAATAGCACTAGAGGCAAGCACCACTCTTGGCAAGGCTCCCGTCATGTCTCCCAGCTCTGAAATTGGACAGGATTGTTGGCATGGTACACTCATTCAGACCCACACATTTAGGCATGGCCAACAGTAGAGAGGTTGATGACAGACAACCAGTGCCAAGAAAACAAGATTGATGACTCCTTCTGAAAGAGTGCACTAGATAGCTGAAGCCTGACAAGACTTTGCAGAAATGGAGATGGCACCCCATTCTCTCGCTCCACCACCAGCCAGCCTCCTTCCCCTGAGAACACTTTCCCTGTCAGCAACGCTTCAGAGAAGATGGTAAAAACCGCTCTGTGCCTGAGGTTGGTATGCTGATTTCAAAGCTCCAAAGAGGCAGAAAAATTCCCTTAGGATTCCCTAAGGGAAAGACCAGATGTTTCTTCTTTGACCCCAGGGACTTTTGTTTTTTACTGGAGTATCAGGATTAGCACACTGGTGAAAATGACCGAACGCGAGCCCTTGCCCAGCCTGCTACATATGTCATCTCAGTTTGGTTTTTGCCTTACCTTCATTTTTGGGGGGCAAAAAATCTGCCTCTTGTGAGCTTAGAGAAGGGATAGCAATCCTTCCCAGCTCAAGGGGTGAGTATCTGGGAAAGCAAGGGACAAGGCCAGATTGGCCAGAGCTGGAAAAACAAGTGTAAAGGTCTAGTGCCATCCAGTTCAGCTGGCCTGTTACATCAAGCCTCTAAAGCTTCATTGGTTTTGATATAACAATTTCAAGGTATTCAACAGTGAGACCTGCTAATGCTACTTATCCTGTCTTTACAAAAGATGCCAAAATTTGACTCAAATAGCTAATATCTCCTCTGTGTTAGCTTTCTAACCTGGCCATTGCTTCTCTTGTGGTGCTGTGTACCTGGCTTTCGTAGGCCAACCCGACACACCATGAGCCCTATCACAGAAATATTTGAGAGAAGAGCATAGCATAGCTGAGTATTTGTCTCCTACAACGTACATATTGGATTTTGATCACAAAGGAAATCACTTCAGAAAAAGATGGTGAATTTTCAGTATGTATCTTGGCAGAGCATTTTTTGATAGTAAAGGTATCAAGCACTATCTCAATTCTCTTGTAAATCACAGTGAGGAAGAAGGCAAAGGCACACTGAAGCAACACTTTGGCTGCGTCTTCTCCATGGAGCCTTGTAGTGACAAACACAGCTTTGTGCCTGTTCCTGAAACGTACTGACCTGCTGAGTTAAAGGAAGACCAAACTTCTGGCTTGTCTGCGGGAAAGGGAAGCCTCTGGGACAAAAGGCAGGATTTCTGAAAGGTGTCTCTAAGGCAAGGAAAAGGTGAAGGAGGAGACAGAGAATGAAAGGCCAAGGATGACAGCAGAGGGAGATGAAAATATTAAACTTGCCAGATGACCTAGCAGAAGAGGGACCTGAGGTGGTTGAAGGGGATGTGGCTGTTAAAAAAGCCAGTTGACACAGAGGTGACACGGCACCTTGCAAAGGCGAACAACCAAACTCCATGAGGACAGGCACTGTCAAAATTTCTGCCTGCTTCCTGTCTTCTAAGCTACAGGGTTCCCAAACCTTATTTCTGTCAGCACGTAAGTGATTCAACCACTACCAGGTAGTGTGCTGGCAAGACTCACCTGTCTCAATTCTTCCCTTCCTGAGGGAGCAAAGTCCCTATAGATCTAAAAGCTGGGTTGCTGTCTTCTTGCAACAGCCCTGAGGAAGGCAGTCTACTCCAGTAAGTTTGTGTTCATTGTGTTCAAGATATTATCTCAAATTCTCCCTTTTCCTTAATTTGAACTGTTAGCACAGTAATATATATAATATATATATAATATTTGCACACTTGTTTGCACACTTGGTAACACCTATACTTTGCACTTAGTCGTGTACAAAGTCATGTCCATGAAATACCCACAGCCAAACTATTTCCTGGGAGAACACAAGAGACAGTACTGCCTTCCCTCACCAAGATGAATACTTTAAACTCTGTGGTGGGACAGGCAAGAAGCTGTTGAGTCGTGCAGAGCTTTCCTTCTCTGTACCATTAGCCACATGCAAACCCTCTCTCCCTCAGACCGTGCACAAGGAACTTGGTAGGTCCAGGCACTCAAACTGGACATCAAATTGCAGTTTACGGTAGTCAACATTTTAAATTCAATGAAAATACAAAAATGTGTCCAGATCTACCCTCCCATTCCTCACCACATGCACACAGACAAGCATGCACGATTGGCAAGTGCTATTCTGCCAGTTTAAAATTCACAAGGCTATCCGGAGCATGAAAAACCAATTGCTCTACATCTCTGTCCTCCACAGCAGAAGTCCACTGTGCCCTAGCCTCATCTTATGGGCTGCTGCTCTTTGGGAGGGGGCAGCTTAGGGATGCTCCAAGTATCTCAAGGAGCTCTCCACAGCAGGACTGGGAGCTGAGCTAAGGGTGTCCCTGCCCGGCACTGCCTATTTGCTCATCCACATCGCAGCCGGGCACCCGTTCCCATAGCATGCTCCTTCATATGCCAGAGGCTCCTTTAGGGAACAGCCTCGTTTGTCCTTCCCGGGTAGTCTCTAATTGGGGGCTCCGGAGAGGGAGCAGGGTGAGCAGAGGCAGAAAGTCAGCGATGGGGCAGCGTGGGATCGGTGCTAGCTGGCCACACAAGCTCCCCATGCCTGCGCTGTCCAAGTGAGTTGTGTGCCGGGGTGAGATGGACTGGCGTAGCTTCTTATCAGATCCGTGAGCTTTTTCCTGACAGAAGAAATACCCTCTACCTTATGCAAGACTCAGAAAAAGATCAGGACGATGCCCCTTTTCACTGTGGTTGGTTTTTCCCCCTTTGATTTGAGTTTAGCCGCTTTACCAGTCCTAATCGTCTACTGGCAAAGCTCCAGAATAGTCTGATGAATGTGCAATGCCCGCTTTACCAGTCAATGCACCAGCCAGGGGAAGGCAGCAGGCAATTTGCTGAAAGAGAATACCGTTGCCATACTGGCATAACTCTGAGCCCAGGGCCGAAGAAAGAAGTGTTCCGTGCTCCTCTGTTGCTGTGTCCCTCAGGATGAAACATTTCTAATACTTCCCAGAGCAAGTGCTATGCACAATTATAAAAGCTCATGGGCTGTGCTACCCATCAGATTCTTCATACATGCATCAATAAAAACTTTCCCTTCTCTGAGCCATCTATAGCTGTAAACAGAAATCCACATATTAATACAGTGATATTTCCCCTGCACTTAAATCCTAAGTATCGTAACAACTTTTCTGTTTGCACAGCTTTTAATTCAGTTACAGAGCTGTGTAGCAAGCATGTTTTCTATTCATTGAAGTCAGTTATTACAAATACATATTTATACTAACATCTATGTTATCTAAATGCATTTTCCTTTGGGCTTAAAAATCTGGGTTTCGGGTTGCATGCACCCCAAATTTCCATAACTGCAGGGTAAGAAAGTATGCTAGTGTCTTTCAAGTTAGACATCTGTTTAGAATGTTTTGTGGCCATGCTAAGTCTTAAATCAATTTGGTTATAAAAACAAATATTCTTTACAGTATTAAAATAAAAGAATGGGGATGATTTATTGCTTGTTTTTAGCAACTGACTTGTCTGAGGGAAGATGGACCATATGGAATGAACTGACTTAAAAACTCACTGTCATGATGCAGTTATTTATTGATTTTTATAGACAATAATGACCTGTAAGGGCTCCGCTCTACTGTTTCCCTGTTGCTTTAGCACCTCTTTTAATACTTAAAGAAATCAAGTCCGTTTAGCTGTCTCTATGCCTTCTCACAATAAATGAATAATATAACAAATCATATTTTGGTATCTCATAATGTGCTGTTATAAATATTTTCTTATCATTTTCTTTCTGCTTACTCCCATTGGGAAAATACAGATTTAAATTTAGATTTCTAAACATCCTTTCTTCTTTCTCCAGTCTCTATATGAGTGCGCTAAACATTTCTCCTTGCATTTTGCTGCAATTCACAGGCTCATATGGACTTCTAGGTAAGAAAGGTCGGGGAAATTGCTAGAAACAGAATTGGAGCCCCCAGAAGGATGCAAAAAGTGCCACAGAAGGATGCAAGAAGTATCTCGTTATAAGCACTCATTCTTCTTTTGAGCTCTCTGCATTTATTTTAAAACACTTCATTTTTCTTTTTCATCTCCATTTCCCCGGTGGCTTGTAAAGGTGGTTCTGTTCCCCAAGCACCCACCTACAGTTTCTGGGCTAGGCACCGGGTCCCACCCCTGGCTGAAGCCAACCTTCCCCTTGGTGGGGAAGCGACGACAAAAGTGATTGAGTTTCAATACCGAGGTCACTGTCCCTTCCAGGGTGCTGTTATCTGAGATCTCACATCTACCACTACTCCAGGCAGCAGCGAGCAGCGGTTTCAGCCTTCTGTCCCCCACGGCCCCCAGACCGGCTTCTTGCTGAGCAAGCAAGCAAGCAGCAGCCGCTGCATGCAGGCAGCAGCATCAACTGAAGTTCCTCTTTCCCTCTCCGCAGCATTCAGAAGCCTTCAATGAACCATCAGCACAACAGCCTTTACCAACCTACAGCCCTCTGAGGAGTAGGAAGAGGAAAATGGAAGCAAAAGTAGCTCAGATGATGACATTTTTGTTGCTGTGTAACACAGTCAGATGAGATTTATAGAGACGACCCTTAGAAGTATGCAAGTGTAGAGAGCTATCCAATATCAGCTAAACACATCTTGAAAAATTAAAAAAAAAATACCAACTGGTCATCATGATGCTTTTTTGAGCCATGATTTGACTTCTGCATTTATTATGGGCCGTTGATTGAATCAGGGACTAAATATGGAGTGAGAATGGCTTGCAATTTAAGAAGAATGTTATCCAAACATCTTGCACATCTTTTTTTCTTTTTTTTCCCTTAAATAGGATATGATCGTTCTGAATAACTCTATTCAAAGAAAAGAAGGTAATTTGAAATTGCTAGCTCTGGCAATCTGGAGACCTACTGTATTTCAATCACTTTGTACTTTAAGAGTTTATAAAAGCAGTATGGAAAGAATAAGAAGCAAGCAGTGTTGCTTCATGAGGAAATGCTTGTGTTTATGAGAATATTAAGAATGTCTGTCTCTTTTTTTCAAATAGTGTGTGTCATTTAAGTCATCAAGAAGAAAATTCTGTTGGCTTCCAGCTCCCTGCTAGTTTCCTGCACAAGATCACCTCCCTTCCCGGTAGTCTAAAAATAATGGGAAATATTAAAAAATGAGCAAAAGGATACCGTTGAGATGCCAGTTACATTTGAAAAGCAATAATTCTAGAGATAAAATGGATATTCTGAGTGTATAGAGGATTGAAGTAATGACGACCATGAGAAGACAGATGAAGACTAAGGTCTATAATTATTTTCCAGAAGTGAAGTGGGGTTATGTGAGAAATTGATGGCACGTGGTCTTGAAAACAAAGGTGTGGATGAGAGTCTAGATTCAGTATTCAAACCTTTGAATGAACACACTTGCATTTTCCACCAAGTAGAGGGAGTGTGAGGAGAAAGCAGACTGATATTTCAAAGTTTCAGCTTTGAAATCCCGTGCGGGCACACGGGATTTACTAAGTGGATGAAGGGTCTATAAGCCAAGTAGTAGCACTATCCAGAACCTGCTTTCCTGGTCACACAACGCAGTTGAGACTGCACGGGTCTGTAGCCTCCCACTCTCTGTGCACTGCAACTACAGCCATTTCTGCGTCTCTGCGTATATGCGTGCGTTTCTGCGTGTGAGTCTATAGATGATCACACTTCTAATATAAAATCAGTACGTCCTGATAACCTTGGTCTCAGCCCTGTGAAATACTGAGCTCTACTTCCAGTCCTGCAAAGCATCTAGATGCATGCCTAAACTTAAATGCTTATGCCCGTGATTAAATGCTTTGACAGCTCAGGTCCCGATTCCTCCACATTCCCCTGCAGGAGGGAGCGGAGGAGGAGTAAGGAGGGTGCTGACCCTCTGCCTCTATGGTGAGTGATGGAACTTACTGTTCCATTTACAGTTCCATTTTAAAAATAGATGCTGGGCAAGTAAGCAATTAAAATTCAAGAAGGAAAGCAGAACTATCTGGCAGTTGTTCAGTAAGCCTAACTTGTATAAAAAAGATCTGCACATAGCTGGTATAAGTATAAACAGTCAGCAGCATGAGATTATAAAAAACAATTCTTGCCTGGCAAATGTAATTACTTTTAACAAAATTTAAAAACCAGGGAGCAAAGAGAACATGGCACAAATATTCTCTCTGCAGGCTGGGTCATTCAGCTGTACGTGGAATAAGTTCCCATAAAACATCTGAACCATCATCTTCGGACGTATCGATGCAGACAGGTGCAAAAGGGTCCAAATTCCAAGCTGGACACATGCTATCTCGGCCCCGTTCCCAGTCAAATGAACTCGCTGAGAGATTTGGTAGAGTGGCCTGAACACCACGTGGTGACACCGCTTCTAAATGAGAGCCGGTTCATGCCTGCTCAATGAGCTCAGATGTGTCTTCACACACCAAGACACCTCCTAGCTCCCCGGCTCTCCTCCGCGGCATTGCCTTCACCAGGAGAAGTGATGAACAATAGTTGTCCCATGACTGTCTCACCATTATCCAGCACTTTCTGGGCTCCACCCCCCACCCCCCCCAATTCTCTTCTGGGTAAATCACTCCCTGTCAATGGCCTGGCAGCAGAAGCACCATTGTTCCAGCCAGTGGAGAGCTATTCAGTGTTGATGGCCTTTGAGTTCTCTTTCCAAACATAGGCCTCGCCTCTGCCAGATAGGATTTTGCTGGTAGGGTTATGCTGGCAAATCGTCCTAACATAAGCACAGTCTGTAGTCTCTGAAGATTTATTGTGGCCCAAATTGGTCTAACTTACATCAATTCTGTGAATATAATAAGTGCAGACAATACCAAAGCCTCTCAGAAAACGTCCAATATAAAATAGATACACTAATTTACTGTGAAGGTTACAATAGTAAATAGCATTCAGAAGAAAAGTAAATAATGGCATTCATAGTTTGGCACAGACACGCTGCCAGTGTGTCACATCCTGACGGATCGGGGATATGTCTGTGTCAAACTATGAATTCCGTTTTTGCTTTTTGAATGTCGTTTACAATTGCAACTGTCCATGTGGATTATTGCATCTATTTTTATAGCCAAGGCTCTGTCTGGGAAGATGTAACAGAGCAATCAACAACACTGACTGGTTCTATTTTGCTGGAACAATAGTGTTCCTGCGAGCTGGGCTCTTCAATCTTCATGTGCAGGACAGGAGGGCTGGGGTCTGGGCTTCCCCTCGTCTTGAAGAACACGGGCAAAAGAAGGATGGAAGCTTATTACGCGGGTACGTTTCTCAAAATGAGGTCTCCCTGCTGAAAGCAAGACAGAGCGGTCAAGGCAAAGACTTAACAGTGATTGGGAGGTCAGGCGGTGGGGCACTGCAGACAGATACAGCTCTGAACTGCTGGGGGAGCCGGGAAGCCACACAACTGCAAGCAGAGAGACCGACCATGGAGCTGGTGCCCCCTCCTCACTGCTGACGAGGGCGAGAGGGAAGAAGGGAAGGCTCAGGTACTCTCTAACACCCTTGTTCCTCTCCACTCCTTCCCCAGGAAATTCATGGCCAGGCACTGCATTTCTGTTCAGTCTGTACCACAGGCAATCTGAGAGTAAAGCTTCGTATGGATGAAACATCTATTAGATCATTCAGACTAGATATAAGGAAGAAACTTTTTACAATGAGGGTGGTGAAACACCGAAACGGGTTGCCCAGAGAGGTGGTAGATGCCCCATCCCTGGAAACATTCAAGGCCAGGTTGGATGGGGCCCTGAGCAACCTGGTCTGGTTGTAGATGTCCCTGCTCATTGCAGGGGGGTTGGACTAGATGACCTTTAAAGGTCCCTTCCACCCCAAAGCGTTCTATGACTCTATGATCAGCAAAAGTGGAGTTCTTTGCTTTCCTATACATTATTCCTGCCACCTGTATCTTGATAATTGGGCTTTCCCAGAAGGATTGCCCATGGATATAGAGCTAAACCAGCTGGGGCCTGGGAAGCTGCAGCACCGTGTCTGGGGCGAAGGCAGGCGGTGCAGGGCTCTGCCGTCGGAAGGTGGCACCTGCCCCAGCGTCTGCCTCCGAGGGGACACCTCAGCAGTCCAGGGCTGAGGAGCAGTAGACAGTTCCTCCCCGCAGCAACCAGTCCCAGAAGTCTGCTGGGGGCTCAACGTTTGGATCTCCTCACTAAGGACTGGCATCCCACCAGGGAGAGGATTCTCTTGCACTTGGTTACCTCGGACTTTCCGCATCAGCCTGCTCTGGTTTTGCCTGTCCTGTCCTTAAGCCTCCTGTGCGAGAGCCGCTTTAGGTACTTAGCAAACACCAGCATCTAAGACCACGCTCGCAAAAGGCCATGCTGCTTGACTGGGGTCCCCTGCCACTTCCAGTACAAACCAGAAATCTGTTGGCAAAACATTCTGGGGAAAAAAAACCACCTTGGTAGTGAAAAAAAAAAAAAAAAATCCCAGCTATTACTCAGCTTCCTGGTGAAGCCGGTAAATGCGGTGCTGAACGGAGGGCACCGGTACGCCGAGGGAGATGCACCTCCACCAGGCAAGGCGACAAGCGCCAAGAAACCCGCACCGGGCAGCGGCCGGGGCGGGCGAGGGGCGGTGAGCGGCTGCCGCGGGGAGAGGGCAGCCCGCCCCCAGGCACCGGTGCAGGGCGGGGGTCGGGGCTGCTGCAGGCCTCCCGGGGGCGGGGAAGGACCGCACGGTACTTTTCCCTTTCAACTTTTCGGGAGAGCCGGGCCGGGCGGCGGCGCGGGCAGGTGCACCGCACCGGGGCCGGGGGGGGGGGGTAGGGGTAGGGATGGCGATGGCGATGGCGATGCCCGGCTCGGCCCCCCGCTATCCCGCGGCGGAGCGGCGGGCAGCAGCGGCGGGGACGCGCCCGTAGCGCTGCGGCCCCGTCCGGCGGCGCCCGCTGTCCCCCGTCCCCGCCGCCGCCGCCGCCGCCCGCCCCCGGCCGCCGCCGCCGCCGCAGCGCCCTCTGCCGCCGGCGGGGGGTGACGGCGGCGGCGGCGGCGGCGGGCCGGGGATCGCGTGCGAGCGGGGAGCCGGCGGCTCGCCCTGTCACTCGGCCGCCAGCCCGCCACCTGAATCACGAGGGAAGCGGCGGCCGAGCATCCTCCCCACCCCCCGGCGCCCTCCGGCCCGCTCCCGCCGCCCGCGCCCGCACCTCCGCCCCGGCCGCCCGGTTTGCGCCGCGGCCGGGGGCTGCTCCTCGCCCGGAAAAACTTTGCACCCCCGCCCCGGGTCGTGGCGGGGACCGTGGGGTAAGTCGTTGCATCCCGACAGCTCGCGGCGGGCAGGCGAGGCTTCAGCCCGGGGCACCGGGGGACCGTCGGCTCCGGCCACCTCGCCCCCCAAACCACCTCACCCTCCCCCCCCCCCCCCCCCCGGCGGGGTGTCGGTGCTCCCCTCCGGGCCGTTTCGGCGGCGGCGGCGGGAGCGCAGCCGCGCAGGACGCGCTCCGCTCCTTCCACCCGAGCGCCGGTGGCGGTCGGCAGCTCCCGGGCGAGAGCGGCGGGAGGTGCGGGGCGCCGCTGGCCGCCGGGCGGGGGATGCCCGGGCTGCTGCCCCGCCGTCCCGGGGGCTGAAACCGGCGGGGCGGGGGGCTCTGCCCTGGCACCTTGGCCACATCTGGCTTCACCCATCCGTTCCGCCGGTGCCTCCAGGGACCTTCGGGGGGAAAGCAAGCGAAATAAAGTTTCGCGTTGCCTCCTTCAAGCCCGAATTGCGCTCGCTTGGCCTTGAAGGGGGTGGGTATGCTTTGGGGTCAGTCAGTACTTCCCCTGCAAATCTTCATTTTCAGAGGTTTATAACTTCAGAGCTAAAAATTCTTGTTGTGTTTCAGTTTGACATACCAAAGGGGGAGAAATCAGTGAGGGAGCGGCAAAGCGTGCGTACGGGCTCCAGTGCTTTTTCTGACTTTGCGTTACTTTGTTTAGTAAACAAGGATTTTGTACGTCTTCGGGTGAAGCTGTAGTTTTGTGTCTTTATTAAAGAATAACACAAATAGCATAAAACCAAGTTATATCACGTAAAAACCTTTTTTTTTCTGTTCCGAAGACGGGCACAAACAATGTTTGTGCGTCATTTAGTGAGTTTCTAGGAGCTAGACTATTAAGACCAAAAAAAAAAAAAAGGAAACAAAACCCACCAGAAAAACCCAAGAATATGCTTGACGTTGTGTGGTAGTTGGAGGTTTCAAAAAGACAAGCGGGACTGGGTTTAAATAAAACTGACTGATCTGGTTGGGCTCAGAAGTAGTCTGTTGAGAAGAATGTTGATGCACATATGTTTGCAGTAGATAAAATAAAACAGTTCTCCTTTCTGAACCGTAGAGAGTGTTATTATCCAGGGCTAAGACTGAATCGTTGCATTTAAGCGAGAGACTTCATGACTGACAAGATCAAATTCACTGGCAAGACAACTCGGTTAATTTGCAACCAAGAGCAAGAATTTCTTTCCTTGGAAAACAAAGTACCTAATACCGTAGATGTTAAGAACCAGAAAGAGTTACCAGTGAAGGTTTGGATAAGCCACTTTAACGCCGTTGCTCCTGCCGGCACCCCCTGCCTGAGCACAGGCTGAGGCAGTCCTCGCTTTCAAATGCCGCATCCACCGCAGCTCTGCATCAGTATATATGTTTGCGACAACCTATTTTTTTCCGTAGGTGACCGTAAAAGTGTATTTGGGTGTTCTCTGGTCTCAAGGAGAGGACTGGGTTTCTAGGGGCTGCGTTGGGCTCGTGTGTAAACACTTCCAGTCTTCAGCTCTGGAAGCCCAAGGCTCCGCAGCCCCTGGGGTGAAGGTGTACTGAGGGGGACTGTTTCGGCGGGGAAATGAACACCCGCATGTGGAAAATCCGGGTTGTCGTGGTTTCAGGATTTTTATTCTAACTGAGCCGTGGGAGGGGGAGGTACGTTATTACCTTAACTTCCCATCGATTCGGATTTCTGCCCGGGAATCGTAAGGAGGAAATGCATTGCTAGGCCCTCTTTGCAGTGCGGATGCTTACGAACACCAGCCAGCCAGCCTAATATTGATTCATCGGTTTCAGCGTATGAACAGATTTAAACTCCACTGTGGAGGATTTAGTAGTCAGAAATGATTTTTCCATTAGATTTGCCTTTCTGTAGGTATATCTAAAAATATAGTAAAGACACTTCTGGTATGAGGAACTGCCTATACATAATCGAACTAGACTGAGAACTGGGTACGGCTTTTGCTGTTGTGTTTTTAAGGGGTTCGATTTAAGCCGAGACCCCACTAAACATGGGGGCTCTGCTGTTGAATAACCAAGGTCTGGTGCCAAATCTTTCCTTAATATTCCTGGTAATTACTGCTGACTCATGTTGACATGTGAGTTCAATTAGCCCCAACTGGAATGTAAAGGATGTGGGAGTGTCTCTTTGTGCCCAGAGACAGCTAGGACAAAGCAGATTTTGGAGGAAAATTCAAGGAATTGCCAAGTTTGGGTAGGAAGTGTCAGCCAGGGTTTTTTTTTTTTTACAGTAATGTTTGAATAACCAATAAAGCTGAGTCCTGGGAAGGGGGTGATTTGGATAACACGGGCTTGTCTTCACTATGGAATAACTGGAGTCCTAACTCAGACATTGCTTCTAATTTGACTCATGTCCACACACACAAACTCGTTGCTGAAGAGTGGTGATGTTTTCAATTTGAGTTGGCTTACCCATGAGGAATAAGCTATAGCTCAGATAACCACAATTCATCAACTGCTAACACAATCTGCCTGAACGGCACAAGTGCGATTTTGCTCAGCTGTGGCTGCTCCCACTTGAAGGGGGTTACCTGGACAGCAGGCAGCGCCTGCCTGCTTCCCTGGTACAGGCAGAGCGAAGACGTCATCGGTTTGGCCGTGAGGTAAGCAACGGGACGTTTTTCAACACGAATGTTCCCACACGATTACTGCCAAATTGCTGTGTTTGTGACAGCTCGCTGGCGGTGGTCGCCGTCACCACACGGCCATGGCGAGCAGGACAGGAGGACTTTGCAGCGCTCGCCGATGCTCAGAATGGGGCATGGCTGCAACAAGATGTGAAAAGTAAAACATTGTCTTTGCCCCAGAAATTCATTTCCTGTCAGCTACCAGCTGGTATGAGAAGGTCAGTTATATGTCAAAGGTTTATGCTAATATATATATATATATATAAATCCAGCCATACTTGGCTAGCAGAAGCAAGAGCTGCTCTTTGCGAGAAACAGTTTCATTGTTGGCCCTCTATGCGAATCACTACTAGGAAACACAGACCAGGATTTCTACAAACATTTTGAGGTCAAATCAAAGAAGATGTACACAAGAGCAAATATGCAGCATTAAGTGTACCAAGTGGATGTTTTTTTTTTAAGAGGAAGATGACCCTAATGCAGACTCCTGGGTCTGCACGAACAATGAAAATTTCAAGGTGCTTTGCAAGGAATTTGACTGAGTTAGGGGCCAGCTGAACATCCTGAGATGGAAATGCTTTAGGAGCACGTTTACATTGCTCTGTCGGTCCAGAGCTCCCACAGAGCTGTTGACAGTAATTTTGGAATTAGTTCAAGTTACCTTCAGAGTCATGATGTTTGAGGTTTCTATAGCAGTTGAGGCTGTGTTGTGCTGTTGTCAAGATAAAAAATACTACGTGGGTAACTGCAGAACTTTAATGGATGGACTTACAGGATTGTACAGGTGGGATGGACAAAATATAGGTACTGCCAACATAATGCCAACTAAATGCACCCCAAATACTTATGAACCCCCAGGGTCCCCAGTGCCAGTGTGTGATACAACCATTTCAGTGTAGACAAGGTAGGATCTGTTCACTCAAGTGCAATCCTCAGGTACGCAGGCGTGCAGCTACAATTGCAAGATACCCAGTGTATCTCTTTTACCTTTTTTTTTTGAAACCTTATTCTGGATCATAGAATCACAGAATGCTTTGGGCTGGAAGGGACCTTTAAAGGTCATCTAGTCCAACCCCCCTGCAATGGGCAGGGACATCTACAACTGGATCAGGTTGCTCAGAGTCCCATCCAGCCTGGCCTGGAATGTTTCCAAGGATGGGGCATCTACCACCTCTCTGGGCAACCCGCTCCAGTGTTTCACCACCTTCACTGTAAAACATTTCTTCCTTATATCTAGTCTGAATCTACCCTCTTTTAGTTTAAAGCCATTACCCTTTGTCCTATCACAACAGGCCCTGCTAAAAAGTCCGTCCCCGTCTTTCTTCTAAGCCCCCTTTAAGTACTGAAAGGCTGCAATAAGGTCTCCCCGCAGCCTTCTCTTCTCCAGGCTGAATAACCCCAGCTCTTTCAGCCTTTCCTCATAGCAGAGGTGCTCCATCCCTCTGATCATTTTTGTGGCCCGTATCTTTTCCCGCTGATAGGTGCCTTCTGGTATGCAGCACCAGGGCAAGTGCAGGATGGTGGTGTAAAATTGTGCAAGGTGGTTGTGCTTAGCAGCCTGTGTCAGTGGAACACCTTTAATAGGAGCGTATATGAGCAAAGGATTTGGTCTGTACCCAGGTTCTCGTCGGATGATGAGATTGCTTTGGGCTGGACCGTACTATCTATGGTTTTGGATCAAGGCTGCATCGGCAGACAACGAATAAATAATTTGCATGATGCAGTCTATTAAGTTGGGGCTGCAAAACATGTTGTTTGCAATCATGTATTTGACCTGCTCTGTGACTGCAGTGGTGCCTGGTACACCAGAGCTATTGCTCTGTATTCAACAGCAACATCCATGCATGCATTAAACACATTAAATATTTTTCCTTTACTCTTAAATTTTGTTTGTATTGATGCTAAATGGTGGTCATTTCAGTACGTTTAGCTTGCTGAAAACATATGCTAACATAAAATCGAATTTCGTCACTCATTAGGACTGTAAAAATCCACCGTTAGTGGATTTCTCCCTCTTCTGTAAGGCTGGAGCTGAGACAGAGTGAAGTTGAAGACGTGGCAGTTCTGGGGTCATTGTCTTGCTTTCCCGGGAGCTGTTTGCTACATTTGGTAGTGTACTGATCCCTGGGAGTCATGATGCTGAGTAGCCTCTCAAACTTTTTCCTTTGCTGAAACTCCAAATATTACGCTCTCACCTCGCAGTCACGGCAGCATTGTCTGGAAAGCGGGCTCTTCTTGGCCTCATTGTCTTTCACAGGGATTTGCGTCTCCAGCATATGTTTTTCTGATGTCTGAGAACTCCTAGTGCACTTGTCAGTTTGAGTCTTCCTCTCCTTGTTCTCAAATGAGGAATCCTTCCACAAAGACGGTGTTTTCTTCTTGTTTCGGGCCATTTCTAGAGAAGCAAAATTTGCTGAGGTTGTTCTGTGGGCGAAGAATACAGGTACTAGAGATTTTGGAGGGGTATACTGAGAAGAGTGTCATTCAGGTTGGGATTCCACAGCGGTCTGTCAGAGCTGTTCCCTATTTCATGAATGGCTCGCCTGATGGGTTAGAGCCTGTGGGCATTCAGCCTGCAGATGTCACCAAGCTGAAACGGGTTTCAGGCACCCTGGGAGACAAGAGTCAAATTCAGAGTGATTTTTGACAGTCACAACCTCCAGAAAACCAAGCAGGATGCGAGTCTGTAAGGTTTTGTGCAAAGGCTTATCTTCAGTCAGCAATAAATCGTGTACTCAGATGGGGAATGGCTGGCTCGGCAATACAAGCTAAGGAGAAAAGGATGTGGAAATCTGGTGGATCGCAACCTAAACTTGAGTCAGTAGCATTGCACTGTTGTGAAAATGCTGTGTAAAAATGGGATTGTAAAAACAGGAGTGTTTTTTCTAAGATACGTGCATAATCTTTTTGTCCTACTCAGCCCAGTTAGGTCCTTAGCTGGAGTATTGCACTCATTTAGTAGCGGGGTACTTGAGAAAAAATGCAGACCAGATTAAGAGTCCAGAGGAGAGCAACAGGAATGATCAGATACTTAGAAAACAACACTTACAAGAAAGGATTAAAATAATTGTTTAGTCTAGAGATGAGAAGAGTAAAGGGAAAAAAGTTTAAAATCTTTAGAAATATAGGGTTAGCTGCAAAGTTAGTTGAACTTAAACTATTGTTTAATTTCATGTCAGCTAGGGCAAGAAATTACGATCCTACGTTACAGTAAGGAACATTTAGGTTGAGATGCTTGGGAAGAATTTTGTGATTTTAGTAATAGTTAAATGCTGGAATAAAATCTCTGGGGTGCTCATAGAAACTATATTTTTTCAGTATAAGCAGCTTTTGGGAGTGGTTTAACAGCTGTGTTGTTACAGCTATGATGGCCTAAGCATGTAAAAGACTAGAAAGATGTGGTGCTTTCTTATTATATCAATTGATTTAGCTAGAAAAAACAGACAAGGCTTTCATGCTCACAAGCCATTTCTCCGATCTGAAACCTCTGAATGGTTTTGGTACAGCTGCTTCTGTATGAAGCAGGGAAGGATGTTCTGTATGATCTCTTGAGGGTCCTTTCAGCCCCATTTGCAAAGATGTAATGATTAAAAAATCTTTCTGTCTTGGGATAGATGGGTGTTCAGGGACTGGGGGGGGGGGAGGCGTGCTATAAAAGCGGATAAAAGAGCTCTCCCCTACCCTGCAATTGGGAAGATTCCCTAAGATTTTCACTCCATGAAAAATTCCTGTTTATTGCTTTTCAGGAGTGGATGAGAATCAGTAAATGTTAAACTAGCTGCTTTATTAGTGTCAGGTGGCTTCAGATGGTAGCAAATGCTTTACGACAAATTATATCGTGGTAGGATGTATCCATAAAATGTTCGCTTTTTTATCTCAGAGACAAAAAAAAATTCTGGGAGTTTTGAAGGCAAGAGGTCAAATTTTCCCCCACCCGCCTCTTGCCCTAATTATATAAAGTGAAATACTTGCAGCCATTACTTGTTTATGAAAATTAAATTTAATTCTTTTTAAAAAATCTAAAAATATATGTGAAAAATCATATAGCACATAGAAAATGCTACTGCTGGGGTTATTAATGAGAATAAATTTGTATATATTGATATAACAGATATAAATAGTATTAGAAGACTGAGTTGTACTGCAGACAACTTGCAAATGTATTTAAACAGATTTTTTCCTCTGGAGACGTGTCTTTAAAACAGTAAAAGTATTTACAATAGAAAGTGCCAAAAATTGTCCAATAACGAACAAAAAAAGGTAGATATGTCCATAGATCTCAGAAACAGAATGGGAATAGATATGTTATACTGCTTACAAAGGAGAAATTCGCGTTCCTGGAGAGGAAATTGTATACTTATATATCCATCGTTAAGGACCCGCAGTAAATTTGAGTACGTATCCAAACCAAGGTACTGGAGTAGTGCCTTGTTAGCGTAGCAGACAAAACTATCCAACCTTTCAACCAGCATAACTTGTTTAGCTACTTTTATAATCTCAACAATAATAGCTACATTAGGTTTTATTTTACTTTCGTCTTCAGATTCTGTGTCTGAAAGAACAGGAACTTTTGAGTTTTCATTCTGATTTTCATGTACTTCATTAAACTGAAGACTTTCAAGAACTGAGCAAAATCTTGACAACTCGCATGGCTCTCGGTGTGCGTTTCTAAATTGTGACCTTCTTTCAAGTGCTGCAGTGCTTCTTACGCTGGTAGCAAAAGCATTTTAAAAGACTGACTTGGAGCGATAACAATAATAACAATGTCAATTTAAGCATCAAGCTAACATAACTTGCTCAGTTCTAGGAGAAAATATTTCATGTTTCATTTCAGTTTTTCTCTGCGTTCCCATTTTCCATCTCAAGCTTTGAGAAAAACAGCTTCTTTTTTCCCTGAAAGTTTTTGGCTTTTTTTTCTGTGGATCTTCAGATCTCTAAGCTCTGCTGAACCTCTGTTGCGGGGCTCTTGGCATTTCATCCTCTGCTTCTCCTTTTCTTCCACTAAATGACTGAGGAGGAGGAACACAGAAGAGCAAAGCCAGGAGAAGAATGGGATTGCATCTTCGCAACAAGCTGACGTTACATCTAGGTTTATAAGTCATTTTTCTCCCTGCTTTCCTACTCCTACACACACACATTTCGTAATAACTTTTATACTAATGAAGATGTCAGTCCCCATTTTGTTGGCCTTAGATCCAGCCCTCTTTTGCTTCTTTTCTTGGGGAAAACGCTGTGCTGTGTTCTTCTGGTGTCACAGAGGCTCCTCTGAGGACAGGCTGTGTCTCTGAGCCAGCGACAGCCGCTTCTTTCGCTTTCCACACTGCCTTTAGTGATACAGAAATATACAAATGTATGATATACATATGAAAAAATAGATATACAAAATATATGAGCTGTCACACATTTTGACTCCTTTTCTGCACTGGAGTGCAACTAAAACCTTTTAAGAAGCCTTTTGTGGAAAAGAAGAGAGAAATCAGGGAAATGAGAGTACAGTTATGGTGTATGGCAGACTTTTTCAAAAGACTTGGAATTGGATCTTGGCCCGCTTGCAGGAGGGCATCACCAGCTTACTGGCTACTGTGGAGGGTCTCCCTGATTTTGATAAGCAATCCTTTCCTGATAAAAATTCCATTTAAATTAGTTCCTTTTGGCTTTACAGTAGAAAACTCCTAAAAATGGTTCCTAGTGTTCCTCTCTTTCTGTCTCATCTGTTCAATCCTTTAACCTATCTGTAGCCTCCCTTTGTATAACTCAGGGTTTCCCATCACGCTGTTAGCATTTGCTCCAAAATTGCACCACAATTCTAGTTTGGCCTGGTGGATACAGGATGATAAATAGTCTTAGCAAAGATCATTCTTCTAGTATTTCAAAGAGAGCCCCAAATCCCGGACAATCAAAGTCTGATGAAATGGCAAGCAAGGTATTAAAACATGGGTGGTTGGGACAGTAACACCAGGAATGCTGGTGAACTTACAAGAGGGTTTGGAGGACCAGTGTAGCTTCGTAGTTCACAGTTGCATTTGCAACCTGTGGGTAGTTCTGCGGCTCAAAGCGACATGTCTAGTTCACCCCATCACGGTGGTGTGTGGGTGCTGGAACATGTACCGCCTTATGGTGGAACAGGGGAGTGGGGCATGAGGACAAAACAACCCAAAAAGCAGCCAATGCAGGGCTACATGTCTTGTGAAAAAAGCGACACAACCCACTCAAAGCGATACTATTATCCTTTTTAAGGGCATTTATCCCTCACTTACTATTGCGAAATAGTGTAGACAAGCTAATGAACTAGGCAAACTTGATGAACTAACTAGCTCTAGCAGCCTTATCATGACAGCACAGAGCTAAATCTGGGCAGAACCTATCTGAAAATTTATGTATACAATTGATAAATATACTTGAATTGTTAGCTTGTACTGAGCTCTGGCTTGCCAGCATAAAGCTGCTCCCAGAATCTGAACTAGCTACAGGTTGAAGACAACTGAACTAAGGCCCTGCTACACTACGCATTCATGGCAGAAATATTTCATTGACCTATCTTACTGTTTTTAGTCAAATTTGCTATGGAAACGGTGCTCACGCTTTCACAGCATCTGCTTTTCAGTCTCCAGAAGTTCCTTCTTTTGACCTGTTAGTCAGGTTCCAGCAAACATAACAGAGGGACAAGAGATCTCAAAGATATTATGTTCCTGAGAGTTTAAAGGTGAAACGTGCTACGCTAATATCCCTACTGAGGGCAAGATTGCAATGTGAGATTGAGTGTCTTGTTAATCATCAAATAATCCATATTGTTCAGACGATATCTTAAATGCCTCAGCTGTAGCAAAACTTTTCATCACCGCTCACGCCTTGCTATGCAAAGGGTAGTCCAGCTGCTGTGGCAACCCCGCATTCCCCTCAGGTGGTCTGTGACAAAGGCAATGGAGCACCAAAGTCAAGCCTGGTATAAAGAGATGCCACTCCACTAACTATAAAGGATTGTACC
The DNA here is from genome assembly GCF_047370975.1 of Nipponia nippon. Taxonomy (NCBI): domain Eukaryota; kingdom Metazoa; phylum Chordata; class Aves; order Pelecaniformes; family Threskiornithidae; genus Nipponia; species Nipponia nippon. Next base: position 67,044,278 of record NW_028262290.1, read on the forward strand.
AGACATATGCCTAATCTGATTTTTTTGGTGTGTTTTTATATGTGCTATGGTCCATATCCTTCCTGATGTGACAGAGTGCATGTTAGAAGTACTAAAAACAGCTTAATTTTTAAAACATCACTTACTTAAAAAAACCCCTGTATCTAAGCTTTTTTTTAGAAGTTTGTTACTTACATCCTCAAACCTCAAAAAACGTCTCCTTGAACTTAATTTCAGGCTTTCTTATATAAACAAATAAAGAAAGGAGGGCTGAGGAGATAATTTAGTCCCCAAATGAACTTGTTTGTGAGGGAAGAATAGTGATTGAAATTATTGTTGTGCTAAAGATTCCTGAAGAGCGTAGCTGCATACCCACCCTGTAGCAAAGGGCTGCCATGTTTCCAAGTCAAGCTCTTGCAAATTAAGAAACCCAGGAGTTAAAGATGAAATGTGAATTCCTCACCTATGTGGACAGGCACTAAACTTAATCTCATACTAAAAATAGAAATTGCATATTTTGTTTTTATGATCCTCATTCACCTTGTGGTCCCGGCTCCATAATATGCACTGTTCAAATCCCGTGCGAACGCAGTGCTATTAATTTTGTCACAGACTGTTCTGTGATAATTGTGACTCTAATATCTAAGTACATCAAAACCACCACTGAATTAATCTTTATTATACTGCTGAGACATATGGTCTTATTAGCAGAGATAAATCCGAAAGATGTATTCTCATTTATACTCAATGCGAGGCACTCAGGAGGTGATTTTTCAGAAGACGCAGCCGTTGGTGTACGTTCATTCAGAGCGCAGTTCTGGGTGCCTTCAGCTGCAGCGCAGAGTGCTCATCGCTTTTGGAAATCAGACCAAGGCTCCCAGAAAACGAGGGTTGATGCCTCTGACGTCACTGGCTGTAGTCTCGTGCCTCGCATCACGCAGCCCTCGTTCCTACAGCCCCTGCACAGCCCCGAGCCCTTCCCTAAGCTCTCTGAGCGGGGCAGGGGTCTGGCTCTGCCTGCTCAGGCTTCTTCCCGTAACACAGGCGGTGACAGCAAAGGAGCCTGCGGGAGAGCTGGGCAGGAGAATGCGTTAGGGAGGATGCAGGCCACCGAATTTCTGACAAAAATCCCAAACTTTGGATGGTTACTTTGAAGTCCTATTGGTAATTCAAAAGCAGTGCTCCCCAATGGTCCCTTTCTGGAGTGTTACGAAGCACAGCATCTGTCTGCAGGTCTCAAGGACGCTGAGACTCAGGACTCCAAGCAGTCTGCTTCTGTCCCCTCCCTGCCTCGTCTCAGTCTGCCTCCCAGTCCTTCCCACAGCTGATTCCTCATTCCCGTGCCTTATGTTTGGAGTCCCTTGTTTCTGGGCTGCAGCGGCTGGAGCGGGGAGAGCACACCAGGATGGGGAGGAACAGCGAGAGGGCAAGTCTGGCTCTGCCTTTGCCGCGCCGAGGGGAGGCATGTAAAGCGCATGGGGATGCATATGTATAGTGCAGATGCCTGTAGGAGGAATGAAGGGGATGACGTGTGCTCAGCTCAGGCAGAAACTATAGATAACTGTCAGACTACAACAAGTCTCCCGAGCACACGCGAACTGGATTTTTTTTTCAGAAGCTCCAAACGTAGCCAAATTTGTACCTATTTTCTTTAAAGGAAATTAAAGAGAGATTTTATATATGCCATGTCAGACAACCTTAGCTGTGCTGTAAGCCCGATGTATAATCTCTGGTACTTGCAGGACACCCTCTGTAAGTCAAGCGTTATATACCTTTGTGTTAGTCAATTAACATTTCTAACAGCTCTTCAGGTTTGTGAATTAACCTTCTTCCTTTTTCACTGGAGAGAAGATTGAGGCAGGAAAGTAAATTTTAGGGCCAGAAAGAGCCACTGTGATCTTGTTTCGATCTGATGTATAACATGGACCATCAGACATCCTTAAACAAATTCTTCACCACACAGGTCTAATAGTTTTCTTAAGAAAAAAAATCTTGATTAAAAAAAATGCTCAGTGATGAAGAGTCCTCTACAGTCCTGGGTAAATGATTTTAATAGTTATCCTCATTTATTTGTAATTTGAATTTAATTAGCCTCAAATTCTGCAAATTGGATCTTGCTAGAATTAGCTTGATCTCTGTCACGAAATGTTTGTTTCTTCCATAATGTAGTTACTTATTGTGAGGAAGTTCTCCATTCCTGTTCTTCATGATAACCCAAACAGTTTCAGCTCCTGGACTCTGACTGCAGGGCTTGTTTTCTCAACCTTTAATCATTTTTGTGACTCTTCGCTCTAGTTTCTCTTGAAGTGTGGCTGCTTCTGGACACAGTATTGCATGCTATTTGCAAAGATAATATGTCCAAAGCCACTGTCATAGTTTCTCCTAAAACATGACCGTTCAGCAGAAGCAAAGCACTTGGCAGAAACGTGCTAAGCACAATTAATTTAGTGACAGCGGGCAGGTAGATTTCTATTCTGTTGGTTAGCCATCACGAGTAGAAGCCTTTTGCCAGAGCCTCTGCCTTCTAAGGTAGAATCAACAGATCATCCTGCAAAACCCAGCCCCTTCTTGCTTTGCCGGGGAAGCCGCGCCGCGGTTCTGCGGTGCGGTAGGGATGAGAACACAACTTCCTTATTCCCAGGCTGCCTCTTCGAAACCTGCGCCGCTTCGAAGCTGTGGTCTGCGCAGCCCTATTATGTAGTTCAGGCATTGAATGCATGGTATGTGATCACATTTGGGCAGGAAATGATTCATAAAATTTAATGAAAGGAGAGATCATTGGATAATGTTATTTGACCTCCTATAGCTACCAAAGCTACCAAATTTTTTTTTCCGAGTATGCCTGCATTCAGTCCAACTGCTTGTATTTAATTTAACCATAACTTCTGTTAGGGTAAAGTGTACATTACAGAAAGACATCTAACAGTGATTTCAAGACAGCAGGATCCTTTAAATCCTTTGTGGCTTGCCCCAGTGTTTAAATACCACAATGTTACAGATTAATGCCTTATTTCTTATTTGGATGTATCTGGCTTCAGCTTCACTTTCTAAGTTCTTGCTATGTTTCAGATTAAAAAAATTCAGCACCCATATCTTCCCCATGAAAGTACTTCACTTTACTCAAGTCACCTAATTCTTTTTTCTATGCCAGGCAGTTTCTTCAGCCTGCGAGTATTTTTTTTAGCTTCTTTCCTCGCCCTTTCCAATTTCTAGCATTATTTGAAAAACACTTACATGAGAACTGTACACACTGTTCCAGCATCAGTCTCATCATATCTGTAAACAGAGGTAAAATCACTTCACTTAGGTCAGCAACTGCATTAGCTGCCTTTGCAGCAGCTCCTCCCTGGGAGCTCAGGGTATGGACTGTATTCATTTTTTACTTTGATCCCTAATTCCTTTCAAGAATTGCTGGCATTTCAGGATGCAGTCCCTATTCAGTAGCAATGACTTGCAGTCCCTATTCTGAGATGCGAGTGTGTGCATTTGGAGGTATTAAAATGCGTTGTGGATAAACAGAAACAGCCTATCGGCCACTCCGGATTGTTCTGTTTCACTATGTCTTCAGCATTATTTACCACTCTTCTGAATTTTTATAACTTTGCAAATGTTATCACCAATGGCTTTGTACTGAACCGTGATGCCTGCAAGATCTTTATAAAAACCTTTCTATTTAGCAGTGATTTCTCAAGGATTACTCTTTTTTTTTTTGGATCTGTCACTTGACAAATTCTTCACTTACTGAAACTGTGCTCTATAATACTTCATGGTAGCTTTTTAAAATCAGGATATTGTGCTGGTAAGTTAAATGATTTACTAATACAAGCAAATTGCTTTATCTGCTAGAGGTGATAACTTCTCAGTGAGCTAGTGTCACTCCAAAGAGCATGATATTCCATAGAATTCTGCTAAGTGGTGTCATTTGTCTTTCTTACCAGTTTACTGGTATTTTGCTTGGGATGGATGTCAGTCTCGCCATCCGGTGGTTAGCTGGATCGTTATGTTTCCCTTCTCTGATGACTGTCATATAGCAGCTGTCTTTCAGTCCTTTGGATTTCCCCAGTGTTCAGAGATTCATTATGACTTAATGTCAGCAGTGATTAAAAGCATCTGACATAAGCAAGTGAATGATCAAGGCCCACATCTGCCCTTTCCCAGCAATTCTGTTCCTTTCAGTCCTAGCTATCCTCCTCCTGAAGCTCCTCAAGCTTGTAAGCCCCCTCTCCTGCTGCTGGAGGCGTGGAAGGTTGCAGCTTTGGGTTCGTCTTTGTCCTTCCGCAAACAGGGGCAGAGTGCGTGAGGGCTTTCAAGTGTTACAGAGAGAAAGAGAAAGAGAAAGAGAAAGGAAAGAGCACGATTGTCCTGAGCAGCCAAGCGCTGTCCTTCCAACTTCTTCACGTTTCTCATTCCCATATGAGGCTGGTGGGCTGGTGGGGGAAGGAGCCCCCAGCCTCCTGCAGTGGTGGAGATGGGCTGGTCTGTCCCAATGGTGGAGAGGAGAGCTCACAGATGATCAGAAGAGAGCATGGTCCGGAAACGTTTTCTTGGTCTATGGTTCTGTCCACCACTAGCCATGAGCCTTCTGAGTTTGTTTTTGTTCCCGTACATTCATTCTCAGACTCGTTTTATCTGCATGGCACTATTGGCATTAGTGGTAGTAGCAGAAGCACCTCTTGGCTGTACGCATATCTAGGACCTTGGTGTTCAGTTGCTGAGGCAGTGCTTCTTACGACGTTGCTGTGGTAACCCCTTGTCCTAATTCTGTAAAAAGTTCCTGTAGAAAGCCTGAAGAGTGCACGGTTTATTCTTATTTGGTGCAAGTGCATCTTTTCAGAGACGAGAAATGAATCTGTTGAACACTCTTACCTTTTACGCAGTTCTAACATACAGCCATCTCCATCTGATAAGCACTGTACACACTTTTTAGACTTCTTTTGTTTGTAATATTCTTCTAAAACGCATACTATCTTTTCTCTTTAGCGCTGCAACTTGTGAATTTTCCTTTGGGCCTTTATCTTTCTTAACGGGCATTTTACACTACGTAAATTCTAGCTCATATTGTTTGCTATTTATTTCCTGGTTTCCAGTTGTTAGAATACAGAGGTCTTTTAATTTATTTCTGCTTGCTGTCACATACGTATCAACCGAACCAGAATGGGTTTTAAAACAAAGTGGTCCTTTTGGGAAATTGAATGAACACTTAACTTCCAGTTTTCAGTTGAATTATGCTGTCCAAGTCTTTCTCCTCCTTGTAATTTTGCTCATGAAGGCAAGAGAAGGGAAGTCTAGCATGTGACACTGTTTTGAAACATGAACTATGAGTCATAGAATCATATTATGGACGGGAAGGACTCAGAACACAAAAGTATTACAATATAAACAAAATATCTTTTAATGTAAGGTCTCACAAGAAACTGCAGCAATTCTTTTGGCATCTTCACACCATTTCAGCTTCCCACTGGAGCAGAAAACCCACCAGGGTAGATGAAATGTTAAAAACTGGCAGAGTATTGCAAAAAACGAGCTTGTAGACAAGCCTAACCTAACAAGGTCTTTGAAGGTGGCAAGAAGGCTTTAATCTAAGCAGAGGCTGTGGGATAAACAAACTTTCTTAACCTGGAGCAGTATTTATTGCACTGTATCTTATCCCTCATAGACTTTGGCCAAGCAGTTCATCCATCTAATTCCACATGAAATTGTCTCAGTAACAGTGAAAAAAACCTGTTTTGTGTATTTCTGGAAGAACTCTATACCTGACACTGCACCAACTGGAGAATGGCTGGTGTTTCCACCATTGGCTACAACTGAGAGAAGGCTACTACTGACCTGATCTCTATACTATGCACCATTTTAGAATGAATTTTCAAGGAAAGAACCATTAGCGGCTGTGGTCAGTTGTGTAATGGAATGAAAATGGAATGTAGATTTAGATGATTTTGACAAAGTAACCTGAGAGCTTTCTGTTGATAGAATAACTGATTTTCCAGATCAGAGAAATATGGTAGACCTAATCTATCTGAATTTAGTGAAGGATACTTTGCTGCTGAGGACTAGGACAAGACTTGAAAGAGTTGGGGGAAGGAACTGGGTCAACAACACGTGATGAAAGGAAAATGGCTGATCAGAAGGGAAACTACAACCAGAGTTCCTCAACTATGAGTTTGGAGACAATCATATTTTTACTAAGAAATTTCTTGCAAAACCAAGAGTCTACCAATAAACTTAGTTGCTTGCACCATCAATACAGAAGAGGATACAAGTCTCACATAACAAAAATGAACTGGAGGTTAATTGTATGAGTGGGATGGCCGGGCACTCTGGCTCTAAAAGTTGGGTTTTCTCCATAAACTGTGCATTTATTTATTGCAAGTTATACATGAAGATGGAGAACTGTGCATATCAGGTGACCACAGGATGACTGTGAGCCATGAATTTGATAATGGGGATGAAAAAGGAAAATGCAATCACACAATACCAAGTGATGTAATTCCCATGAAGAATTAATGGTTGGTCAATACATATGTGTATATATATGCATGTATGAAATACTTTTATATTTTACTTAATATACTGTGCATGATTATGTTTATCCATGTTTTAGACAGATTGATTGAAATGAGAAAGAAAAGGCTCCTAAGATGATGGGCAGAATAGGGAGTTTGTAACTTGAGAGGGGAATAAAAGAGTTTGGGTTGTCCTAGAATAGAAAAATGAAGGCTGACTGAAGATATGACTGATATTTAAAAATACGCCAATGAGTAAACACAATGGAGGAGGAAGAGCTATTTAAACTAAAAGACAATGTTGGCAGAAGAACAAATGGGTATAAAATGACCATGAACAAATTTAAGCTGGAAAGCTAGTTATCGGAAAGCTGCCTTTCAATGAAGAGCAAAGCTCCTCTAAACAGTTTTTAAATGAAGTGCAGTAGGTTTATAATTTGCAATTTTGACACAGCTGTCTTTAGGAGCATGGGATTTGATTCAGTGACATAGAAGGTCCCCTTAATTTTACATCTTACACAAAGCAGCAAATACTCTTGAGATATAGTAACCTCTTAGGCAGCATGCACCCACTGTTGAACAGCACACAGCAAGACTAAAATACTCTTTCAGACAGAAAATCAAGAGACTTTGATATTCGGCTAATCTCCAGAAGAATTAAACAGACCGAATGCAAAGACTTGTTTCAGAGCTTGCAATGTCTCTAAGACTAACGTGCCCCAACAGAGCAATAATAAGGCCAAGTTTTGTCTGAAAATTGTCACCTCCATCAGCACTGCATTGGGATGGGTCCTAGTGCTAACCACAATACTGTGTGTCACTTCTTAAGCTGTTGACAGATATACTTTCAGTTGTTAAAAATGAGGATGTGAGGGCCTGGAAAAATGCTGATTTGAATAATCGCATCCTACTTATCACAGTGTCAGTAATGGAAGACAATATTCCTGTGTATTTAAAAAGCTGTGAAATCCTCTCTGCAGAAGATGATGGGTAGTATTGTTCATTCTTATTTGTTTAGTTGAATTTAAAAATGAGCCTAGAGGAGAAAAATTAATTTTGGATATTGAGTAAACAGGATGTATTTTATAGCCATTTTTATACCAGGTATAGTATGCTTAATTTAAAAAAATGAAAATTGAATATAAACATCAATATTCTAATAATATTAAGGTAGGAAATTGGAATAAGCCTTAAGCTTCTATCTTAACTAATGCCACTGCGCTTTTTAGTGTTGTTGAATGCCACACTCAAGGAACAAACATTTTCCTCGGTTGAACTTTCTTGGTGCTGTCATTTTGTACAGCGGTATGAAACATAGAAACCTCTAAACTAAGTAACCTATTCCTTTTGTTTTTCAGCATCAAAACAATGATTCCTCCGGGGGAATGCCTGTACGCTGGGAGGAAAAGGAGGAAACCCATTCAGAAACAGTTAAGTATCATATTCATCAGGAGGCATCTCCCTCCGAACGTACGTGCTAGAAATGAGGTAGAAGGAGGAGTCTCTTCCTCCCATGGTCCGCTGACAGAGGAGAGACTTAATCTCTTTCTCTGCAGTGAGAAACCCCTGGTTGGGAGGCTGGCTCTTCATGGTTAGGACTGGCTCCAGAAAGGATGCCGAGCATGGGTCAAACCGTCCTTACCCATCACTAGGTGTCCCAGGGGGAGGCCAGTGGTGGTTGTGGTGTGTACCGCAGTGCACTGCAGAGTACGCTGCCGTGGTGAGCGGAGAGGGACAGAGCTTTTTCGTAGGCAGAAGATACTGGTGGACTAAATGTCAGCTGGGCAATGGGCCGGAGCTCCGCGCTTCTGTGTTCCCCACCGCCTGTTCAAGGAGCCTTTTGGGAAGCTGTGTGTCGAGTGGCACCAGGGTGCTGGCGTCGCGCTCCCCCTTCCTTGGCTTAGCCTTGCTTGGGGCATCGCTAAGTCCAACATGTGCGAGCCTGGAAAGTGGGTCAGTTCAGCCAACTGAAAATGCTGACTGGTGACTCACTTTTCGCATAAAGAACACAACATTTTCAAACCACTGTTCACTATGGGATCGCTTTCATTAGGAGAAAAATGGGAGAGAGGAATTGTATGTGTGAAGGCAAAGCAGAAAAAGAAAAAAAGCAACGGGAAGTTGTTACTAAAAGATGCTTGAAATGGGAGGGAAAACAGGTTGCTATCACTCAAATGTAAAATGATTTCCAGATGCCATAAACCACTCTGTGAAATGAAAGCTTTTTAATATAATCATTACACGTCATCTATGTTACACTTGATTATATGGTTATGAAACACACATTTTTACTGTGTTAAAATTATGAACTAGCACTGGTGGCCTTCACAGACAATTTAAGGATGAGAAGGTAACTAAAATAGATTTCCCTATTATCAGTTGTTCAGACCTTCTAAAAATAACCCACTTGGCTGAAAATTGTATAATTGGTCTAAAGTCAAAGGGGAGGTTCTCTGAATGTTTGAGTGAAATCTGTTGATTTTGTTTGGATTTTGGAGAGTATTTGCACATGAACCACTTGTTCCCACTTAAAAAATATTTCTTTTAGTGTAAAATATATCACAGGTGACAATTTCAATAGACAAATATAATGACATAAGAAAATGATTCTTCCTGCAAAACCTGAGTGTTAAATCCAAAGCGTATGTAACATTTCTGCACGACTGTTCAAGTACGGATGTGGATATTTAAAACTGCATGAAGTATGGAACTGCTCCAGTACATGAAATTACCTCTGTGCAGAACTGTTTGTGAATCATAACTTTTGTGAGAAAGGAAGGAGAGTTGCAGTTGCTTTGAGAAACATTAAGCTCCATGTTTGGAGCGTATATACTAGCTAGAAGAACTCTTGAAGATGACTTCTATATAAATGCAATGGCTAAGAAAACTACTTGTTAACAAAGGATGTAAATGTCCTCAGGAGCCTTGTATGAAATTCTGGCTTCAACAAAATCAGAGGCAAATTCTCACTGAATTGGACGGAGCCAAGTTTTCACCTTGTGAGTCATCACCAGTAATGCTACCTTGAAAATAGCTTTGCTATGAAATTGCAGTACAAGTACCAGAGCATGAGCTTATCCAGCCAGGTCATACAGAATTTTGATCAAGAAACTTGGTTTTGGTTGACACAAAGGGAATCAGATGCTTTGGATTATTGGACTATTGAGCTCCCGCACTGAAGACAGCCCTCTGTTTTCTGTGGTTGGTTACTTTTCACTTGCTAAGGATGATTTCTCTTTCCTAGCAACACTGGTCTGTTCCTCAAACCTTATCTGTTTGTGGGCTTGGTCTCTGGCAAGCCTTTCCTGTGCTTATTCCCTCACTCAGGGACTTCCTAACTCTGATCTAAAGAGACTCTGAATGCCCAAGACCGACTGGCTGACAGAGCTCCTTTCACGGTCTCTGTCCTTCAGTCCTCCAGACCTTACTGACATTTCAGGACTCTCGGGTATCCTTTCTGTTATGCTGCCTCAAATAATTTATCTTGAATTTAGAAGGGTAGACATAGCCTATTAATTGAACAGTATATTTAACGATGGTTTTGATCCATGTCATACCATTTTTGTTACAGCTTTTTTTCTCTTGTTTGATAGCATAGCACATTTTCCTCCATGGCCTTGTTCTACTTTTTCCCCTGTCATTCTGATAACGAACCATGGTAGATGCTGCCACCTGTTCTGGGAGAGGTATTTGTTCAGTTGAAAAACCTCATTTTTCACAGGAAAAAAAGTTGATGGGAATTCTTTGGCCAGTCCTAATAATGATTCCTCTCTTTTTTCCACGAATAGCCTCTAGAAATTTAACTTTCCCTTGACAAAGGAATAAGTGAGCTCAGATGCCAGTCTGAGCAGGATACTTGGATTTCTGTAGGGATTAATGGATTAGTCCTTTTGAAGGCCAGGATTCAAAGGACAGAGGAGCAGTTTTCCCCTTTGCAGAACAACTGGGACGTTCATGTCTGCCCATACTCAGCGCATTGCAGGAGGCCAACTCTCTGCCTCTCCATCAGCTTTTTGTGATCAGGCTGTCAAGCCAGGTGGTGATCCTGCAGCTGGCTTTTAATTCGGGATGCCGCAGAATGATATTGTTCACTACTTCCATGGTTTTTCAGGCACAGAAATCCTATTCTGAGGTAGTTTTACAGAATAGTAATGAAAATGTATGCAGAAGCTCCACGGGAGAATGCAGAGACCCACAAGACCGTGGAAGAATGTGTGGGAAAACTTCTTTTACCAGGAAGACCTAATATGTTTCAGTCTTCTCTACACAGAACTAGAAGAGACTATCTTCATTAGGTTGCCATTCTTCAGACAACACATTGGGTTTAAGTTCTACTTTTATACATGCAAATAAACAAAACACCCTAGCTGTTCTCCTTTTGCCCCAGAAAGCTTCCAAACAAGCCCCATGAAATGTGGTCTACACTAAAGAATTTTGGCTTTTATGGAACCGGTTCAAACACCTGGAGCTCGGACTGTTAGAAAAATTTCCATCAGATATGCTTTTCAGCCAGAGAACCGGAGTTTTGACTAAAGGAAATATTTTCTACCAAGTGTTTGTTTCCTGTGGAAATCTAACATTTTACTGGTAATTCAAGCATGTGAAAAGTAAAGAGATCTTGTTTTTACCCTCAAACTAAAATCACTGTGCTGAAATTAATACTTCTATGAGAAATGCTAAGGCAACACTTCAGGACAGTTACCATTTGAGAGCTTCAGCCACTTCTTCGTCTCAGACCCTGGCATCTTGTAAAACTCTCTCCCTCCACAAAACATTTCTTGTAATGTTTTACAGCTCTTTAAAGGCAAGCTACAGCTGCCCTAGCTCTGAGTGTATCTATAACTGCTCCAAACTGCCCACTGCAGCCAGAACTGTACCAGTGCCAGGGTAAACAGAGACCTCAGGAGGTGCAGCTCCCTCCTGCTTCCTAGTTCTCATTTTAAGGCCCTCTGTGGCATAGCCCTTCCGCTTACTTGGCATCACACTATCCCACCTCTCATCTGCTCTGCCAGCGTGATGTCTTCTTCACCATTAGTTCTGCTTTCTCCTTTCCTTACTGTGAAGACTCAAAAGAGATAGAAGGTGGCAAAGGGCCTCCTTTTCTTCACACAGCTTTCTCTCAGTTGGTCCTTTTCGCTCGTAGGAGATGGCGAACATCTGCACATACACAGCTGGCACTGGAGCTCAGCTCTGCCAGGGTACCCATGGCATGCCCAAGCACAGCTCAGTGGCTGTGGGTGCTGGTCAGTATGTTCACGATAATCATCTTGCTGTTACTTTGCACTTAGCCTATCATCTGTTGCATCTCATGGTGTCTCTCTTCCCTTTCCCTTCTTACTGAAAGCTTGCAGTCATAGTAGATGATTAGATTTTTCTCAGTTTAGATCATCTGCTGGTTTAACACTTCAGCATACTTTAAAAACTTATTCAGAGTGAACTTTTCGTTAACAGGGTAGGGCTCCCTCAGAGGGTAGCAAACAGCAGACAGAGCTGTAGCTGCAGGAAATTCCTCTGCAAGCTTACCGAACTGGTTTACACTGGTGGCAGTCTGTGTGTCGTGAGCACGCTGAATCATTAAAGTGCAAACGGCTCAATGCCTTATGTACCACCGAAACAGAAAAAGTTCTCTGCACCAGCTCCCACACTCGGTTCCTACCAAAGAGGGACTGGTGATGTGGGTCCTGTGCAGGTATAAGTATTGTTACTGCAGAGCAGAATTTGAACGGTTTAACAGTGCAAAGAGGGAAATGCCAGCTTTATTGTTTTAATTACGTGTGCTACTTCATTGTAGTAGTGTTGTATGAAAAGCAGAGTAAAAGAGGTATCATAGAGTGAGTGCTATGTCTCTGTTTAGACCTGATTTACGCAGTTTGACAGTTTGACAATCCCTGGTTTAACGCGACCACAACAAGCACCCTCTACTTTCAGCTCAAAATAAGGACTAGAGTTTCCATTTACTTCAAAACAGCCCATTGAAGAAATTCCCTGCCTGCCCTTTTCTGATTGTGGATAGCTATGCTAGCCTTTCCATGGAACTCGCATTGTTTTAAATCGCATCCACTTGGCGCCTGATTACCATTTACATCAAACCCCTGTTTGTTTGGATTCACTCCCTTACTGAATCATTTCCTTGAGTTTTCAGGAAGACTCTGTCCTGAACTTTCTCCCTAGTCTTTTTACACCATTCCTTGCAAGCTCCAGAAAACTGTTCCTGACGCTCAGTACAAATGCAGTCCACATAATTGCCTCAAACCATACCTCGCTGGAACAGAGTAGTCACTATTTTACATGGTAAATAGGCTTGAACAATTTCTGTTTCTATTCCATGTTAGTCTTGTCAATTTTTACCCCTTGAACTCATCAGTCTAATTTTCCTTATTGGAATTATTTTTTTTTCCATCCTAAATTGCTCCCTTGCTTCAGCTGGGTTGTCAGATATAAAGAGCAATTAGTAAAAGCTTACGTTCTTTAGCTTCTACTGAACTACAGGCTATATCCCCACAAAATTACTGCTCTCCACAGGTCAGACATCCTTTCGGTGTCATAGCGAGGATGGCTGAGCTTCAGGGTTTACTCCAAAAAATTAGTGCCCGATATGTACACCCTTTTTTGAAAAACAGCTAACTCTGGAAAAGTAAAAAAAGAGTATTCCTTCTTTGTTGATTGCATTATTTGTTGCATATTTTCTCTCTCTAATAAAGTTCTTTATTCATCCCAATCAACAAAATCTCCCCCACGTCTTTGAAAGCAACTTGTTGTGTTATTGAAGGGCCACATACCAGTTTTGGTAATTTTGAATGAAAAAGCAGGAATTATTTGTTTTCACTGACAGCTACCTCAAACATTTTTTTCATTCATTCTGTCCATCAGTGTTGTCCTGTTAAAATGAACTGAAGGCTCTCAAAAGTAGCAATGAATTTTTCATACCTGATTTGGTTTAAGAGGTTTTTAATTAGCAGCAAAGTCAGCAATCACATGTACAAAACATTGATCTTTTGTTTTACTAATTCCTAAGAACAGCATTATTTTTTTAATCACAGTTACAATGATAAATTAAGATTGTACCTATAAGAGGGGAACACGCAAATGTTGCAATTTAACCCTATAACCACCTTGTGAAATACTAATGCTCAAAATTAAAATTATGATTGAAAAATATAGTAAATGTGTGGAGTGTGGAAATGTAGTAGTAAAGCGCTGCAAATAATTAGTTTTGCTCTGATTCTTCACTGGAGCACCAGCTAAGCTACAGAAGATTATGATCCTTGCCTTTAGTCAGGTGAAAGTGGAAACTGTTAGCACACCTGTATTTTCCTTGCCATTTCCCATTCTTGAGTATTTTTCTATCATTTCCTCCTTGATTTTTCTCTCAGTGTCTCTTATTCTGGAGAAGGCGCCTCAGGAGGAATGTGGCAATGTGCTACAGTAAGAATTTGAACATGGGCATTAGGAGAGCGAGCGGAGGACCAGCAGACGCAGCACTAAGTCCCCTGGGAGATGCTAGCTCAGCTCTAGCACTGGGCTGCTGTACTCCCTCTGAGATAGTGGATCGGCTCCAGTGGCCTGTGACTCATTTCTGGATAACGCACTTTACTGCTGGGTCCAGCAATGGCTGGCTGCTGGAGATAACCACCTTCTCAAACGTCTAACTCAGGTCGTCTTGCTTAAACGACAAGTCTGTGCTTCAGCACTGACCACCCCTCGCTGTCGTGGTGGAAATCAGGTTTCCATGGCTGTGTGCAAGTACACCAGTTTTTCCTTTTCTTCCTCTTGAGAACAGCATCTTACACGTTCTGTAAGAAGAATATCAGCAGACACCCCAAAGCTGAGCTTCCTCATTTGCAATGTATTTCATCTTAATGCATTTTCACGATAGCTTTTCTGAGGCATCTGGTCCTGTTCGCTGCATGAGAGGGACATGAAATGGGGATAGACTAGGAGTCCTTGGCTTAGAAATCTGAGTAACTTATCTTAGTCTTATCTTAGGAGTCCTTGGCTTAGAAATCTTAGTAACTAATCTTAGTCTTTATGTTTTGGAAGGAATATCAATGTTCCTAAGAGAGAAATCAAATGCCTATCTTTGTTATTACTGAGGTAGGAAGGTAAATGTGAGAATGTTCACAGTATTTTTGAGCTTGAGGAAAGAACATCTCTTCACCTTGCTTCCCATACTTTTTAAAATCATGTCTAAAGACAGGCTCTTTTCTTAATTATCTCCTGACCCACAGGTTAACTTTGAGTCATTAAATGGAGGGAACTAAGATGCTTTGAATTAATACAGTGGATATTGAATGGGTTCATGCATTAGTCACGGTAATTTTCCTCTGTTGTTCTGACCCTCATTTGTATAGCACCGATGAGAAATCGTTTTTCCTGGTATTCACTAGAACATGAATGTACCCATTCCTCTAAGGTGAGAGGGTGCTAAGAGGTACCAGTTCTTCATCTGTTTTTCACTGGGCAGATGTGAAAAGAGAGGCCAGTGTCCATGTCTTTGCACTATGGCAAATGCAGAATGGTAAATCTCTGTTTGGCAGGGGACAGAAACTTTGAAGATTTTCATAGAAGCTAGGGTCAATATGCCTGTTATCAACTAATTGCAGACAACGTCTCAGTCTCCGGTTGTACTGTTTGGAGGTAAAACAGATAATTGAAAATGTGTTCTCCACCACAGAAGGCCTGCAGTTGGGAATGAAAAATCAAATCCTTCAAAGAGACACAGGGACCGTCTGAACGCGGAACTGGACCACCTGGCCAGCCTCCTGCCTTTTCCACCTGACATCATATCGAAGCTGGACAAACTTTCTGTCTTGCGTCTTAGTGTCAGCTATCTCCGAGTCAAAAGTTTCTTTCAAGGTAGGTCTCTAAGATATCAATACCCTGTGAAAAGTCTCTCTCTAATTTATTGCTGCTTTGTACTTATCATGAGTAAAATTAACATGCAGTACTACATTGATAAAGTAAGAAAGAAAAGATCTAATCTCTACTATTGAGCTTATTTTGTGCACGGGATGTTGTGTTGGAAATTTTGTGCATTTCCTCCTATGCCATTTTTGTGTTTTTCACCAAATAATGGGATAACCCCCACCCTTCCTCAGCAGCCTTTAGGAAACGGGAAAACATGACTGTAAAATCCCTAAACTGCCTTGGGGCAGATGTAATACCTGTAGTTACTTTGAAGTCCCTTTTTGAAGCTATTATCGTGCATGTTTGCAATGTCTGTTTAAATACAATGTGAAAGTCAAGCAACTACCGCGTTACCTGTGTTTGCTGTATGCCAAGAGGAAATGGGCTTCTTTAAAAGGCCAAAAAAATCACTTTCTTTCAGGATAAGTGAGATCTGAAGTTTAAAGTGTTGACTAAGCTGTAATAGGCTACGCTTTGTTTTTGTAGCTGTCTGGCACACTGCACAATGAAAGCCAAATGTGCATGTTCAGATGTACATAATAAGAATCCTTCCAAATTTGCAGGCAGTTTTAGTTTCTTCTGTTGCTGAAGAGTTCACAAGAGCAAACTCCAGATTAGGGATTTAACAATTAAAATCCTCTCCAGAGTCATTTAAAAAAAAAAAAAAAAAGGAAAAAAAAAAAGCATGTTTGAAGGAGTATAGTTGACCAAAACTTATAGGTGGACTGTAGAGACTTTTTAATGGACATTATTCTTCCTTCACTGCTCTTTACTACTCCTTCCTGTTACTTTGCCTTATTATGCACAGTGTATACAAGGGAGCCCTATCTTTTTGTTTTGTTTTGACTGAAGAATGATATCTGTTGGTTGGGTTTTATATATTTTAGTATGAAAAAAATGCCAGATTTTGAAGAGGCTTTGGCAGGCTGCAGGGCATTTTACAAGCTGACATCAGATTACAGATGGTGATGTTACTGATAGCAGGAGCCTCCCATGTCAACTGTGGCAGCTGGCTGCCCAGCCTCCAGCATCCTGCAGCTTACAGAGTGCCTCTCTTTCCCTTTGAACACATACCTGAGTCTTACAGCCCCTTCCTCTGAGCTCTACTTTCATTTCCCATGGATTCACAAGCAATAAGCTGTCTTCAGCTGCCTTTACCACTCTTCTGCCGGATTTTCTAGGATCCATTGTCTCCTTTTTTTAAAGGGATGGGATAAAAGGAAAACAAGTAAAGCCAGACTTCATTACTGTGAAATGTTCCATGTTTTGAGAGATTTCATTTAATTTAATCCCCAAATTACCTAATTGAACACATAGTTTGTGTTCCCTTCATTCTTATTTTTAAATGTTTACATCATGAAACTAAGGTTACAGAAAGCGTTGTTTATAGTAAAGGAAGGAAACTACATGCCATTTTAAGACAAGAGAGCGGGCTGGAGCTTCCAAAGGGTGGAGCAGAGGAGAGGTGAGCTGTGGAAACAGAGCTGGGTGAGGAATGGGTGCTAATGTTTGGGGAAGAGCAGGAGCTGCAGCCTCAGCTTCATGGCACGTCACGATCTACTTTCTTGTAGTTGTGGAGAAATAAGGCAGAATCTGATTTTTTTTTAAATAAAAACTTTGGTAGGAAGTCACCTAAAAAAAGCAAACAAAAAATATCCATCCTGGTGTTTCAATCTTTGTTGTGATGAAAGAGGACAGAAGAGCAGAAATGGCTCGTTTGTGGCTTTTTAAATCAAAGGATGGTACTAAGTTGTGAGCTGTTATAAACACTGTGAGGACAGAGAACAGACCAGTGGCATACAGAGATGTTATAAAATTGGATAAAATAAAACGTATCTGGAAAAACTGACCTAGCAAATCCGTACTAATTCACTCAGGGAAAATTGATCCAAAGCAACTGGTGTTCAGTAGAAGAGAGAAACCTGGAAAAGAGAACATAAAAACAATAATCGAAGAGGGACGGTGGTCAGCAAATTGTTCTATCCTTGTAATATAATATGTTGACATAAACAAGAAAGCCAAGTGTGGATTTTGGTCTGTTTGCCCAGAGGCAGCATGTCACTACACAGGAAGGTTATAATCCCTCTCTGCATGAGACCAGCATGACTCCATCTGGAATACAGCTTTCTGTTGTGGGCATCTCCTGGTCACAAGGGCATTAGTACATATTAAGGGGTTTGGAATAAACACAGGCAAGAAGTGACTATAAAGCTGTATGGACAAAAAAAAAAAAAAAAAAAAAAAGAGTGAAATTAGCTCAAATGTATACAATTTGTATGCTTTGGCTGTTTGTCTTCATAGGAGAGACGGACAAGAAGGGAAGGAATTGCTTAGGATATTTTAGAGTGGCAGAGTGGAGGACCCAAGGAATGATGATGAGCAAGCTGAAGTTTGGCTTGAATATCAAGCAAAACATATCTGTAGTGAGTTCTGTTCAGATATCCAATATTCCTAAAACTGATGCAGTGGAGGTTCAGGGCATTCAAATTTGTAATCTGTGACACACAGGCGTCTGCATCTTTTGTATAAAATACTGTTCTGTGAGTTTTAAGGAAGTTAAGCTTAAATTCCATGTTTTTAAAAAGTGCTTGTAAGAATGCTGTTTGCAATTTTCTAAAAACCATGAATAGCGCTATTTGACACGTAAGTTCCTATATGACATTGCAGATTCAACCCATAACAGTTCAGCAATTCCTGTGACAATTATAATTATACAACTTCAACAGTCGCAGCGGTTTCTAGAGATACTCATTTACTCACCACTAGGTGTCCTTTCAGTAGCTACTCTGCAATACTCGGTGTGTAGCACAAATGTTGTATTTATAAAGATCAATAGCCAGTTAAAGGGCATGGAGTGACTTCACCATATTGATTTCAAGTATGAAAATAATTTCGCAGAGAATTAGGTATTAGGGGATAGAGAGTATTCATCAGTCATTTATTCCCTCTTTGGTGACCGTTACAGGTTAGTACCTTGAAGCATATGGCTAGTTCATCTTAGTTGTTTAAGCAAAGGCCTGGTTCTTTTGTAAAATTTAGATCTGGTTGTTGAGACTGATTTTTCTACTCTTCAGTTTAAGAGTCACTATGGTGGATTCCCTCTTTCATTCTTAGAAATGTTTTCCTTTGGCTTCAGAACAATTCTTCTGTCTACTTGGTTTACAGTCTTCCTATCTCTGTTATCAGTTGGCGGTGGCTCTATTAATAGCCCCACTCCCCCCAAGCTATATGCATTTAGTCATTTTGCATTTTCCTGATAAGCACTTCAAAACGGCTTGCAGCAGTTACCTTCCAGTCTCACCAGATCTCTTGTTTAAAGCAGCACGGATCTGAAACGGTGCTGAGACTGCGAGACATCAGCTGCTACAGGAAGCCGTGCCGGTCATTTGGCCCTGACAAACATTTGCCTTGGGTGGGGCTCCTGTGGGAGTGGAGTGGTACTTAGTGGCGGTGACCACTTGAGCTTGCTGGGCCTCTGTCTTGGCCATATTCCATCTTGGTTAATTGTAGTCTGTCTTCCTTTACCACTCTTGACAATATATCCTTTAGTACCCCTTATTTCTCATTTTTTCCACTGGTGGAAAAATGGTGGTCTTGCTCCACTTCAAAACCAACTCCCTTTTGTTGATCGTTTCAATAATTCCCTTCTAGGTATTAATTTTATAAATTAATGTAAAAGGAATAGTGCCTTGTTTTTTTAGCATCTCAGATCCTTTCTGAGAGATAGCTAACTTAACCTTCCCAGTACCCGTAAGGAAAATACTTACGACAATTTAGATAGACCAACACAGTTACAACTAGGGCTTAAAACTCCTCATCTTTCAATTCTTAGTGTAAGAACTTTCCTCAGATTATGGTTTCTTAAGTAAGCTTGGACCCCTTTCAAAAAAGATTCTTCAGTTTACTTACGAAAACATTGTGAGACAGTAGGAATAGCCTTTTTAAAGTTATGAAGACATGTAATATCTATTGTTCTTCCTATCCACATGTCCAGTTGTAGAAGGCAATTTATGTGGTGTAACATGGCAAAATATCCTTGACAGACCTGTTGATTGCTACTTCTTTTCTATTACCTTTAAGTCTTTACAAATAGGTTGTTTGTTATTTTTATCCAGCATTTTTCTACGGATTGAAGCTCAGCATAGTGGTCCTAGTATTCTTTGGTTTCCTCTTCCCATGCTTTCTAAAGATAAGCTCTGCGTTAGTCCCCTTCTAGTCTTTTGAAACCTCCCTTTTCTATCATGATTTCTCATAGGCTAGTAGCTAATAGCTCTGAGAATGCTTCAGCTCATTCTCAGATTGTGCTGCAATGAGTTTCACCAGGGGCAGCTAACTTGCAAACATCAAACTCATCCAAGTACCTGAGATGGTAGCCTTGTTGCTGGTGTTTAGTAGCAGTATCTGTCCGATCCTAGCTGATGGAAGCAGGAAGAGGCAATACACACTTAAACCTTTTTTATAGCTCTCCCTCTGCTGAGTAGCAGAAAACTCTTTTCCCAGCCTTGTATGGTTGAAGGACTTCCAGCATGCTTTTTATAACCTTCCCTTTCTTGTTGCATCTTATTTTATGCATTGGCTTTCCTTCTTTTTTTTTTCTTATACACTTGTGCTTTATTTTATTCATTCTTAAAAAAATATTTTTTTCTGAGCTTGCAGTCATTGAAGAACTCAGGATTTTGTTAAGATGATCTTTTCTTATATTTCCCACTCTTCACTGCCACTGAGATAGTTTCCACTTATCCCCTACATATTGGTTTCTTGAAAGAATGTCCAGCTCTTACTTCCCTTAGATATCTGTCCTCTGAGATTTTGCCTTCCAGTTCTCCAGGTGAACCTCCCTTCGTTAGGTCCGGTGTCTTCACATTGTTGTGCCTTGGATTGCTGCTGCTGGAAGAACCATTGGTTCCAGGATTTCCTGATCACTTTCACCAAGCTGCCCTCCCTCCTTCTAACCCGTTTCTCCCCTTCAATTATATATTTATTTTTTCAGTTCTGGCAGGATAGCATACACTGTGTGGTTTCTGTCTTTCTTCTGATTTAGCATTTGTATTAGTGGGTCATTTCCTTTTGCTCATTTACGTGTTTGGTGTGATCCAATTCCCACTGATGTTTATCTTTAATGGAAATTGGATTTATCCCTTTTAAGAAGAAAGCAACAACGGATTTCTCCCAGCTGGCCTGATTTTCAGTATCCTCAATTACTTGCAGTCTGTTTCAGCTTTCATCTCCTCCTACTGTACCCATGGCCATTGATCTCATAGCTCAGTAACATACATGGACTTCTTACTACTTTGATTCAGAATCCTTAGGTTCATTCATTAGATATTCTTTAGATTAGGCTGTCCTGAGGAAGGACAGCTATTATTTATTATAGTATTTGAATATTTAGTGCTGCAGTCCACACTCCATAGCTTGTGGACCTGTTTCTGATGTGACACGCCTGTCACTCCAGTGACACTCAGAGAAAATCAAGAAATTAAAACTTGAGGTGGGTAGGGAAACAAAGAATGATCTTGCTTTCAGTGTACTATCTGCACCGTAATGCTGTTCAGCACTGCTTTATGAGTGCTTCTTACCTGAACCAAAGCTCCTGGTCTGAGGATGCAGGATTCCACTGCTGTGTAGGCAGAGGGGTTATCAGGCATCCCTTTTTTCCCCACTGTCTCTCCCTAACATTTCCGTTTTCCCAAAGTTTTCTTTTCAAAAATCTCTCAGCTGAAGTTTTTTTCTGGATTGACAAGTTCTGCTCTTTTGGTATAAATCTGTTTTTTAGATTTTACTTTACATAAGCAAGGAAAATTTTTCCACAACAAGATTTAACTGATTTTGAAACTAAACTCATATGTTTGAGTTTATTGTTACAATTATGGCCTATACTGGATACATTTCCATGGGAAAATTTCGTCTTTCATTTGTTAGCTTGTTCCAGTAGCCTGAAGGTTTCCCTTCAATTTAAAAACATAGTCTTAGTGACACACAGAATCACAGAAGGGTTGAGGCTGGAAGGGACCTCTGGAGGTCATCTGGTCCAACCCCCCTGCTCAAGCAGGACCACCTAGAGCTAGTTTCCCAGGACCACGTCCAGATGGCTTTTGAATACCTCCAAGGGTGGAGATTCCACAACCTCTCTGGGCAACCTGTGCCAGTGCTTGGTCACCCTCACAGTGAAAAAGTGTTTCCTGATGTTCAGAGTGACCCTCCTGTGTTTCAGTTTGTGCCCATTGCCTCTGGTCCTGTCACTGGGCACCACTGAAAAGAGCCTGGCTCCCTTCAGGTGTTTATACATGCTGATGAGATCCCCCCTGACCTTTTACTTCTCCAGGCTGAACAGTCTCAGCTCTCTCAGCCTCTCCTCACAGGAGAGATGCTCCAGTGCATTCATAATCTTCGTGTCCTTTCACTGGACTCTCTCCAGGTCCTTTCTACTGGATATATTTGGAACAGATATAGGAAAAGTAAAATAATAAAAGATCTGAAATACAAATGAAGATTACGAGAGAGGCTATGTTGAGAACAGGTTAAAATGCCTAAATCAACAATCATGGAATTATACCTCCTTGACTCCATCTCTTCACTCCCTCTGATCTTTTCTTGGTATGATTTATATATTGATTTCCATTATGGAAATAATAAGAGGCTTTCAGATTATCAACAAGCCTCTGGTTTTTGATGAAACCTGTACTTTGAGTTATAAATCTAGGATTTCAGTTGTGGTTCTCTGCTTAGCTAGGGCTGAAGCTGGTACCTTGAGTCAAGAAGTCCCCAACATATCTGAACAGTTTAATAATTACAAATTTGTTTTTTAAAGACATATTCTATTGATTTAGAGCACTCCCAGTGCTGTCATCTGAAACAGAATGCCTGAATGATTTCTTTCTTGAAAGAGAAATAAGGACTTTTCTTTTTGCACACATACAAAATGTCTTTAGGGTATCTGTTGCTGTAGTCTACAGTCATAGCTTATCAGATTGTCTGTAAACATTTAGGCTGTTTAGGTTTCTTAGGTCAGCATATTCAATGGCTTGCACTGAGAAGGAACCTTCATGGTCAGACTGGGTAACAGGTAAGGTTATTCCTGTGGCTGTATTGAATCATCGTATTCAAGTTACCACAGCATTCAGAGTGTTTCAGCCAAAAAGGGAATGTTCATGAAAGAGACATTTTCCACTTTCTACTGCTCTATAATTTTACCATCTTCATAACAATATAGCAATTGTAAAGAGGAAAAAGTGTTCTGCTGCGTAAGTGGTACGTAAGTAAATCTTTGAAGGAAGACCTACTGTCTGCAAGTCATTATCTAATCAAGTGCTAAAATACTAAATCAGTGACATTTTAGTACAAGCGTCAAGACTTTAAGCAGGCTAGCTGCATATATTAATTCTTGAGATCTGGCAGGACTCATTTCTGGAGAAGCAGCTGCACATTGGCTCTCCCCTACCTTACCCATTTTCAAACAGTGGATTATTTTGACTCCATTTTTTGACATTTTTAATTGCCAGAGAGACCATTTCATTGTGACATATTGCGTATACCAATGCTCCACTTTTTTCTTTTCGCCTTGTTTCCTGGGGACACCATTCATTCCATGTAACAAATAACTGTGGCTGTTTTGTGCTACGCGTCCTCCTGGATAACCTAGAGATATCTCTCACCCTTGTGAGACCTTTGCTGACTCTTGGAAAAGGACCGTGCCTCCTCTTTGTGCCTTGATGTAAAAGGATGGACATCCTTCTGGTAGCTGGCTTTCTCTTTAGTTTCCTGCAAACAAGATAGGTTTTGTAGGCGAAGGAGAGTAGATTTACAAGCAGGATTTACTTCAGAATATGCCTATATTCAGGAAGAACAAGAGGACTCTTAAATAGCTTGAATTCCTTTTGCCTTTGAAGACCAAGGGAACCTGTTAGTGCAACACTATGTTAAAAGTGTCATATTCTGAGACTGGCTTTAAATTCCATGCCTATTTTTTGGAGTTATGGCAAATAAAGGACCTTAGTTATGAATAAGTGTCAGATCTTTTCTGGTACTCCTTGGGTACTTGTGTCATGTGCTGTGGGTTGTTCATATTGTCAGATCTCACAAGCCCAGAGCTGTTAGGCCGAGTCAGTCATCTGCACAAAGAGAGCTGGACTCTATAGACTTTGCGTTGTCTTTGGGAAATACACCATCATTATGATTCTTCTTGCAGAACGTCCTCTTGCGATTCTGGATCTATATCTCATAACATTTTTCTGTTGTTGAATGCCGTTCAAGTGAACATCCCTGTAGGCCTCAATGTTTCTCCTGGTATTGGCAAGACTGATTATAAAACCAGGGAGTTGGAAATGATAAGTGACGGGAGGGAAATCTTTGACTGTTAGATTTCTCCTGAAGGTATTTGGCACTGGAAGAGTTCCCCTGTTTCTAGCAACAGTAGAAGTACACTCAGAACCAGACAACTTGGTCACAGACACACAGAGGGTCTGGTTTTATAGGTGTTCCCACAAACCACAGCTGCTCTACTCATCCATTGCTAGGGGAAGTCCCCAAAATACTTTGAGCAATTAAGTGTGGGTCTTTGTCTCTCTCCAGCTTGCTTAGTCATTTTTAACCAGTCTGATTTGATAGGCTTTTATGCTCAGTTGCATATGATTAGCTCACACCATGCATCTCACAAGCACTGATGTAAATAAATGTAGGTATGTGGCAAGGAAAAAACTGGGCCCATCTAATCCAGTAGACTGATATACGCACTGTCTTTTGTATTCAGTGATGTTCATCTTGCTCGAGCACTGTGCTTCCTCAGTCCTTCCTCTGCAGCTAAGATCCTCCGTGGCTCAGCCTGGTACTAGATGTTGAAATACCCTCATAGTCCCCCGTGGATCAAATTCTATTATCCTACACTATAATGAACGAACTTTTATTGGCCTAATTTTCTTGAGTTAAATTGTGTTTGGATGTTGGAGACTGAGAAAGAACTTAGCATAAGTGTAGTTTGACTGCAACCCAAGTTTTCCTTGGAAACAAGATTGGTTTTCATAGAATCATAGAATTGTTAAGGTTGGAAAGGACCTCTGAGATCAAGTCCAACCTGTGATCATCAAGTCCAACCTTTTCATCATAGGAAAGATTGTATTTTTACTCCAGAAGTTGCTAGCAATTGCAGTGATCGCAGAAGGCCCTAGCGATAATTCTGTTCTAGTCACTGCTGCAGTGGATGGGAGGTAGGAAAGCATTGCCTGAGGCATGAACTTTGGCTTGGTTTACACTTGTTCTCAGCTTCATGAGTGATTACCATCTCTGAGAGGAAACACGTTTCTTTACTGTCAAGCAAATGATTTACTTTGTTTCTTATTTTAAACACAGATATGTTTTAAAGAAAAGACAATACTTCTTATCGAACAGAACAAAGAATTTAGCTTGACATAATATAATTGCATAGGGCTTTGAAGACAAATAGGACAAATAGTTTTAGGCTAGAGAACAGCGTGGAAGTCTGTCCTCCTAGTTTCTCTTCTCACTTTGCTACCATCTCACTTTTGGCTTACAGCACATGTGGAAGCTCTCTGCAGAGAACTCTGAAACAATGCGGATGTTAGAGCGGGTCCCAGAGCAAGAAACAGAGTGGCTATGTCACTTTGGGGATAAGCCCACATGAATTAGTCCTTCTGAGCGGCACAGCTTACTAGAGTATGTGCCTTGCCATCCCAATACAGCCACACTTTTTTTCAAGCTCCTGTTATCTCCATTTGGCAGCATAAGACACTGTGTGCCCATACCAATATCCTTAGAGCTAGCTCAAAGATCTCTGTGCTACACTTCATCATGTCCAGTGCAGATATACCTCTCTGGTGCTTGCCAGATCAGGTAACTTCAATCTTTTGAGTCTGTGCAATTATATCAGCTATGCCAAGGCAGATCTCAAGATGACACTTGTGGTCCATGGAGATGGAAAGCTGCAAACCCATTAATATCTTGAATTAAGAGCCTGTCATTCAGATGTAAATCTAAAACAATGCTTCCTTTTTAAAAATAATTTTGATTACCAGACTACCATTTAGCTTCTGGACTTTGTAGTACTTTCATAGAGTCAGTTCATGAAGTTCTGAAATGCTGTCTCATATGCCTCACTAGCAATGCATGGTGGTTGCTGGGACTCTGAGAAGTCCCTAGGTGCAGTCTGAAGGCTAGGCACGGGGGCAGGGTAAACATGGAGGTTGCAAAGGTGTGGCAAGACTACACAAAACGATATGATTTTAAATTGTGTTTAAAAACACTTTTCCCTGTCATGGTTTTCAGCTGGACTTTATACCTAATATATGAAGCGTAGGCTGGAGGGGAGAGGATAAAGATTAATAGCCAGATCCTTAACTGGCTTCCATCATCTACTTACCAGATTTTCAAATAAATGCTGTGTTGCTTCTATTAACCACTCACAGATGTGTTTTATTATCTACTTTCAAGAGTTTTATTTTAAAAAACTTCTTTCTTGTTCTGCTCCCCAAAGTCCTGCTAACTGTTAGGCCACCGAAGCTCTGAGACCATTGCCTGTCATGAGCATCAGCATCAGTATTGTCTCATCGGGTTTTTTTTTTTATTGCTCCCTCTGCGTTGTTTGTATGTGTATGTTGTTTCCTGTCTTATACTAGATATGTGCATGTTTTGTCAGTGAGTGACCCATGTTTTACTCTGAGGGGCCACGTATGTTTCCATCTCTAATAGCTCTAAAGATCCACTAGAACGCCTCAACACAAGGTCAAGAGGATACCAAGACAAGGAAAAGGGCAAGGCTAAGTGTCCTGAGGGTTTTCTGTAATTCGTTGTGTCTTTTCAAGTTTTTATTTAGTCTCTGACAAATACAATTTCAATTTTGTTTATTGATAGCATTTTATTGGCTTTTGGAATGTACTTGGGGTGCATGGGGTTTTTTGGCATACTATGCTTGGAGTTTTAAATGAGTTTAAAACAAGCAAATGAAATCTAAATTAAATGCTAGCAATAAACAAAACACCTCACTAGAATTCAGGTAGACAGCCCTGGTTAACGTAGTTACTGCTTCAGAAAATGCGTACCAATATCTGGAAATTCTTATTTTATGTCATGCAACACTCAACAGTGACATCTCTGAGTAGCAGCAGCCTGAGGCTTTTGCTCAGTGTTGACATGGGAGGAAGAACTTTATCAGGTGACCCGCAGATACCATTTCTTAGGGTTTCTTTAATAACTGATTTTCCACATTCTGCCCAGTCCTCAAAGTCTTGGAGAAGACTGAAGTCTCTTCAGTTCATGCCTTTTAGTCGTCTTTGTTGTGTAATTTCCAAAACAGTTTGTCTGAATGCTGTCTGTGGACAAGACTGGTGCTTCCTTTCTTTTCTCCTAAACCGCTGCCCGTTTGGTTGCCGCCATCACTGCTGCTCCAGCATCCACTGTCAGAAGCACCTGCCAGGGTGCTGCGAGGGCTGGCTGCTCACTAAAGGATCGAGGCTCCCCATGGGTTCCATCAGGGCCTCCTAACCAGGGCCTGTCTCACCACCGCAGCTGCGGGGCACCAGGGACAGCCCCAACCCCGGGCATTGGGCACCCCTCTGGGGTCCAGCTGGGGCCATGTTCTACCCTCTCTCTTTGTCTTGCCTCTATACCCTGCGGACATCTTGTCTCCCTCCACCATTTCTGGACCGTAACTTCCTTTCTGAACACAATGCAAAGACTCTTGTCCAAATCCTGTATCTTCATCATTTTGTAACCTCTGTATAAAATGCCTTCCTGACATCACTGGTGTTTGTGCTCCACATAAATCATAGCTACTAACTTCTCTTTCTTGCCCATTTCTCTGACTGAGCAACTTGCTCTGCCACCTCCATGGGCATCTCTATGCCTGACTTTTTTCCCGTTAAGGCCACGTAATTGTAATAATCCTTGCCTAACAAGTCTTTATTCTTATGAACCTTCACTCCTCTTTCCATAGCTTTGACTCTTTCTCCTACACCATTGCTCATTTTCTTCACGTTGCCCTTTATGGATGAAATGCTCTTCCTGAAATCATGCCCGGGTTACCCACCAATTCCTCCTGCACAAAAATCTTGTTAGTTATAAGCAGAGCTGCAGGTGGCTGGTAGGTTTATAGAAGTATCAAAGTAAATAAATAAATAGATGATTTAGTCAAACCCTTTGTTTATGATTTATCACATGATTTATATGCTGAATCTGTGCAAGACACCTGTCTTTCTAGGCTGTGACTAGATCTTATTTAGGTGCTTGGAAATCATAAAACATGAGATGGGAGCTGGTTTCTGCAAAGCTTACCTCATTTTTCTATATGATTAGTCCTACAGTTTGGCTCAATGAATTACTCTAAAGGGCTTGTTTTCATTTAATTGTATTTGGTCTAGTGTCTTTTTTATGTTATTGGAAAGAAAATCCCAACTGACTAACACAGATGCTTTTCTTCTCTACCTAATGTAGCAGTAACATATTAGTCAGTGCTCTGAACATTCACCACCACGAAATGAAATAATTTTTTTAGATGAGGCACAGCAGATTTCCCTTTATAAATCCAGTTTTAATTTGATGACAGTTTTTGGTGCAATCATGTAGATAATGCAACTGATAAATTTTCTGAAATCTTGACATCTATATGAGCAGAAGTAGAAGCAGAATGTGTATCAGTAAACTAAATTAAATGCTTACTAAGAGAAGTTACAAACAGACTTTATAAATTCCTTCAAAGCAGCTCATAATTTCTTTTGTGAAAGTTTGGTGCTATATAACAGTCTTGCCAAACACATATCACATGGATTTACTGTGTCCCTAAAATTCCATTGAAATCCCCTCAATGCATTCCCTTTTTATATCTGCATGGAATATATCAGGTTGAAGGTATACATAGGAAGTAAATCTCTGCCTGCAGTTTTTTGTTATAATAAATAAAATGCCCGCTATTCCCATTTACGTCTGAACCTGCAACATGAATTGGCTACTTACATATTGGAAACAGCTGAAAGAAGCTGCAAGAAGAAGACTGAAAACAAGCAAAAATCAGATCTAAATCAAAACCCAACATATTTTAAGTTTTCTTTTTCTAGTCTGTTAACAACTTCATAACCACTTTACTAATTGTATAGTTGCAAAACATATATGTCACCTTATATTAATCTTATATATTCCCCTGAGTGTTTCAACATCTGTACAGAAAATGATATCTTCTCTGTATTAATATTATGTTGTATATCAGTGTCACCGAAAACTTGTCACAAAAACTCTGTATTTTGTTCCAAATAATTAATATGATATTGTGCCATCAAATGACCCCTATAAACCTCAGAAATAATACTTTATGAAAATATTTCTTGAGAGAAGAAATAATGTAACCTAGATAATACATCGTGAACTGATGAATGTAAGGATTTATGTGGAAAATATTCCAATACGTTTTTATGAGGGCTAAGACAGTAAGTGGAGAAAAATGGAATTGCATTTCTTCTTTCCATACTTTTTTATGTCTTAATCTACATCACTGCATAAAGACAAAGGCTGTACATCTCAAAACAAGTAATATTTGTGTGAGGAAAGTAGAGATGTGTAAAATCACAGGCATTACTTTAATAGTTATTAAAGGCTGAGTCATGCAAGGTGCTGAGTACTCTCAAATTACTGTGTTCAACAGGAACTGATTGTTTTCAACACTTCTTCAGAACCATCAGAACTGTATAATAATTAAACCCTAGCAATATAGCTCTATATACCTGTTTAAGGGAAGAGTTCTTTCTTGTGAGCCAAATGTATACTTGGTGACATAGCAGAGAGTTTGAAGGTATTACTCATTGCAATATTCAGTCTTCATTGTTATTGTTGCCAGCAAGCACTTTAGAAATATTTAATAAATCTGGTAGTAAGTGCCATATTATTTGGGGACAGTGATCCACCTTACTTTTGTTGCTAAGGGCTTATGGCTAGGAAAGTGGAGATACGTCAGTTTGAAGGTTTGCTTCATGATCACACCTTATACGTATCATGGTGGTAATTGATAATGTCTTTAAAACCAGTAGTGTGACTGAGGTAGTCACCTCTGACAGAATGAGGTGGGAGGAGAGGTCAGTTTCTGGGCAGAGGATGTGCCCCTTGCAGCAACACTGCTGTGGCACCAAGTTGCAAGAGGCCATGTGGAAAAGAGGAGTTTCTTTATTGTTTCCTGTCTTTATCTAGTCAAGTCAAGTCAAGTCAAGTCATGATCTCCAGACAGGGGTCAGCGTGCTTACTTTAGATATTCTAGCTTCAGCAGATGTTCCATCTTCCGAATCTCTGAAGATAATGCTCAACTAGCTTAGTGTTAGTTCGGGAAATAAAGTGGAGTGGTTTCTCCAGCTAGAGAAAAGCTGCACTGGCAAACTACAATTTTGTGACTCTCCATGGCTTTCTTGCCAAATGATACATACAGCAGCATGTGAAAAACATGTTGAGGAAGACTTTTAAGCTCTGAAATGCCTGTAGTGGAGACTGGGAAATGTAACAGAAACTTTCCAAGGATGCAGAGGCCAGTGGGAAACCTAATCTCCTTCCCACTGAGGCAATCTGCCAGGAAAGACCTACTATAGGCAAAATTCGGGCAAAAAGCCGCTTCTCAGAAAACAACAGGTTTGGTTGGGGAGAAAACATAAAGACAACTGGTCAAGTCCTTAATTCCTTGTTACATTTTGCTTAACTTTGGCATTAGTGGAATAATACAAGTCAGGCCTTCAAAACCTGGCCCAGTGTTTTGAAAACTGCATTGCCTGAAGTTCAATATATTTTTAGGAATCAAAGCAAAAATGCCATTGAAAAGGTTGAAGCCTGGGAGGGGTGAGATCACACCTTCACTGCTCCAATAATTTGGCTGGAGAGTGTTTCATGCTAGGTAAATTGGGGACCAGCTAGCCATATTGCAGCCAGATTCACAGTGGTAGCAGGCTGCTGGAGGAAAAGAACACTGGAAAGCGAGCTCAGATTTACACAGAGATAATGGGATACATGTGAACAATTTGGGGGATCTTACCAGTGTACTTTCCTGTCAAGCTTTTAATTAAGTCTGCCAATTTCATTTTTCCTGTATGCACTTTTGCTGGTTACTTTGGTGACTTTCCTTCCCTGTTTCAGTGTCTGTAGTTTGTAATCTGTTTTCTTCTAAAATCTTTGAGAACTATTTTCCGCCTCTTTTACTCTAGCAGCCTTTCTAGAGACAACCCACCTCACCTCTTTTTAAACGCTTTTCTTTTTTGCAGCTTCCTCATCTGTAGATTTTCTTGTTTTCTCCATATAGTTTTTCCTCCCTCTTTTCCCATCTTTGCTACAACATTCTCCATTTTCCCTGTGTTCCTTGCTTCACCCGTAAGAGCTTTTTCTTACGTCTGCTCTCTGCCATTCCAGAACTGGATCTCCATCTCTTCTCTGTGCTAACACACTGACTTTGGTGGGAAAGTGATGCTCTCTTTTTTTTTTGCTAGTAAGACATTGTTCTCGTCTCCTGTTGGGTGAAAGAGGGACCAGGCAAACCTCTTTTCCATCCCGCTCCATGAGGGCCTTTTACCCTATGTGGTCTGGGTGTGGTGAGCTCAGATAGCCTGCTGGTGCTTTCATTGCATGGGCCACAGGGAGGGGATGTACCTTTCATTCCCTCCCCTACACAGAGCCCTACCACAGCGTCAAGATGATGAGAATCACTGCAGCAGAGGGATGAAGCCTTAGGGCGGGAGGGGGGAATAAATAACGAATTGTTGTCAACCCTCCCTACTGCATTAGGCTGCCAGATGATTTCTTATTCCTTGCTCCCACCCACACGCTTCATGCCACCACCAGCATTCTTGGTCCTTTGTGGCTGACGTTGTGGGCTAGTCAGCTGATGAGTCAGCTCTGCTAACCAGTGCTTTTCCAGCTCCCCATGGCAGGGATAGCTTTGGCATAAGAGTTTCAGCCAGGATTATCTGCAAGGAAGGGGGGACTGCTTGGGCACATACATTGATTTATTTCAAAGTTTACCATTCTGCATATAAAGAGCAGGTTTCCAGGGGTGTGCAATTCAGCTCGTCTTGTTCTCTTTGCATATACTCCGATGCAGGGAGTTTTGAAACTACTCCCTGTATACCATCTGTTAGTATGGGAGTGTGGAGTTAATGGGAAATTCAAACTTTGAATAGGTCAGGAAATTCAAAGATTTGTTCTCACAGCAATTAACTACATGTTGGTCTCAGATGGTATTTTAGCTCATCGGGTTAATGTACAAAATGAATCTTGCGCCACAGCTGAGTTCCCGCACCACAGCTGAACTTGGCACAGGGACTGAGTGGGAGAAGAGATGATCAGAGCTTCAAAATACCTTTGTGCTTCCTTGATGCTGGGCAGGCCTGGGCCTCTTTAGCGCTTCCCAGGGGTCAGAACACCCTCCGGGACTGGCATATCCAGCATCTCACAGCTCGTGTCAACTGGGGAACATCTGGGCAGTGGAAAATACAGCAGGCATAAGAATGTTCCAGCTGCCCCGTTCCCAGCCTGCTCCATCCTGCCTTGACTCCATCGACTCCCAGCTGCGTTGCCTTGGCAGGGCCACTACAGTTAGGTATTCCAGCTCCTTTTCTCATCCTGCATGTCAGGCAAAGGCTATGCTGTGCTAGGACAGGTTGTATGGACCACCATGCGTGGAAGGCTCAGTCACAACAACTTGCTTTAAACCAACTTCTGCAGCTGCACTGTTTGCTGTCCTCTTTAACCTGCCTTCTACTTGGATAGTGCCAGGTATCCTTCAGCAGTCCTGGCCAAGCTAGAACTTCAAGTATGTTGCAGGAACAGAACACTTTTTTCTTCCACTTCCAGATAAAAACTGGCTGGAAAGCACTGGGCCGTGGTAGAAAGGTGGCTGAGCATCAAGTATGTACAGTATGTTGGGGCAGCAGGAAGAGGGTGAGGGTAGAAGCTTTTTTTTTTTTTTTGAGCATGCTGTAATTTTTGTAACTGAGTTACTCAGAAATCCTTAAAGCTTGATTGTAATTACTGTAATTTCTCAGAGTACTTAAACTCATTTCTAATGAAAGAATACCTCTTAGTAGCTATTTAAGGTCAATTTATTTATTAAATAATGATTTATATTACACTAATCTGAAATCGTTTGATTTTGGATTATTAGTTGGAGTATAAGTGAGCTGGATTACATTTCTCTGGATAATTTTCAAATTAAATAAACTTCACAAAAGGACTAAAAAAATAATGTAAAGGCAGCTAATCCAAATTACTGTCTGCATGTTCTCTTATATATATAGATGGTGTACAGATCTTTGACTGTCAGGTGCAAGTTTTTAGAGCTGTGGAGGGAATGAGGAAAGCTTGCAGTAATTATTTGGAAATTGGCATATCAGAGGTCATTGTTTATCCTAATTTCGCTACACTAAATTGCTGACCAATTCTTTCTCTAGAATTGCAGATCCAATGGCACTTAGGCACATGTATTAGACGCCTTCTTGCATCGCCTTAGAAAATGGAGCAATTGACCACACTGTCTTTGAGTAGAAGAGGTCATATTCTTGAAAAAAGATTGCAAATATTTTATTTTCGTATGAGAAGGAATATAAAAAGGACTCTCAGTAAGGCAAGACTTCTTAGGTACCAGCTCTGTGGCAAGACTGCTGTGCAGAACAGAGCTGAGCAGCAAGTATTCTAGCAGCTGTTTACCCTGAAATACCCATGTGTAAACTCATTCCTGCTGTTACCAATGCTTTTTTCGCCAACTGCCTCCAGAAGAACAGTATAATTTGTGAAGGTAAAGTAGCACAACAGTATTCTCATTTATCTCTTTCCATAACTAGAAAGGAAAAAATGCTGTGTTAATTAAATACTCGCATTAGTATCCAATGCTCTTTCACTTTAGGTAAACTTGTGGTTTAGCCAAAGTTCATAAACAGGGACAAAGTCACATCTCTTCGGCAGGAGTTGACCTTGTATATTTTTCATTTCCATGGGAAGTTGTTGTAGTGGTAAGTGAATGGACACAAATCAGTAACATAAGACTTAGAGCAACATCTTCAGAAGTTTCAGAATGCTTCGAAACTATGGCCTATCTTCAAAAATGCCTGTGGCCTTGTCTGCATTGGCACTGTTACCCTCCAGGTAACTCTGGAGGCTGTCAACACTCTCCCTTATCTATAGATCAGTGTCTCTGTCTCATCACCTCCACCAGCACTCTTTGTCCGAGCTGAGAAGCTGTGGTGATGCTCAGTGTCTGAGGCTGAGCCTGTCTGGCTGCCCTGACTTCCCATCCACGACGTGAGTGTGCCAGGCTCTGACAGTGGGGTCCACCAGTAGTAACCTCACAATCCCCCATCCAGTTTCCAGCCTAATTCCCCTCCATAAATATAGGTGAGACCTGGAGCAGAGACGAGGCTGATTTTGGGGTGTCATTACTTTCATACCAAAGCTAGACTGGGAGGTTATCTTTTGTGTAAACGGCAAACTGCAGCACGGATGGGAGGGGACCTCTCCCACTGCTTGAGCTGGGTGAAGATATACATCAAGGTCAAGCCTGAATATCACTTTATATGAAGCTAAGGGCACTTCACAACCTGTGGGTGCATCTCCAGAGTCTCTGAAGCTCTTTGTAGCATGTGTGGGCACATCTGAATGAGCTTTCACCTGGCTAGCGTGGCTAATAATAGCAATGAACTTGCAGGACAGTTTGCAAATGAGTCATCTTGGCCCACACTGTGAGTCCTCAACGGGTTTAACGCTGTGCCCTCATTGCTATTGTTACTTATTTAAGATGGATTATAAAGCTGGTTTGGGCAAGCCTATTTGTGCTGCTTTTAAATGAAATGTGTCTGTATACTAATCCTCATCAAATGTCAGTGAGCAATACATCCAACTTAATTTTTTAAATTGTAGGCTCCAAAGTAATTTAACAGCATTTGAAAACTTTATTTCAGGTAATTAGTGCAAATACTTCATGACAGAACAACAACGGTTGCTTTCATAGCGCTAACTGCTTGTGAAAATAGGCCAACCCTCCCATTCATTGGGTAGAGTTGGCTTACTGTAAGAGGAAAAATATTTTTAACTTTTTTCTTTAAATTCCCACCTGCCGCCCATCACCCAAGGGCCATTCCAGCTACCACCTACAAGGCACATCCATACAACAGACTAGTATGTTGGTCGTTTGTGGGACACTGTCAGCTAAAATATAAAATAAGCTTTTCTGTCCTAGAAACAAGCTCTAACTAGTACTCGTTGCGTTTTCATAGTATTTCTTCAGAATAAATTTTTGATAGTAAGCCCATTTCCTGATCTATCATTTCTATATCGGTGGTGTTTCTAACACTGCAGCAGGGCAGTGTTTAATTCAGGGCAATCGTATCTGTTGTTTATTGAATCTAATGTTTGTTTACCATGGCTTTTAAATATCTTAATTAGCATAATTCATAGTAGCACATGGTTGGCAGACATGGACCCTTAAGATAATAAAAAGGAACAGGCTGAATAAATATTTGAAAAAGGTGCCAGTATGGTTTAAAAGCTATTTATCTTAAACTTTTATTTAATTCTACTCAGGCAACATGACCCCATCCAGATAAAACTCCAAGCTACACATTTCTCCCTTGCTCGAACTGAAATCAGTCTTGTGACATATCTGGGGGAAGCCCGTACGGTAACATGCGTGTGCCTTGTATCTGTGTGGGTCGAAAGGATGAGCTGCCTCTTTAAAAGGTTTCCATGAACCTGTATTGTTATAGTAAGCTCTGGTAGGCGAGGGGTTGCGTGACTGCAGCAGACTCATTTGTGACCTCAGAAAAGTGGTTATGAAAGTGATCTCTTGATCAGAGGAATAGAGCTCTGCTGCCTGCCAGACCAGCAAGGCAGAAATGAGCCTCCTCCCTGCAAATCTGCCCCGGCAGGAGAAAAAACGTTCCTCTTTTGGATGCAGCGTTCATAGACTAAGTCTTTAATGATTCCTCTGGAAAATACTCAGCTTAAAACAAAGTTGGCTCTAGAGTATATATTTTCTCCAGTTAACTTTCACATTTTTTAAGAATATGTGCAAAAGTATCCTTGCTTTTGCATTTTGCAATTTGCAATGTTCATTTTCTGCCTTAAACCTATTCACAGTTTCCTTAGCGTCGTGCTAATAAGTTTTGTTTCAATGGTTATTGGACTGACTCTGGCAGCAAGCCGCAGTGTATATCCAATGAAGATCATATCATAACTGATGAAAAAACAATATAAACCAATCTTTATGTCACATAATGAGTGTAAAACAGATCTGATGAGTCAGGAGGTAAGAAATCACTAGTTTTCATCCAGAAGACCTTGACAGAATAAGAAGCACTGGAAGTAATTTATGTATCATAATTCTCTTTATACATACTATTCACCTAGTATTGATCACTCAGTGAAAGCTGTAATTAACTATAATTGCCTTGAAAGTTAAGGCCGCAATCCTGTATGCTTCATGAGTGGGAGACAAGTTTCTTGTCCTTATCCCAGAAGGAATACTCGTTATTTCTTTGGTAGCTTGCTATGAGTCAAGGTAGCAGGCACCTTCACAGGAGTCAGACTTGCCTGCTCAAGTCAATGACACATATGCAGAAGAGTTGAAACTGGAGAAAAGGTTATATTTTATTAGCTAGAACTTTGTTCCTGAAATACAGAACTTTGGTTAGTTGTTCCTGGTCTTCACATGGGACAAATCTGATAAGAACTCTGTGGCTGCCTTTTAGTTTTATCACTCTATCTCAGTAGTCTCTGCTTTTAAAAATTGAAAAGCAAATCAAAGCAGGGCCACAATTTACATTTTTAGAGCATTCAAATATTACCTTTCCTGCCTTTTTTAAAGACAGTATGTTTTATTATGTTTAGAAAATTTGAAGGTCCTAATTCTGGTCATTGACCTAGGGACTGTGGCATTTTTTAAAAACTTAATTTCTCTAGCGCTAAGGGGGAGAGAACATGTAAGCCCACTACTGGCCTGCTTAGGGTCTTAGGATCTGCTTGGGATCTTTTTCTGAGCATGGAACCTGGCTGTGAAAAAAGGCAAAGCAAAACGTTTGTGAGGAAGCGAAAAATGAAGGTTCTTGTAGTAATTGAACACATCATGTGCATGCGTTTTCTACTTCTGCAGAAGGTTCCTGTTCTGCAAAGCAATTTATTTTTGGACAAACCATAATGTCTTCTCTGCAGGCCCTCTGACTTACAAGGGATTCCAGTTGGGAGCATGGCCCATCTGTTTGGATAGCTTTTCAGGACTAGTCTTTAAATGCATCCATTAAAAACACATTAAACATATCCAGGGACTGTAACATTATCAATTCAGGGTTCTGGTAGTTCAATTTTTGACTTGTTGTTGGATTGTTCTTCATTCTGAGCTTTTAGGTAAGATTTTCACATTACTGGTTTTCTTCAGCATTCTAAAAAGTTGTGGAATATAGTTCAGTGTTTTAAAATTATCCTGAAAATTGATTCTGAAAGAATTTTTTTAACTTTTAAATACTGTTCCTGATGTTTCAGTTGCCTATGTCTTGTCTCGGCACGTTCTTTTACTTCCTGAAGTAGAAAAGCCAAAGCTCAAGGACCTCCTCTCGGGCATATTTCTCCCACAGCTCGTTAGGTTCATTTAACCTCTCAGAGCTTCATACAGTCAATCTCATCATGGCAGCCTCCACAGATAGCAGAAAAGCCCAAAGCAAAGCAGCTCTGCCTTAGAAGGAGAGTGCCGGGTTCTGTGGGGTGTGTGTATTTATCGGTGATTGTGCAGCAGGGTGCCGTGGTATCCAGCTGACTTAAAGGTGGAGATCCTCGCATTGCTTCTGTCAAGTGCGTTTGCTTATTTAAAGTACACTGGAAAGCAAATGTGCCTGTGTCTTTGCCTTTAATATCGGATACAGTATGGCTGCTATATAAAGCAGATATTAAGGAATTGCTCTTATGATATTTCTGACTCTGAAACTGATGAAGCCAGATTTGGTTTTCTGGGTAACATATGCACATCCTGTGCACTAAGGTCTCAGCGTGAATATTTTAGACGCAATGTTTATTTCATCTTAAAGGTTTCCTTTATCCTCTCCAGATCGTGTGCTTTGGCTATTTTTAAACGGTCTCTTGGGTGATATACTGGCCTGCTGACACATGCTCTTTCAACCTTCTTCTAAGAGATACTGACTTAAATTCCCTCTTGGAGCTAGCAGGTAGGAATTTAGCCCATGCCTTTCAATGCGGAGTGGTGCAAACGAAATTATAAAGGGACAAGAATGTTATAAAAGCAGTAGAAATTGAGAAGTTGAAGCTCAGGAGATAGCCTGTTTGAAGCATAGGCCTGGAAAAGAGGTTATCAAATCCAAAAAGGTTAGCAAAGATCATGTAAATCTCACGTAAGTCAGTCATTGTCAGGGTGATTTAATCAGGAAGCGGGGGAGATGCTTTCTCATACACTTTCCTAGTTGCTTTTATTTTCATGCTTGGTCTTTGATTTTATTTCATTCTTCAGGGATTGATTTACTAAATGTTCTAAACTGTAGATCTAAATTGAAGAGGGTAAAATGGTGCACAACTTCTGCAGCCAATAAAGACTAAATATGTTCTGATATTCTCAAGATAAATCTGTTATCAGGACTTCACATTTCTTCTGTAAGATGCAATTCTTACAGTCTCCTCTTTCAAGTGAGGAAGATTCCAGTAGACTGTAGTTGCTTACGTATGAACACACATAGCTTTTCTCTTAGCCATCTTTTCAGTAAAAATGGATTTTGGTCTCATTGCTTATGTTTCTGAAAGATATTTCAGACTAAAATTTATTTCAATAGGCTGTTTATCATAAAAGATTTTTTTTTGTTTGTTTGGATGCAATGATTAGTCACAAGCTGGTCTTTCATCATATGCTTAAATTTAGTCCCATACAGGCTTTCTCATAAGGTTCTGATTTTTCTTATTGTTGCTTCTGTGATATACTTTGTTTCGCGTCAGAGATGCTGCTCTTGTTCATCTGTTGTTTATTTTCTGTCTGCAACAAATTTCATGGACAAGGTCGTGGCATTGCAGTGAGAATATAACAACATAAGAAATGCACTACTGTGTCACACCAGTGGTCCATCTAGTCTGGTATTCTCATCTCCAGAATTGCTGTCTTTTATCTGCTTTAAAGCATTCTTGTACTGGTGTCACTGAGCACTTCACAGTCCTCATATTGTGGGGCTGGGTGAAGAGCAGTTCTGCATTCAATTTATCCAGTGCCTTTACTAGTTTGTAAACCTCTGTTACATCTCCCCTCATCCTTCTCTCCTCAGTAGACAGACACAGCCGTTTTAGCCTCTCCTCAAAGGGCAGCTGCCTCTGCTTTGGACCCCAATGTCCATTGTTGTATTATTTTCATTGGGAGAATCAAACCAGTGAAAAAATGGCCTCAGGACAATGAAATAATAAGAGCCATATCAAAAGAGGACTACATTCTTGGGCCATAGAGAGAGAAAGTGCTGGGAATTCAGAGAATATAGAGAACTTAAATTTGTATTTACCTTTTATGGATTTATTCAAAAGGGTGTGCAAGCACATACACACTCAGACAGCTAATATATTACAGCTTAATTAAACTAAGAAGGGAATAATACAGGGATAAAATTAAGGCCCTAGGACTGAACCTATAAGTCAATACGTTCCCATCAACAAATCATCATATTTAAAGCAGTAGGTAATCAGATGGAATTATGAAGACGAAACAGAAGACAATTACTTGGAATAAGTCTTATATCTCAGGATAATTTAGGAGGACTGCATGGCTTTGGCAGTCTTATAGTCAATATAGTCTACCAGACCAACTGATAACTCAAATATTTACTCACAGTGATGCAAACAGATCCCTAAAATATCTTCCTTGCCAATGCGCAACGTGGGGTTGTCTGTTGGGGGGATCATCTGTTGAGTCATATGAAGACAGAAAGGTTGCAGCATTAAGCTGCAGAGAGGAAATGTGCTTTCTAGACAAGTTCTCTTGAGTCTGTTGCTTGTATAGTTAGCACACAATTGCGTTTTGCACGGAGGCCCAGCTTTTCTTTGGATCTGTGATCCCTCAGAAGTTATGGAATAAGGGAGATGTTACAGTCCCAGACTACAGAAAAACGTGACATACCGGTGTGGTTTCTTGTGAGCTGGTTGTGCGAGATACAGATAGAATAAACCATCAAAAAACATTGTAAGAATATGTAATAACTTAATTCACATATTCTCCGTATACACACACTTTTCATGACAGCCACTTAACCATTCTCAGCATTTCTTAAATTATTCTACACATTTTATGGATGAAGAATTATGGAAACAGAAAGGGTCCATCCAGAACTTATCCTAATGCTCATTCACCTAAAACCATAAGCAACTCTTACCTTACAAAATTAATCCTGTTTGTAATTAAACAATGAAAATTTTCCTGGAGGGAATGTGAAATGTCCATTACTGGGGATATTCAGCAAAAGCCCTGCGCAACCTGCTTAACTGAAATTAGCTCTATTTTGATCAGAGTGGGGTAGATCAGATGACCTTCAGAGGTCCCTTCCAACCTACAACTCCCTAAGCTTCCGTGATTCCCTATTCCAACTCAATAAATAGTCCTGGGTTCCCCACAGGTAAAATACTTTCCTAAAGCTTCACACAACTCCTTGCTCCGCAGCACAACTTGAACACAAGCAGGTAATTGTTTTCAGCTTCTCAGCTTGCCTCATCGAAATTGTGTTCCCCAAAGGCACACAGACCTCTTTTTCACATGCAAGAAAAAAATACCCTGACTTGGTTGCCTCCCCAAGAAGTCCTCGGTTTGTGTCTCGTCTCTTTCTCCCGCACCCCGACTCTGATGCTGCCTTTTTGCTGGACTCCAGTACTGCCTGCCCTGGCGTCACGCCAGCTCTGTCCCAAAGACTCAGTCTGTCGATTGTGAACTCCTACCCCAAACTGATTCCCTTCCTGACACCACCTTGCTTAACAGTTAGGTCAAGAGGGAAAAGATAGGACTGACGGGTTTTAGAGGGCAGTGTGAGGAAGAGGGGGGATTTCTTCTGGGAACTGGAGGAGACCACAGCAGGACTTGCCCAAGGCAAGAGGCTCACCCTTCTCCCTTTCTTCCCTGCTGGAAACCCTCTCTGAGATCTCAGCCTTAATATCTTGTCTGATCAC
The DNA here is from genome assembly GCF_047370975.1 of Nipponia nippon. Classification (NCBI taxonomy): domain Eukaryota; kingdom Metazoa; phylum Chordata; class Aves; order Pelecaniformes; family Threskiornithidae; genus Nipponia; species Nipponia nippon. The sequence continues at coordinate 67,084,804 of NW_028262290.1, forward strand.
CACTAAATCTTCTAACAAGCCGGATCTCTCAGTTTGTAGAAAAACTATAGGAATGCAAGCTTTCTCCCTCTTTTTTAAGTTTTTCTGTAGAAATAATTTCCATGTGTACTCTTACATACACAGACAGCAGTGGCAGCTGGATCACCGTTTTAGAAAGTTTCTCTCATCTGCAATAATTTCTAAAAACACAAAACTGTCCAGTGGAAAATAGCGAAACCAACCGTTTTGATGATTGCTCCGGCAGCATTTTTTACTGTTTGCGAAAGGATTTGACTTCAGGGAAACACTCCTCACCTCTCGCACTGTGGGTTTTCTCCCCTCTCCCTGCTGCACGAGAGTTATTTTCTGATCCTTTACTTTAAGCCCCTTTGCTTTTTTTAGGCAACTTCCAGATATCTGATACAGTGTATAATGAGGAATTAGGTTCCATTACACGAAGGCTTAACCTTCTCAAAAAGCATTCAGCGCTTGCCAGGAGTCATCAATATTTAACAGCTGTTGTTATTATGAAATACTTCATAGGGTAATGCGGCTCGTCTGCTCGCACGCAAGGGTTTGAACGGGCGCCAGGCCCCTGTCAGAGCCGCCGGGAGATTGACAGGCGGCGAGGCTTGCGTGACAGCGGGGCTGGGGTTAGTCAGCAGTCTGCCTCCTCCGCAGCAGGGACTTCTCCTCCCCTTCGCCTCCCCTTCCTAAAAGAGCTCCTCCGGACGGGGGTGGGACACGGGCTGGGGTCCCAGGGGGGCGAGGTGGCCCCACCAGCTCTGCGCAAGGGCTGCGGGAGAGGAAGGCTGCCGGGCGGTGGCATCTCTTTGATGCCCCGCTCGTGCGTGGGGAAAAATGGACGAGGCTCGCTGGGAAAGGGGAAGAGTGGTTCTGAAGGAAAGAGGGGACGGGATCTGGAAAGCAAACAGTTCGGTTTATACCTTAAATAAATGTCATGCTGTACTCGAGAAACTTCAAAGGGCAGTCAGATTTCAAAGCATCTCTTAAGAAGAAGCAGACTGAGAAAACCACTAAGTCGGGAAGAAAAACTTTGCATTATTGCTAGCATAATTTCATCTGGCATTCTGGTAGCCTCCGCAACAGGACTGAGCACCATACATCTTCTATTCAGAGGGTGCATTTTAGTGCTGCTTTCTTTCCCGAAGCGTTTGTGCAACCTGTCTGTTGTGGCATTTCAGAGTGCAAACATCCCTTTCATATCATTCGGCAACGTATAATAACTTCTGTAGGTTGTATCTTTTTTAATTTCAGCATGCATCTAGTGAGCGCTGTCCTTTTTGTCACTTGGTGTTCTCTGTAACGCAGCAAGAGGAAATAGACCATTTCAGTTCATAGCTGTAGGTTTGTTAAGCAGGATTGCTCACACCAAGTGTTTCCTAGTTGTTTTGTTTTGTTTTCTTAGCATTCAGGGTAACCCGCATAGCTGATTCTTCCGGCAGCTAGAAGATCCAGGAAGAAAGACCCTGTTTTCACTTCCTTTCAAGTAACAGTTACCAAAAGTAAGACTCATATGCATAAAGCAGTACCTCTGAATCTGCAAGCTAGATTCAGGTATGTTCATCTGCCCATTTTAAGAAACAATTTATCCCCTGGGCATCACTGGAGAGAAATGGTCTCACAGGTACTCCTCATAGAAAGGCTTGAAACTGATACGCCCACATCATACCGAGTCTGAAGAAGACAGTACTGTCCCCTTCTTACACCTCAAACGAACGCAGGCGAGGTGTTCAGATAAGAAACAGCATCCCTTCACTGCTCATTTCTATCCTGTGCTGTTGCTTGACGCAGGTAGCCTGAGCAGGGCAAGGCCCCTGGGCTGGCTGGGGTACAGTTTGACCACGCGTTACTTTGTTACAGAGTTTAGCTTGGCAGGTATTTTTCTAATTATTTTCTGAAGAAAGAAGTTGTGCTTGTGCAGGAAGGGGTACAGAAACATTTTGGAGAATGTAATCCTATGGGTTTAAAAAGTACGGTTTTATGAGAGTCCTGAAATTTCCATCCCTCTGAACTAAAGAGTATTCTGCAATGAATAAATGTTCTGTTATTTCTGAGGGAAAGGGAACGGCTGGTTTCATGATGCTTCCATAGACTTGAAAGTGTCAGGCAGCTTTTCTCTTCTTTACAATATTCCAGATTTGGTTTTCAAGCCAAGGGGTTTGCAAACGCAGATAGCGATGCTCGTATCAGAACTGGAGGCTCAAAAGAGATCTCAGCTTTTTACAGCGTGCTGGGGAGAGAGCGTGCAGCTGTGAAAGGCTCAGCAGCACTGTCTGAGAGAGTCCCATACTCCTTCAGCCAAACTTATAATCCCTTTTGTGGACTTTTTTTCCTCTATTAATTAACTGTCAATTCTAACTCTACATTATTTTTTGGCTTCCACTCCTTTCACCACTTCCAGATCAGAAATTGGAACAATGTCCTCGGATCTTTGACCTTTCCTTCAGGAAACTGCAATGGCCATTTTTCTTCATTTTTTAATCCCTCCTCTTCCTCCTCCTAGCCCCCTTGCCCCCTGCCCTGTATATATCCACAGTGTTGTCCTTCTGTAGGACCCAGCGTTTCCAAACTTGTGGGTTTTTAATGTTGCCTGGAATTGCACCATGACTGCATGACCTTGCAAAACTGGCAGCCCTGGTACATGTGTATCTTGTATTTATCACCCTATGGTATCAATACGCTCATTCATCTTCTTTGGCAGAACAGCTCCATCTTCTGTTTTATTTCGTGTTCTGGAAGCGCAGGCTAGATAAGCTGTGCTCCGAAAAAGGTCTCTGCTGTTCCTGCTTTCCATCTCTTCAGTTTGCCAGTTGTGAACCTAGTAGGTGAGCGCTCTACACTGAATTGCTGGCAATCTAGTCCAAAGAGTTGCCTCTCCCATAGAAAGCAGTACAAGGCTCCATAAAGCTGAAACTTTCCAGCTTTTTACAGCCAGCAGCATTCATCAGATTGCCTGCAATATCAGTTTTTTTTTTTTGCCCCATTCTTGATCTATGGGAACTCCAGCAGCCAGAAGTTTTCCCCTCAGGTCACTGAGTCATCCTTTGCTGTTTGTTATTTTTTATCTTTCCACAGTTTGCTCCTCCCTGCCTACTAGAGACAGTACTCCTGCATTCTCCAGCCTTTCATTTGTTTTCATCATCGTAGGCTTCACCTTTGCTCCGGAGGGCCATCATTTTATGTAACGTCTAAGTCTGATCACAGCTGTCTTGGCGTCAGGGCCCTTGCTATCAAGCGCCCGTCACAAGCAATGCTTACTTTCCTTCAGTTCTCCCACTTGATTCTTGGTAGTGACAGGGGTATTGTTAAACTGCTCTGTTTTCTTTTCTCTATTTTTCTGCCTAGTCAGATAATATCTTGCAATTTTCCCTCCTCACCCTGTCATGTCTTGCTTGTCCTCCTCCTCATTCATTCTGGAGGTCTGTGTGGTTTTCTGCCTTTCTTGCTGTGCTTTCTCTGAGTGACAGGCTATCACCAGCAGTAGTACCTCTTCTGAGCTGCCACTGCAGTATCAGCCAAGCCCTGGGTGGGTTAATAGAGTATTTCCAGCGCAGGGAGGCAGAACAAGCGTGAACAGTGAGCAGCGGCTCTGCTGCCTCAGGTGCGAGGAACAAACGTCCCCGTCTCTGAGGAGCTCCTGCTTCTTGGTGCGACGGGGGTCATTCGTCTCCGATGGTGCAATGGGTCCCCTTGCAGTCCAGGCCAGTGAGCGGGGTATGTTATGAAACGGATGTGTGTGGCCTAACATACGGGTAACGCTAGCCAGCAAAATAACATTAAAATACTTTCCATTTGGAGATGGAATTTATAGTAGCCAGACGAGCTGCGGAACAAACATCTCTTGTGCTTCTGCTGCTGTGTTTGTGTGAGCCTGAAGGCTAACAAACAGGCAGGGAGCTCTGGCCCGCTCAGTCGGGTAAAATAATAGTTTCCACTAACGATGAAGTTCGAACTGGTGGAATTTTCACAACACCAAAAGAACGCATCAAAAAAATAAACCTTCGTTTCCTCTCACCCCTCCCTGTCTGTCCTTTAACCTGCACAAAGACTGCAAACCACCATGTCAGTAATTACAAAAACATCTTTTCTGAGGGGGGAGGCTCTGGAAGAGGCCATTGGAATAGGGGCTGGGCTTTTCAAAATTATTGTCACGAGTGTCCATATGTCTGTTCTTATGGACAGGCGTAACAAGGCTTGGCTGATCGGGGTGGGGGAAAAGCAACCTTTTCCAATTAGTTCAAAAGGTATACCAAAATGCAAATGCAGATTGAAGAATCTGTATATCCCGTTCATAGCAGCCTAGCTTACAAGTCTGAAATCACAACATTGTTTTGGCTGGAAAACATGGGTAGGGATATGTTTTAGGCAGCTTGGGATTTTCCTGATGTGTTTTCCCGTGCCCAGGGGAGGGATTTATTACATCTAATTATACGTTTGAGATGATTGCTTTGGGGTAATGACCGACATTATCACTGGTGGCAAATATTTACTATGTAAGCTAAAAAACATCACGAATATTCCGTCAGTGTGGTTCTGTGTTGCCATCATCTGTTGTAAAATGCTGATATATCTTGCAACAGGCCCTCACTGGGCTGTTATATTGATAAGGGGCTCTTGCACAGCCCTTTGGAAAGGAAGTGACTCCATTTAGATCATATCCTCAGTCATTTGCAACAAGTATTATTCAAGCCATCTAAAAATGTAGACCGTTTTCTTAATTCGGTATCTTACTAAAAATTTAAATCTCATTGTCATGACTTTTAGCAACAAGCTCAGGAGCACTAGAGGCTCGCTGGCTGTCTCCTCTTCTTATTCTGATTTGGTATAAACTATTCTTGTCCGTCTCAACCCTTCTTTTTTTGGATTATTAACCATCTCTGGCTGTGGCTGCTCCAGCTCTCCTTTAGCTGGAAGGGACAATGTGTATCAAATGTCCCAGCTAATCTCACTGGTATGCTCTCCTCTCTCATTCTTTCCGTGGAAAGGAGAACAAACAGAAAACTGAATCTCTGTTTGTTACCAGGATATTTGTATGACCCGTCTCTGGGATGGGGCAGTAAGAATGAAGCTGACACCTTAATTTTTACTGACCAAATGATAAAGACAGGTTCCTATCATACTCCCTAGATGATGCAGAGGCCCACTGTATCAAGTGATGTCAGCCTTCTCAGAAATTCTTTCATTATCCCCAGAAATGGGATTGTATTTCAGGGATTTTTCCGTGGGATGTATCGATATGAAGACTTTAATCTGAGTATTCAAAGATATTTCAGATCAAGCAATGATAACCCATGTGCAGGAAGAGCACTCACCAGTTTTGACTTCCATGAAGGTTTTAATTATTATTAGGAAAAATATATACAATTTTAATCTATAGTGAGAGATTTTAGTTAATTTCATGTACTAAATGACCTGCTAAAAACAAACTTTAAACCTCTGTTTAAAAATGAAACAGTTTAAGAACATTCCCTTGAATCTTACAGTCAGGCTCAGACTTGTAGAAGTGAATAGGGTAAAGTGAGACTGAAAATAATCTGATGCCAAGAAGGTCAGCACTGAAGATAAGAAACTTATTTCAGTCCCTTGTCTTCTGAGCTATATAGGCATTTCTTTATATTGTCATAATACATATTTTTATATACAAACCAACTTGCTAGCTTTCTTTTGTTTCTTTCCTGTGGGTTTTGGTTGTTGCTTTATGTAGAGTACACTAATGCAAAAAATATGTTCAATAAAAAATGTGATAGATATTTCATATAAAAAAACATCTGGACTGCCAAATATGTATCTATCTCCCTCACAGCAAAAGAAAGTTGTCAGTAACTGAGATCCAGACCACAAAGACAGTAACTCCCAACTAAATCAATGCATGTTAAGTGCCTAAATAAGAATTTTAGTCTAGCGGCCCTAATCGTTATGATTTCTAAATTGATAACTCTTTCCAACAGCCATCCAAGAAAAGCACTTTAAGAAGCAAGTTGGCCAAACAATAAAAGAAGACAATGTATCTAACAAGACTGCTGTACAAGAAGGTGGACTTCTACTAGAAGTGAGTGAAAAAAACGCTGTCTTCTCTGGCTCTCATTTCTTCAGTTTGATCATATATTCAGATTAATGCTTTGTGGCAGCTTTGAACAAACGGTCGGCCTTGGTGTGAGTCATTCAAGAATCACACTTGTGAGTGCTTCTTGAAAGAGCAAAACTGGCAGTCGTGATAGTCCCGGTCAGTCTCTGTTTGGGCAATTGTACCTTGCACCCCTACATCCTTGAAATGACCAGTGAACTCCAGTGGGCCAGTTCACAGTTCTTTTTCACTTGGAGTGATAGCAGAGGTTTATTTTACTTGGCCCATATTTTGAGGATGCCAACAGGAGCTTGCCTGGTTTCTGATCTGAGTTAAGATTATTCTGGGGTATTTTAATTTATCCTACTTCCTCAGCTCTGTGCTCTGAGGGAAGCCGTGTGTGCAGAAGTTATTCCTTCTATGTATTTTTATCCCCTTTAGGATGACTTTATGTTGGCAGAGCAGCATAAGGGGCCATACTGTTACTGAGAATTGGATCCATTAATCTGGATGAAGAATTAATACTGCTGTGAACTACTGAACCAGCTAGAGCACAGCAGTCCATCCCAGATACATCTGCATTTCAAACACATGATGTAATAATGCCTTTTATACACTGAGGTCCTTGGAAATTCCTGTGTGATTAACACTACCTATGTATAGTTGTTTTGGATAGGATAATATTCATGGTATAAAAGTTGTTTTTTAATCACAACTCTGAGATACAAGTAAATGTAAATTAAATAGTAGCCTCCAGCAAATAAATGTTGTATACTATTAAAGAAAAAAGACATTTTATCATGGGATCCAATATCATAAGTCATTCAAGTCTATGGAATGGAAACTGGCACCCTGCTTTCCTTCCTCTTAATACTTTAGAAGATTTTAATTTTTTATTTCAAAGCAAGTAGCAGAGAGGCATCTGATTAGTTAGTGCTAGTGCCAAAATGAGATGTTCGGCTGTCAGGTATTATTTGCAATCATTTCCATTCTCAATGAATAGGGAGTACAAGGCGTACAATAAATGATAAATATGGTGAGTATCTAATTTTTAATGAGGACTATCTTTAGTCTATGTTTTGTTGGGTGTATATTAGATGCCCACAAGTTATAATCACTAAGGATCTTCAAACAGTAGCCCTACTGCTAGGAGCACATGGAGAGAACACCGATATGTGATTTCAGGTAGGTTACAAGAGGCTAATACAACTGAATATGCTAATGGTCTGCTTACTACAGGGTATGTAGAGTCACATTCCTTTTGAATATATGGGAGATATTTTATCCTGGATTGTACTTAATGTGGATCATTAACTAGATGATTAAGTGCATGTTAACATGAAGGTATTCACCAGGCTTTATTTATGGGCATGTCTGACCTAGAATAAGAGAGTGAATTTTCCTTAGGCCTTGCTGGGAATGTTCCCTGGGGATTGAGTTTGGCTCAGATGCTCATTCAGTGGCCATGGCATGTGAAGAAAAGTGGTTTTTTTGTGTTGTTCAACCAAATTCACTATGTTGATTATTAGAGACTGTGGGGTTTTAATTAAATAGTCGGAGCTGTGATTCCTTCCAAGGAGAAGCAAACCATCGTGCTGGTGGTTGCTGTGCTTTGTATATTGGTTTGTGAATCTGGCCACTTTATTGGCTCTCAAAAGATATTTTTCAGCTGTCAAAAGCCGCTTTCCTTCTCGTGACACCACCTTGCGCTGCGCAACCTCTCCTAGATGCTTTATATAATACAAACCAGAATAATCTGAATCACCAAAATATGTGTGAATAATACGGTCCCTGACTGCAATGTTAATGGAAAATCAGGGATAATTGCATTTTTTTTTTCCTAGTGGGTACGATCACTGTGCTCTATGTATAGATAGAAATATGGAATAACAAGAACTTTAATTACTGGTAAATAATGTATCTGTGACTCTCGAGTCTTGGAATAATGCAGTACTTCGCCTTTCAGCTTGAAAGAAAACAATGGAATTAGGCTGCCTTCGAAGTATGTTTAAAATGTTTTTTATTTCTAAAGGCCTCTGCCACAACATGTGTTTTTTATTTAAGATTTTATAGAGATTTTTTACAGCTATAATCAAATAGCTTTCATCAGCAATCATGGAATAAACAATGATAGCAGTTTATCAAAGACTTTTTAGTGGAGCACAGCAGGTATCTAAATAAATAATTTCTTCCAGTGTTTTAAGATCACTCCTTCTGGATAAGAGAGTCTTTTTGTGCCCTCTTTGTTTCCCTTTGGAGGGAAGGCAGACAAAGCTCTAAGAACCAAAGTCCAATTTTATTAATGGTCTTTTTGAGTGTAGCCCATTCTTGCAATCTTTGCTCTCCTTGGAGACTTCAGACTGTTTGACTGCAGTAATGATTTTTAACTTTGCACTTTCAAAATATTTTCCAAGACAGGTGGTATTGCAACCCTTGTGCCGTGTGCCTTCTGGCAGAAGAGGGCCAGTTCAGTTTCTGAAGCTTGTTATTGAATACTTAAAGAACACGGGGCCAAACCTATAACCAGGAAAGTGGGAAAATAAACTGTATTGGCAGTCAATATATCCAGATAGAATTTATGGGGTGATGGGGTGGAGAAACACAATAAAACGGTGACTTGGAAAAATAAGAATGAATCACTAGTGGGTATCTAGGCAATAGCCTTGATTGCAATAATCATCTCATGGCTGCTAGCCACCTCCTGCTCTTCCCCCCAGCTATGCTGCACTCACAGTCTCAAGCCCAGGCTCAGAGTCTACACTGTTGTGCAGGTAATTCCTCATCCCAAATGCATGTGTAATTTTCACGTGTTATACTATCCTAGTGGAAGAATGAAATGTCCGTTGCCAAGAGGGAGGCCCTCTCTGGACTTGTTTTCTCAATGACATGCAGTCGGGCAGCGGCTCCATCATCACCACTGCTTCTTGCGTAATCGTCAGCCATATACTAAGCAGCACCCTGCTAAAATTGTCACTTGGACGTTATCGACCCCCTCACAGTTGCTTCTGCAGTTTTTCTGCTCGTTATGGAAGAATCACTGATGTTCAAATTTCTATCTCAACACTTGCTGCTGAAGGACATGTCTCGATGGGCTTTCTTTCCTTCTTTGTTATGTCTTTTGGTCTTCTATTCTGCTGTTGTAGGCTGTAGCATAGGATTTATGGTATCTCTGTCTCCAGATGTACGGGATATAATTCTTTACAGGTGTGAAAATAGTGTTTTATATCCAAAATGTCACAAAAATTAAAAAGAAATCTGGATGATCCAGGCAGCTCCCAAACAGATGCTAATGGAGCAAGACTGCCTGGTTCTGTCATGCCCCATCTTGCTGATGAATGCTGATAAAGGCCAGACCTGGCCTGTTTTGTCATTTCCGTGCTCACTGGCAGCTCGCACTCTTTCAGGGAAGGTCCATGTTGTTTTCAGAATGTTCCAAGCCACTCTTTTGCCCAGTGCACAGGCAGATTTCCACATGGCTCCTCTACTCTTCAGGCTTCAGGGCACAAGAATCACATTTCTGTGGTTTTGTCTCATGGTTTTCTTTATGGCTGCACTGAAGATGCCAGTCATCATACTATCCTGGTATTTCTTATTCAGTGACACTGTACATTTACTCTTCCTGAGCAGAGATAGTTAGCTATGCATGCCCAAGTTACCTTTTTCCTGCTGAAAACAAATAATGACATATGGCTGAATAACAAGGTATTGGATTTGATTGCTATCTCACTATAAAACCTGTGCTTGGGAGCAAGAAATGCAAGAACCTTTCAGGCATAATTTGAATTACAACCCAGAAGGGTGGCTGCAGGCTCAACATGTCTGCGCGCTGAAGAGAAAAAACCCATAGCCTACTTTTCTGTACATAGTTCATAGTGACAACAGGCTCCCTTACGAAAGCCTCCAGAGCATTGCTCCGATGCCGAAATCAACTGCTCTTTCAATGGGAACATCTGCACCTCCCTGGTTCTGCAGCCCACCCCACCCTTCCGGAGCATCTGGTGGTAACTACGCCAATCTTCATTCGTTTTCACATGTCAGGAGACTGCCCAGGAGACCCGTGCACCCAGTGTATATGCTTAGCAGCAGGCTGCCGAATGCTTTGGAATCTCCTCCTGCATATGAAAGACACTTCGTTTCTTCTGGCCAAACACAGGACAGACCTTTTAGTTTTCACCAATGGCAGAAAAAGCAAATTAATAACATTTTGTATATTAATCTATGGCAAAGGTCTCATTCTCCACCCTTCCTAAAGAGTACTACAATTACAACTTACTTATTTAAATTTTTAGACAAAGACTGTCAGATGCCTGGCATCTTAAAAAAAAAATCTTAAAATCACAGACATATGGTCTTTTATTTAAAAGGAAAAGCAATAACTTCTTCAAAATCATGTCTGTCTTCAGAAGTGGAGAAAAACAGTGAAAACTAGTTTTGGTGGTATGGCCCTTATAATTCTCCACTGGTATCAATAATCTTAGCTTTATTACATTAACTATGTAATCATCTAAAGTTGGATTTTTCAAACTGAGGTTCCGTGTTTTGTAGGCGCGCTTTTCTTCTACCATTTAGCAGATGAATTTTGCTGATTTGAGTTGTAAGTAACATGACTAGTGAGGCAATTCAGGTATCGAGCTACTGAACCAGCAGCATTTGTGCTTGGAATTGACTGTTGGTGCAAAGCGATAGAATAATCAGGTATAAGCAGTGTACCACACAGACAAGTCTATATATTATATATATAATATATATATACTATTTCTTAGTTCCATATCACAGATTTGGGCACTATCGTGAATAGGAAATTTTGGTTCTTGCTTGGTAGTTCCCATTGAAGTCAGCGAGACTTTTTTTCCGTAGCTTTAATACCAAATAGAGCCCAAGTCTTCTTAATCAAAAGCAATGAAAGTCAGACTTTTTATCAAAGTAAAGGATTCAGGATTTGATACAATGCAAGCTTGAAGCATATTATTTAGCATTATGTCGTTACCTGAAAAGTGGCTGCAAATAATACGGTTTCTGGGAGTTACTTTGAACAGAGAGGTGTATGTGCACATCTTGGCACTGAAAGGTATTTCCAGGTGGCCTCTACTAACAGCTTGAACTAGAGTTCAAGTTTCATTCCAAGGGAGTTGGAAAATGATACATTAGAAAACATCCTATTGGTGCTGTTCTTCACTCTGCATGAGGAAATAACATAGGAAACCCTTTTCCCACTTGGTTTCCTGTAATTTTTTTAAACTTGTTAGTCTAATTCCACTTCCTCCTTCCAAACTGATTTATGTAATCAGTACTTGATAAAACTGTGCTCTTCAAAAAGGTACTCCAGTTTGAATTTCAGTCTGAGAGCAAGAGACTTTACTCTTCCTGTTATTTTTTAATTTAAACTTGAAAAGGAAAATTGGGAGTCAGACAAAAGTGCGTGGTTGTTATACAGGGCTATGACCAAGGCACGGACTTCGGAAATCAAAAGCTGGGAGAGAGAGTTTTTTTGATTTATTCTGGTCTTGAATCCCTTTTCAGCTTCCAATGGTGCTGACTCTCAGTACAGGCCTGAAGTAAATCCTTTTAGATGATGATACAGTGCTTCACCTTTTAATCTACTGGTTTAAAATGGGGCCATCAAAATAGGAAGTCCTCATAAAAAGCTCATAGTCTCAGTGCATTTTATTTTTCTGTTAATACAACTTTTAAAAGTTACCCAAACAACCCTTTTGCTTTCTTTTGTTTTCAAACATGAACCTTCTCCCAGTAATTCAGATGACATGATTTAAGCTGACATTAGTCACTTGGGATGACTTACAGAGAATTTATCCATAAAAAAAAAAAAAGCCATAAATGGGGTCAGGAGTAACTTGCCATTTTATCACATGCGTACATTCACTTTCTTCTTGCCAGGCACAGGCAAAACACAAAGGAACATTTCAGAGGCCCTGGTCCCTTTTTTTTTTCTTTGCAAATAGGCATATTTCTAAAATCCAGACTTGAAATTTGGCATGGCCACAACTTTGTGCAAAAAATATCCTTTCTGTTGCCCTTTAAACAAATAACTAATGTTCTCGCTTATTCCTTTCTTCTTTTTTTTTTTTTTTCTTCTCAAACAAATCTGGACAGAAAAGCCTGTGACCTCTAAATACCATTTGCTCTCTCCTCCAGTCCTTAGTGCTACTGTTACGACTGTAACAATCAGGATGCTGCCACAGCACTGAGGTTTCTGGAATACAGGCGGTGGCACCCTCCAGCTTGACAGAGGGGCAGAGCAAAACAAAAAGATGTGATCCCCTCCCTTCAGATTTGCAGCCTAAATATGAGACAAGTGATGAAAGATGCATTTCCATGGGCAACACAGTGTGTGGAAATAATGAAAGAAATGGTAACCACGATTGCCAGTACTCATAGTGTATGAGCAGCTCGACCTTTGCCAGGACTTTTGCAAGAGTTTTAAGGAGGGATTTGAAGGAGAAAAATCAGTTACCCCTGCAGCGGCTTGCATGGAGCCTTTTAGCAAAATGGGAAACACCATCAAGTGCTTGTTTTCAAATCTTGCATATGGGCAGGGGTAACATGTTGGACTGATGAGAGTTAGCACTTAGCTTCTCCAACATGAAATAACAGATTATAATTGAAGGGGGAGCAAGCTGTGAGCAAATCAGAAAATCAGGACAAGCAGCTTATGTTTAATGTGATAGAGAAGGGGGAGCAGGCAGCCACCGCAGGTGTGCAGCGAGGAGAGACAGCATCCTCTCTGGTTTGCACTGGCATCAGAAAAGTTGGCTGCCATTTGTCGGGGCAGAGGCAAACCTGCCGTCATATGAGGAGGCCTAGGTGAGAAATTTTAGGTGTACCAGTGAACGGAGAAGCTGTACATCAGCAGCGTTAAGGTAAAGAATCGATAAGCTTTGGGCACAGACCAGATGTGGATCCGAATTTAAGATCACTGTTGCTGTCTCCAGACTGTTCATCACAGCCAACTCCACCCGAGCTCACTTTTCGCAGCCGCTTCCTCTGTTCCTGCTCAGGCTATTTCGGTGCCTCTGGAGACGGTCCAGTGGCCACGTGACTTCCTCCCCAACAAAACATATTCTCCCGTTTCAGCCCAGTTAGGCTTTTTTCTCACTGACTTCAGAGCTAACCCTTGGCAACCGTTCTCGCCAATCAATAGGTTCAATATCTGAATGGGAGCGCTGCGTCTTATAGATGCATCGGGATTTAGTCTGCTACTAGAACCGGACTTCTTGCATTCAAGTAATGAAGGCAATCATAACACGCTGTTCCTTCCACACAAGTTTCTTTGCTTTTGGGGAAGTGTCCCGTTTTTGAAGATGGCAAAGTCATGTATTGTAAAAAAAACCCTCCAAAGAAACAGAAATACACTTTAAATAATGCCTGTCTGTTATTATAGATAATTGCAATCTTACATTGTTTAACTGGTCTTCAACCGATTGAAGTGAAATTATAAATTAGTAGCCTAATCTGTATTTACAGATGACACTTGCTTCCAGTATATTTCTCATTCTCAACTCAGGAAAGCTAATGAGCTGCAGCCTTGCTATCTTCTCAGTAAGGTGACGTGATGAGCAAGAAAGCAGGTTCAGGCAAGACTGTGTGTTGTCTTAAGAATTTTTGCAAATTTGCAGTGATTTTGTTTTGTCATTATGAAGGTTTCAAAAGGAAAACTTACGTATTTTACTAGAAATATTGAGTACATTTCAATTTTACTTTTGCCTACCTCAGTTAGTAAAACTTGAATATGCTCTTTGATGGGTTTGAACTGAAAAGAAAAATGCTATTAAAAAGCATGATGTTGACCTTTAAATGTACTTTTTCCTATTAGCAAGGATATAGTATTGATTTGGAGACAGGAGGACAGATAGGCACCCTTCAAATAGTTCTGTTCCTGTTCCAAGAACTTCAAGAGAAATCACTATCATTCTGATTTTAACTGTCCCTGACATTTCATGAGTAGAAAAAAGAAAAATGAGATAGTGTTTGTATCCCATTGTAATTGCGGTTCTTCCAGGAATTCCTCGCTGCAAAAGCTGATGGTGGCCAACAAACAGCAGGCCTTTTCCCCAACGTGTTTTACACCTTTCCCCCTCCTCCCAGTACTGCAATGCCCCCAGAATTCTCCAGTAACTGAGACTGGGCTTTTTTTAGCAATAAGAAAACAAATGTCTGCTCAAACCTAAGCAGGGGCTTGCGGAAGGGCCTTGGGGAGGGGTTCTTCTCGTCTGTAACTCAGCTTAAGATTTGCAGATGTTGCTGCTGGTTAGAGGAGTTGTCTCTAACTTTCCATCCTTACCTCTTTCCAGACTGATCCACTGTCATCCACTTCATATCTAAATTAGAGAAAGCGTTGCTCGCCTCTCTGGGTCAGCGTAACACACTAATAGCAGAATTCACACTTGCTGCCAGCGTGGGACGGGGTGTGTTTCATAGAGGATACTTACAGAGTACAAAACATGCATAAGATGATAACTAGCATAGTAAGACAGTTCCCAGAGTCAAATTCAGGAATGCCACACTCCCTAAAAAATCCACTGACCTGCAATGGTGTTTAAAAAAGCTGGTTTAGCATATATTATTGAACAGAATATGAAATACAGATTGTTTTGCTCTTCTCCCCACCCCTTGAAATAGTTCTGTGTTAGAAAATGTGACATATAGTGCTAAATACACAGAAAAATAGTGCTCTGAAATTAGGACATCACATTCTGCTTACAGTATATAGGCTACAACATCGTCTCTTTTAGGTTTTGATTCCTTACAGAAAGATGTCTGCCATTCATGCTCGTTAACAGTTTGCAAGTACAAATAAAAGTCAGCTGTGGATGGAATATTATGACGGCTTCTTCTCTTCAGGACTTGATGCACTTACATGTAAATAATATTGAAAAAAAATCCAGACATTTGGTACTTACATATGTCTAATTGTCCAACATGTTGGATAAATATTACTCAAGACGCTTTTCAGTAAGTTATTTCTGTGGAAGATAATGGGTAATCTTACTACATTTGTTATTGCAAAGGCTACCTAACTAAATTTGTTATTACAAGTGCAGAGTAGTGAGCAATTAATGCCTTCATTTTGAGTCTTCTCAAATGGAATTAATCAGGCTTGCATTTTCTATATTGAAATTGTTGAAGAGAAGACTGAAAAGCCCAGAGCAGCTGCAGAACTCAGAAAGAATGAAGGGCTGAACTTGCGCTGAAGATACGATGTAGCCCCAGCTTTGCTTCCATCTGTGAATACAACATCTGCTTTTGAGGAAGTGAAATGAGAAACTGCATAAATCAGTATAAAGATTGTTTCTATTTCCAAGTGTAGTCCAGGGCATAGTATTTGTGAAAGAGCATTGACAGTAGGGTTCCATTACTGGTAGAGCACAATTTTAAATTCAACATCATGATTAATGAGGAGGCTAAAGGAAAAGGTACACCAGATTATGTCATACTTTAGTATCCTTTCGTGATAATTGCTAAGGTAAATGACACGTTACTCATCCGAGTACTCACTAGCATATCCAATAATCATGATACATATATCTATGTGTTAATAAACAAAATGTGCTTTTTTCTGACAATTTTAGAATTAATGATTTGAATGTTCTTCTTCTTTACTATAAATAGTCTCCAGTACTTGTATAATGTCCATTAATCTCAGGTAGTATTCATATACTCACTTCCCACATGAAACCCTAATTGGTAATGCAAAGAAAAGAATCATGGATTTTTTACAATTAGACATGAAAAAATCCACCAAACCTTGCCACCAATAGCAAGCATTGCTGGTGTTAATAATTTCTTCTAAACAAACATGCCGTATAACAAATTTGTACTGAGGTGTTTGGTGTCACCCATGAATTCACTTTTGCAGCAAGAAAACCTTCCCTAACCTGTCCTTAAGCTATTAGCCGCTAGTACGGCTCCAGTCTGGAAGCACGGTCTGCATTCTCATTTCCAGTGTTTAGTACTTGTGAAAACAAAGAGATTCTATTGGCATGTATCTCTTTCTAGAGTGCACCACATCAACTTTCTGCACATACAAAGTCAAACGATGCTTCAACTCAGTCTGCATACAGCTCTTCTTTCTCAGTACCATCTTGGGCAGAGTGGTTGGTCTTGAGGCTTATTGGAGGCCAGCGGTTCATGCGTATAGAAGAGAGGCCCTACCCCAAGGACTTGATGCAGACTAAGCAAGCTTTGTTACAAAATCTTAGCTTGGAAGGAAAGTATAAGCAAAGAAAAACTACATTTACAATTTTGCATCATGCAATCAAAACAGCTTTAAAGACGAAGTTGTTCTTGGTTGTGTCTAATACTTATTACATATCAAGCATACAAAAAACAACATCACCATGGTTTAAAATGCATTTACATGTGTGCGCACATTACAATCTCACCCTCCAGGGAACTACTATGTTTTCTTGAAAGTTTATAGCTCGCAATTACCAGAGCTCAATGACTTACATTTTCCTAACTGATTTCCAGGGGCCGGTTCTGTCTGCTACCTCCTGACGAGCCACAGCATTCCAGCTCCCTCGTTAGACCAAAGACACGTATATAAACAAGTATCTCCAAAGTTGCCCAGATTCCTTGCTGGAAGTGATGGGATATTGAAAAATGGAATAACGAGAAATTTCACCAGCTGAACGGCTCATAATCATCCATGCCTTTCAGAGGGCACAGCTGTTCCCTCCAACAGAAAATGGGAGGGCCAGGGCTCAAATTCTTCTGGCAATGTGAATGATGTTTGAAAATTTTGCTGGGCCCTGCTCTGGGTAGCGCAGCATTAGATGCTGAATTTCTATACTGTCTTTAAGGAGCCTGAAGTGATATCCAGGCTCAAGGAGATAGGCAGGAGCGTGACCTTCATTTTATCTAGGAATAATGATCATATGTACGTATTTCTTTGTATTTGAAAAGAAACGTTTCTGCTGTCTATGAAAACCAATCAGTCAGATTGAACACTTTCCCTCCAACAGGCTTCCCATATAAACCCATGGCTGTAGGCTTCAGCCTGTAGGATTTACTTCCTCCTCTGGCTCAAAGGATGGAAATTCATCTTCTGTTTTCTTTCTTTTGCCTGAAAACTAAGCAGTACACGCAAGCCTTTGATCAAAACTGAATGCTAAAAACATTTCTGCCACTCCCCCTTTGCACGAAATAGTGCTTACTCACAGAAATATTCCTTTTGAAGTTGCTTTGTGGATACCAGAGAAATACATAAGAGTCCGGAGGGCTAAGAGATACTGTACTTGTTGAGCAAAGGCCATATTTTGATGTCACCAGATACAGTATTTCTGAATAGTCTTTTATGCAGGGTTTTATTTCAGGGTTCTGTATGAGTTTCTTTTTTTTTTTTTTGGTTTGTAAAGAGAACCTCGGGGATTCCAGAGGGATTTTTGAGAAGGGCGATTATGAGTCCTAAAAACACCAGTGGAAAGAAATACTGATTCACTAAACAATACAGTTAAAGACAGAAGACACATTAACTGTCTGCATTTTCCTCCTAATATTCATAAGACAAGAATGAGTATATCATTTCCAGAGTTTTTAAATAGCTACTTATTTAGATCACCAGCAAATGGCCCCATCCCACATAGGATGCAAAAACCCAGCGATCCACTATTAAATGAAACTGTTCCAGATAAACTGTGAGCCAACTGACCCTGGAAATTTAGTACCCAAGTTGCGTGACTTGAAAATCTGTTCAAAGCAAGGCATGGCTGCAGGCCTTGACTGTTGTACTTTAGTAACCATAGTAACATGGTCTCTGGAGACCTAATGCTAGTGAATTTTCCTTTATTTCAAGGAAGAGTAATAAGAGAAAAGTGGCTTGGAACTTGTTCTCTCTCTTTTTTTTTTTTTCCTCCCCCTCCCCTCCTTATTTTTACTATGCCATGACCTTGACCAAAATATCTTTGAAGTATTTGCTGGCTGATTTTCTGCTATGGGACCAGAAAAAATATCAGGATATATAAAGGATCTTGCCAAAGGAAGTCCTATCTTCCTCAAAATATTTGCCTTCATTCCCAAAGAGAACCTCTTGACTAATAATGTTTCGAAACCTTCTTAATGGAAGGAACTGATAACTTTCATCTCACAGCTACTGCGGGCACCAGAATAATGTCGTACTTTCTTTGAACCGACAGATTAATTGTTTTTTGTTTCAGTAGCAGGTGCAGCTTTTCGTGAGTACATAATTGGATGTACATGTTTTTTCAAAAGAACACAGGCCCCTGTCTGGTGCCAAGCTCTTTTTTTTTTTTTTTTTTCCATTTGGAAAGAAAAAAAAGAAGCTATTTCATTTTTTAAGTACAATGTTGAAAACTCATGTAAGTGGTTTTAAAAAGCCAAATACAAACAAACAAATGTTCACAATACATACTTAAGTCTGTCTCACATGTTTCAGCTATTATCCTGGATTAGAAATTCCATCTGTCATTGAATCCATACGGTTTACCAAATGGCAGTTTACAACCATGTATTTTTTGCAAATTCAAAGTTAGTCGTTTTTTGTTGCAAAAGTTTGAATGTCCACGCTAGTATCTTTGTGTGTGTGTGTGTTTCTATGTGTGAGTGTGTCCCCATGTGCTTGTATAAGTATATGCAAATTGCTAAAAATTGTGATAGGATGCAAATGGACTTTATTGATTAAAACATACCAGTTGTACACAAAGCAAATAACATCGACATTGAGCTGTGGAGTTCCATTATTTCCTCCTCTAAATCCAGGAGCCTCATTTTAGGCTTTCCATTATTTCTACGGAAAGGAATAAAGTGAAATGAGGAGAGCTGCCTTTACTTCTCTGTGCTGTCCCCTCTGTGTTTTGGGCAGACGTGTGCTTACATTAGGGAGCGCGAACCACACGGGTCTGAGGCTGGTCTGCGTCCTCTTTCCCTTTTCCTCCCCCCAGGTTATCGATAACCCAGGGAGATGGCTGCTGTGGTTCTGACACAGCACACCAGTGCAGCCTCCCATTCCCTGGGAACGAGAGAAAGCTATCACTGAGAATTTTATTTCAGTAAGTGAGAAGGTTTAAAATCCTAAGTGGAGCCATATACTTTGTTGTCCTGTTTAATGTGAGACCCGGTAACTTAGAACAAAAAAGCTGGGAATACTCTAACAAATCACCAGGATTCTGGCCAGAATAATGGAAAATCTCTATGCAGTGTTACTGTAAAGGGCTTGAGTATGGAATTGTATATGATACCTGAGAGATTTATCTGAGAGGTCAGAAGAGGTCTTTTCCTACTAATTAGCAATCACTACTACCTCCTTCTGGGGTAGCGGATCTGTGCTAACAAACACTCTCCCCCTTTTCCCAAGCTGTGGTAAGTAGGTAAGAAAAGTATAAATCTCAGTCCAACTCTGACTCTATTCAGAGCCCTCTGCGCTACAGATGCCAGGTTTCACACTGAACTGCACTTTAGGGTAGTATTGAGAAAAGAGAAAAATTCGCAGTCATGGGTAAGACTCACTCATTATGAAGTTCTACTCCATGTCCATCTCATCTCTTTCCAGTGTGGTTAAAGCAGCAGGTTTCCCAGCTAACATGAGGTTTAGACACATGGAATTTGTGTTAATCCTCAATAGATTCACGTGGCTCCACAAAAGTTGTTGTTGCACCAAAGTGGGTTTTGCTTTTCCTGCCTGCACGGCAGAGCATCTGATGTCTTCGTTTGGGGTCATGAAAACCAGGAGGTGCTTAGTTAAGAGATCTTAACAGAAAAGGACGTCAGTATTTTGAGAACAAAAGACAAACAAAGCAGGGGAAGTTTGTAATTCTCTTCATTCACATACCTCTCTCAAATCCATACTTGTTTCTGGCTTCACCTAAACACATGGCTCCTTGAACTTCTCCTCTTCTTCTTTCCTCTTGCTCCTTCCCACTCTTCCTTAATACCTCCTCCAACCTCAGCAATGTAGTTGCCAGTCCACTATCTGAACCCTTAGAAATACACATGGTCCCATTTCCCCTTCTCTTTTTCACAAACTGCTGCCCCTGGTCCAGCCTGACTCTGGCTCTGTGAAAGAAAAACTTGTGTAAAGAAAAACCTGCCCACCTTCCACTGCGAGGGAGCAAGTTTTACATTTTTTAAAGACTGATCTCCTAGGGTATGTGTCTAGGCCTGAAGAGTATGTACCAATATGTTGGATGAAGAAGATTAATTTCGAACAGGGGTATTTATTTCTTGATTCATAAAAGCAATCCTTGGCAAGGGCAGGTGCTCCCCAGCTATTTCCTACAGGGGCTGAAAAACTCCAGCTTGCCTGCAGGACAATGGAAGGCACATTTTAAGGATGTTCAGCATGATACCGTGTGAGATTCTTTGATCATATTCATATCTTGTGGTCGTTTTTAAGCCTTCCCAGATAGGGCTTAGTGCATTAATTTGCATAGGTTAAGAACATTTCTTTAATTAAGAACATTTCTTTAATGTTCTTAATTTCTACCTGCCCCAGCTGCATGGGCAGGACTGGTGGTCTTTTGGAATGCACATGGTAACAGCCACAGACATGAAGGAGCTCCTTTAAATGTCCTGTGGTTATCTTTTTGTTGAAATTTTTAGTCTGTCCAAATTAAAAGGCCTGCCAGATGTTCAAAATGTAATAAAATTTCTAACATCACATCACTGATGGTTTCATTGCTGTGAAGATGAGTCCAAACAGACAAGATGCCAAAAATGCTTTCTTGTCTCCACTTGACATTGGAAATGGATATGACAGATGCCATCTATGGAGGCTCCTCTCGGCACAGTGAAAGGCACAGATGTGAAGATGTAGAAATCTTGACACATCATCTTCTGGTTGGTGAGGTGCTGGGATGAATTTGGACATTATTTAGAGCAGAAAATAGCACTAGTCCGGCAACTCCTTGTGCTCGAAGAGTCGATAGGGATATCTAGCGTTCAACACAAACCCAACTAGGCAGAGATAACGCTTATTCTGGAAAGGTTCTGTATCTGTGGAGCTGACCTGGAGCTGCACACGATTTGCCCTTGACTGTTCTTAGTGACGACTCATGATTAGCATTGACTTGATTAAATCACTTGCTGCTACAGCCCTTTCCAAATGTACGTGAGCCATTGCAGTCTCTCCACTACATTTCTCCAGTCACCGTTTCACAGATTCTTCGAAGCGCAGAGACCCTGGCCATGTATAGTCCCACTGGGCCACGTTTCCAAAGGTGCTCTGCATTTACGGTTGGGGCCAAATCTTCTGAGGAGGTCGGCCTATTGTGCACTGAACTCTTGAAATTCTGCCCACCATTGTCACAGTGGGAAAAGGCTTCGAGCAGTCTTGGAAATCTGGTCCTTATTTAGGAACCGAAAAGAGAACCAAGCTCACAAAAATATGTCAGTGTATCTGTATTCAACTGAGCAATTGAAAATCTGCCCTCATTGTGCTTCAGGATTAACTCAGGATTAATAGGCACATCGCTACAACAGTAAATTCAGAAAAAGGTGAAGCAAGGATAATAATAATATAGCAGTATTTCATCAGCAGCTATTTGAAGTGTAATCTCAAAAGACCTCAAAACCATCACATGAAAGGATCATCTGAACTACCTTGGAATGCAGGCCTGCTGGAGTGAAGATATGTTACTGAATCTTTACCAAGGGAAGAGAGGCAAAATTAGTCAGTCTGCATGCAGCATGATGGATCTTAATGTTTACATCATATACTTCATTTAATCCTTCCTTTTATTTTTTGATTTCTCTGGTTGCTTTCCTTGCATCACTGAATCTATGAGAATTAATTTAGCTTTTTTCTAGACTAAACATTGGTCTATATCAGTGAAGTATTTATTGCCTACTTTTTATATTCATTGCATTTATGCAATTATGCTATGTATGTATTTTTATAGAAGCTTAAGAAAATAGCCATACTTTAAAATACACATCCAGTTTTAAAGTCATAGATACAACAGCACATGTATTTAATTTTCTTGTTAGAGATTATTATATTAATTATCTATATGTATCAATGCATATACATTCAAAGCAATTATGGAATCTGATGTTTTAAATTAAAAGCAAAGAAAAGTAGTTGACATTTGGTATTAAGCTTCTAATTATATAAATTAATGACAAAATAAAATTTAAAGTTAATAAACTAGTGATGTTGGTAGTTACACTGTAATTAGCTATCCTAACTTTTTGAAAAAAGGAAAAAAGCATGTTCCAGATTTTTATTCATTTTTTCATGTTAAGGAAGAAAGGCTTTTCTGCGAAAATGTGATGTCCAACTTTTTTGCAGAGTGATTTTTTCATACCTAGAATATTCTTAAAATTATTACATTTTATACTCATTTTGCTCTTTCCTTTCTGATTATCTTGTTAATTTTTTTTTTCCCTTCTTTAGTCACTGAACGGTTTTGCGTTGGTGGTGAGTGCAGATGGAATGATATTTTATGCATCATCGACAATTGTGGACTATCTAGGGTTTCATCAGGTAAATATATTAACAAATATTTAGAATACTTAGTCACTGTCATTGTAATTACTTTCTTGTCGTGACTCCTGCTAACTGGCTTTCTAAACTGCAGTACTCTATGTTGTTTCACCTTGTCTTCCTACTACTGATTAGGCATACACTATTACTGAAGTTAAATTATTTTACTATGCCATTTCAGACTAATTTTCTTTTTTTTTTTTGTGATCTGACCGGTGAAGATGAATTCCTTGTAATGTTGTTCCTTTTGTAAAGCTTTTGTTAACAGAAACATGATCTATTATAAAAATAAGATTTAGCTAAAAGTTTCCTTTCAATTTCAGTGTAAGATGCTGCTGTTCTAGACTGGTTGCTTGTTTATAATAAATATATTGTAAAGTCACAGAATAACAGAACCATGTAGATGGAAAGGACCTCTGGAGGTCATCTAGTCCAGCCTCCTGCTCAAAGCAGATCCAGTTGGATCAGATTGATCCAGGAAGGACTCATCTAGTCAAGTTTTGAGTTTCTGTGACCCCTCTGGAAGACCTGTTCCAGCGTTTAACCACCCCGACTCTAAATTTTTTCGCTTATATCAAGTCCCAGTTTCCATGTTGCAGCTTGTGTCTGTTGCTTCTTGTCCTCCCACTTTGTTTTTCTGAGAAGAGTCGGGCTTTGTTTTCTCTACACCCACTCATTTGGTTGATGTAGACAGCAGTAAGTTCTTCCTGAAGTTTTCTCTTCTTATGGCTGAACAAACCCTGTTCTTCCCTCTCCTGATATGTCATGTGCTCCAGCCCTCTTAAGTGTCTTGGTAGCACTCTCCTGCGCTCACTTTGGTATGCTAATATCTTTCTTTTCCTGCGGTACCCAAAATTAGAGAGAACTTTGCCTAGAGAGAACTTCCTGAGGTTCCCGTCAGCCCATTTTTACAGCCCGTCAAGGTCTGAGTAGCCGTTCTGCTCTCCCCAGTTGGTACCTTCTGCAAACCTGCTGAGTGTGCACTCTATCCCATCATTCACTAATCAAGAAATTAAGGAAGGTTGGTCCCAGCATCAAACCCTGGGGGACAGCCCTAGACACCCGCTGCCAGTTGGACTTTTTTATGACTCACGTTTGCATAGGCACAAAAGAATTAAGATAAAAAGAATCACCTTAGGATGTGAAGTCAAACAGCAGATGTGAAAAACAGGGGCCTCTGAAATAACTCTCCTTAATCAATCTTTTCTCTGAAGGTATGTTACACCAGTCATTATATTAAGGAAAGTATCAACCTAAAGATAAGCGTCTGCCCCACTACACTTACTTACAAATTAAACATTTCTTCTTGTAATTGTTTCAGACTGATGTAATGCACCAAAACATATATGATTACATTCATGTGGATGATCGCCAGGATTTCTGTAGACAACTGCACTGGGCCATGAATCCTCCCCAGATGTTGTCTGGACAGCAACTGCAGACAGAAACAGGTGGGATTGTATATGCTGATTGGAAACATAGGCACCACTGTACAGAGGTAGAGTCGCACTCCACCTACGCTCACGTCTGTTCCACGTCAAGTCAGATTCTTCACTGGAAAGCTGCATAGTGGCCATTTATAATGTTGGTGTCCCATAGATGATGTTTCTTCCTGATCCTTGAAATTTAGAAGGAAGTGTGTGCCATTGAGGCTACAAAGTTAATGTTTCCTTTATTTTTCTCTGACTAATGCACTCATGGATATTCTTATCTATGCCGAATGAACAGCATCATTGTTCATCCTACCAACCTTTTGTTCACACTGATCAGGACAGTAGTATTCCTCTCATTAATGAAAAAAAATCCCATGCAAAACATTTCTGTACAGTACCACAGTGGCAACATCACTTTCTGCCATTTGTTATCCCATGCAAAATTATGTAGACAGGAGTCTTCAGAAGAACAAATAGGTTTAGCAATGCACTTTTTCCTCTGAGGCTGTATGTGCTCAAGGTTTCTCCTACATGAGGCGTTAAGCTGAAATCACGACTACAGAAAATACGATGGGGTTGAAATTGTTAACTTTATAAAGAATTATTGATCCCAGCAAAATGTGTGCATTTCACCAGAAGGTGAGGAAGTAACCGAGGAAAGAAGTTGAGGAAGCGCAGCCTCCAGATGGGTGGGGAGAAATTTGCAAGAAATCCTTCAGCAGCCTTTATGAAGTCCTCAGGAACACAGTCACGAAACTTTGGTAGAATTTCTTGCGGTTTCTGTGTTTTGCGAGAGTCTTACAGATATCTGAGGAGCTTTGCAAGATTTTGTAGGAGGTACGCAGAAAACAAACTAAACAATGTGCATGAATATTTCAAGCTATAAAAAGTTACAAATATTTGGAATTTTTGTCCTAATATATACAGTGGAGAATTTCAGTTCCTGAGTTCATACTTCTGTACAAATACTCGGGTCTTTTGGGAAATAAGTATTTCAAAAGCTATGCTCTTGTAGTCCAAAACTGGAAAATGCTTCATTAAAAATCAAGGAGGCAACAGCTGAACTTTAGCTAATCAGCCACTGTTCATTTGTTTGTTTTTTTCTTGCATTAGCATTTTTCCTTATTTTGTTCCTTTTTCTAATGTATTTTCTGTGATCTCTGATCTCAAAACCAGCAACATCTGTCACCCTGCTTTGCATCATTAAAAATCACAAAAACTCAGGAAACAAAAAAAAGTCAAAGTTTCTGAGGAAACTCACCTGAACCCCATTGTAGAGCTTTTATTTTTTTCTTTTGGTAGAGCATGTGCAGATGTATCTATACATACACAATTTAATATTCGCCCTTCCATAAAGTAATTTTTAGCAATTTCCATAACAGCTTTTTCAGTTGGCTACAGAACATTTTCATTCTTTCTTAGTGTGATCTGATATATATTGCCTCCACTGTTGTTCCTAGGAGAAGAATATATTCTCAGTAAATTGTTTAAAGCACAAGAGAATGACAGCATGACGACAGATTATTCTTCCTTCTTAACTCGTTGTTTCATCTGTCGAGTTCGCTGCTTGTTGGACAGTACTTCTGGCTTCCTTGTAAGTATAATTTCACTTAGAGAGCACCAGAGTCATGACATACTGGATTTTAATCACTTCATATGAAAAATATTTCGACATAAATATTGAACATAAGTATTGTGGAGAGCCATGGACAGGATACACTTTTCATTTGCTGTGCACTAACAAAAAACACCTAAAGACATTTATTAATATGTATAAAGAGTGATGGGAGAAAAGAAGGTTGTAATGTTTGAGATTGAAAGAATCTATACACTTTTATGTTTTAAGCTCTTTTGGACAATATCTGTCCTCGATTTGCACTGGGCCTAGCACAAGGGTGGCAAGCCTGAGTTTCAACAGTTGACATTAAAGCACAAAGTATTTGCTTTAAGGAACAGGAATAATAATGATCTATTTTCCTCTTCTGGAAAGGGTCCTTTAATAATAAAAACCAGAATTAGAAAGTCTCTCACACACTCCTCAAATATCCTTACTAGGAGTGGCTCATTTCTAGAAATCATTTCCCCATTTGCTTAGTAAAGACCAATGCTGTTTCTTCTTATGACAAAGTACGGCACGGGCAAAGAAAATGAGAGGATCAGCACGAGACAGGCAAATGCAACTTCTATTTCAGATGCTCATTTGCTGGGAGACTACGGGTCTGAACAGCCATTCCAGTTAGTCATTTCTGCATCCCTGTTTTAATCTTGTAGCTCTGGAAAATGCCCAACTCAAATGGACTGATTTTTCTCTGGTCATTTTGTGGTAGGTAATTTTTTCACCGAGAGGTAGCAGCTTGCTATTAACTTGATCTCTGCCTTCTGATTATATGGAGATTTGAGGCAGGGATGGATGGTTCCCTCCAAGCTACGTACTTTGTATCTGGCTATTTTGGGCATATCTTTTCCCTTGGTGTCTGCCTGCACAGCCCTTGGGTTGTGCCAGTCCATATACTTCCCAGAGAAAGTGCAGGACAAGAGGAAAGAAACTCAGGAACCACCTCACTGGAGAGAACAGAGCATGGAAAAATAAGAGTTCCAGCTTCAGAGTGAGGCACAGAGGAAACAGCTGTTTGCACCACCATATGCTGCCCGTCTCGGCAAACAGAACATAACGCAGAACTCCTACTTTAAGTACACAGGAGAGAAAAAACCAAAAACCAGCCTCGAATGTCTCATTTTACTGTTGATAGTACCTCCACTCACCATGCCTCTGAAATGGCATGGCTTAAATGGTATGACGATAATGAAATTCCTAGTCTTTCTCCCTGTTTCAAAACTGGTTTTGGTTTTAAACAACACGGTCCATAGGTTGTATTAGCATTTTAAATGTTTATACACTAAATGCTTAAGATAATTCTATTGGTTTTTTTTGTATAACAGACAATGCAGTTCCAAGGAAAACTAAAGTTTCTTTTTGGACAAAGGAAGAAGTCCTCATCAGGAACAGTATTGCCACCTCAGCTGTCCCTATTCTGCATAGTGGTACCACTTCTGCTCCCTTCCGTGACAGAGATGAAGATGAAAAGCCTGCTTGTGAAAGCAAAACACAAAGCTGATGATGCAGCAGCAGTGAATACAAAGTATTTTCAAATTAATCTTTTAGCAGTTAGTGAAGTACACTATGGGCTTTATGTTTATTAACCATGTAAAAAGCACAAATTAAGCTAAATAACTCTCCATTTTAAAACTCTTTCTTAGGAAAGTAAATAATTTATCTGGATTTAACTACACAATACATAATAACAATGTTACAATATAATATACTTTATATATAATGCATATTAAGTATTATATTGCTATATATATGATTTTATATAAAAACTGGAAAGTTAGGATATCTTCCTAACCTTCAGAAGTTACCAACGCAATAAGTCATTCTACTAGTTGTAAAAGTGGAAAAGAAAAAGTATTTTCACTGCGAGTTTTCAAATATCAGTATCTTCTGGTAGCACAATTATTTGGACTTGGGCATTTTGATAGCAAACAAAGGAAAATGAAAACTTCAGAAAGCTGAATGTGCGTGTGTGGGGGTGTTCACACAGAGTCAAATGAGATGTATTTGGTGTATGTATTTATCTTACAACAGAAGGCTTATGCACACATAAGTCTACAATTGCACTAAATGGCCTGGGGCTGATCACTCGGTAGCAATCACAGAAGATCAGGACAGATTGTGTTCAGACTCATTTCCTTCCTAACACTTATTTTCGTTACTCTTCTATGATTGAATTTTAGTTGATGTTTGGGGCTAGGATTACGTTTTCCCTTATTTGGTTAAATATAACCTCACAGCAATGAGGTCCATTGCTGTGAAGCAAAATGCTCATCAGTGTGACTGACAGCACCATAATTTGGCTTTTAATTAGCATATGCTTGTGGATGTGTGGATTTACTATCCAGACGTGTAATGTGGTTCTAGCACATACCTCCTTTTGACAAGAATTAAATTACTGGAAGGCTGGTATAATGGACTGTGCAGGCTTTTGGAATGGAGTTGGAAAGTCATTTCCACGTGCTAGTTTTTCAGTGGCCCAGGTGAAATTAATTGATGATCAGAATTCAGCTCCTAGAAGAGAGGTGCTTTACTTAAATTTTACTGGCTGACTGGACAGTGGCCAAGGATTTGACAAGAATGAAGTCGGCATTTAACTTTAGTGTTTCTTTTGGTTCAGGCCTGGAGCATGCTAGCCAGGGATGGTGGGCAAATTTATATAGTCATTTTTTTTCTGATGGTCTTAATAAAGGGAAAAATTTGGACTTTGCACCCTTTCGAAGCCCTAACATGCATTTTGAACTAAAGACTGGAAGAAATTCATTCAAATCATATGATGATTATTGCAAATTGAAGTCGGCCTAACTCTTAAGTGGATTGCTGGTCAGTGTGATGTACGTACCTTGGATGTGCCTTGAATAGGCAGCGCAGAATATACACAGCACTTGTATCAATTCAAACTGAAACTTATTATTCCAGATGTAGTGAGGTGTGAGCAGAATGTTCCTAAACATAACTTTTCCTCTTAATCGAATGCAGAATTCTGGTCATACACTAGTTTGAGCAACTGAATGATGCAGGAAACATAGATAATTATTTAGTGTTAGTTACTATATATTTAAACCATAAGTCTTTGCTAATGGTCAACAGCTTGAAGATCACATCTTTCAGAGTTTGTGATTTTACTGTGTTGTCATTCACTGACAAGGAATTTTCCACATTTTCTGTTCTCTACAGCTCCAGTTCCAAAGGCAATTCAGGGCTGTGTGAAGCAACAGAATTCTATGGAAGAAACAGTCATCATGAAGGTGCCGCTTTCACTAATGTGTTACAGATTGCTGAAAACCAAATCAAAGGTGTGTCTGCTAAGTACTTCTGGATTATATACAGTTTATGGAGAAAGAACCTTGTCTTTTCTCTTGTTAGGTTTTTCAGGTTTCGGTCCCAATGCTCTCTTTTTTCTTCTCTCTAAAACCCCTTCTTTAAAAAAATGGAAAAAAAATGGTCTGCCTCAAAAGATAGTACTGATCAGTCTGGTATTTCAGAGTAGGCAGAAATACTGTGGTGCCAAGTTTATAGATATATAAGCTATCATAGTACATAAGAATACTGAACATATGCTTTCCTAAAAATGGCAGCACTGAATTTAATAAGATCATGTGAAAATCTTAATAATTAATGACAATATCTATCCCTCTTTGAGGAAAACTGGATGATATGTCACAAATGCTAGTTTTCCCCAAAGATCAGAAAACAGAGGAAAATTAGAATGTATTGTCTTTAAAATTAATGATTTGCTTGCAGCTTTGACTCATGCTTTTCCAGTGTTTGGCTGTGGCAGTATTATGAGAGTCTATGCTGTACTTCAGATTTTACCATGGATAAAATGTTGGTGGTGAGTCTACCCCAATGGACAACTTCTTCTTGAGTAGACTTGTACTCAGCCTTCTCTTATACCTGCTGGAAACCTTTAACTTCTTTAAAACCATTCCTTTGTCATAGCCCCATTATTCATGAATATTTTCTTGTTGGTATAGTACTGTTACTGAGAGGGGAAAATTATAATGAGCTAGTAATACTGAAAAATCCTTGGTTACAGTTTAAGTGCCTCATTAGGTTTTTCAGGTTTTATTTTTTAAATGTAATTTGCCTAGTTTTGTGGCATATTTTAGCTTGTACTTTCCTATGCTGATGATTCCAGGGCAGCAAACCAACCTGTGAACATTCACCCGTAGTTGAGGTAAGAAAAAATACTAAATACCGAGTGTATTAAAATAGATTTTCTTTTAAATTGTATAGCAAAGAATAATGGAGAAAATGGCATTTCCCTAGTCAAAGTACAAACAAATGAAGATCACTGGGTCTGGGTTCAAGCTAACGCTCAACTTCTGTATCGAAGTGGTTGTTCAGAATATGTCCTTGCCCAACAGCAAATGTTAAAGTAAGTATATTTTCCAATACTAAAAAAAAATCTGTATTTCAGAAAAAAGAATGTATTCTTTATGTATGAGATCTTTAAAAGGACTGTAGGGACCTAAGAGAAGAGCTAAATGAGAAGGATTTAGTTTACTTATGAAAGTAAACTAGTTTACTTATGAAATGGAAATCCATTTTGTCATATGAAATGGCTGTTATAATCCTAAAGAATATTTATTTCTTCAGTCATTTTTTCTTCTGAAGTTGAGCATATATACATACTAAACCAGAATACTTCAAAACCAAAACGCTTGATTATTAATATGTTTTGACTTTCTTGCACAAAAATGTATTTTGGGGTTTTGTTTTACTTTGCAGCTGAAACTCTTCACTGCTTTAGTGTCCTGGTTTTTCTACTTTTTAACATTTGATTATGTTAAGCTTTTTTTTTTTTTCTTTATGGATGACAGTTGAGCTCATGTTTTCAGTTGTGGATGTTCAACATAATCTAAACAGGGATGCTCATTCGTTGTATGTTTGTAGATGGATACATCTAGTTTGCTCTAGGCTCAGTCTTAGAGTGGAAGCTAGTCTCACAGATTTGCATTCAAAGAGGCCTCTCCGCTGGGTTTTACCCTTTCCTCCCAAATAGGCTTTTCTTCCTTGCCCCATGGGATTGTCTGTTCCCGGTCCCGTGGGCCTTGTTGAGGTATCTCTTCAAGCTGGTCTGAGGGAAGAGGTAAGAGGGTGGCCTGAATGAGCAGGGGCCAGGAGGTGTACACAGCCACCATCTGGCCCAGGGGAAAAAATGTGGCTGTTACCACTGGTTTTTTTTCCTTTAGGATGCCTCGCAGGTGGAAGAAATAAATGAAAAATTCTTTGAACTTCTAGAGTAGATATCACTTGCAGGCAGCATATCTCCCAGGATCCATGTGAATAGCAGAGGAGCTCCCACCTGAGGGTGGTGGAACTCTTTACCATTACTGGGACGGCACAAACATCATCATGCTGTGCTATTAAGAAGCAGATTAAAAGGGGCTGTTTCTTGTATTCAAGTCTCTATTTCTTAATTGTTTTCTGTGTAACATGGTCTTTGATGTTTATTTAGTTACATTTTTACCCTCTGAGTGGTTAAAATCCTTCCTTTGTGCTTGATAGTTCCTGCAGACTGAAGTGTTACAAGAGTTGGCCTTGGAGATTATGTTCAGTTCCGTCCTTCTGATAGTCTGCAATAGCCTTCATCCTTACTACTACTTTTTTTTTTAAAATGTATGCTGTCTTCCTGGAAACATACATTCTTTTGGAGAATTTTCACTAGATACTATTTCACTGTAAAATTCTTCATTTGCGTGTCTAAGGTTTTGTGACTATTGCATTTTGGTCGGTCCATTGCTTCCCAATTAGACCATTTCCTGAGAAGCTAGTTCTGCAGCAAACTTGTATCATACCATTTGCATCTCAGGACTATCAATAACAACAATAACAATATTTAGCAGAGGACTGAAAATATTTAATACCTAATGGGAAAAAAAAAGAGAAAATATTCTTCTTTATTGGTGTACGTTTATTACAGTGGGAAATTCTCTCTTTGTAACAACATGGACTCCCTCTACTGGAAAATCCTATGCTTGCACATTGAGTCCATATCTAAGGAAAAAATTGCTAATAGTGAGCTAAGAAAAAAGCATTCTGAAGCCTTTACTAGCTCTCCAGGTTTTCATGCTTGGTTTCTTATTGAGATGTCCACTTCTTGTTCTGAGAGGGAGGGGGTGGGTTGTAGCACTGATCCTGCCTGGTCGGGAATCAGCACGTTAGTGAATTCCAGACAAATCCTGAACCTGAAGATTTGGACCTCAAGTTCTGAAAACTGCTGCATTGGGCATGGAAATGCTCAGGCAACTTTCTCTGCCAGAGCGTTTCACTAATGTTGAATACTTCAGTTGGAGGTCATGGAAAATGAATTCACTGGCCATCTTAGAAAACGAAAGACAACATGAATTAAGTTAGACATGTGAAACAAACCTACGCCCGATATGAACATCTGTGACTATTCTGGACACTTAATTCAGGAATTTTATTTCCTCTCAGCTAACTCTGCATTCTCAAAATATAAGACCCCCATGGTTCTCCCTCAAATCACTTTGATCAGAAAGTTCTTATGTGTCCAAATAATTCCTTGTTAACAAAATACATCTCATTTAAGATACTCTTTGCATTTTATCTCTAGATTTTTCTGCACACAAATATTATTTAGATATATTTTAAGGGAAGAACAAAAGTGTAAGGTAGTTACCATACTGTACTACAATATTTAAGGTCTTGTGAACTGTGTGCCTGAAATGGAAGAGTAAACGTATGTCAGAATTTAAATGAAACAGTGCCACAGAAAGGTAGCTGTGCACACATATTGATGCCCAGATGCATGCACACTCTTTTTTTCTCTCGAACAAATGCAAAGGTTATATGGACAGGAGTGTGAGAGTCCCATATTAAGTTAAGGATGAAGTATTGCTTGTAATGTATGTTGAGCCACTCCATTTCTATCCCAGAAAGCATCCATTTAGAAAGCTCTGATTGACTGATTTTTTTTTCTACTGTTATTGAAAGGGAAGAAGATGAACAACTGAAGATACCAAGCAGTTTTGCCAATTTGAAAGGAAACCTGGAGGGACTTCCCTATAACAGTGCCATTGAAACTCTGGGCCAGTGGAAGCATCTTAACTGGACAGCAGTAAAAAATGAACAAGATAATGTAAAAGTGAAGTTTGAGCCTCATACAAACGGTGAGTGTTTTATGCAAGAGGAACCTCTCAGTTCTAACACGTCAGTTTTAAGTGTTCAAAACAACTGCACCACAAACAGTAGCTGGACTTTAAGAAACTCAAGCTCTTCTTCTATGAGCCAGCGAATGAACACATGTTCAAACAGGAGAGCTGGATCATTCTACAACAGAGACCAAAGTTTCTTAAATTTAGCATCAACTTGCCCTTCCCACTGGGGGAGTGCAGAAAGCTGCCAGTCTTACTCGGGCGTACAACAGCGTTGTGCGGAGAACTATGCGACGGACCACCTGAAACTGCAGAGACCGTTAATACCCTCAGAGTCTCTCTATGACACAGCCTTTCCCTTGGAGATGCCTATCAAAACGGAATATGATTCCGATTCTGAAAACATTGCTGATAACTACCTGACGTCGCAAAACCGAGCCTGGCTGGATGAGAACGGCTCGGTGAGAAAGCAGGTGTTTAGCTACCCCAATAGAATGCACCTCAAAACAGAACCGGACCTCTGTGAGCCAGCCTCACCTTGTCAGAAGCCAAGGCACTGCCTTTACACGCCTCATAACTGGCAATGCATCGTAGCAAATCATCCCAGCAACCTAAACCTGAACAGGTCTTGCAAGGGTTCACGTAACAAGGAGGTGGCCCCGTTTTGCCCTCAGAACTCCTCCGGGTGTTTGGAAAGCGTGCCTGACCTGCCGCACATGGCATGCTACGGCCACTTCTACAGCCCCAGCACAGGGGAGGAGAAAGAGCAGAATAACGAGGTGTTTAAAATGCCGTGTGAATTTAAAACCCCTTGCTTGGTTCAAGCAATCAAGCGTGAGCCCCTGGATTCTCCACCATTGTCCAACAGTGGACAGAACAGAGTAACGATGAGCTTCCCTGAAAATACATTAGCAGATCCTGTGCCTCATAAAACCACTGAATGTACATTTTTACAATAGATTTTATAACATTTGGAGTATTTATAATGTTAAAAGCAAGAAGTTGTAGATTCTCTTCCAGTTGGGTTAAATGAGTTACTAAAATTAAAAGCCAGTGGAAAGATTTTGAGTGTGTGTGTGTGTGCATCTGTGTGTGAGAAAAAACAGACACAGACACACACACATCCTACACCCCCTACCCCCTCCTACTGCCCTTCTCTTAGTGATATTTGGAAAGAAAGACAGGAAGGAAGGAAGGAAGGAAGGAAGGAAGGAAGGAAGGAAGGAAGAAAGAAAGAAAGAAAGAAAGAAAGAAAGAAAGAAAGAACGAACCTCAGGCACAGAAAAATAATCATTACTCACTGCATAGACATACCTGCTAATTTGTCTTTATCATCTGTCGTCTCTTGTCTACAGTTCATTACCAATGTCTAGCTATATACTGCCTTTGTTCTGTTTGTTTTTCTCAAGCTGATGTGATGCCTCTGTGCAAAGAGAAAATGTTTATGGTCTTCAGTGTGGCCAGTTTACCTTAGGAATTTTTGCATTTTTATTTTTTTGCTACTCTAATAAGAAGCATCAGCTATTCCTTTATCTCAACATTAAATTGATGGCAACAGGCAAGGGCTTCCCAACATAGCTTCTTAATTTAAAAGGATAGCATTAATTGAAATAAATTACTTTCATAAAATGCATTAGAAATCGTTTCACTTCAAACTGAAGTTCTTCTCAAGTTTTCTTGGTAATACTAATGTTTTAGTACCCATATCTTTCCATTGTAAAGCCATCAGGCTTTCGTGTTGCTGTTTGAAAGACTGAACAATGGGATGTTATCCACTTCTAGAAATGTGTTACAAAGTGCTGTTAAATGTACATGAGAAGAAAATATTTCTCCAATTATTTTCCTTGCTGTTACTTGTAACATCAACAAAGGAAATGCACTTTTTTATTTGATAGTATCTCTTTGACTGATAGCAGCTTATTAGACATCATCACCTGACAACAAAACCAAATCCCACACTAAGATTAAATATGTTATTTTCAAAAGCTTCCTAGTTTCATTCCCAAACGAAAATCTTAATCTCACTGAGAGCTAATCTCACTGAGAGCTTTCCTTTGAATCCAGGCAGTAATGTATTTCCACAAAAAAAAAAAAAAATCTACAACTTCCGTTTTGTTTTTTGTTGTTGTTGTAGTTTGACTCCTGCACTAACTTTTGTTTTAAAATTGCACTATTTCAACTTTATATCAACTTCACCTATATAAAAACCACATCATTTAAAAAAAGCTTAGATGCATATGTGCTTTTTGAAAGAAGCCCTATAATGAATGTTTTATTTTTCAAAGTGTTATAAATAATTATAATGTCTTCATTTCTATATCTACTAGTCACCAAGGGCATGGCTTTACATGCCAGAAAAGTGGCATAAACTTTTCCCGAATGCTATAAATAGGTGGGATAAATGTAGTTTTCAGGCAGGGGAATGGTTCTGCATTCGGGACACTGCTCTTCTCCAAGACCGTCTGCCTTCTCTGATAGAAATTACCGCCTGTATGTTAGAGTTGGCAGATGTGAAGATATACATTCTCTGCATGCCCGTTGAGTGCTTATGAACAACGGTTTGATCTGAAATGCTGCACTTTACACTGAAATGGTTGAGATAACACACTTACCTTTTGATGACTGTCCTGCAGAAGGCAGTATTCCCAGCAGAAAGGCAAGAGTGGACAGTAAAGAAGTGCAATAACGTCTTACCGTAGCTCAAGTTAAATCTGCCGTAGTCCAGCTGACCATACCCAAGCCATGAGAACATCTCTCTTTTTTTGTGTCTGAGGTAAATCAGCTCCCTGTTGGCTATGTGGTGCCCTTATTTGAGACAGTCTTGATATCCTTGGCTTAATACTCTTACCAGTGGGTGCAATGCAACATCAGACCCCTTTCAGAGAGGAGACCATAACGGTGGAATTTACACCGCTGTCTGGTACACCACTGTTCATGTCACATAAATGTAATCCCAATCGCAAAAATACTGCTGGGCAAGCAAACTGGTTGCTCACGTAGAGTGAGACTGTCAGATATCAGTGGCGCTGTACAATTCTGCCTTGTTGATTCACTATCTACAAAAATAAGAGCGGCAGTTCCTTTCAGACTCTCTCAGAGTGGCTCTCATAGGCCATTGCTTGGCGTGCAGCAGTGGCACTGCTTACATCCCGGTGCCAGACACTCTGCTGTGGCCGCGCAGCCGCTGGCAGGGTTGTGCTATGAACCCTATAATACTCTCCGGTCCAGCTCCTGGTGCAGCTGCCTGGCAGAACTGGGATAGTGTGGAGACAGGGTAGTGTGGGAATAGATGGCTGCGGGCAAGTGGAGGACATGCCAGTATGACTGCTGAAAAGCTGCTGGTTTGATTCCACGCTTGGGCTCACTGTCACACCCCTCTGAATGAGAGTACCTGGGCCTGGTTTTGCACTACCTCGCACCTTCTCTCTCATTTACATGGATGCAACATGACGGTAAAACACTATTATCCTCATCGGGACATGATGGTGCTATCTTGCACAGATGTAAGTGGTCACACCAGGTGCAACTCTGTAGAGGACTGTGCCACTGAATGCCTTGTCTGTGCTTAAAAATACTTCCTGGCATGACTACAGTGGGAGAACTATACCAGCCAGATTTCTTTCTTCAGTGCAGAAGCAACTTATACTAACAACAGAGGTTGTTAGTTAGAACAGATTAGTTAGATGAGTTGTTAGTTAGAACAGATCTCTCCGTTACACAATAAAGGCTATTTTGTGGACATAACTCTAATATCTACTCTAAGGCTTTCCTGGTTTATATCAGTTCGGATGATCTTTCTCATGTTCCCAACAAAGCCAGACGCATTTTATGCGTCTTAATTGATATTATAGAGGTGGATGAAACTTCTGCACGTAAGAGAATCTAATCTGATATAAGAGATGTAATGGCCTTCTTCCAGGAGGATGGATGAACGTGTGACTCAAAAGTGAGATGTCACCTTCTGACTCCCCCCTGTGTAAATGCAGTCAGGTTTGCTTCCTTATCGTTCCATAAAGTCTGAACCCAAGAAAAACACACTTACCCCGCGCATCACATTTGAATTTGGCCCACTTAATTTGTGGTTGAGTTGTTATTCCAGGTCTCACATGAGAAAAATGTGGTATCGGTGGAATTCTTCCTAGTCTAAGTTATCACACACATGCAGCAATCTCCTAAAAACTGTGCTTCTAAAGAGATCAGCAATTTGTCCTCTTTTTGGACAATTGCTAACCACTGTTGATAGTAAACAAAGACCAGTTCCTTCAAAGTACTTGGTATATCACACCATTTGGAAAGAACAGAGGAAACAAAACACTAAAAAAGAATCTCTTGGTATTTGCTTTTAAGGCACAGATATTCCTTCATCCTCTCCCCATGACACGTGCCCTGGATTGAGTCTGGACTGAAATCTGACATTGCATTGTACCCTGCTAAATTGCCACTGATTTGATCTTATAAAAGCTTTTTGTATGCAGACATTAACAATCCCCAGACACTGATCAGTAAATAGCATGAAAGATAGAGCAGTTGTTTCAAATGGTTACATTTTCTTAGTGGTTGTTGTTGCTTTGGTATTATTTTAAAAACTAGCACTGAGAAGTAGGGTTTAAGGTGTTTTCAGTCACTGGTGTTTAGCTTTTATCCTTAATGAGCTGGTATTTGTATCCCTCAAGCACAGCCCTAAAGTCTGTTTTAGGAGCCTCCCAATGCATTTATTGTAACAACAATAAAAAAATTCTTCTTGTAGAAGAAATGCCTAGTCAAACGCTTGCCTGATGTGAACTTGGAGCATTCAGGCTGAAAGAAATGCCTTTCTTTTTCTAGTGCGTGCTTCTTAACACCTGACTGATGATATCTTTCAAACTTCTTCAGCCGTAAACTCTCCAGAGTCTGAGACAGAATGAACTCATGAATTCTGGTGTTCGAGGAGGGTATTTTTTGGTGTGGAAGGTGAGCAGTTCTAAAAGCTCTGAGAATGTGTCTCCCTCTGAGATGTTGCTCGGTCCACAGAGAGCAGAGACTATTATCAATGCTAAAGCTTCCCATTAAGGTCTTGTCTTTACTAAGAATGTGGCTTCATTCTAGCTACCAGTGGACAGCTGCTGAGCACCACACAAATGCTAGTCCAACTGAAGTACACCATTGTAAGCCACTATTTTTACTGAAAACCAACCTGATTTGAGCTACAGGTAAACTTGCACAGCAAAAAGAATGGATTTGCCTGGTCCTTCTAAGGTTTGCTGGGATGCGGTTAGACCAGTGGCTGAAACTGGGGCAGACCTACACTGTAGATAACGCTATCAATAATTTATATTCACTTCAGACTCTTTGGATACCAAAGTAGAGCTTTGTTTTGAAAATCTGAAGTGAGGGCAGCAGTGTGCAAGGGGTAAGCTGGTTTCAGTTGGTCCTCAGTTTGGAGATTTAAATAGTGAAATGAAAGATCAAGGGACTGTACCTAAATTCTCTGTAGGAAAGACTGACTTCCTACTCCTTGATTGTAATACAGTAATGTGAAGTGTATCTCTCTGATTTAATCGCCCTTCATTAGAACACAATGATGTATTACAGTCCTTAGAACTGAGTCTCCTCTGGATGGCATAGGGAGGTCTGACATTTGCGCATCAGCCAGTTCAGTAAGACTTCAGGTGCTGATCCTTTCATATGGTATTGAGATCGACAGGGCATGTGCAATTCTTCAGGAAATTCCTAGTGCTTAAAATACTTAACTGGGAGGCAACAAGCCTGAAGCAAGGGATATTCTGTGGGATAAGATCAGCTTCTGCTGCCTAGAAGCTTTTCTTAACTGTTGAAGCCTTTCTTAACTGCGTTGAAGCCATTCTGGAACTTAAGTAGGACAGCCTCACCCACTGTAGCTATTCCAGAAAATCCATTAATTTGTCTTAACAATATGTGATGTTTTAATTGAAATAATTAAAAGACACCATTTCCCCTACCTATGAGTACATACATTGCCGTAGGTAGTGAGAAAAAAGTTAACGTATTCATTTTCTTCCATCAGAGTGTCATGTAACTAAAAATCCCAATCTCAGAATGATGGAGGTATAGAGCCGTTGTTCTGTTTTTCTTGTCTTTTCTTTCTGCTCTCTTCTTTTCCTTTCTTTCTCCCTACTGTCTTAGTGTAAACATTCAAAATGGAAAGACTTTTCTGATTATGTTGAGACAAAAACCCTAAACCTAAACCAGATTGTAGAAGATTTCTTGCTAGAAAAGGAGTTTCTTTCCCTGGAGTTTCTTCCTCTCTTTTAAATCTTGCAAAGTCCTATGTGCAATCACGTGTCGCAACTGAAACAGACTTCTGAACACGCGTAGTGAGCAAAAAGATTCTGGGGGTGGCCATGCTCAGGTTGTAGTCACAAGGTTCTTATCTAGCTGAAGGAGACTCGTACAAGAGGGCTGCCGACAGCTTATGTTCATAGACACTACCACCCTGACAAATATATCTTTGTCGTGTTTGAATACACGTGGCATATGTTCTTGTCATTATAAATACATTTCCCTATCATGCTGTCAGAAATTCTTCTGAACAAAATCATCAGTGACAGGCTGGAAAATATACTAAAACCGCAAAGTACTTTTTAAAAAAAAAACAACATATGGAGATCCAAGCACTTGCCTGTGCTTAGGCAAAGGCTTTCTTTGGTGGGAGGCTTGGAGGGAAAGTAAAAAAAGATTGTTAAGACAAAGAAAAAAGATCACCCTGATTGATATATTGCTGTCAAGGTGTAATTCTGTGACTACCGCGTTAATTCTCCACCCACTGCTAATAACTCTGCTCTGAAATCATGTCCTTATTTTTTCTGTAGAACTGAATTTGTAACTTTCAGGCTGAAAATAATTTCTTGAAAACGAAGATTGAGGTAATTCAGTGCTAAGTGGTATTTCTCAATCAGACTGAAAACATCATTCTAGGAGGCATGAAGTGCTCCTGCTCCTTTCCTGGTCTTAGTTCTTCAAAAGTCGAGCAAATTCAGTGTCTGCATCAACTCTCTTGCTGCTGGTCATTGTAGCTCAGTTGCGCAGCTGGTGCTCTAACTGCGCAGGCTGAAGTTTCTCGGGATTTCCTTGATGCAACGGGGGTCCAGGGACAGCTGTACAACAGCCAAAGCTTCCAGTTTCACATTTGTATCGGTAGAATTATGGTATTCCAATGACTAACACAAAAATGTGGCAGAAGGTAGCAGAAAGAACATCGGCTGCTTAGCTAGTCTCAGTAATTGTATTTAACTAATTAAAAGGCTATGTTAAAAAAATCAGGTGAAGTTCTGGTCTAGAGCTCCCCATTTTGCACAGGAGGGTGTAATAGGAATTACACCACTGTTCTGCCCCTTCTTAGGTCACACTTTGGTCTCTCCTTTCTGAACCTCTTTTTTTCTTTAACTTTTGGACCGTATGTATCCTCCCTTTGTTCATTTAAAATGTAGATGAGGAGAGGCAAGCATCAACTGTTGTGTGGGGTTTTTTTTAATTTAAATTTTGTCTTTCTAAGAAAGAACTTCAAAGAGGCAAAAGTTATCTCAGTTCTCAGTAACAGTATTCAGTTTTCTTTCTACTCTCGTCATAGCCGAAAAGATTCTTCCTCTACGTCATCAATAACCTTCCCTCTTCTGAAAGGGTCCTTTCTCACACCCCTTCCCCCCTACACAGCTTCTTAACAAAA
Organism: Nipponia nippon; assembly: GCF_047370975.1. NCBI lineage: Eukaryota > Metazoa > Chordata > Aves > Pelecaniformes > Threskiornithidae > Nipponia > Nipponia nippon. Next base: position 67,125,180 of record NW_028262290.1, read on the forward strand.
CCAAAGAACACTTTCTTCCTTGAAGGCAGTTGTGTCCATCAGAAAAACTTCCTTTTTCTTCCTCTAGCTTTTCTACCTTTGTGATTTTATGGGATGGTACATTGTGGCCTCCACCTTTTCTGTTTTCTGCGTCTGTAGCTTTATTTCCACTTTAGGCATACTTCCAAAGTTTTGCCAAAAGAACAGTGGTAGGCAGAAGTGCAATCCCCCGTTTCCCCCCTTACCTCCTTAATAAGACAGAGGTACTCACTAATTATAGCTGTACTCCTAAAAGAGAAAAAAGGTCACTTTGCTGGTGAAAATCATCCTCTCTTCAGGAGACTGTACTGCCAAGAAACTCTGAACTACCACCAGCAGTTTAGTACTGCAAGTGTATGTACCACCAAATCCTTTTGTGTTTAGACCTGGTCTCTCTCAAAAAATCGAGGAACTAATTTTCTCCTTTTTTGCTTCTCTCATTTTTTTCTACACGTGTTTATTCTTTCACTGTGCAATTGCACTTTTAATATGTAATTTTTTTTTTAAAAGAAGGGTATGGAAGCATTACACAACATGTACAGTGCAGTGTTTTCAATTAGTGTATTTTAGGTTTTGAGATTAGAACCACAAAGAATTATCAAGCGTTTTAATGTGACTCCATGTAAAGGCCTTTGACTGTTACAGAAATGCCCATGAAAAATACTAGTACAAATAATACCATTCATCTTGAAAAGGGCTATAATCCGCCATCAAATTCTGCTGATAATCCTGTATTCAAAGTGCCATTCCCGTTCCTCCTGAAGAAGCACAGTGGAGGACAAGATTAAAAAAAAGGCACATGGAGATCTACCAACAGTTTTGGCCGAACTGGTATTGCATGATTCCCCAAATTAAGGGCACATTTCTGGAGAGGCCACCACAACCACCCAAGCATTATTGGAAAACGTACCGGTTTGTGCATATAATGCATGCATTTAGGCACGTGATTCGGGCAGGCGAGCTGGCTGCTTTGACAGCTGAAGCCTTCAGGCAGGCCAGCGGCGGGCAGGGATGGCTCCAGCCCCAACGGCCACCCCGGGGAAGTCAACCCAGCAACTCCTGCGAAAGCAAAACCAGTGAACGAAAATCCCTCTGGTAACATGTAACCTGACCAGTATCGACTATGCTGCTTCGTATACAAGTATAATAGATGTCAAGGTAGATCACTAGTGGGCTAATGAAAAACAGGCAGTAAAACATGGATTTGATATTTTGGAATTTTGTTAAACCCGGTGCACTTTTCTGTTATTTTTTGTACTGTTTTCTCAGTCTGCTTTTAGAAGGAACTTCCAAGTGTATTTCTTAAATTATATTTTACATTTATTACCAGTCAAAAGTGTAAAGTTAAGACATTTTAAAATAAATATTTGCATTTAAATTAACACCCTCGCCGAGTGTGTCTCCTGCCCCTTCTCCAAGGCCCGGAGGTTGCCAGCCCGGCCGCGGACTGCCTGTGGCACGGCGGGGCTGGGAGGGACGCGACCGTTACTTTCCGTTATTCCGCTTGCGCTGGCCCCCTCCGGCCCGCCAGGGGTCGCCAGGAAGCCGCCGGGGAGGGCTCAGGCTCCCGGCCGCGCGAGGCGGCGCTGGCTCCCCATTGGTCGCGGCGAGGGGCTTCTTGCCTATTGGCTGCCGGCCTATTAGCGGGGGCGTGGCGTTGGGCGTGCGCTGGCTGGTGTCTCCTCGTCGCTGTGGAGCAGCGGAAGTGACGAGCGGCGGGGGCTCGAGCTCCCGGATGCCGCTGGGCGCGCGCACTGTGCGGGGTTGCTGTCGGTACCGGCCCGCCGGGGGAGGCGGCGGGGGTGGCCGGCGGCGGCGGGCTCGGGCGCCCCGCTGAAGCAGGCGCCGGGGGTGGGCAGCGGGTGAGAGCGGCGCTGAGGTACCGCCGTGTCTTCAGCGGCTGGCGGGGGCGGTGGGAGCGGCGGGGGTGTGCGCGGCCGGAGAGCGGTGCGCCCTGGGGGCCGGCGTCTCTGTGAAACCCCTCCAGAAGGACGGACGGGGAGGGTACCTTTACCGGAAGGCTTAAGGCTGTAAAGGTGTCCTAGCGATAAAAAATGTGGTTTCATCTCGAAATGCGATGAACCAAAATAATCGACTAATTTATCCGGCTAACGCTTCCCTCCCGCCCCCAGCTGTTTGCTGAAAAGTACCGTATAAGCAAGAGTTGGATTTATTTTTTTTTTCATTGTGTGCAGTGAACCGGTTTTGCAGGATGAACACTGTGACCGAAGAAGTTAAGCCAGAAGATGGCAAACCGGAATCTGAAAAAAAAATATTTTATTGTGAAGTGAGTGCGTTTCTTGATGGCTTTTCAGACTATCTGGTAAAATGCGGGCCTAAGGTATTAAAGACCATGCTCTTAGAAATGCAGACCTAACCTAGATGTAGTGTGGCAAACTTGGAAGTGAGAGAAGCTGTTAATGTGGAGAATAACGTGGTCAGTCCCTGGAAGAGCTACTTGTCCTAGGATTCAGTGAATTCAGTTTGTTCTTGAGCAGTCACAGGTGCAATATAATGGTCCTTAATTGTAGCCTTTCAAATCTGCGTTAAGTATTTCTCATAGGCGACTGCAAAGGCTCATTTATGTGTAAAGGCTGCAACTCTGGGTTGGAACGTGTTAAATTTGTCAATTGTATATTGTTCTAGCAGTGAATTTTTTTCCGGTGCATTAAACTTCTGGGACAGTACGTCAAGAGAATAGACAATATTAGCATATGTTAGTCATTGCTTTTTTTAGCTAAAGATAGTAAGGAATAATTGTAGATCTGTATTGTCTTCCATTAATTATTGTAATGGTATATGTGTGTATGTGGATCTTAATGAAATGCAGATGTCTTCCTCCGTTGTTTTTCTGATGCCTTTGATGTGACAATGAAGGGAGTTGCAGTTATTCTAGGGCGTAATTTTGTCTCTGTTCCTTTCTAGTCACTGTATGATCATCCGTTTTTGTTGGCTTTCCAGCCTGGAGAAGTTTAGAAAACTAAGAATACAGAAGTGGAAGTAGGAGGGAAGGGGGAGGCTCTTAAGAGTTGTACCATCCAGTATGTTTAAACACGTATTTAAGCATCATTTGAACAGGTTTGCACACTATTTGTGATCACTTTAGGCGTATGCTGTTCTCCTAAATGTCATGCAAATTGTACTGTTTAAGCCGAAGAAGACCTTGAGAATTATGCTGTAGAAATGGATGTAATTACAGTTCTTGTAACTCACCAACTACAGAATATCCATAGCATAACTGAAGATGTGCTTTCAATTTATCTTTTTAGGTTTGTAAAGTTCCATGTATGAGTTCTATAAGTCTTCAGTCACACTATCGTGGTGCAAAGCATAGAAAGGTAACCTTTTTCCATATTAAGTGTATATGCATATTTAATCATAAACCTGTCATTCTTGTAAAATTCCATTATTTATTTCACATGGCTTCAAGTGCTTATCTAACTCATTGGTAGATCTATAATGGTAATTTACTTGGAAAATACCAAGAAAAAGTTGAGGTGGGAATCTCACAATCCTGTTTTCAACCCTACCTAAAGGTACACGTGTGTTAGTTGTGAAATTAACATTTGAATTACACAGAAGTCAGAGATGGTGAAAGAATGCAAACATCTGTTTTGGATAGAGTTGGTAAAAGTACTGCTCTGTTTTCCAAGTCTATATAACTCACCTTTACTTTGAATAAAACAAGCTTACCTGTTACTTTGATAGTAACATCAATTCGGATTTCCTGTGGGAGTTACATAGGCTTAAGTCCTATGGTTCTGTTTGTTTGAAGCATCTCAAAAGCAACTTCCTGGTTTACTGCCTTTGATTTTTTTGTGCTTAAATTATTAGGCAGCGTTCTGTGAGGCTGCATTGGGAGACCAGGCTTTTATAAACGTTTGACTGAACTTTTGACTTGATTAGCTGATGATTATCTTCTGTTTTAAATTCCACATTTTCAGTTGTCTGTACTTCCCTCTGTTACTTACAGTTGCTGTCATCAGATTGTGGCACTGAAGTGCCTGCTCTAATGTTTCCTTAATGGCATTTTATTCTTCCTGGAACACTAAAGACTAACTGTGGTACTGTCTTTTTCAAGTGTTTGTGCTCTTTTTCTTTCAGTTGTAGATGAGGGGCATCTCCCCACCTCTTGGTTTCCAGACAGATTAATAGTATTTTGTTACTTATTTGCTGATCACTCTAATAGTGTTTACTTTTGAGTCAGTGGCTACACTCTCTCCAAACACTCTTTTTCCCCAGGATTCAGTCGTCTTGTTCCCTGTTGATCCAATAGAAGTGTACAGTACTGTAGTATTTTTCATGTCCTGCCAAATGTTCTTGCTGATGCAAGAAGTTCTTTTGGTTTTGTGGTTGCTTCTTTTTATATCCTAGCTAACCTTCATAGCAATCCAGTTACTGCTGTTTCTCCCTTTTAAAGTGTAAAGACTGGTGATGATTTTCTTAGAAAAATTTTCTTCTGTTAGAAAATCTTAGAAAGATTTTCTTCTGTTTCGCTCTTGGAATTCAGTGTATGCTAGGCTACATCTGTCAAACTTTATTGAGTTTATGAAGGACTGCAAACTGATAGTGAACAAGAATCAGGCAGGCTGAAAACTGGATGCTTGTTAGATGTTAAATATTGGTGCTGGTGTGTGGAGTCCTGGCAAGTCACGTGACTGCATTTCCGTAGGAATAACTCTCCAAGACTGCATCATCATGGTCTTCAATTACCTCTAATTCCTCTCTTTAAATTATGAAATCTATTGTATGTTTTGGCAGAAGAAGATCAGAATTGAGTTACCACAAGAAATTTTTGTGTCACCAAGTTTGAAGTAACCATAAAAGTTCATGAGCTTATGTGAGCTTATGCTCCTTTTTGATAGAGGCTAGCTGTTGATAGTGAGTAGCTCTTAGTTTGTTCCTTACTAGAGGAATTCCTGTTCAAAATAATACCAAAGGATGTCCTGGCAACAGAACAAAATGAAGAGAAGGTGGTAGTTTTTTACCTAAATCGCAACACTGGCCAACCTACCAGCCATTTCTTGATGACTTTAGCCAGATGACTTCTTTTTTTCTTTCAGGTACCAATTTATCTTTACCGATGCCATTTTAAAGACACTTTTTGCTTGTCCTTCACCAGAGGAAGTTTCAAAAACACAAGAAATAACCCTTCATCAGGAGAAGGACAGTCACTGGGAAAATTCCAAGAAACAAATGTAAACACTTGCTACGTGTGTGAAATGGTTCTCATTTCACTGGTGTACCTTTCCCAACAGCTATTCAAAGTAAAACATGTTATTTTGAGTAGCTGTACTAGTAAAGCTTGACTGTCTGACAGATTTGTAGGAATACATCAGTTGACTTTGTGTACGTGCTCATTGTACTTTTTTGGTCACCTGGGTAGTTTGGTTATTCTGGATTTTGGATAGGTACATAAGATATTTATCTAGATGACTTCTGCATACCTCTGTTTCACCTTTACATGTTGATGGGTTTGCTCACCCTTATGTCAGTACCATTGACTCCTAAACAATAGCATCAGAATGCATAATTTGAAAAAGGCCACTTCCCAAACGTCTAAGCATACTTCTTAGATAAATTGTATTGAATGCAATTGCTTCCATAAAATTAGTAGGACTTTTATTAATAACCTATGTATAACCAAAGAATTAAGACATTGGGGGGGAGGGGGGAGTCTAATGTGCTATACTTCTCAGACTCCAGGGATATTGCTTTTGATGAGTTAGAGATTTTTACGGTGTTTTTCCCATAGTTTTACTTTTACCCAGAATATCTTGTTACTTCTCAAACTAAAGGAGAATAAGCCTATACTTAAAGCCTCATGGAATTCCTTTGACTGTGTTGGAGGCTAATAATTTGGTGCATTAAGCTGAGTCTACGTACTTATAAGAAAGTGAGCCCTGAGTTGTTTCATCTGTATTTTTATTTGTATATTTGCAGGCTTAATGCTCTGTAACCCACTGTATTGATGTGTGGTAGATATCAAGGGATAGAAAGAGACTGGATGACATATTGTGTCATAAAACAGAAGTAATTAAAAAATATTTCAAGCAAATTATTAGTGCAATGACTTTCTTCCTAGTTTGTTACTAGATTAGGTTTTGTTTATTTGAAGCCTTTTCCATTTGCACTTTGGAAAAAAATATTCACATAAATTTCAAACAAGGTTCAGAGTAGTTGCTCTAGTCAAATAACAGATGATCAGTTATCTAATAAGATAAAATTGTTGCCACTTACATTCTGTGATATATGAAATTTAAACATAGAAATTCTCAAGTCTTTGCTTAATTTACAAAATACTAGGTAATATTTTAATTCTATATAGTGTACCTCTTTAGAGTACATTTAGTTTCTGTCCCTGAGAGTTGATTCTTTGTTGTGCCAAGATTTTGTATTTCTTGCTGACTTCAGTGTTCATGCTATGATGCTTTCTGTGTCCTTCAACTGGAGCTTGAGTAATAAGCAGAATACACACCTAATTTTTTTTCTAGTGTTGGTAGTTTGTGGGGCCAAACCCCTGTAAAAAGTACTGATGGACAAAAGATTGTGGGGTTGGGATGACCACAGTACAAGGCTGTGTATATCTTGTGCATCGAGTGCCTTACGACCTTTGTATAGTTGCATACTGACGGATTTTGTGGTTTTGTTGCTGAATAGGTATTGATGCAGAGGGTGGGTGGAAAATGACTTGGGTAAAATAGCGTTCATACATGTGCATATAGTTCTTAGCTCTTTGGAAATTGGAACTGGCTTGTATTACATATTTTGAAAAACAGATGAATGTTACTTCTGGCCATTATGGTAAAATGGTTAGAAAAGAATGTTTATATAAGTTTACTAATGCTTTTCATTGAACCAAGTCTGCAAGAGCAATGAAGGGATATAATGCATGAAAGGTGTTTTGTTTTGGGTGGGGTTTTTTTTTGACAGCTGACTAAAAAGCTAGGCCCTTTTGAGGGAGCAGTCCCCAGATAAAGTATACCTGCTATGCAAATACCTGGAGTATGATGGCATGTGATATATTTTATTCTGGTTTTGCAAATACACAGTAGCTTTACTGCTCAGTTTGCTAGAGAAGAAATCCTAGAGTGGAATGTCTTTTTTCCATGTGTTTTGAACAGCCCTTTTCAGGTATGGCACCAGCAGAAGAGTGTTGCCTCTTCTGTGAGCTGTGTTTGGAGCACAGATGAGGGCCGTTCTGATTCTATCAAGGATTCAAGGTTCCTTGCCTGCCCTTCGTATCTGGGGAGAGATAGGGTAGAAATGCGTACTGCATTCCAAAAGGAGAGGAATCTGCATTCAGGACTCTGCAACCTCATTAGAAACAAGGAATGTTCAGATCTCTGAAGAGAGTTATTAGTTTTTGTCTTCACCATTTCAGTGTTCTCACTTCTGCTATACCTCTTGCCTCTGGTTGTCATGCATCAGAACCTGTGGTTGAAAATACCTGATGTACAGGCAACTTTTCTGTCCTTTTGTATGGCATTAAAATCAACTGTGCTGGAAAAGCATTTTAATTGGACATTTTTGTGTTGATACTTGGAATGTTAATGTAGCTAGGTTTCAGTTAGAGGAAAATTGCCTTGCTGTTGTATTGTTTGTTCGGTCTCAAGAAGTATGCTGTTATGTTCTGCAGCTTATCTTCATGATCAGAGGCTTAAACTGTAGGGCTTTTCTTTTGCAAAAACACTTGATTTGTTTAGTATAAGCTTGAAGAGTTAAAATAAATAGAATTTCTGTGTATGGGCTGCTAACATCTAGCTGATATGATTTCAAGAGTGTGTATATATTTAGGAACAACTAAATTATGTTTACATAATATTTAACTATGCATGTGAAACTGTTTTGTTAGATAACCTGTGAACTGGAATTGTGTGGAAAACCAATTTATGCAGTAGCTCTTACAGATTACAGTGTGTTTGGGAGGTTTGAACTGTAAAAACCAGCAGTTTTTGAGTTTTGGCTTCTCAAAGTTAGACACTTTGTTAAAAATTACCCTAACTTTTCATAGTCTTAGCTCAAAAACAGCTGTTGCAATTTGCTTGCAACACGTGACCCAGGACAGAGAATATGTTTCTTACCTAATGTGTGAGAATGTTCATTCCTGATGTAGTTTTGGGGTTTTGCTTCTTTTATTTTTTTTAAAAAAAGACACCTCAAGAAGGGGTCACAAGTAAAACGGACCCGCTAGCTTCAGTTGTGGAACTCCATTTCTAATATTAACAAAAGCAGTAATCCAAGGTAATCCAAGTGCAATCAAAGTCAAAGCTGATTGTCTGAAAATGGTCAGGAAGAAATCTCTGAGCAGCAGCTCACAGTTGCTGATGTTTTCTATGCTTGTCTGAAAAGTTAGGTATTAGCAGCTGTTTGTTGTAAAACTGTAGAATGACAAGTAACAAAAACACTTGCAGCAGCCTAAATAAAGGAGAGACTATGCCTGTATTCTAAGCTTATGAAATCCTGCTGAGCTCATACACTACCACCCACTATCTGTGGCGATACTGGGACTTAGGTAACTTCCTTTCTTATAACTGCCATGAAAGAACAGCTATTTGGCTTCTTAAACAATTAACTATCGTGTCAGTCTTGCTTCCTACTGAATTGTCACATTGACATGCAACATCTCTTCCATGCCACTGAATACTGAAAATATAGCACTCAGCTCCATGGACTGCTCTGGGCAGACAGCTGCTTTCCTGGTAGAATGATCATGCTTATTGTTTCATTCGTGTAAATCGCAAGTTTGTGTTTATTTGCTGAAAAGTTCTCAAAATGAGTCAAGATCATTTTAGCCATGTTCTGAAATGGAAATTTAAGTTCCTCTTTTCCTTAGATTCTGCCAAAAAACAATCTGTTCTGGATTCAGCTGATGAAAACCACTTTTCCTGTTCTTCATGATATGAATGAACTTTCAGGAGATTTGGCTAGCCTTAAGGTTTAGCCAAATCCGCTCAAAGTGGTGGGGGAGCTGCTTTTTGTTAGTTTGTTTTTCCTTTTGGGGCGAGTTTTCTTTTTCTTCTTTTTTTTTTTTCTTGGAGATACAACTTTTGAAAACTGAGGAGCTGTAATCATGCAGAACTCAAGGTTTTATCTGGCATCCTTGAGATGTTGTGTTTCAAGCCATAATCATATCTTAAAACTTCATTAATAACAGGGCTTTCTTGAAATTAACCTTGTGTTAACTGTAAGTATACTTCTGTCAGTACTTCCAGCTTTTGCAGAAAATCATAAAGGCTCCAATTTTTCCTACTTGATAATGGAAACTTTGGCCTGTAATGTAATTCATCTGCAAAGGCTTCTCGGGAAGTACAGGGTTTTTCCTTCAACTGGTGCAGCACATTAATTTCTTTTTCTTATTTTATTTTGGGATGACTTGCATCTTCATAATTAAAGAAAGAGAAAGCCCTGAGACCCAAGACTGTCTATTGTAAGTATAACACTTTTTTCTTTCCAGCCTCCTAGGATAGATATTACTTGGGGATTTTAATGTTTGTTGCTTTTCTAGTAGTTCAGGTATATGCATTTTCCAGATTTATGTGTCTATAACTGTGTTTCTTTTTATATGCTGAACATTCTTCCGAGATTTCTATCTAGTGAACTGCTGAGCAAAGAAATATTTTAGAGCATGAAACCTTAATTATGCCTTTCCACATCCAAATATTTGTATATCTATCTAGTAGAGGGATGGATAGTCAGTATTTTAGTTTCTTACCTTCACAGGCTAAGCGATCTCCCACTTGTCTGTTGGCTTTGTGCACTCCTAAGCTTCAGGCAGTACGCTAAGAAGCTAAATCAGCAGGCTAACAGAGCACTGTTGCAGCTGCAGCTCTACCAGTGCTGGAGTTGCCTAGCTGCATCACAGGAATGTTGTGCCTCTCTTTATTGTAGTGGACTTGGAGTAGGAAAGACCAGTTCAAGGTAAACTCAGTTGTTGGGCTGTCTTTTCCCCCAGAAACTGAGAATGTGAATCCAGACTGTCATATGTCAATGAAAATAAAGAGTTGTGGTGAAAGGTTGAAAACGTGGAATATAACTAGCTCACAGTGGAAATGGAAATCCTGTTCTAAAGGCACTGCTGATGATATACAAGATTTTTAAAGTACGAAGCAGACAACGTGAGCAGATACGGGAATACTGATAAAAACTGAGGAGAAGATTAAAAACCAAAATGGTTATACAGTCAGTCATCACAACAAATAAGCCTTTCACTATTACTTTATTTTCTTAGCCTGTTCTCTTAAGAAACAAGGCTTACCTTCTGGCTTTGTCATCTGTTCCTCAGTATCTTTTGAACCTCTCAGCCTTTTTGAACCAAGTTGATCAAGGGTTCCTGAAAATACACATCTGCACAGAGGAGAGTGATGGTGTCAGTCCTCTACTGAGGGAAGTGCTGCAGGCTGAGCTCACCGCTTGCTGGACCCTGACGAACCAACACAAGAGAGGGATTTAGAAGAGCACTGGTCAGAGTCTATTTTCTAAGAGACTGGGCTTCACTGGCTGCTCTCGTGGTTTGGTGTTGACAAGACAATATCAATGCAAGACGTGTCATTCAGGTGTGTGAACAATTATGAGACCCTTTGCCTCAGCAGGTATGAGTACTGCGTGCAGATCTTGTTTTTTTAGAGAGACTGGTAATGAAGCTCCTTGACAGGATTTCTGGAAAAGTTCTGAAAACATACAGGTGTCCTCAAAATCCAATGGATTTGAGCAGTCCAAAATTGTATTTATACCTCAGCAACAACAACAGATTTGTTTGGCTGTGGAGTAGTGTTTTTAGTGGAAAGCAGTTTATAGAGATTTCTTTGTATTTCTCATCAGAAATGGTCATTAAAAGTAATGCTTGTTAACTGAAGAGGTTCTTGCTTCAAGACTGTAAAGTCTTGTTTTGGAGGAGTAACGTAAAGGATGCATGGGACAGAAAGCAAGATTGAATAAGAGGACAGAAGGTGTGGCAGCAAGACTGTAAAAACAGTGGTGGAATACAGGAGCCTGTTGCAAAGACCTACACCTTTAGAAAACTACTGCTTAATGTATTACAAGCTCAGTGTTCTGTGGAAAATTCAGGTTAAGAACGTATGCTCGTTAGAAACACCACATCTCTGGAAATGTCATAGGTTAGAATCTTTCAGCTGTGATCTCTCTTACAGAATGAGAAGAGTTAAAATATCTGATGATTAAAGTGAAGAATCTAGACATGAAACTTCGGTAAACAAGTTAGCGCTAACTTCTGGAGGAGTCCCAGCATCACAGGGTGCCGCATGTCAGAAGCATTGCAAGATGTGCTTTAATCCAGAAAGCTCTGTGCCTCAGTAATCATTTTGAAGCAATCAACATCTTTTACTTCTAATATGAAAAGATTATTCATACTGTTGATGTCTCCTTTATTCTACTTTATCCATATTGAATTCTACTTCACTGAAGATCCAGACATGGGAGGCCAATTTGCAAGCCACTGTTAGGGTTTATTTGTCCACAAGAGGCTGAAATTTGGCCTGATGAAGTTTGTTCATATGTTTTAGTTTTGTGGGTTTTTTTTACAGATAGAAGAGCTTTCCACCTGAGTAACTTTTCAAAGATGACAACTCAGATTTCATTTTGGGGACTGCAATGCAGAATTATATATTCAATATATATGCAGAACTTCTCAAAACTCTCCCTTGGACAAATTACCAGTTACACAAATAACTCTCCCTCAAGAGCCAGCAGATCCAGGAAATTCATTGTATTCTGTCACTGAGATACAAGATTAAATTCTGAATTTGCTTGGCCTTTGTTTTTTCATTTTAAATACTTGGTGTGTTCTTTCTACAGTTTGCAGACCTGTATAGTAAGCATGAACAAAAATTAAACTGCATTTTTGGAGTTAAGTAGTGAGGTCTTGTGAATGAGCATGGAAAGTATGGATATTCTTAAATTAGGTGCACCTATGTAAAGTATGAGTCTGGTATTATTTCAGGATATAAATTAATGAGATGCTCCTGTTATTGCTGCTGGATCTGCAATCTTGTTCTAATGTTCATGTTATCAAATACTCCAGTGAAAGTGAAGTGTGGCAGCATGTTCACAGAGCTGGAGTTCAAAGAGCCAGGAACAAAATTGTACGGATGTTCTCAAAGTGAAGGATGAGTTTTCTTGGAAATCACCTGGGACAAAACCTAACAACTATCTGAAATGTACACTGTCTAAAGAAGAACAGGTAGTTCAGAAGATGAGGTTTGACGTTTAAGTGTTTTACACCAACATCTGCAATTTCTTCCTTGCTGTAGAACTAAAAAAACTTCCATTGTCAGTAGGGAGAACACCACCAATGCTGCTATCATCTGTAAACCAAAATTAAAAAAAAGAGAGATTATTTGGATTCTGAGTGTTTTCAGATGGGACATGCCATGTGCAGTATCGTCTCTGAACTCATTAAAAGTAACTGTTCATAATCCAGGAGTAATGAGCATGAGTAACCTGACTGTTTAACTGTACAATCTTGTTGACTTTGAAGTCAGTTAAGTCAGGAAATGCATCTGTTTCCAGATGATTGTGTTTGGAGGAGTACCACTTTCTGTAAGTTATTTTTGTGGTAATGACAGAACTGGATATCTGGGGTGGGTTTTTTTGCCTGCTCTCCAACAGTTCAGAGAACAGCTTAATGGAAGATGTGGGAAGAGAAGATGCTGATGTTCTAGGACTTTACTAAGAGAATTAAATCAGAGCTCAGTTAAGTATATAAATTTCAGTTGTGTGGTTTCTTTGTACAATGATATAATTGGACAGCTGGAAAACTTTCAGCTCTAGTTGAGGCAGTTACACATATGTGTTCAGGGATAAGTAGGGGAGGAGACTGAACATTGCTTTGTTTCCTGGGAACTTTTGGCCAAAGCGGACAGAAGTTTGGAAGACTTTTTGCTTTGAGCAAGAGGCATTAGATGTTGGGGGAATGCCAATGTCCATGTTAGGCAAATGTTCCCTGGGAAATAGCAAAATCCAGTGGTTTACCACTAGAACAAGGCAGCTCAGGTAGGAGGCATAGTATAGAGTACGAGCCCTATTCAAGACATTTCTGGGCTGCCTAGCTTTATTGGTGAAATTAATTTGGCACAAAGAAGAGTGGATTAATGGATTTTTTTTTTTTTTTGCACAGCCTGTGGAATTTTTCTTGTGTTACAGGAAGATGCAGAGTTAGCTTGCAGTACTTCTTTTACTACAATACAAATGAAAAGTATTGAAAGGTGTAATAAGGGATGTTGTAGGATCTAGCAACCTGCGTCTACATTCTTCAACTTAAAACCTTTAAGTAGCACCATGAGTAAAGAAAGCTTCGTTATGGTCATTCTGTAAAGCATGGAGTCAAGGGGAAGAATCAGATCTGAAGATAAGCTGCGTTTATTTAACAGCAATGACTACAAGTTCTTCCTCCAGTGAAAGCACAAATGTCATGTATTCTGCCTTGGGTTCACCACCAACAACCTTATCAGTACCCTGATCAGTATTTCATCTTTATTATGTAAGATAAATTTATTTATTTTATCATGTCACTCCGTGTCTGTCAAGCATTGATTAGTATGCATAAAGTTTTGGGGTGTAAAACTACTGCTACATTTTCAAAGAAAGGAAACTTGGAAGTTCCTTTCTGAGTTACTAGACTAGAAGGGGAAATGTTTCAGAAACCATAATAATAGAAGTACTAAGATCGAATGCTACTCCACCTCCCTTACCGCCTCTCTCTTAGGAAGTTCCCCCATACAATGGAATATAGAGTCTTTGTGCACTCCACCTCTTGTATTCAAAGGTGAATCTGCAGTGCTGAGTCCAGTGCCTCTTTGTTGCTGCTGAGTAACTGAATTGACAATGTCTGAAACTGTCCTTAAGTTTTGAAATGTAGTAGTTTTATTTCTGGCAGTCATTAGGAGTGTGTGCACATTACAAATACACGTATAGATGTAAAAGGTGGAGAACAAAGAAACACATTCAGCACTGTGTCCTTGAATATTGAAAGGAAAGGGATTTTTTTGTTCATAAAGATAACTAGTATCTGGAAAATACCCCTTACTAAATAAAATTGTTAGTTGGAAGGGATTTCCTGAGACAGATTAGGTGATTTCTTAACTTCCTGATTGACGCAGCACTGCTGCCTGTGTTGGATCATCACTTGCTTACTGAAGCCTTGGACATCTCCAAGGGCAGAGGGTGTTTAATCAGTCCGCAGTTGCTCACCTGTCTTAAAGAGGAATTTTATCCTAACATCTAATCTGTGCCTCCTAAGCAGCTATTTCTGGCTGCTACTTATTATGCTGTTGTCACATCCCCAAAGGGTTTGGCTCATCTTTGTAGCTGCTGTTCGGGTATCCATGCTATTAGATCTCGTCTTAGCCTCCACTTTACCAGACTAAACCAGTCCGGCTCCCAGACCTGTTCTCATAAGTTATTTGCCCTGGGTTGTTGGTCTTGGTAGCCCTTCCACTGGACCCTCTCTGGTTTCTCCACATCCCACTTGAACTGGAGAAGGATGGAACTAGACAGCCTTACAAGTCCCAAATAATGGAGGATAAGATATTCTGAAGTATGCTGCCTGGGCAGTATCTCAGTGTGGGGTTTGCCTAGTTTATGGGAGACAGGCTTTTAGCCAATATTCAGCTTAGCATTCATCATAACTCTGAGGTTCTTCTTGACAGTGCAGCTGCTCAGTGAGCCAGATCCCAGCCTGTGCTCGTGAATGGGATTATTTCAGCTGCAGAACTCTACATTTCTTACTGTGTTTCTTAAGGTTTCTTTAAGCCGTAATGTTCCCAAAGTCCTGCTCAACTGAAGCTGTGACATTGGTTGTATCCCCTAAATTACTGTTGTCTGTGAATTTGCCGAGGGTGTTCTATGCATCCTCAACCAGGTTATTAATGATGATGTTAATCGTTGTGGGCCTAGGAATCAGTCTTTGGGGTACTCGGCTGCTTACTGAACGCCAAGAGGGCAGGCTGTTGATTGTTGCCCTTTGAGCCTGGCAGTCCAGCTGATTTTCAGTTCATTGGTCAGTTTGGTATGCTTTAAGGGAAAATACTGTTGTGTTTTTGTTTTGAGATGCTTAAGAAATATAACTTACATTATCGATAGCATTACAAAGCTACGTGGCTAGTAAACATGAGTTAAATGTTAGCCTGGAGACCTGCTGTCGCTGAATGGAAGAGTGTCTTCAAGATCATAATTGCTTTTGTTAAACTTTTGCAGGCAGCAATGATAGTATTTGCTAAATGCCTCCTTTTTTAAAAAAAAAAAAAGTAAACAAAATGACTCAAAACCCCAAACTGCTACCTTTGGTGATAGTAGCAGCTACAGCTTGATTTTTAACTTGACCATATTTGTAAACTTCAACCACATAAAGGCAGACTGCACTGTGGACTGCTTCTGGTGCAATTCTCTGCAAATACAATTTGTTCCTAGAAGTAAACAGAAAATAAAGCACTTAAAATCTTATTTCACAGGTGCTTATTTGTGTCATTTAGCACTTGGCCATGTTGTCAGTCTGCAGATGCTGGACCTGGAATCTAACTTGGGCTTCAGGCACTAACTGAACAACTCCGGAATTAAGTAATTTTTGTACTTGCAGAGTACCTGGAGATCTTTTATTCATGCTACCACAGACTTTGAAGCTTTTTACTGAAAAAGGTGGATAAATTACTGTAAGAAATCAAGGGAGATACGCTTCCTCATACGCCTCCCTTATGTTGATATTGCAGAGTTGTTTGCAAAATGTTTACAACTCTGATTTGAGTTACAGCTTTGATACCTGTCTCTTAACTGCCTATGTTGTGCAGGAGGAGGAGAAAACTACTGATGTATACAATACGTTGTATTTGCTATGACTATGGAAAACTTCATTTCAAAAATGGGAATTACATGGGCAAATACGTAGTTTAACTGAAACTTTCACTTTTTCCCAATCAATGACTACTGGTATGTCATCTTGTTTTGATCTTGAATGTTGCAACTTAAAAAATACTGAGAACATCATTAGAGTGCGCTTGTGTGTCTGTGTATATGGATTTTGAGAGAAGGGAGGGGCAAGAGAAAGAAGTTCCAAAGGAAGGGAGTGGCAGTACCTTTACAAAAGCACGTCTAAAAATTCACTCTGAAGCTCTGAGTGGTTGAAAATATTTACAGAAGTCTATGTAAAAGAAGATACTAGTCTGTATGCAGTTTAATGACTATGAATTGTCTCTGAGACTGTTTAGGCTCTAAATGTTTAGACCAGAATTTTTTTGTCAGGTACCTGTAACACAGATCGACTGTCATGCACAATACTGAATAGTTAAAATAACTAGGCAGTATGAAAAGCGTTTAAAAATCAAATAAAAACTGAATACTCTATGCTTCTGTGACATTTGTGTGTTTGGTATATTGTGTTGGTGGGAAAGGGGAGTGGAAATGAAGACTTTTTTTCTTACTTAGAGCAGTAACGTTATGAAAGTGTACAAATATGGAATACTGCTATTACTAAGCCTATATTAAACTGCAAAATGAAGATAACTCTTAAATTCTCTAACTTGTTTGGATGATCTACTAGGTACTTAATAAAAGCAAGTGAGAAGTAGTCTGACTGTCAAACTATTATCCTAGGTCCTCCAGCCCCAGTTCGAACTCCGATGAAGTATGAAACACAAAGACCAGGTAGCTGAATATAAATGAACTAATGTCCTTTTCAGATGCAACTGTGGAATAGGTGGTTTTGTTTTAATGATGACCAAAGCAGGTGCTTGATTATGGTTTAGGAAGAAGCAAAGCAAGTTACCGAACATTTCAACCATTGCTTTTCGTTTGTGCACTGATTAATTTATGTAAGAAAAGATCCTAGGAGAATATGAAGCTACGAGTATTTTCACAGAAAGACTTTCAGACTTCAGACGTTATAGTTTCTTCCTGATAACATCTTATATCAATGAATCTAGCTAATGTTTTTTTAGCTGGTGAAATTTTCAACAGAAAATTTTGCAGCACGCATGTGTGTACGCATATGATACAGTGGAAGTTTGACAAAACAAAAGCATATAAACCAAGAACAGTATGGGTTGTTTATTATCAAGATGATATTAAGACAAGTTGTATGTTAGGAAGCAAGAAGAAAATGGCCATTACCTCGTAGAGACCTGTAACTTTTGTCTGTGTGGAGCTTTCCATATTAAGCCCAAAAGACCACATGCCTATTGCTGTCAGCTTGGGAACAGCCAGCTCACGCCGAGAGCTACTGCACGGGCACAGAAATGCGTCAGAACTGCATAATGCATTTAAGTGTTGGTAAAAAAATCTGTCTGTGGAGACTCATTATGTGGCACTAACTTGTTACATGTCACCTCTATCCCACTATGCTGCTGCTGCATGTCACCTCAGACAAAAAACAACAGAGAAAGTTTTTTACAAGGCTGTGAAGTTTTGGTGGGAATGGGCCACACTGTTCCTGTGGCAGGAGGTGTCCCATCAGGTATTTTCTACCACAGATAAATTACAAGAGGTTTTCCATATAAATTAATGCTGAAACTCTGTGAAATGTTTTGCGTGCAGCTGTGGAGTTTGACTTGATGGCAGCATAAGCGGATTCCTAATGGAATGAATATTTAAGAACAAGCACAGAATTCCCTATCCTTCTGAAGTTTTGTTTGTTTGTTTTTTAAACGATAATGTGGCATCCTAGGGGGAAAGAACACAGTAACGTACTGTTCAGTGCTTGTGGTATTTCTACTTGTTTGTTCCAATTTAAAGACACTAGCAGTGTTCATGACTGTTACGAAATTCATCAGTCAGTTAAAATACAGCTGTATATAATTAGGAAGATGCATTCTATTTCTGCACATTTTTTTCACAGATTGAAAATACGTATTGTAACACTTCAGCATGCTCTTTTATAATGGCCAACACATGAATACACTTAATGCCTCTTTGAGATTGTTTTGTAGCTACATTTAACTGAACTCTGCTGGTGCTCCGAGTTGACCAGGAATACTTTAACAGTCTTTTAGGCAGTGCAAAGAACAAGCTATTGAAACTCAGTGAGGAGCGAGATACAACCCTGATTGAAACACTGCTAGTTCAGGCTCAGGAACATATTAACTGTGGTTGTGCAGCTTCTGGTCTGCCTGGAGTACAAGAGGTGTTTGCTATATTAGTGAAGATTATGTGTTCTTTAGTAGACATAAGGCAATATGATTTTTGAACTTCAGGCTCCAAACAAGGAGTCTCAGTATGCTATATGAGTATTAGGGTTTTAGGGGAAGGAGGAGGTTGGTGGCTTTTTTTTTTTTTTTTTCTTTTTTAATGAGAACTGACACGGTCTGGGGCATGCTATGAATGGGAACTCGGTATCTTTCCTCAGTAAACTGGATTGTGTTAGGTCTGTTTTGCTTATTTGGTTCTCTTCTTGAAGACATTAATTCCTTGCATATAAAATTGTTAAGGAAAACAGAGTGTGCTGGAGTCTTTTTGTGAGTGGCTGAGATCTTGTCTGTTTTCCTTACACATTTTGGAGTGAAAATTAATTTTGGCCCCCTTAAATGTCCATTAGAAACTCCTTTAAGATCATAAAAATTATGTGCAAACTGTCTAATATGTAATATCTCTTTTTGTGTATATTTTTTACTTTAGTGAAGAGAGGACTCACAAAGGACATAACCTGTCTGAAGGATTTTATGAATGATCCTAAAAGAGAAGAACCTCTAGTTGGTATGTTTTTTGTTTTCTAAATTGTATGTCTTTGAATTTGTGACCAAATGGCTTTTGTTTTGAAATAAAAGGTGGAATTTTAGATATTGTTTCGTTTTCTGCAAATGTATTGAATAATTTATAGGATATATCTTATCTCTTATACCTTTTAAAGTTTAGCTTATTGTACTAAGTACTATAAAGGCCACCTCTTTTATACACCTTAATTGTTAGACAACTTGTTCCTGAAGGAGCCATCTTAGTAAAGAAGCTTTTCACAGATCACAGAATGGTTGAGGTTGGAAGGGACCTCTGGAGGTCATCTGGTCTTAAGTCCCTGCTCAAGCACGGTTACCCAGAGCAGGTTGCCCAGGACCATGTCCGGATGGCTTTTGAATATCTCCAAGGTGGGAGACTCCACGACCTCTCAGGGAAACCTGTGCCAGTGCTCAGTCACTGTCACAGTCAAAGGTCAAAGGCATTTCCTTATGTTCAGACAGCATCTCCTGTGTTTCAGTTTGTGCCTGTTGCCTCTTGTCGTGTCACTGGGCACCACTGAAAAGAGCCTGGCTCCATCTTCTTTGCACCCTCCCTTCAGGTATTTGTACATGCTGATGAGATCCCCTCTGAGCTTTCTCTTCTCCAGGCTAAACAGTCTGATCTCTCTCAGCCTCTCCTCATAGGAGAGATGCTACAGTGCCTTCATCATCTTCATGGCTCTTCATACGTCCGTGTCTCTTGTACT
This sequence comes from Nipponia nippon, assembly GCF_047370975.1. Classification (NCBI taxonomy): domain Eukaryota; kingdom Metazoa; phylum Chordata; class Aves; order Pelecaniformes; family Threskiornithidae; genus Nipponia; species Nipponia nippon. Next base: position 67,144,618 of record NW_028262290.1, read on the forward strand.
GGGAAGCCCAGAACTGGACACAGCACTCCAGGCGTGGCCCTACTGGTGCTGAGTGGAGAGGGTGGATCTTCTTGAACCTGCTGACAACACTTCTCCTCATGCCGCCCAGGATACCATTAGTCTTTTTGGCCACAAGGGCCCATTGCTGGCTCATCTTCAACTTGGTGTCCACCCAGGTCCTTCTCTGCCCAGCTTTCTAGGTGGTCAGCCCCCAGCATGTACTGGTACCTGGGCTTGTTCCTCCCCAGGTGCAGGAATTTGCACTTCCTCTTGTTAAAGTGCATGAGGTTGCTTTCAGCCCAGCTGTCCAGCCTGTCGAGGTCCCTCTGGATGGCACCACAACCCTCTGGTGTATCGACCTTCCCTCCCAGTTTTGTGTCATCAGCAAACTTGCTGAGGGCATGCTCTGCCCCATCATTCAGATCATTAATGAAGATGTTAAACAGGACTAGACCCAGTATTGACTCCTGGGGTACACCGCTAGCTACTGGCCTCCAACTTCATGCCACTGGTGGCTTATCATCTCATGATTCTTTGTGGTTTTCCATTTGGTGGGATATACAGGTGTTTCTGTCTAGTGAGATATTTTTCCTTGCTGTCTTTGGGAATACTAAAAGTAATGAGATTAATTTTAAGGTTTTCTTTCTTTCTAATTGCTAGATTAGGCAACCCTTAGGAGAGGATAAGCAATGCTCCTTGTCAGTGGCCTTTGTATTCCTGGTACGCGCTGGTGGGCTAGAGAAATATGTTCCCTGACAAAGAGCTACGTAACAAATTTCCTAGTATTAGCAGAGAATTTCTCTGTTTAGTGAATTGTCTTGCTGTTACTCTACATACAGGATTAATATTAAAAAGCATAGCATTTTATTGTTGTAAGTATTTTTATAGAAAAGGTGGATAGCAAAGTATTACTTTCTTGTATACTCCGTTCATTTGGTGGTAGTTTATTTTCAGAGTTAAGATTTGGCAATATAATACTGTAGTGGGTCTGAGATGTAGTTGAACTTCTTCGTAGCAGTCTGTATGTTTTAGATTTGTGACTAGAACAGTGTTGATAACACACCAGTGTTTTGGCTGTTGCTGAGCAGTGCACAGCATTAAGACTCTCTTCCTTTCCACTCTGGGTCCCCATCCCTCACCCCTGGAGTAGACTGGGGGTGGGTGAGAGGCTGGGAGGGGAGACAGCCAGGACAGTTGACCCAAACTGGCCAAAAGGATATTCTGTACCACATAACGTCATTCTGAGCAATCACAACTGAGGGTAAAGGAAGAAAAAGGCAGGAGGTTGGCTTCCAAGGTGGTCGTTCAGTGACTGGCTGGGTTTGCTTGCGGGGAGGTGAGCGACTGGTTTTCACATGGTTGTTTTTGCTTTTTTTTCCCCCTCTTCTCCTATTAAACTGTCTATCTGAACCCATGAGTTTTCTTGCTTTTGCTCTTCCCATTTTCTCCCCATCCTGCTGAGGGGTGTGTACGTGAGTGAGCAAGCAGCTATGTGGTTCTTGGCTGCTGGCTGGGGTCAACCCATCACAAACACACAGTATTGGAAATTATGATAATAGGGAACAGCTGCAGGTTTTTCCTATTTGTTTTAAGCTGCTTATAAACTCGTTACATTTAAGCTGTTCAGAGTAAAAGTTTTCATGCTCAAGCCTCAAACTTAGAGATTTCTGAATACTTCTGAAGCATAGTCTTTTAGTCATTTCTAGGAAAAATTAGGAAAAATCCCATTTTCATTCCTGTAATTCTTAAAAGTTTATGGAAGATTTTTAGATTATGAAGGACTCAATTCTGTGAAGCAATTATTGTCTTTCCTACATGTGCTTTGTGCTACTCAGACACTGTCCAAATTACATTTGACGAAGTTTAAATGCAGTTTTATAATCCAGACCTTTGTGTGGCATTTCCTGTTCTCATTCTCTTTTTTATATGCACTTCTCCATGAATTCTCTTACATGACTGTATTGAATGGAAGACTGTTTCTTAGGTTCTTAAAAATACCTCAGGCAGGAAAAAATGTACATGAAATATTTTATTTTGGTGGGCTTGCAAATCTGCCATAGGCAGTGTTTTTCCTTTCAGAATAAAGCATTCTAAAGAGAGAAATTTAACTGATGTGGGTAATAAGTCCAAAGAAATGTTGAAGTGATCCTGAAGAAGTGTTGAAATTCTGAAAGTGCAATACTTTTATTTAATCATTTTGGCTTTTATTAACAAGCAACATTGAAGAGAATACATTTTTTTATAGTAGTCTATACTAAAATGTAATAGATATTTGTAACTCTTGCTTTTGCAGGTTTAGAACATGTGGTTGAAATCAGATTTGAAGGAAGAAAAGAACCACATTATGAGTGCAAGCTGTGTGGGTTTAATACAGAGATGGCACCTATGATAGAACATCTTAGTGGATATAAACACAGAAGAGCATACATTGTGAGTAATTTTGATGCATTTTGATCACAATTTCTTTATGATACCTCCCCCCCCCCCCTTTTTTTCTTCTGTAAATACTTACATCAAGTTTGAAGTTTAAACCCCCATATGATAAATCACTAATACTTGTTTGGTTGACTCTTCATGGGTCGGATCAACATGAATAGTTATGAAGCTGTGAGCTGTTGAGGAAGTGCGATCCAGAGGTGCATGTCTGTATCTGCTCAAAGTCTGTTCCTAAGTGTTTTGATTGCCTCCAGGATCAGTTTCCTTAAATGTTGTGGTTCTTTCTTATTCCTTAGCATGCCTATAACGTTGTTGGATATGGTACAGAGCATGTTACCTTTTGGTAGCAAGCTTTGCATAGTGTCCATTTTTTGTTTTGAAGACTACTTAAGCAACTTTAACGTTAAAATTTAATTAGTTGTGTTACAGAGAAGAAACTAGCTCATCATGTTCAAAACAATGTTCACCAGTCTTTTGGAAGCTTGTCCAAAAGGTGAAATGTGCCATTTTTTTAATATTGTGATGAATTTTGGTATTGACTGTTTCAAGCTGTTTTTGTCAACAGTCTAAAGAATTTCCAGATAAAATGAAGAGAAAGACAACAGATGTAAAAGAATGCAAAGTCTCATTTCTCAGACGGATAGCAGGAGAACTAGAGAAGACTGAAGGATTAAAAATGTATAAGGTAATTCGAAGTAAATGTCAAGTATCTGGTAATGTGTCTTTTATCAGTGCATTTATGTTTGACCTAGTAAATTTTAAAAGTACTGCTGACAAAGCTTGTTAAATTTCTGTGTGTTTCTAGGAAATGTAGTATTAAATTGAACTAAGGCTTAACTTAAAGTTGCCCTAAAAAATCTGGGGAAAAGAACGGTAGTCTTGAAATTCGTCTGAAGAAACAAAGTTGTTTATTTTTAAGAAGTTAGTTTTTTTAGAAAGAAAATGTCCAGTCTGAATTCAGTGGTTCAGAAATTTTATTGCTTTACTTCAATGATTTTTAATTTTTGCAACTTAAATCTTCTCAAATGTAAGAAAATTTTCTTTCAAATTTCATTTATATTTGCAAGATTGTATATCTATAAAATTATGGGCTACACTGTGCTGGGATATATAAAAGTATTTGTTCGGTTTCTAAAGGCAGTTGCAGTAGAGGCTGTTGTTATGAAATTTTAATCAGAAAATCTAATGTGAAACTATTTCTATTCCTAGATTGAAGGTTATGTAAGACCAAGTACCTCACGTAAGTCTGTGAATTACTTGAGTATAATAGATTTGACGTAATTGATATTTGGCCTAATTATATTAGTAGTTGACTCAAAGGGTTTGACTGATATAAAACGTTCAAATTGTGATAGCACAAAATGTTTTCAGAAATGTCCATTTTTTGTGAATTTGAAATGAGGGAAGAAGGGAATCGCCAGACTTGCAGTGTTTCTTAGACATTTTTTAACTGCTTGGTTCTGGAGGTATTTAAGATAGTTACAGTAATTTGCTAATCAAGGAAAGTGAAAAAGTATAGAAAAATTATATTTGATGGGTTTCTCTGAATGAGCTGATAAAGCCTTCTCCACCTCATTTCAGTCATCAAAAGACATACATGCTGAATCACTGGTGAAAGTGGAAGTTACAGTTCTTTAGCAAGTCCATTGGAACAAGCAATGGAAGCCAGACCCTCAAACACAAAAAAAGCATCTTCCCTCATACAGTATGTTTGAATTAGGTCCTTTGTTACTGTGGATGTGCTATTGATGCTTAACGGTGCCAACCTGAAGAAATACCTACTTGCTACCTTTTGACCCCAGTACTAATATCACTGGGAAGGTAGGTTTGATTGAAATGGGTGAAGCTTGCATAGATCAACAGAGTTTGTCAGTATGAATCCTGCTGTAGGTGCCTACCATAGCAGTGCTTTTTTTTTTGGTTGATCATTGGTGGCTTCTGTGGATTATACCTTTTAATGCTGGTCTGCAAAACAAGGTGGCAGAGACCCGTTTTGAGCTCCGTTCGTCTCTCTTGTGAAGAGGAGGGAATGTGACCCAGTAATCTAGCTCAGTAATTTTCAGGTTATACATAGATAGTGAAGTCTTCATCCTCGGAGCTTTTCAAGACCTGGGTATACAAAACTACAGTCTTGTGTTAGCAGTAGGCCTGCTTCAAGGGAGAGGTTGGACTAGATGGTAGAACTGGAAGTTACTGTGTGGTCACAGAGCTATGACATCATTAGAATTGCAGAGATGTAATGCAATAGCTTGTATGACTGGAGTGCTGTAATGGATGGATATGCCCTTATGAAAGATGGCATAGAAGATGACAGTAGAAGTTGTGCTGGATGCAAGAGCCCTTTTTCTGTATGGAGCCATGGCTGGTGGTTGTTGAGGTATTATGGGTCAGGACGAGGGGGAAGGCCAACAAGACATCATGGTAGATGTCTGCCGCTCTTGAACAGGCTGTCTGTCGCAAGGCTGTCTTTACATAATGGCAAAAAATCTCCCAACTGCAGGTCCCAGTTTTCTTGGGGGGACTGACTTTTGCTGGAAAAGCAGCATGGCAAGTTGCAAACAATCCAAAAGTGAGTCGAGGGCAGTTTTTAGTAAAGCTTTCAGCACAGTCTCCCATGTTATACTTACAGCCAAACTGATGAGATAAGGTAAGTCTACAGGGTGGATAAAACGTAGCTGAACTGAGGCACAAAGAGGAGTTGTCAGTGATTTTAAGTGTGTTGGCCAGTTACTAGTGGCATTCCTCAGTGGTTTTTCCTGGGGCCAGCACTGCTTAACATGTTCTTTAGTGACCTGGATAGTGGGATAGAATACACCATTGTCGAATTTGCAGGTAATGTCAAATTGGGGGAATGCCTGGTATGTGGTAGAGCAAGACTGTGATTCAGTGGGATCTCAACAAGCTGGTGAAATGGGCTGTCAGAAACCTCCTGAAGTTTAGCAAAGGTGCATTTGAAGTCTTACACCTGGGGTGGAGCAACCCCCTGCTGGATACAGACTGGATACTATTGGGCTAGGGAGCAAATCTTATGAACCCGCAGGTTTTGATGTACAGCAGTATGAACACGAATCAGCAATGCACTCTTGATGTAACGAAGGCTAACAGCATATAGGACTGCCTTAGCAAAAGCATAGCCAGCAGGCTGAGGAAAGCGCTTATTCCCTTCTGTTAAGGACTCATTAAGCTGCTTCTGGAATACTGTGTCCTGTGTACGAGACATTTTGGTGAACTGGAAAGAGTCAGCAGAGGACTCGCCAGCTACAAAAGGTCATGAGGAGACTAGAGCATATGATGTGGAGGACAACTTTAGGGAGCTGGGTTTGATTACCTTGGAGAAGGCAGCAGCTAAGGAAGACATCTAATTACTGTCTTGTGCTACCTAAAACATGGCTGCAGAGAAGGAGCCAGGCTTCAAGAAGGTGCGCGGGGAAAGAACAAGTGGCAACGTTCACAGACTGCAATAAAGGAAATGCTGACTGAACATTCAGGAAGTTCTGCACAGTGAGTGGTCAAGCACTGAAATTGCCTGCCCAAATTGCTGGGAAATTGCCATTCTTGAAGACTTATAAAACTCAACTGGACTTGGGCCTAAGCAGTTCTGGTCTAATCCTGAGGCTAGTCTTTGTCAAAGTGAGCGGAACCTCAATTGTTAGCTTGAGTAGGGTGAAGTTTCCAGCCACTAAGTAGCGCTCCTTGTCTCCACCCATCTTCTTTTCAAACAGGGAGGATTTAGGAGGCTTATTGGAAAGACAGCACAAATTGAATAATTCAAGGAAAATTAATTGTCAGTGTCCTCATCTTACAGTTAATTGTTTGGTTTCTGTTACTTACCACTTCTGTGGTACTTTTCCCTTACCTGTCAGGCTGGACTAGATGACCTCCAGAGGTCCCTTCCAGCCCAAACTTTTTTATGATTCTGTGATTCTGCCTGCAGAGGTCCCTCCCATCCTACGTTTCCATGATTCTTACTTCATTGGATATCTTCTGTGAAATGGTGGCAGTCCTTTTGTCTCCTGACATTCGGAAAACTTTGGGACCTCCAGTGCAACTTCTTGTTGCAACTCATCAGCATGTGTTCAACATCAGGTGGTTAAAACAGTAACACAAGTCTTTCAGCCTCGTATTGTAGAGGCAAAGATGTCATTTGACCTGAGAATTATTACTTATCCTGTTGCTTATCCTGGAACACCTGTGCTAATAAATACTGAAGAAGTGATAAGTTATGTACCATGCATTAGCTGATTCTCTGAAGCGTAGCTACTGTCTTAAACAGACCACCTTGTTTTACTGAGCTTTCCCTCCTTCCTTGTGCTTGTACACTGTACTGGCAAGAGAGATGATTATGCATTCTAATGTCTGTAACTTCTTGTTGGGGACTGACCTAGAATAAGTGCAACTTTGAGGTACGCTGATATGTTCACAGAAAAAAATCCCCCAAACTTTTTACTTTTTGCACAGAGGAGGCATGCCCACCTCAGTTCAGTCCATACTGACTTCTTGTGTGGAATTCAGCTGCCTAAAGATAGATGCTGTAGGGTACCCTGCAAAGCTGTTAGGGCACAAGTCTCCCGTAGTCCTTTCATCAAGGATGCCTGGTGGTTTCTAAAATGGCCGTATATGCCTAGATTTAGGCTGCTGGTTCCTGCCCTTTAAAAAAACTGCAGCCACTTTAGGGCCAGTAACTGTTCTGTTTGTGTGATGCTCCTATTGCAGTAATACAGTGGAAACCCTATGATGTTGCTAATAATTCTTTTTAATTTTCTAGCCCCATCAAAGAAGAAAGCAAGGTGAGAATACAACCCCCACAGGGGAATCAAAAGAGATTTTTTTTTTTGAGGTCTCTTTACTTATTACACAGATGTTCTTTTCTGTAACAAACATTATCACATATGGGGAAGATATTTTATATTGTCTTTCCACTGTACTTCTTCCTCTTGTGTAAATTGTTCCTTTCTGTCTGTGAGGAAATAACCTGAAATAAAGTTTGCTATTCAGTTTAAAAGTAGCTATGGCTTTTGAAATACTGCACTGGTTATGCAGTTCAATAACAATCTGATGTACTCACACACAAACAAGTTGCGATTCAAATTTCAAGGTGTTACCACTGTCTTTGGGGTGCCGTTACCCAAGTAAGTTGTAGAAAAGGCACCCCTGTTCATACAGGAAGAAAAAAACCACCATTACTTCAATCATTTCCTTTAGCTGATCCGTAAAGAAGTTCATCAGCACTGCTGATCTCTTTGAGAGTCACTCAGAATAAGGACCTTTAAGAAATATAGTATTGTAGATATGCCATAAAAAAGGTAACCTGTATTGGTAAGTGATACAAATTTTGAAATTGAAATATTCTGGTTACTATGAGTAAACCTGACTTCTTACTAATCTTTAGAATGCATCTTAATATTTTAATTTCTTTCTTTTTAAGGTGGGAAGATGATTATAAGCATGAGGTATGTAGAGGTAGTAATTCTGCAAGTGTCTTACATTGTAGCGGTTTCCTTATGCTTGCTTTTATTTTTTCTGAAAAACTTTTGTTCTTTGGCTTCATTTGCCATTTTATTCATATTATTCCAGAAGGAAAATAACTGACCTAATGACCACTGTTCATTACAGTAGAAGGGAAATGAATACTGTACATCAGGATACTCATCCACCTTAGCTCTCATAATTCCTGTCCAAGGTCACTGAGAGTCTCAGACCCAGTGTCTGCAGGCCATGTCTCCCAACCTCTTCTCTGTTTTGCCCCTCTTCAGATCAAAGGTATTCAAAACTGAAGGTTTGGTTTAAATCTTATGATATATCTAAAGATGTACTATCCTTTTTTCTAACTCAAAGGTGAAACCCAAAGTGATCTCTCAAGTATCTGTCCTGAATAGAACTGGGCACAAACACTGAGAACTGCCTCATTTTTGTCATAGTGGCAGAGATTATTTTGTAATCTGATGTATTCTGTGGTGATGTCTTGCTCTTTTAGGCCTGAGGCTGGTCAGGTACTATGCTAGATGCAGGTGGGCACTTCCCTTTTTTTAACCATGAGGTTGGACCTGAGTGAGGAAAGCCTGGGAAAGATAGCTCTTGTAGGTATGTAGCGTAGATATGAAATGTCTTCTTCCTGGTATTGGAAGTAATGCAGTTGCATTTGTAGTAGCTGCTACCTAATTGCTATTGAGGGCTTAACGTTATATGTTTATGACTGTGACCTAAAATTACTATGTTTTATTTGCGTTGACTTTTGTTGTTGGATAAAAGATTAAAAGTTCTTGTTTTATACAAGATGATGCAACAAATACTGTAGTATTCAGTCTTCTAATTTCTCTTCCCCATTCTACAATCCCACAGAATGATCCTGTTCGAAAACAGAAAGCTCTAGAGTTCTTGGTATGTACGTAAAATAATTGTGGCGAGAGTTGTGCAGTTTCACCAGTATGATGCAATGAATATTGTGAAGGAGCCTCTGATTACTGGTCAAACTCATTTGACCACAACATTAATTTCTAAGTTCTGTTTTAATGGACTCTGCTCTTTGAAAAGCTAATGCAGCTGTAGCATAATGTCAGCTCAGAGCAACTTGCTGGATTAAACGTGAGCTCTCTACCTGTTCTCCAGGGAGGTTATAGTGCCCCTGTACTCAGCACTGGTGAGGCCGCACCTCGAGTCCTGTGTTCAGTTTTGGGCCCCTCACTACAAGAAGGACATCGAGGTGCTGGAGCGTGTCCAGAGAAGGGCAACAAAGCTGGTGAAGGGTCTAGAGCACAAGTCTTATGAGGAGCGGCTGAAGGAACTGGGGTTGTTTAGTCTGGAGAAGAGGAGGCTGAGGGGAGACCTTCTCACTCTCTACATCTACCTGAAAGGAGGTTGTAGCAAGGTGGGGGTCGGTCTCTTCTGCCAAGTAACAAGCGATAGGACGAGAGGAAACGGCCTCAAGCTGCGCCAGGGGAGGTTTAGGTTAGACATTAGGAAAAACTTCTTCACCGAAAGGGTGGTCAAGCATTGGAATAGGCTACCCAGGGAAGTGGTTGAGTCTCCATCCCTGGAGGTATTTAAAGAACGGATAGATGTGGTGCTCGAGGACATGGTTTAGTGATGGACTTGGCAGTGCTAGGTTAACGGTTGGACTCGATGATCTTAAGGGTCTTTTCCAACCTTAACGATTCTATGAGTCTTGATTCTCTGGATCATTCTTCCCTTTGCTGAGGAGCCACCCTGACAAGCAGCATTAGCAGCACTGACGTTGCTCAAGTGCTGTTGGCTGCCCATATCTAATGGGATTGTGGATGAGGCTGAATGAGAGGAGCCAGTCCGGTCTTGCTGCCTGTGGTGCTGTGGCTAATGCTGCTGCTGCAGAACTGGACCGCCAAGTGAAGCTGGGTGATACTAGAGCACAGCTGCTGCTGTTAGAGTGGGAAGTTTTGTCAGTTCAGTTGCTGTTAGCAGTGGCATAGTAAGCCCCGGTTTCTCTTTTGGGTTTATGTTGTGAAAATATCTGACCATTTATATTTGCCATTTTAGTCCATGAAAGTCATGTTCTGTACTTACGGCAATTACAAAATTTCATTTGAGTCTGAATTGTGTTTATGCACTGAAATCACAAGTAGAATGTTTTGAGATGCGTTTTTAATTACCAACTGAAGAGATTTTTTTTCTCTTTCAGTTTTTTTTCTTTTTTTTCTTTTAAGCTGTGGATACTTGTGACTTTAGGAAGAGGTAGAGAAAAAGTGAGTTTGGGGATAATCAGTAGACTACCAAAAATGCTTACTGGACAGTTAATTGATTTTTATCTACAGGAATCACAGCTATTCCTTACAGCAGACTGCCTATATTCTTTTAACTTACTGTAATCACTTGTAACTTCATATACTTACTAATAGTCTCTTTGGACATTAAAAAGACAGATAGCCATAATTGTTCTGCGCTTTATAGAATAATATCAATATTTTTTGGTATCTTTTATTCCCAAAATTACACGTAGGAAAATTATAATGGAAACTTTCACCTTTTTGTTACTGAAATGGGGGAATCAAAGGCATTTGATGGTGCTGAAGCTTACTTTTTATTCAATTTTCTACACAGACAACATAAATTTAGGACTTGTGCCCTTCTCCGTCTGCAACGAAATGTTAATGATTGACAGTATGGGAGTAGCACAGACATCCAGGGTTATGTTTTACCTCTTATCAGGCCATAATTATGTTCACAATTTTATTTTTTCATACATGTGTGTGTGAGTATACATATATTATATATATCTTATGTGTCGACTAATAGTATAAACTTGGTTATACCCAAATCAAAGTATAACTTTGATCTGTTTGTGTATGTGACCCTTTGGCATCCTCATGACCAATTCTAACGATGTTTTTCAACAGGAGACTTTTCACATCACCTCAGACTCAGAAGCAACACTTGTTGTTCAGATCACACAGGAACTCACAGAAGCTTTGAAGGCTTTTTGTGAAAAGAAAGCAGCAGTAAGTAACTTAATCTTGACCAGGGCTATTTTACCGTGGGGAGGAAAGGAGTTGTTGAACTCATTGTATTAACACCCTGCCAAACTGTAACGGTTCAGGCATAGGTCAAAAACCCCCAGTTAAATATACTTTAATTTTTTTTACAGTTTCTAAGTACCAAATACATTAATTGCGTGGCGCGTTTCTGTTAGTTTTCCATCCTCTTCCATCTGTTTTGGTTTTCTTTTGCATGTGTTCTTCCCCTGTTTTGGGCACCATTTTGCTTCATGATGTCTGGTTGTCATCCTTCCTTTGCAGTTGGTCCCTTGTGTGATAGCTTTTCTTCTAAGATTAATCAGGCTTTAAGTGCTACCCAAATGTGTCACTTCTTTTTTTTGTGGGCATGTGGATAAGTCTTTCCTACTGGTGACTTGTAGCTCTGTTCCCACTGGAGAGCTTTCATCTGTTAAAACTAAGGTAGACAAGATGCTCCTGTCTTTCTGTTGGCCCTTACAAACCTCCATAGCTTTTTCGCATAAAAACTGAATACCTGTAGGAAAAAGGGTCTGAAGAAGGATGAGAATCTGTACAAAAATGACTCATCACCTCTAGCAGCCACTGGTTCGCAAAATGCAGCATGTGTTTTTCTGAAAGATATTTCAGACTGGTTTCTTAGGCATTAATAATATATTCCATGTCAGCTGAGCTATGGTAACTGTCTTTGTGCAAATGCCACCACCAGCTTTTTGAGAGCTACGCTTTCAAAATGCCGTGCATTTGAATATAATACAGTTCTCATGAGCTAGTTAAAAATTGTTGCATAACTTAATCTCAGGCAGTAGCTGAGCTTTCCATTCTGCATTCCCCAGCTAGAGACAGGATTTGCATGTCATAAAATCATAGAATGGTTTGAATTGGAAGGGACCTTGAAGATCATCTGGTTCCAACCCCCCTGCTATGGGCAGAGACACCTTTCATCAAAACAGGTTGCTCAAAGCCCCATCCAACCTGACCTTGAACACTTCCACGGATGGGGCATCCACAACTTCTCTGGGACACCTGTTCCAGTGCCTCACCACCCTCATGGTGAAGAATTTCTTCCTTATAGCTGATGTAATTCTACCCTCTTTCAGTTTAAAGCCATTACCCCTTGTCCTATCACTGTGTGCCCTTGTAAAAAGTCCCTCTCCAGCTTTCTTGTAGGCCCCCTTCAGGTATGGGAAGGCTGCAATCAGGTCTCCCCAGAGCCTTCTCTTCTCCAGGCTGAACAACCCCATCTCTCTCAGCCTGTCTTTATAATGTGCTTCAGCCCACTGATCGTCTTCATGGCCCTCCTCTGGACTCACTCCAACAGGTCCATGTCCTTCATACGCTGGGGGCCCCAGAGCTAAATGCAGTACTCTAGTTGGGGTCTCATGAGAGTGGAGCAGAGGGGGAGAATCACCTCCCTCGACCTGCTGGTCACGCTTCTTTTGATGCAGCCCAGGATATGGTTGGCTTTCTGGGCTGCAAGCGCACATTGCCGGGTCGTGTTGAGCTTCTCATCAACCAACACCCCCAAGTCCTTCTCCTCAGGGCTGCTCTCAGTCCATTCTCTGCCCAGCCTGTATTTGTGCTTGGGATTGCCCCAACCCATGTGCAGGACTTTGCACTTGGCCTTGTTGAACTTCATGAGGTTTGCATGGGCCCACCTCTCCAGCCTGTCAAGGTCCCTCTGGATGGCACCTGTTCCCTCCAGCGTGTTGACTGCACCACACAGCTTGGTGTCGTCAGCAAACTTGCTGAGGGTGCACTCAATCCCACTGTCCATGTTGCCGACAAAGATGTTAAACAGCGCTAGTCCCAATACAGACCCCTGAGGAATGCCACTCGTCACTGGTCTCCACTTGGACATCGAGCCGTTGACCGCAACTCTTTGAGTGCGACCGTCCAGCCAGTTCCTTATCCACCGAGTGGTCCATCCATCAAATCCATGTATCTCCAATTTAGAGACAAGGATGTTGTGTGGGACGGTGTCAGATGCTTTGCACAAGCCCAGGTAGATGATGTCAGTTGCTCTTCCCTTACCCACCAACGTTGTAACCCTGTCGTAGAAGGCCACCAAATTTGTCAGGTGTGATTTGTCCTTAGTGAAGCCATGCTGGCTGTCACCAATCCCCTCCTTATTTTCCATGTGCCTTAGCATAGTTTCCAGGAGGATCTGCCCCATGATTTTGCTGGGCACAGAGGTGAGACTGACTGACCTGTAGTTGTCTGGGTCTTCCTTTTTTCCCTTTTTAAAAATGGGGGTTATGTTTCCCCTTTTCCAGTCAGTGGGAACTTCACCAGACTGCCATGACTTCTCAAATGTGATGGATAGTGGCTTAGCAACTTCATCTGCCAGTTCCCTCAGGACCTGCAGATGCATTTCATCAGGTCCCATGGACTTGTGCACCTTCAGGTTCCTTAGATGGTCTCGAACGTGATCTTCTCCTACAGTGGGCGGTTCTTCATTCTCCCAGTCCCTGCCTTTGTCTTCCGTGACTTGGGCGGTGTGGCTTGGGCACTTGCTGGTGAAGACTGAGGAAAAAAAGTCATTGAGTACCTCAGCCTTCTCCATATCCCAGGTAACTGGAACAGTTACAGGCACTGGAACAGGCTGCCCAGGGAAGTGGTTGAGTCTCCATCCCTGGAGGTGTTTAAAAGACAGGTAGACATGGTGCTTAGGGACATGGTTTAGTGGTAGACTTGGCAGTGTTATGTTAATGGTTGGACTTGATGATCTTAAGGGTCTTTTCCAACCTTAACGATTCTATGATTCTAACCAGGCATCCTGTTTCCTTCTGGAGAGGGCCCACTATCACTGATGTACTTATAGAAGCTTTTCTTGTTTTTCTTGACGTCCCTGGCCAGATTTAATTCTATCAGGGCTTTAGCTTTCTTAACCTGATCCCTGGCTGCTTGGACAATTTCTCTATATTCCTCCCAGGCTAGCTGTCCTTGCTTCCACCCTCTCTAGGCTTCCTTTTTGTGTTTGAGTTTGTCCAGGAGCTCCTTGTTCATCCATGCAGGCCTCCTGGCATTTTTGCCTGACTTCCTCTTTGTTGGGATGCATCGCTCCTGAGCTTGGAGGTGGTGATCCTTGAATATTAATGAGGTTTCTTGGGCCCCTCTTCCCTCCAGGCCTTTATCCCATGGTACTCTACCAAGCAGATCCCTGAAGAGGCCAAAGTCTGCTCTCCTGAAGTCCAGGCTAGTGAGCTTGCTCTGCATCCTCCTCGGTGCCCTAAGGATCTTGAACTCCACCATTTCATGGTCACTGCAGCTGAGGCTGCCCTTGACCTTCACATTCCCCACCAGACCCTCCTTGTTGGTGAGAACAAGGCCCAGCATAGCACCTCTCCTCATTGGCTCCTCTGTCACTTGGAGAAGGAAGCTATCATGAACGCATTCCAGGAACCTCCCGGATTGCTTATGCCCTGCTGCGTTGTCCCTCCAGCAGATATCAGGGTGGTTGAAGTTCCCCCATGAGGACCAGGGCTTGTGAACATGAGGCTGCTCCTGTCTCTATAGAGAGCCTCATCAGCTCGGTCTTCCTGGTCGGGTGGCCTGTAGCAGTCCCCCACTATAATGTGACCTATCCTGTGCCCTCCCTTTAATCCTGACCCATAAGCTCTTGGTCGGCTCCTCATCCATTCCCAGGCAGAGCTCCACGCACTCCAGCTGGTCATTGACCTAGAGGGCGACACTGCCCCCTCGTCTCCCCTGCCTGTTCTTCCTAAAGAGCCTGTACCCTTCCATTCCAACACTCCAGTCACAGGAGCCATCCCACCACATCTCCGTGATGCTGGTAAGATCAGAGCCCTGTAGGCGTGCGCACGTCTCTAACTCCTCTTGTTTATTCCCCATGCTACATGCGTTTGCATAGAGGCATTTAAGTTGGGCCCCAGTGAAACTGACTTACTGACTGGAGTGGCTGGAATTCCTTTGTGCTGCTCTTCAGGTGCTCTCCTGTTGACCTGTGATCCTTCTCCAGGCTCTGGGCATCTATTGCTGGCACTGGCATCAAACTGGTAGGAGTGGGATGGATTGAGGTTCCTCTGCCCCAGCAACTTTAGTTTAAAGCCCTCTTCACCAGCTTGTCAAGCCTGTGACCCAAGATGCTCTTCCCCTTCCTTGACAGATGGACCCCATCAGCCCCCAGTAGACCAGATTTCTCAAAGCAAGTCCTATGGTCTACATGGCCAAAGCCCTGGCTGTGGCAGTGGTCCTGTAACCATTTGTTGGTTTGCCAGATTTGACTGGCCCTTTCAGACCCCTTCCTGTTGACCGAGAGGATTGATGAAAAAAACTACCTGTGCTCCAGAGTCCCTTACCGCTGCTCCCAGGGCTCTGTAATCCTTCTTGGTACTCCTCAGACTGCTCCTGGCTGTGTCACTGGTGCCCACGTGAAACACAGCAGCAGATAATGGTCAGCAGACTGTAGGAGGCTTGGTAGTCTCTCAGTGACGTCCCTGATACGAGCCCCCGGTAAGCAGCACACCTCTCTAGAGAGTGCATCAGGTTGGCAAATGGGTGCCTCCATACCTCGCAGAAGAGTTGCCTACTACTATTGCCTGTCACTTTTTCTGAGTTCTGCTGGTTGGTATATGGGGAGCAGATCGGGCTGCCTTACTCAGCTCCAGCGTCTCTCCTGGTGGGACGGGTCTTTCCTCTTCAGTCTGCAGAGTGGTGAAGCGGTTCTGCAAGGGCACCTCAGGTTTCAGGGGAAGCCTCTTCCTCATGCTGGTCCTTGCTGTTGCAACCGTCCATTCTTCTGCATTATAGGCCCCCCTCCCTTCCGTGTGTGCTGGTGGGGGAGTTTTTGGCTGTTTGGCTGTGGGTCTAACTCCTTTGTAACTCCTAATCTAACTCCTTCTCAGCCTCCCTGATGTTATGCAGTCTTCTCACCGCCTCCTGCAGCTCAGCCACCTGCTGCAGGAGGCCCTCCACCTGGGCACACCTTTCGCAGGCGGGTCTGCCGCCTGTCCCTGCCTCAGGAGAAAGATCTAGGCTCCTCCTGCAGTCTGAGGTCTGCACTGCGGCCTCTCCCTTGAGCAGCTCCGTCTGCGTGGAGGCATCGGCCACCGCTGGGGTAGATGGTGCAGACCCCCCAGCCGGAGCTGCAGCCTTTGCTCTCAGATGAGTGCCCACCATTCTGCCTTGAGGGTCCAGTAGGATGAGTGCCCTCGACCTGTGCCGATGGTCACAGAACGGTGCCTGGTTGCTGGGTTATGTGTACTTCAGGTCTCCCGCTCGGCCAGGGAATGGCCCTCCTTCGAAGAGGTGCCCTCCCGCGCAAACCGCCGCGCCATGCCCTGGCTGACGCATCACGGCCTGGTCGCAGTGCTGCCTGGGGCTGCCTTCTGTGGGAGTGGGGGATGGCCGCCATTACTCCTTCCCCACCCAGGCCTCGTCAGCCGCTCTTGTGAGAGCTCCTGGAGGGCCTCTGCGCTCCCCTGTACGCCGCAGTCCCCCGCTCCGCTGCGGAACGCACCTGCGCCGGAGCTGATCGCCTCTGCGAGTGACTGTTGGTGGAAGTTACACCGTGTTTAAATCTGCCGCCCATATGTGCTGGTTTCATATTCTAGCCAGGTGATGTTGAGGGATATGGGGCAATAAAGAAATTTGAAACAGGTGACATTGTCTTCCCCAGACACCTCATTCTGTTCTCCAGACATGTACCTCTTCCAAATAATACCTCTGAAAATTGTGGTTTAATGTGGTAATTGTGAACAACAGAACACCACATCCTTCATACAGAGTTTGCTGTCACCTAAAATTGTACTCTGCTAACTTCCCAAGGGGAACTTACTATTTTTTTTTGAACGCTCAAGATTTGAGTTTAAAAACAGCCATTGTGACCTTTTGCTTTATCTAGGTTAATTATACTAACAGTCTGAGGCCATTGATGTCAATATCTCAAGGTGAATTTCCAGGAAGGAAAAGCATCCCAAAACACTATAAGCCATATGGAAAATCCAAAGGTAATTCGGATACTTCGTTCTACTGGTTTAAGTCTACTCTTAACACTGCACAGATTGCGAACATGTACTGTTATGGCCAGCCATAGCACTTCTTTGCTAGAGTACTGTGTGTCTTTGCCCTCTGAGTCAGTTCGGGGTATCATTTTCTGAAGCCTTAATAACTTCAACGGTGATGGTCTAAGAACGCTTCCGTCTCACTGAATAGTAGTATAGCAGTAGAGGTTATTGGAAATCCAAGCAGTAACACCTGCCTGGCTTCAAGTGAGAAGGTTGGTGTGTCAAGGTATCTTCAAAGGAGTATTTGCCATTCTTACATTAAAAGTGAACGTAGCGGTACCGCAAAGGGATACAATGAAAGAGATTTTTAGCTTGTTTCCTTAGAGTGCTGGCCTTCTAAGTAGTTGCCCCCCTCTACTTCCCACAAATCTTAGGATTTCTTTCTTAAGAAAGAGGACGTAAGGATGAGCTGCAGAAGTAGAGCTTTGGCAACTGTTTGGTTGGCTGTATTTCTAGAGGATTTACAGGCTTTAATTTTGTAAACCTTTTCTATTTTTTTTTCCTGTGAACTGCAGAACTGGTATATTTAATAAGAAAACAAGCAGTGACAGGAAATCTTATGATTTGAGCTAACCCATTTTATTTCATATCCACAGTGGATTAACAGCACATGTGCTACCGCCATGGATTAATCAAAGGTGTTAACTTCTTGAGAGATGCTAGCTTTACTATTTATAATCGTTCTTATATACTGTTACTGTATCCTGATCTCCGTGAGCTCTCTTGGATACGTGCTACTTGAGAGGCCTTCAAGTGGCAATTCCACTGGTTGATTTTTAAGATGCTTTGGCAGTAAAGCAAAGTATAGTTGAATTGAGATGATGTATTAGTTCAAGTGATTAATTGGTTTGTCAGTTGTTCCTCTCCTGTTATTCTCCAATTTTATTCAGCTTTACCAATGCAGTCAAAGAAAGAAGGCTGATGTTTGCTAACGCAGTAAATATGAATTAAGTGCCATATATGTAGTCAGACAAAAAAAGGGCTTATACTAAGTGAAGTTTATTTTGCAAACAATTGCACCGGTTGCATTTAATAAATTAGTAGTGCCCTTTATTTATTTATTTATTTATTTATTTATTTATTTATTATTCATTCAGGAAATTCTAACTGGAATCAAGGTTTTTTGTCGCAGTATGAAGAGTGTTCTGCAGATGCTTCTTTTGCTCCTGCTAACTCATACAGTTACCAACCAGATGATGGATCATCTTCCTATGGACTAAGATCTAGTGACTTTGCGATGATGTCTGTACTCAGGGACTCTTTTGCTCTTCAGACTGGAAGTCGTGCCAGTTGTATCAGTGAATGGCTGAGACAGTTCAGCCGATCTGCTTCTGGCAGTAATTCAGCTGGTGGGGCCTCTTCCTATGAGACAAGTCCAGTGAGCGAGTACTCAGCAGAATATATGTCCAACAATGTGCGAGGAAATAAGCTCCCTGATAACAGGTTCTCATGTGGCGGGGAGAGTACACATTGGAGGAATCAACAAGCATGTTCAAAAGCAAGGAGTATAAGTGATCAAGGATTACCCTATCCCAATTCTTCTGCCTCATATCCTTCATCTGGAAGATATTCCACAAACTATCCTTCACAGAGCTATTCCTCTTACAAGAATGATGAGTCTGTGAATAGTTGTACATCTTCTTCAAATTCTGCTGTTTCAGGAAGAGGTGGCTCCAGGTGGCACGAGGACTCCAGGTGGCACGAGGACTCCAGGTGGCACGAGGACTCCAGGTGGCACGAGGACTCTAGGTGGAACCAGGACTCTAGGTGGAACCAGAGCTCTAGCTGGAATCAGGAATCTAGGTGTCAAGGATTCAGGCATCAGAAGTCAGGCTACAAGAGTGATTGGGGTTCAGATCAGTACTTGTTTTCTGGCAGTGGTTCGTACAGAGATTACCATCAGTTCAGAAGCTCAGATAAGATGTTTGATGAAGATGCTGTTGGTCTTACTCCCAACATTTTGAATAGACTACAAGGAAAGGATATACCTACAATGACCAGGATGCTCAAACAGTTGGCTCCATATTATCCAGCACTTCAAAGTAAGATTGTGATTAGTTTTCATATAAAATGAGCTACATCAACATAGTTGCTTTAACATAAGCAGGAGACTGCGTGTTGCAGAGAGAGTACGCTCTGTTCAGGGGAGTTGAGTTAATTTTGCTCAGCATCTGTATCAGTTGAAGAATGGTGTTAATTGCCTCTCTGAGGAGACTTGGCCTCTTGACAACTAAAGCTGTGAGTGGGAGGAAATTTTGATAGCACAAAAATTTTCTGAATTGAAAGGTTTGTGCTAGGTCATCTTGCTAACTAGCATCTTATATCATCATCAGTTTGTACTGTTGGGGTGGCAATTATGGGGAGGGAATATATTGGCATAAAGAAAAAAATGTTGGAATGCGTGCAGAACCAAACTTGGATGGCATTATTACAATGATAGGTGATTTATTATAATTATTATTATAATGAATGAAAATACTCCAACTGGATCAAACACATTGGGATAACAAAAGAGAAATGTTATCAAAGAGCTGGTTTGTTATAGGACAAATTATTTTTTCCAATTGTAGAAATATTCCTTAATGTTAAAAATAGTGATATACTATTCAAAATAAAAGGTTCTCCATTGGAAATGGATTATAAGAGGGATTTAAAGGGAGGTGGGCATATGCTACTGTATAGCTGTCGTTGGGCGTGAGCTTGGACAAATGCAAACTATGCTTATGGTACTAGAATTAATTAATTAACTAGGTAGCTAGTTAATAGTAAAACTTCCATTTTAACATTACTTCTGCTGTATTATGTGAAATAACATGAAATAGAAGTAACTTTAAATGTTTTTCTCTCCCCTTTCTAGAACTAAATATTCAGACGTTAGTCAATGTGCTAGTAGAAACTAGAGGAAAAGATTAAGGAGCAACAACAGCTGAACTGGAAACAGATGAACAGATTCAAGAATCTCCATCTCTTGGCTTTCAGGAAAGAGACTGCATTTAATTCTGTGTTTGACTGGTTTTGGAAGGGGAAAGGGAGGTAGGGTTTAATTTTTTAACATGTGAAATATAGCTGAAACACAAACTTGCACATAACGGAGGTGAACATACTATTTTGTTTAGGCTTTTTTAATGTATTTGTTATATCTTAGTATATTACAGAAAAAAATCTTTTGTTATTTTTTGAAAATATGTTAATGTTATTCTGTCAGCAAAAAGCTAATAACCCTTTTAACACCCTTCCCCACTCAGAAAAAAAGAAAGGTTTACTTTTATGTTATCTACTTAGGAAGAATATTCACTGAAAATACAGGTCCGTTGCATGAAAATACAGGTCTACTTTTCTTCACACAAATGTAAAGCCAGTTCCGTTAATTTAAGGCTTTATAATCGGCATGTTTTTAGAAATGGATACACTACATTTCTGTTCAGACAAAGAAAGGAGAACGTCACAGCAAAGGTATTCTCTGTCTCAATGTGATGCTATATGAGGAAAATGTCATCTCTTCTAGGGGACTGGTATGTAATGGGGCATATTACTTGCTTTCATTTTTGCAGAGTAAAAAGAGACGTGAAATATATGCGGATTTTTTAATCGTGTTGTTCAGAATGAAATGGTTACAAATTGACTTAAAACCTCATTTGATTGATTGATCCATACTAAAATAAAAATTCTTGATTCTTTCTACTGGCTAAAGCATACTAAGAAATAGTAGAACCTATAAGGCAATCAGGTAAAGTAATAGGGAAAGATAAATCATCAAAATAGCGTACTAAGAAAGAAATACTTACCAGTTCATGATGTTTATCAGTGGTCCATACTTATGTTTTCTTTTCCCCAGACTTCTGAGCCATAATGCTCATGAATGCCTGGCTTTAGATGTCTACTTTATAGAATCAAATCCAGCTTATATGTGGCTAAAGAAAAGGAGTAAAGTGAGACAGTTTACTCCCCAGTGTCCATTTTCCTTTTCACTGCTGTGTTGTGGACTATCATTTTTCTTCTCACCCATACGTGAAATATTTCTCTGTCTCTGTGCATTAAATACTTGTGCCAATGCAGGGTTAGTCTTCATGAGCTGTCATGTATCTTTTTGCATCCACTAAAACAACTTTTTGGATCTTGTCATGTGAATTTTAACACAAAGGCAACAAAGCAATTGATGATAGAGCATATAAACTCTATTCCCTAAAATTCTTCGTCTGTAATTGTTTTGCTTGTGCATCAGAAGAGATCCACTTCCCTATTCACTATTTCATTTTCTCCTTCTCATACTTATTGAAGGGTTTAAGTAGTTTCTAATGGCATAGACTCAGTAGTTGTGCCATACACTTTTATCCATTGAATTGTATAGTAGACCTTCTTGCTTAAAGGGGAAAAACATTATTTTCTACCACAGGTGTCTGCCTGAGTTTTGATTTAAAACTCTGTGGGACTGATCAGTTATTACCTACATCTAAAAAATACCAGAAATTATTCCTACGAATGTTACTACCATAGTTTGTTTTCCATAGAAAGTGTAGTGCAACTACAATTCTGAAACTGTAGAAAAATGTTGCTAGAAAATGTTAGTGCTACAGCTCTGTCAATTCAAGCGAAGACCTTTTCATCTGAGGTTGTTGCAGAGAGCTCTTTTTTTCCCATTTCTTGCTGCCTTTGGGATTTTACTGCCATGACTGTATATCGCAGTGGCATCGAGCAGCTGGATGGTCTCTGCCCAGATTAGATGCTCTTTCTGCCTACACATTCCCTTCTCATTTTTCGTTCTGGGGAACAGCTCCTGTCCCTGCATTTTGTGCAGGGTCCTACACTGGGGAAACGGTTCTCGCGTTCTGAAACGGAGTTGGAGTAGTGACCACGTTAAGATAGGAAATGCTTTTCAGCATTGATTTACTAAAGGTTTCCTGAGCTGTAGATAGCATTTGGAGTCTTGTAAATGCCCTTCACTCCTCTGTTTCAATTTTCAGTTCTTACCAAAATCAGTGAAGTTCTTGAGATGATTATCTGTTGGTTCTTATACACAAGCGCTATCATGTAGGGAATTTTTTTTAAGCTGGTGGTATCTTGAAATACAAACTCCAAGCCTGCCTTCTCTCTTACGTGCAATTACTGCCAGCAGCGTGTTCTCAGTTTCTTTCAGTCACTTGGCTGAGCCGGTTTCAGCTGCATCACTGCTTTCTCCTTATTCTCTTTTTATCTTTCTTCTTTCCAAAGATCTTCCTAGCTTTGGAAATTAAGAGCTTCGGTGTGGAACTTCTGTACTAATACTGGCCTGGGGCCTGCCACTTGGCACTCCCAGCTTTGACTGACTTTTGGTCTATAGCTGTCACCTCCGCAGCTGGTTTCAGAGGCTTTTTTTTCCTGTGTCCCATACCAGCAAACAGGTATAGCTGACTTGTCCGAAACAAATAGCATCTTTGTTATTGCAGGAGCACGTTCCTTCCTGGAGTTCAATTCCCAAGTATTCAAACGAAGGGCAAAAAGAAAGAGATAGAAGCATCTTCAGGATGCAACTCTGCAAAGGGATTGTTTACCCCTGTGACAGAAGCGATGAATGTTTTTCCTTTTTTTAGGGCTGTGTAGAATTGTGAGTACCCAGCATCATTGCCTTGTTTGGAGGGCTTCTGTGACACCTTCCCTTCCCCTGTAGGGCCAGGTACTTGCAACTCGGACTGTTTTCTTTTACAGGGTCCCTCTCTCAATCAGTTTTTGCCGATGGGGACATCCACCCTGAGGGTCTTGCTGCCTGTTTCACTTCTTTCTCCCTAGCCAGCAGCTCTAACTACAAACATGACTTACGAGAGATGGCAACTTTGCATTCTGTCATACCTGTTCTCGCTCAGTTCAACCCTGCCAGCTTTAAAGGGGGATTCAACTGAAGCTAGAAAAGGAGAGCATAAATCCAGGCTTCTGACCTGTTTGGCACCTGACCAGCAGTGTCCACAAAGGCACCAGGTAAGAAGACCTCATGGAACAAAACAAAAAGGTAAAATGTGCCTTGGAAGTTCTGTCACCCCACCAGTTATTTCTTCAGTAGGACTGCGTAAGCCGAGACTCCTGTTGCTTCTGTTTTCCTGTTTTTGATTCAACTTCTGGCTGCTCCGCACTCCCAAGAAACCTCTTTGCCTTATCTTGCTCCCATGTAGTACAGAACTGGAGTAGAATGAGTCCTCTGCCTGTTCCTGTTTCTCTAGACTCTGGTCCGTCTTCAAGAAACAGCCTTCACGAGGTAGCACCGATAGCCTGCAGAGCAGCATCACTTTAAATGCTTGCCGTCCTTCAGCACTAATAGAGCTGCACCACAAGCTCTGGCACCGAGGCAGGGTTTTTGAGGCTGCACCAGAGCCCTTTGACCCAATTTGACTTCTCCTTAAAAAGCCATTGATAAAAATCCAGACTAGAAGATGCTTTGGGGGATAAATGGTCTGCTTTCCAGCCAGTTTCCTGGTCTGTGGTGGACCTGCTTTCACACCCTCAGAAGCACCTGTTTCCCACGGAGACAAGAGTCATCCCAGTCCAGAGCCACTTTGGTGATTTTCCGCAGCAGGAGGGCTCCTTTAGAAAGTGCTGGACACCAAGGACAGTGAAGTGTAACGAGGTTGGCTGAAAAAGGAGACATCCTTCACAGGAGACAGCTTGGGAAGTTTCTCAGGCTCCGGCTTTTTTAGTTTTAGCTTGGCACCTTGGACCTATTTATTAATGATCCTCAGAGCGCTTCCCAGAATTACTGCGTTTCATTTGGGTGGCCGTATGATCCAGGGGGACAGGGCCGTAGTGGGAGAGGAATGGGGAAGCTCCTCTGAATGGGGCCTTTTAATGGAGAAAGTCCTTTGAGCCCAAAACTTCGGGGCTCTTCTTTTGTTTGTTTCTGAAGAGAACAGACATAGCGATTGTCTCGGCCTTCTGGGGAGGTAAGGTTCAAGCAGTAACTGTTGGAAGTCTTTCTCCCTTGTCTTGTTAAAGCTAAGTAGCTTTCACGGTTCCTTCAGGGCCGTTGGATGAGGTGGTCTTTGACATCGGTCGTTATTCCTGCTCCCCCCCTCACCCAGAAAGCAGCCCTTGCCCTTTGGGTGATGATGGCCAAAGCGCTTTGGGAGGGCTCCCTGGTTCTGTGTGCTGATGCTCTGGAGCCCATGGGTCTCTCCCCAGGCATTTCACACCAGAAAGGCGTTTAGAAGACCTTGCCGAACTGTCACTAGGGGTCTCCTTGCTTATCGCTTGACAACCAGTAGCAGCTTCTCTGCACGGCAGAGGTTTGATAACTGCACAGTTGCCACGTGGCTGTCTTCACCCTGCCACCAGACGCTATATTCTGGCTGAGACACGTTATAACACTGATTTTTTTTTCAGTAGGATGTCTTTCTGTCTGCATAATCTCTTGGAATACCTGCTTGATATCACTGACAGCATCAGTTTATGGATAGGCACTGCCACCAACGACAGCTTACCCGCCCGAGTCTGTATGTAATTACCAAATTTGAAGCAAAAGGGCGTATGCGGACTGCTTGCATACAGGGAGCTGGGGACGGGGATGGACTTAGGAATAAATCAGTATTGCTACAGGTTAAGGAAAAGTCTTTGGATAAAAGCTAAACACTCTTGTGTGTAAACACAGCCCGAAGAGCAGCAGTTACAGGTAAGTAATATTGCTGCTTGCGTATTTTTAAGTGCTTTGGATAGCGCTTGGATTTTCTTAGAGTAATCTAAGAGAACTTGTTAACTTCTCTTTGCTTCCTCCAAGTTGCTTTGTCAAAGTCACTGCAGGTGCTGGTGTGCGACAGGAATCAGTCACTACTTTTTTTGCTTCAGTTTTTCCACGGAGTCCCTCTCCATCTGTACATGGTGAGACAGAGGGTGAGGTTTTGAGAATGTTTGACTGTCAATTCAAGGCCACTTCAAATAAGCGCTTCAGCACAAAATGGGAGACGACAGGCGTTAAATGAGCCCACGAAGCAGAGGGAACTACATACCCAGAGTAGTTAGATATAGTTTATTTTTGTAGGGAGCTCATCGACGAAGACGCAGCGTTGGACGCAGGTGTGAGGAAGCTGTATTTGAAGATGTCCCAAGGATACCCTGAAAAAAGGAGGCAGCTAGAAAATAAAAAGATAAGGCAAGGAGAAAAGGCCATCGCTGTTGAGTGGGAGGGACCCCTGAACCACAGAAAACTAGAATATCGAAATAAAACTACCACCCCCTAAAAAAAGCTGTACAAAAGTGAAGTAGACTATAGAAGTTGATGTAATATTTTTACTTAACTTTAAATTCTGTATTAAAAATTAATACATTAAACTCTTATAAAAGTAAGGCACATGCAAAACATGTTGTGCAACTTCTGACTTTCAACTCTCTTACAAACTAACAAACAAGCATTATTATTTTAATTTGGCATTTCTAAAGAGTCACTTTTCCCCATGCAGGATATGTGGAAGAAGGTTAAGTTTGACATTGCACCAGTTAAATCTAGATTCTGTGCTTTCTGTACTACAGTAAGCAGAGATGGTCATATTGTACAGTCATACAAAATAAAAACCAACTCAAGTACAGCTTCTGAAGGTGATGACGAACATACAAAATTTAAGAATGTGAAGTTATATCCATTATAAGACATCAATAATCTTATTCAGTACAGGATGATTTGGCAACTCCAGTCTGTTTAATGCCAGTGTGCGATTCCTAGTGATCAGTGTCATACGATGCTGAAGACCATGGAAAGATACTGCTCGTAGGACACTTGAATCCAGCCATCTTGATCAGTATCGTATCGTCGGAACACATCGGTCAGCCTCTGAAAAGGGGGAAAAACCACACGTTTTTGTACATCGGGAAAGTTCGGACTGCCGTGTGTTCCCCTTGCCGCTTAGGTTTCTATAGCTTTATGAATGCTTTCTGTTCATCCCCTCTGTAGGCACTTGACAATCTCGTGCATTTAGAGGTAGCTCTTTGCCACCTCTTGTGCTTCAGCTGCGTAGCAGATCTGATTGTAAAGCCACCTTATGATGCAATACCTCAGGCAATCTAGGCCGTTCTTTGCAGATCAGACAGCTTCTTATAACTGGCTTTAGGGGAGGGGGGGGGGGAACAATGCACAACTCTCGTGAGACATTTGAGAGTCACCTGGAGACAGAATCCAGTGAGTACTTTGTCTGCTGCTTAGCTTCTAGCCAAATACGCTTTTTGCATCTTTAGTATCATCCGAGCTGTCTCTGTAAAACCGCAGAGGTGCCGGGCAGTACAGGAAGGGAGCGGACCAGAATACCTACCAGCATGGTTTCACTAACAGCAGCTGAATGATACTCCATTTCAAAGCCCTCTTTACCAGAGTTTAAGTTTATAACAAAGTATAATCGGCTTCTATTAGAAATGAATATAAAGGCAACTGATGTTTCAGCAGCCTTATAGCTACAGACATTAAGGAGAAGAACAAACCACCTGTATGCAACTGACGGATACTGCTTTCCCAGGGCACTCCTTGCTCTCCCTGTTGCCTACCTTAAGATACTGTTGCAATGCCGGCCAGTGTCAGAAGAGCCACCTTTTTACAACTCAGCTCATCCACTGCCACCGTTTCCCAACTTTTCCCCAAAGTCTTACGTACGTTTCAGAAAACTCAGAGACACTTAGAGAAACCTTAAGCACCGAGGTGAGGAATCACCCAGTGACTGATTTCTAAACAAAATAATACACCTGTAAAACTACAGTTCTCTCTCTCTCTCTCCCCCCACACATGCATTTCTGTTACTGAAAAGGTTTTTTATTGTTTGTTTGTTTTAAATGTCTTTTACTACCATTGCCCCTGCAGGAACAACAGTGACGAAAGACTGAATAATGCAGCTGCTAGGTCAAATTCCTTTTAGTCAGAGCCTTAAACAGAGATAAACAAAAACCTCACAATTCAGATATGAGAATTATGGGCACCACAGGACATGACACACTCCAGTTTTAACACACCCAAGATCCAGAGGAAGTGTGTGCATTAAACTAATGGAAACAATGTTAAGTGTTTTCCTTTTAAAACACTGAGACGATTTTACATTTTTTGGCCCCATAGAAGTATTTAACAGGTCAAAAAAATTGTATCAAATTTACTTGTGATGCAAATGTATAGCAAGTGAAGACCAATAATGAAGATGTTTCTAGCACCTCTCGTACACTTCATTCAAATGGTTTACTTATAAGCAAGTTCTAGATCCAATATCATAGTTAAATTGAGAATCATAAAAGTTTCAGAAAAGGTGATTTTTTTTTTCAATTGACATTGAAGTACATCTCCTTTCTTACCTGTAAAACAACACAGCACTGAATAAAGTCATCAAAAGCAACTTGTCCTCTTCCTTGTCTGTCAAATTTCCTAATAAGGATATCGTAGAATTGATCAGACAGCCGGTAACCTTGGAAAAGAGAAATGCTTTAAAAGGTTTCAATTACCACAGTCCTATAAAAAGAACTAGGCTGTTTAGCAGGTGTGTATAACAAAACCAGAAAACAGTTACAAGAGACAATTTTTTTTGCCAAATATCTCTGTGTTAAACTTAAATGCATGCAGCAAAAACCATGCTTGATAATAATTATAGAGAGAGTCACAGTAAACATAATTATTGATTAAAGTGACCAGGTGGTTGAGGGAACGGTTTAGGGCTGCAACTCAAGTTTTTCTAAGTGAAGTCAATTAAATGGAAGTTCCTTTTGCCATCAGAATGCTACTGTAGCGCTGACCCCTGGCTTCCTTTTAAAAAGCGGCAAACTGTAACAAGTAACTCCGTAAGTTCTGACATTCACCTGAAGTTTTGGTGGGGCTGTCAGAGCAGCTAACGGGGGAGGCAGAAAACATTCCACACATGTACCCACACCCCCAGTTTCATTAAAGGAAATAGCTTAAAAAGTGCTTGTGGCATGGATATTTTTAAAGGTACCTTATGCCTAAAAGGCCAGCTGCATTTCACCTGCCTCGCTTTTAGTCACATTTGTCAGAGCACTACAGCCCCAACAGTAAGAAGCTCATCTGGTGACATAACCCAGTCATAAAAACTGTAATTACAAATGAATTACCAAAACCTGTTAGTGCTTGCTTTAGTTCATTTTTGTCAATCATTCCAGAATTGTCTCTGTCATACGTTCGAAAGACATTCTGCCAGTCTGAGATGTACTTCCAGACTCCTGTGAATTCATTGAAGTTCACACCACCTTTGTTTTCTCTGTCAAACATGCCTGAAATAAAAAACAAACACCTATAAAACCTTAATCATACTACTCTTCAGTAAGATCTGCTAGTATTTTAAGAAGGAAGTGAGAGTGCTGAAAGTACCGAAGACAGAAAAGAAACTGCAAAAATACAAGTGCTATTTTGGAAAGTACTGCCAAAAAAAGCAAGCAGCTGTCCACCAAAGGAGGATAAGATAAAGCAAGATAGAAGAGGACTAGAATGAATCACAGAATGTTTGTTTTTCCTGGGTTTTCATTTCCAGTTTGAAAGCACTTAGGGCTTCATTGATTGCCCAGTGACAAAAAGAGGGGGGGGGGTTGTTCTTGTCCAAGGACTCACGAAAAGTCTACATCATCTGCCGACTGGCAGAAGTGTTGGGGTAGTCGTCTGCGTTTGACGTACTGAGAGCATCGTTATACAAACAGCATGTTGCACAGCCATGGCACTCGGGCTGCTGCTGGATACTTATTAAAAACAAAGCAAAAAATTTCATCCTTGGATTTATGAACTGGATGATAGAAAAGTTTTTTTTTGTGCTGGAATTTTTATCCTGTTCTACCACCGTCATCTTCCACATTACTGGCGATTATTTTAGGACTACAGAATTCAAACATTGTAAAGCTTCTGTTTGGTCTTTTTGGAGCAGAACATAGGATTAAAATGCAAGACAGGAAAAACTAGTTATGAAGACATCTAACCTATCTAATTTAAGACTATCCATCTAATCTAAGACAAGCTACCTAATATCTTTTTAGAATATTTACGCTGACCGTTTCCCCACACATACATTTACTGTCTATTCAGTTTTACAGTAACATTTTCTCAGGCTACTTCCGACAAGTGCACATGTGTGCACACAAAGGGCATTCCTATATTATTCAAAAGGGAAAATATTTGTGTGTAACTAACTACTGCTGGGCTGTCTGGAGGGGGGGCGGGGGGAAGAGTAAAGACATATTGAAACATACCACCTATCAACGAAAAGCAGCTTGTTAACGCTACAGCCAAATTAGATCAAAAGTCCTTTAAACAGGCATTCATTATTACAGTAGAAATACATATTGCATATGTATTGTAATATTTGTACAGACTTATTTCTCTAAAACAGTGCAGCGATTGATAGCATTCTCAGTGGTCTGGACAGATGACAAAACAACATCTTGGCTATTTCACATCACACAACTACACTCACCAAGAATTGACCTGACTGTTGCTGGATTAAATGGAGTCCACGTGCCTGAAACAGAAAGAATTACTTAGTTCTTCAAGACTAACTAACATTTAAAAAAAATGCAACCAACCAAAAACCAATCAAAAAAATCAGGTAAGAACTTAAACAGTGAATTCAGAGCTAGATGACATAGCATATTATAAAATAAGGCTGCTTTGAAGTAATTATGTTCTTGACCATTCAGAGATGACTTCAAACCAATGCTTTACAGGTACTACACAGAAACCAACATTTTCCAGGCTGCACCAAAAAAAAAAAACCAAACCCAAAAACAAAACCCCAAAACCTTGGCAGAACTGAGAAGGATTTTTTTCATCCCAGGTAGTCAGGAGGTATTGGATAAAAGGCAAGATCAAAGCTAAAGTCCTGCTTTTTCTACTGATGGGAGCAGAAGAGTTATAAGGCAAACAAGGTCTCACATCTATTCCTCAGTAAAAACCCATCTGTTTATTTCCCGTTTTACAAATGGGTTACTCCGGGGCATTTAGTACCTGACAAGTGAAAAGGCTCCTAACGTGGCATAACCGCACAGTGCAATTTAGAGTTGAGTTTAGGATAAATCCCACCCCCACTCTAAATCAATGAAGTGTTAGTTTAAATTAGTATTTTCAGACCAAGAAACGTTGCTGCTTGAAAGCAGTAATCATCTGAAGAGGAGCTTTGTGCTTCTCTGAATACTTTGACAGACTACTCACTTGGGACTAGTTTTCACTCTGTTGGAAGCATTCCAGA
The DNA here is from genome assembly GCF_047370975.1 of Nipponia nippon. Lineage (NCBI taxonomy): Eukaryota > Metazoa > Chordata > Aves > Pelecaniformes > Threskiornithidae > Nipponia > Nipponia nippon. The sequence continues at coordinate 67,174,723 of NW_028262290.1, forward strand.
GTGCTAGGAAGCATTAAGCTTTAAATTAAGAGAAATACTGTGCCTCATCTAGAATTTCGCCATCAATTCTCTAGAGCCTGGGAAGGTACCAGGAGGACCAAGAAGCACGTGTTCAGTCCACTGAGGTTGCGCGCAGGGACCAGGAAGGAGCCGGTAAGACCCGGGGTACCGCAGAGGCATTTGCAAGGGCGCAGTTAGCTGACCACAAATACCTAACAGAAAGGCTGCGTTGGGATGAAGCGGGCGCTGTGACGGCACGGCTGCGTTGCTGGATCAAGCTGCAGTGTGGTGTAAGTAGTGCTTATAGCAGCGCTGAATTTCTCCCACAGAAGGGAAACTGTATCTGTCTACGTCTACAGATGCAGCAACGGGGAAAAACCCTATACTGTAGGCAGCCCATATGACTATTTGCACATAAAGAGAAACATCAGAGTAAAAAATCGCTCTGAAAATGCTTAAGTGGTATTTTAGACAGAGAACATCAGTACCTTAGAGTTGTATGTCTCCTGACAAAAATAAAAAATAATGGAATTATTAACAGGGTGCCAGCATTTCACTCTGAACAGAATAGAGGAAAAAGGGAGAACACAGTTTGGAATTTAACTTATTTCATGTTGAATTTTTCAAGAGAGTCATACAGACACTATATAGTGAAACCAGAGCAACTCCAGTGCTGAAGAACTGTACTGATTTCAGCCTATTCCAATAAACAGTAAAAGACTGCTCTGCTCCCCTGACTTTACTATTAACTTTACCTGGCAACACAGGAAAAAAAACAACAAAAAAAAAAAAACAAGAAGGAAGCATAGGATTTTATTGTGCAAACAACTACACGAAGTGATGATCAGTCCCTCCCAGGTAAGTAGAGTGTTATTTGCATAAACTTCACATGTTGAAAAGCTGAATGTCAAAAACACATTGAACTTCAAATTTTCATGAGCACTATGCAGACTTTTTTTAAAGCTTTAGAAATAAACACGTAACATTCTTTTAGCCCATGTTAGATTGCAGGACAGCTACACACAACCACCCACTAGAGGATATATCTTGAAAAGAATATAGTGAATTGTTAGTGACTTCGGTGTACAAAATCTAGAATCTCTTGGAATGAAGGAAGCTTACAGTTCTGTAAATATTTTGTCTAACAGTGTATTCACTTGGTGAGGATTCTTCATAACTGCAAAGCACTGAAACTGCTAACCTACACTGTAAACAAGGAAAGAAAAGAGTTCAGATAGTCATCACTGCCTATTACCCTTAAATTCAATCAGATGAGAAGATATTTAAAATATACAAAGTTTAAAACAGCAGGTAAATCCAGGTTCCCACATCGTTATAAACAGCACTGTAATCTTAAATGAAAACAGTGACTTAATCAATTTAACTTAGCTTTTGCTGAAGTTGTTATTCAAAATAGTATTTTGGTTATGGATCAGGTGCAGCAGCTACAATATATTGCTTTTAATTTATCAGATATATTATTAAACAAATATTCTAGTAAATCCAGTTTAGTTACAAGACCACAATTTTAAGTCAGGTGATTACTGACAAAATGGAGCCTTTCAGTCTGTGTGCACTGCAGCTCACAACATCACTTTAAGCCCTTCTCAGTCACAAAGCACAGGAAGGATGAAGGAATTAAACCTTGGGAGAAGGGGAACTCGATATGGACTCAAAGGTGCACAAACAGCTTCAATAAGCACTTTTTCAGATTTCTAAGTGGGGAAAAAAAAAAAAAAACAAACCCACAAAGTACAACCCTACCCACCCTAAGTCACCAGAGGAAAGTAAAAATAGGCTACTGGAAAAATTTTTTGGTTTTTATTTTGCTTCCATGAGTTATTTGACCATACCCTAGTTACTCTTTAAGCATTATGAGAGGGAACTCACAGACTAGTAGAAAGTTTTAATACTAGATCCAGAATGCATCTTTCTACTTTGTTAGGAGAAAAACCAAACTTGCCACATTTGGAAAAAAAAAAAAATAAAATTACCATCTTCAATTCTTGCACCATACTGTATGAAAAGATTTTATGTGCAGTAAAAAGGCTGGTTGTAAACATCTGATTTTGTCCAGGTTATAAACTGATCACGGTTAAAAACCAAAGGTTTAGTAGCGATGAGAGAGGAATATATCAATCACCATTTATGTTTTTGAGGAAGCAGAGCCGAAAGAAATAAAGGGATGTGCATGCCTTCATTCCCCAGAATACAAATCAGTAATGTTTACAATAGGTGCTCAGTTTATAATGCGTTATTAGTAACACGCACCAAACGCAGAAATATTTTCCCTTGAAATCCAAAAAAACCACCCAGGAACAACGGGCTCAGAAGAAAAAAAAACAACAACAAACAAACCCACACAATAAAATAATATCAGGAGGATTGTCCACTTTTTTTCCTCCCCTTCAGCCTTTTGCTGTGGATTAAATAGCATTAATCAGTGGTAGGAACATTCTAGCCCCCCTCCCCAATCAAAGAATCATGGCATCAGGCAACCAGTCTCACATGAAATTCAACATTAAGTTTACAATGAACTACCTCGTTGCTCATTTACAGACGTACCATTGGATAATGCCTGCTGAAGTTCATTATCAGATATTATTCCACTCCTATCTTTATCAACCCTGGGGAAAAAAAAAAAAAAAAAAAAAAAAGCAGTAAGCTTTAAATGGGTAAAATTAAAAGTTTCCACTTACAGAAGACTTCAACATTCTGGTTCTTACTCACCAAATAAAATTAATCTTTTCCCAAAAAGTCACTAATTGCATTTTACTGGGTAAACCATTCACAGTTACTGCAAATTAAACGCTTCATTCAGACTGATGAGACATTCTGGAACATGATAAAAGCTACAAAGAAAACTGCAAGACTTAGGAGTGAAGAGACAGACACAAACACACACTGGCAATAAAACAGTGTGGGCATACTCCCCCCAAGAAAGTATTTTTTATTTATTTTTAAAAGAACGGCAGAGCACACCATGCTGGTTAAATCCACAAAATGCCTAATGTCACAGTACTCAGCTGTTTGGCTCCCAAATTGGAGCCCCAAGTTTGGCACCCAGTGCCACTCAGTAAGATGTTGGCAAAGTAGAAAAAGCCACTAATGTAGCCAATGCCAAGTACTGAAAGAAGCGACTGCAGGGCCTTGACCCCTTTCAAAGGGCTTCAAAAAGCGAAAAAGCGCAGGCAGGTGCCAGCTTCCATTCAGCCTTCACAGTCTATTGTCTTAGAGAATGGAGTTCTATCCCAAAACTAATAAAGTAAGTAATTTCTGCCCAAATAAAGCAGAATCATGCCTTCTTTCGAAGGATATCTGAAAGTGGTGGGGACTTCCCTCCATTTTATACCAGCACCTTCCCCTTGATGTTGACAGTTTTTATTTCCCCTCAGTTACTACCATTCCAAAGCAGAGTCCTGTTTAGTTGATTCCCCCTGCAGAAGATGTTTTTTTTTTTCCTTTACTCCTTTGTTGTCTTTTTCTAAACCTTCTCAGTTCATTCAACTAGATTTCTTCCCCTTCTCAAAAATTATATAAACTGCATACAACATTCAAATTGCAAGCATAAGTTGCAGAGTTTATAATCACAAAAAGATACTCCCCTTTTTTATTCTCTATTTCTAGTTTTTCTAGGTATTCTGAACATTTTTTACCTTTTATGAGCTACTACTATGTGCTAAGCTGGTATTTTCATAAAAATGTGTTATGACTGACTTATCTTGCTCCTCAGCATCATCAGTCAGCTTAGAGCACATTCATTTTATATACAAAATGATGCAAAGTTAAAGTGGGTCTTCCTCATGGACATCAGGTACCTACTCTGGATTTCATCTGACCGTCATGCAGCAATCACAATCTGGCCCTGACAGGGTGATATGACCCAGTCATTCAGGACTGCAAGGTGCTCCTGCAAGTCTTCATAGGCCCGACTTACCGCAGGAATCAGTTAGTGTAACCCGCGAACGTCATCTGACCATTCACCCTCTCTTCCCCCAGTTGCCCCTGAGCATCCTCAATACAGATCCCAGAACAGACCACGCACTCTTCTTTTTAGTCAGTTATTTATCCACCAAAGGACCCTCCCTTTCATTCTATGTATACTGGATTTCTTTAAAGGCCTTTGACACTTCTGCACGTTGAGAGTCTCTTTGGGAACTATACAGACTATTTTAATTGCACCAGTTCTAGCCATCATATCCATACCCAATCCTTATCAAACATATTCCAAGAGTTACACAGTAGTCTGCCAGAGAGGAATACTTTCAATAAAAGCCATGCAACTCTCCTCACCAGCTACGTTGTTTAAAATGGTTTCTACTGGTTTGCCTGGTGCAGAAGTGAGACTGTTTATCTGTTTCTTTCTAGACCCTTTAAAAAAAGAAATGGCATCAGGCATGCCTTCTCCATGTTCTCAGATGAAGTGTTTTTAGAGAAGGCTGGGTAGGTAAGCTGCCACATTCCTGAGTCACTTGGGAGTTACTAAGTAAATACTAGCCAGTTTTAGCAACTTATTGCTGTTTGTCTACTCCTTAACCTCTTCTTGCTGTCACTTGAGTCAAGATAGATCCCCTGATGTATCTCCCATAAAAATGGATGCAATGTAGGAACCTCCCCAGTCTCCTCAACATGACACAAATGCAAAGAACTCCTTTACCTTCATCACTACTATGGTCTTGACAGTGTGTTTTGTTTTTTTTTTTTAACAACAGAGGCCTGCTAACTCCCTTGCAGACTCCTGCTCCAGATGTATTCAAGAGAATATTTGTTGCTAGATTTTAAGTTTTCCGTTAAGCATTTATCAGACTCCTTTTTACAAGCCCTCCTGTACTGCTACACCGACCCTCCAGACTTTACAATCCTTTCTGGATTCTCAGGTCTAAAATGACTTCAGTGTTTTCAAGGTTATCTTTTCGCTCGCGTTAATCCCCCTTCCCTTGCTGTAAAACACAGCCATACTGTCTCCTCCTCAAGCCTTTCTTAAAGCCCCCCCTCGGATTCTTCCTACAGGGCTACACCCGCGATGTTTACCCGCCCTGCCAGGCCCCGAGGCGGCCAAACCCCGCGCTGGATGCCCAGGGCCGGTGACGGGCTCCCCGTAGCAGCTGACCGTTTCCGGGCACCTCCCAACGCCCGCTCCCTCCCGGTGCCCCCCCAGGCAGCGGCAGCCCCGTGAGGGCCCGCTCGCCCGCCCCGGGCTCGGCAGCGCGGCCCGGGAACGACGAGGGTCGCGGCGGCCGCCTCCTCAGCCGGCGGGAAGGGGGTGCCTGGGCCCAGCAGGCCCGGCGACCGGCGGGGGGAGGGCGGGGAGCCCCCCTCAGCCCCCTCCCCGCAGCCGTCCGCCCCGCGAGGGCCCCAGGGAGGCGGGGTGGGAACACGGCGGCCTCACCTCTGGAAGACGTTCCACAGGAAGGTGGGGTCGGGCATGGCGGCGCCGCCGCCGCCGCCGTTGGGCCTGTACTGATACCCCGCCGCCATGGCCCCGCCGGGCAGCTCGAGCCTTCCTCCCCGCGCTTCCGGCACGGGCCGCCTGACGCAGCGCGCGGCCGGTGACGTCGACGAGGCGGGCAGGCGCGGGGGCCCCGCCCCGAGTGATTCCCGAGAGGAGCCGCCGGGCTGCCCGCCCGTTGCCAGGGCGACGGCTGCGGGGCGGGGCCCGGTGGCGACCCGGCGAGGCGCGGGGCGGGGAGGCGAGGCCAGCCCTTCCCCCCGCGCTAGCAGGCAGGGCGGGCGGCTGCCCCCGCCTCTCCCGCTGGGACTGAGCCTTCAGGGGCTCCCGAGCCCCCCGGCAGCGGGGCAGCCCCTCGGGAGGCCTGAGGGAGGGCGGGGCGCGGGGCCGGCGGCGGTGGCTCGGGTCCGGCGGGGCGCAGCGGTTGCTGCCGAGGGGCTGACGTCGCTCCGCCGCCCTCCGCCGCCGCCGGGGCTTCTGCGCAGGCAGGAGCCGTCCCCGGCAGGGGGGAGGGACTCGGGGGTCCCCGCTCGGGGGGAGCGGTTTGTCACGGAGGGGAAGCAGCCCAGGCTTCGCCTTCAGGAGACACAGGGCCGCTGCTGCACAGGCAGCAGCGGGTACAGGGACGAACCAAGCCTGGCTGCCGCTCCTAGGAACAGCGTGAGGTCCCACGGGACCCGGCGCGCCTCCAGACCTCCCCAAAACTCCTCAGGTGCAGCTCGGTGCTCTGCTGAACCGTCCTCATCCTTCGGGACACGCTCCCTCCCTCGTCAGTGAGGAAAGCCACGGCCTTTGTTTAGCCTTTGCCCGCGCTGCTGACCTTGGGCGCATCTCTCCTGGGCTCAGGAGGAGCGGAAGGGCGCAAGGCCGGGGTGTTCGCAGGCCAAACGCGTTTGTGTACGCAAACCCCAGCGCGTTAATTAGAACAAAGTAGCCTTGTGTCTTCCTTGGACTTACCTCTGACAGCTCCGTTCGGGCACTAACAGATAATGCCTTCATTGTGTCCATCACATCATTTTAAATTCACAGTTTTCTGGTAATATTTTATAATTAGATAATACTGAAAATTAGCTTTGAGCATTGATCTGAAAATACTGTGGAAATAAAAACCAGTATCTCACATTTCCAGAAAACTATTAAATCCAGAGTTTATTCACACTTCAAACCAACCAACCAAAAAAAAAAAAAAAAGATTTAAATCTACTGTAAATCTATAAGGATGCACAGAATATATAGCTGAAGGTAGCAATGGTTTAACATTTTATGGTGGTGCTTTATGTGCTGTTTTTAGTAAATCAATGAAAAAAAAAATTGTACCTCATGTGTCTTTATTTATTCACTCTATAATCAAATTGCATGGTAGCAATTTCATTCAGTTCCTTAGTCAGGAAACTGATTTCATAATTAAGTCTTCTGCAATACACTATTTTACACCAAAGTAAGTACATACACAAAGTATAATGTGGAAGTGGATCGAGGATGTTGACATACACTCAACGCAGTGCCATATAAAGACAGTTCTAAAGGAGTCCGCTTAGGTATTGTAAGCAACGTACGTTAGTATATCCAGCTAATACAGCTCTCTTGTTTTGGGTATAAGTATCCTTATACGGCACTGCAGTGCACCGTGCAAACACGTTCCACGAGAAAAATGTATGTGCTGACAGCAAAAACGGCTGTAACAAATGGGTCAGTAAAAAGCCCCCTGGCCATTAGAAGATTTGTTCTTCAAACATGACCTTTACACCCATCTTCTTTCAGAAATCTTGATTACATTTTCCCACATCCAAGTCTTCAGAAAGAAACATGCCTAGCAAGTATCAGTGTATATTGAACTTTACTCGAAATAGCATTGCCAAATTTGCCCTCACATATTTCAAACCTGTTGAGCCCAGACCAGTAATGGCACACAAACACAGAGTTGTCAGTTACTTAAGAAGTTTTGGCACAGTTAGAGTAGGAACTGTAATTTCTTTAAAAATTGGCACATAGTTTGGGTTCGGTTGGCTTGGACCTTGATCCAAAGTCTCAATGATAGTCTGCTTCATATCCCTGCTGGCATCGCCTCTCACCGTCAGCAAAGCGGCAATGTGGTCATCCCTGCCACAGGAAAATGGTAAAACTGGCATCAGTAGGGAATTTTGCACAAGCAAGATTCTGTCAGAAATACCACCTAGTTGGCAACCCCTTCACTCAGTTTCAGCAGGTACTTTAATTCTTAATCAGATCTCTAGTCACTCAGAACTGGCTTTTCCAGCTCGATATAAAGCACTATTTTGGCTGCTCTTAGGACTCTCCAACATTTATCCTTTATCCTCCCAAAACACAGAATGGAAGTACTTTCATTATTCCTTTGCTGTAGTGCTGCAAGTACATGTACTTGAGTACTTAAGTGCATGTATCTCCTAGTGCAGCTCACATTTTGCATGAGCATTATTTTTCATAAGAAAGTGGCTACGTTCTAAAATATGAAAAATATGAACACATTTACACATTGTTTTGCAGTTCACCTAAGACTACAAAGAAACTATGTTATCTATCTTTTAACTTTGAGGGCAAAGAGACTTACCTGATATCTGGGTATTTACTGACTAAAGTTGAAACTTCCAGATAGAGTAGTGAAGGATCAGTTAGCTTGATAACCTCTGCAATGGCTTCAATGATGTCACAGAGTCCCTCAGTGTCTTCTCCAGAGCCCTGCCAGATGAAAAGTTAAAAAAAAAAAAAAAATCCCCCAAACAAAAGCAATCCCCCCCCAATATCTATAAACAATCCTTTAATTAGTATTTTGCCCGACAATGCTCTTGAATTACCCAAAGAGCTGAATTTTCAGACATTAAGAACAAAATATTTGTCAGTTGTCACCATAACCCTCTTCCCCTGCTCTTCATCCAGAGACCTACCCTCAGAATATCAGTAAAGAAAGTCATGTCTTACAAACAAGATGCATTTATCCACATGGTGATACATTCTAGTCTTTAACTTTTGCTAATCTGCCAGCATAAACATCAGGAATAACTGATGCGAAAGCCAGATCTCTTCTGAAACATTACTTAAAAACTGGCCCTGTATTAGCTTCCTCCTCATCATCTGGCCACCAAGGCAGCTTTCAACAACTGATCAACTGAACTGTAACAGCTATTTAATCTCTGGACTATTTTAGCGCTCTTAGTTCCAGGTCATCTGGTCCTGCCAACGCCTTAATCTGAAACAGATCTTACACAGAATCCCACATAATGAAGGACCCTGATGCAGGAGTTGCCCCAACATCTTCCACAGTGAGCAGAAATGCACGCCGCCCCTCCCCTCCCCTGGTTTTTCAAGGCTTTGTCTTTCTCTCCATTCTTTTGGCATTTTGTCATCTGTTGGCCCCAGGAGCTTTCTGGCAGATTTAACTGGCTCCTTATGCAGTTAAAAAAAAAAAAATCTATCATTTTAGGCCTATCTTGTACATTGTTTCTCAAACACCTTTTTTGGCCTGTCTTTTCTATTTCTGCTGCACTCTAAACTGGGTCACCATACTTGTCTTGTTGATTCTGAACGCATGCACTGCCTGCTACTCAGGTAATAAGTAACTGCATCTGTTCGATGCAGTATCGCCCTTTCTTCCAGCCAGGAAAAGCAAAGGCCAATTTTTTTTTTTTTTTTTTTTTTTTAAACAAACAACTGCTCTTTCTCCTTCGCTTACTACTACGAATTCAGGGCACCTATCTCTGTGAGGCCATTCGAATATTCAGCTGCAGAGAGCTGTATAAACAAAGCAGTAGAAACTGGTGCTCAGCAGCAGGCCTGTGCGTGTGTGGTCAGAACCTCTGTCTGTGCCCTCGGCTGGGATCCTTGATATTCACGAGTCACTCAACGTTTTGGGAGACATGGAGATCTAACTAGCCATTTTCCCCATGCAGTAAACACGTGTGGTTTGTTCTTAATTACCAGGTGAACAGCATTACCCAAAGCAAATACTTACAGCTGCAAGTTTCTTAAACAGAAATCTGAACTGTTCTGCTTCTTTGATCATTCTTTCTGCACCCTCTTTTCTCTCTTCTGCATTCTTGAAAGATATACGTTTTAACATGATAGCTCTGATGTATTCCACAACCACTCTTCGATGGGCCTCAACAGTCATTGTCTGAAAGAAAAGAACAAGGTGGTGGATTATGCCAGTGCTACCTGCAAAAGCAGCCATTATTTTTAGCCTTTGAACAATTACTAGGCTTTGAAATGTGTATTTGCACTTAAATCACCAGTACACAGTTTCTGCTAATACTACACATTTTGAGTGGCTTTAGATTTCCACCACGTTAACAGAAATGAAAATCTGTCCTTCCCTAATGAAAAGGATGTGCCAATTACAAGAAAGAGAAACAACAAAACCAAGATATCTCTGACGACGTCTGAATTATTTCTGAGGAGCACCAAAGATAGAAGAACAAATACGAAATAATTTGGATGATCTTTAAAACAGACCCGTGTTTGGCCTTGCAGGCTTACTCTTTATATCTGATCAAAGAATGACCAGCCATCACAGAGGCTTCTGCTGGAAAACTCCAGTACCTTGTATAAAGCATTGCAAATCTGTGCTCTGGGCCAAGTCCGGTAAAGAAGCCTGGAGAGCCAGCAGTGATCTCTTTCTCAGATCTTCCTTGACTGATTTGCTGTTCTGCACTTGTCTTTTTACAGGAAATAGCTACTGGTGACTAAGTGAAGCCTCCAGTATTGGTGCAAGAGTAATGCTGAGGTTTGGAAATAAAGAACAAAAACAACCCAAAACCTTTACGTGTTTTTTCAACTCTAATCTAAGGAGAGTCCTTAAATCCCACAAGTCCTCAGGTGTTTGTTTTTTTTTTTACCTAAGAATCGTGAATAACTTTGCCACCATGAAGAAAAAGCCTGCCTAACAGGTAGTCACAAACTTTTTAATCACACTTTATTAGTATATATCAAGCTTTAGTTTCAATCAACATGTTATTCAGTCAAAATTTTGGAGAAAGGGGGAGGGGAGGGGAGGGGAGGGGAGGGGAGGGGAGGGGAGGGGAGGGAGAAACCAACAGATTGCAAAGTGTTGGAAGTCACAGCCCTCATCCAGGACACAGAAGATATGATTTCAAGTCCTGCTCTCAAGACTGTGCAGAAATACTAGAGTTTACTGGTTGGTTGGGGATGGCTTCTCTTGCACTGGTGGAATTGATGCCAATTACACAGGGGAAAATTAACTGCACAGAATAGACTGTGGGAGACTGACACGTATGCCCCGCCCCACTGAAAAGTAAGTGAAGAAGAGCAGCTCTGCTACAACTGCAAAAAAGAACACTCAAGACGAGCCAACAGTGCGATGACAGGGCATTCACTTTACACGGGAGGAAAACGGGAAATCAGAGCGACTGTGAGATCCAGATCCCCCCTGCTCCAGAACAGTGTCCTTCCCATTGGGCTATTGTCCTTTTGCAGGTGCTCTCTTCGTGTGGCTTTTAAAAATTGGATTTTCAAAACAGGGTTAACCAAGAATATTTTAAAACCAGAAAAAAAGCCCACCCCAAACCAGGGAAACAAAAGCGTGTCCCATCCAGTGCTAGCACACACGGTAATCTTGTGCAAGAGATTTTTTTCATGGTGGGAGACAGTGGAATAGCAGGTATGATGAATGCCAAAAAATGTGTTTGTCATCTTCTTCACCATAAGGTGGCAATAAACGCTACATGATGAAACACATGTGATTGCAGAGACTGGTATTAACACTTCAAGACACTCATGCCAAGCACCATTACCTCACAGTAACAAACCAGATCTGGAAAAGAAAGCGGTTCCATGGATATCGACTAATTCTGGGACCGACCTAACTTCCTTTATGTACTTTTTCTGGACTGAAAATGCGTATTATTCACTTACATAATAAGTAAGGCCTCTAGGATCTGAAAATACTGAAGGTTAAGAGGTCATCAGAGGAACTTTGAGTAGTGCCCTCCATGTCTTTAAGAGTTAAGGTAAGAAAGAGTAAGTGTATGATTTTGAGACTGTCTTTTAAGCACTTCTACTTAGTAAGGGTTTGTTCAAAGACCTCACCTAAATCCTGATCTTGCTAGCTTCAAATATTTCCTAAATCTTAGGGAATCATTTAAGACATGGTATCTTAATTACACAAAGTTGACTTTAATTCAATAAAGAATAAAACCAAGCACAATAATACTAAAGGATAATAGAGAAATCCAGATATCCTTTGACAGACCACAGGAAAAAAAAAATAAGACTACCTAACCTAGCACATTATGCTGCTGTAACAGCACTTTAAACATGAGTTATGCATTTGTTAAACCTTATGGCACCAATTTAACTATGCCTCATTGTACATATTAAAACAAGGAATTACAGAATATGCATTTATTAAAAAAAAAAAAAAGTAATTGCAGGCCAGCAAAACTAGTTTCAGAAGAGCTAATTTTATCTGACTACAAACTTCTGAGGAGAGGTAGAAAAGTACAAGCTGGTAAGAATACAATCTAGTAACATGCCAGTAAATTTTCTGTGCTAAATCCTGCAACTCTGATCTGTCTTTGACAATATCATATGGCTGTGAACAAAAAGATGAGAGAGAGATATTAGATCCGGACTTTTGCAATGTGATTATGAATATTTTTTTCATTTCCAGTGATGAATCAATCCCAATTGCTGTATTCCAATTCTGAATACCATTCAGTGTTCAGAAATTCCAAACCAACATGATATTCAGAGTACATTAGCAAAGTATCATAGAATATTTTGCACCTACCTTTTTATAAGGCTTTTTTATTTTAGCAAAGTCATTGAAATAATCCTCTACAGTGACACAGATAGTCCCCACTGCATTAGACCCCATCAACCACTTCTTTGTCATCAGCTCATTGAGATGTGGCTGAGAAGGTAACAAACAATTGATCAGAATAAATTTTTGACACTTTCATCATATCAATGCAGTTACAAAAAAATAGGAGACAATTTTAAGTGTCATACATTTCTAACCTACACTCCTTCAAAAGGAATAAGCAGTTAGTGTAGGAGAATGATGTGATCAGTTATCAGAATGACAGTTGCCACAGAGCGCTACCCTGACATACACACTGGGTGTGTGTGGAAACCAACTGCACTAACCTGAGCATTTGTTTCACGAGTTCTCTAAAATCCTTTATTACATTCTCTATTCAAATGCCTATGCTAAATAAAAAAATTAAGGTCCCAGGACAAAACTGGCGTAAGAGCTGATGATGCCAATTTTAAATATGACGCACTTTTAAACTGTTGTGATAATGCAACTTCATGCTTGACTTCTTGAACAGCTACTAGCTACTCAGTTGCCCCTCTTTGATGGCCCCACAAACTTCCTGTGCCTACACCAAACTTGGTGGCCTATAAACTTTATTCCTTTCCCAGAACTCCACAATACATAATTCCAGTATTCTCTCCATCTACGTACCCATCTCGCTTGGTTCTCCTCAGAGGAAAAATTCTTTACATATTCGCGCACGGTATTTTATAAATGATAATAGTGACATGAAGCTTGAGGTTAATGAATTTCAAGTAATGGTCATTAGAGTAGATGGAGCATCTTCTCATAATCAATGAGAATAGTTAATGAGAAATAAAAGTTTTGCTTAAGAGCTCCAAGTTTAAAATAAACACTGCTCCCACATCTTTCTTAATGTGACTCATTCAAGGTGTTTACATAAGTTCAAAATATTATTATGAATCTAAAGAGTCCCCTGCCATTTCTCTGGTTGCCCTGCCTCCCCCCCTCCCCCCTCCCAATTTCTTTTTAGTAATAAAAAGAATTTTTTTTCCCCTGGGGGATTCTATACAAGAAACTAAAATTCTTAAACATAGAAATTTATCAGTCAGAAAGGGCTCACCTTTAGAGTCAATTAACTATTTTAATTATAGGTGGACTGCACCTGTACAAAGATGACAACTTAATACCAGCAGTATTTTCCCAAATAATTCTTAAAACTCAACTACATAAAACTAAGTACAATCTGCTAGAAAATATTCATTATATACAAAGCACCTGCCTCAAGTCATCCTGTGAAATATAATTAAGAAACCTTTCAGTCTCCTACATGCAAACTATACCAGTGAAGAACAATACTGACATTTACTGGCATTTTGCTAGCACACCACATATAAAATATGCTTAGCAATTAAAAGGTTTCATAACTACTTCATTCCTGAATTATTTTTCCTTATAAAATAATACTTCTGTTTTTTTGAGGAAAAAAGTTCTAACCTCTAAATCCATGAAGACTTCATCTAGCAGGCTAGAGCATCCTTCTTTGGCAATGATGTCTAAAGTTGCATCCATGCTTGTATGACTGCTTGACAATGTGTCTTCCATTTCAATTTTCAAGTATTTTCTTTTCAGACTGATTATAGATTCTCTGTGACAAATAACAATGCTTTTCATCATCCACTGATGCACAATTGCATTGCTACTAAGTTTTCGGAGTGCATACACAAAAAGAGACATACTAGACAGTCTTATTTTTGCAAGGGGAAATAATGCCTGCTGCTTGCTTTGGAAGCCTTTATTTACTCTCCAGTATGATTTCACAGTGATCAGCCTAGACTATTTGTATGTTGGTAACAACCTACTGCTGATTTGTAGACTTGAGAATGGCAGCAGATATAGATGAACATGAGGTTGGATTGCTGAACACTGAAACATGAGCAATGAGAATTTCTTTCTCCTGTTTTGGCATTCTTAATAGAGCAAGCTCTACCTTTACTTTTCTCCAGTTCACTTCACCTTGATCATACTGCTTGAAGGTGAACTGTGAGAGATCAAATGTAAGAGAAGATGGCAGGCCCCAGACAAACTAACTGAAATGACTTTTTCAAAATCTGAAAGTTGAAGATAAATTTTTCTTTGGCAATGAAATTCTTGGAATAACAAGAGAATTTTCACTGGTGAGGGGCAATGGCTTGGCTTGCCAAAGGCAAGAGCAATCACAGTATCTGCCTCTTGAAACAGTAATATAAACCTGTTGTCTTTGTTTAGTCAGCTAAATGATCTTAACTGAAACTCCCTTTGTATACAAAAGAAGAGAAGGTCCTGGGAACATGTAGTATTACAAATGAAATATCAATACTTATTTTTCTCACAATACTGCAAGAACATGCAGACTTACTTAAAGGTTTGACAGTTGTTGATGACTGCAATCATGTATTGAACATAGCACTGAGGATACTGACGATTTTTAAGATGTTCTTCTTTATACAACTGTGCTTCGTCTTTGTACCTGTAACATATACAAGGAATGGCATTAAACAGACAGAAATCTGTAATAACTTAAGTACACCTGTAGGACCAAATGCTCCATAAGGGCCCGTCAGGTATTTAGAAGTATTTTATAAAGGGCTTGATGCTCATGTCATGTTCAGTCTCTCTGTTCTGGGCAGAATCCAGCCATGGACGTGTTTTCTGTCTTCCTTATGACAGAGAAAGAAATCTGAGATATAAAAGAAAGCAGAACTGACTCCAGAAATTAGAGCCATTTGCAGAGAGGAACTGAAAGTGCCACTCACCAGCACAAAAGAACTTCTGCAGTGAAACTGGGGAAGGAAGGAAGAAAGCAAGAAAAGGAAAGGGAAGAAAAGCTTGGTTGGCATGGATGTGATAGGAGAAAGACAAAGCAATAAAGAAACATCCACAGGAAAAACAGTTATTGGAATTGTAGGAGCAAAGAGAGGCTGAGGCAGGATAAAGAACTTATATTTTAAAAATTATGTTACCTGGTTAGGAATGAATTCATTTGTTGAAGACATAGGAGGAGTACCTTTGTTTTCAAATCTTCATTGATCTGAGCAGCCACCTGAAGATTCTGTTCAAACATCTAAGTTAAAAATAATTTAGTTATAAAGAGAGGCCTTTATCAGTGGTAAACTAAAGACAGAACTCCTGTCTTGTTGGAGACTCTCACTAGCAGCAGCTCTACATATACTTTTGGGGGATTTTTTGTTTGTTTGGTTGGTTTTTTTTTAAAGCAAGCCCAGCCAATTGCTGCTGACTAAACCAAAAATCGCTATTTCCATAAATGTAATTAATAAATTATTGACAACCATTAATGTATGCTGCAGTTTTCTCCTGATACTGAAAACAGTTGTATTCTTTCTTCAGCAAAAAAAGTACTTAATACTTCTAATTCAGTAGGAATTTGGCTTTACAGTGGATCAAAGTTCTTGGGTCAGCTCCTGCATTCCTTTGCTTTCCCCATATATGAAAGCAGTAAGTTCACATTAGTGAAGTAGAAGGGACCCCTAAACTTTAGAAACACAACCAGGCACAACATCTAGGTGACCTACAAGGAACTGTGTTTGAGAGGAGGGGGCCTGGAAAGGAAGAGGTACAAAGCCAGGTGGAAACATGAACTGCTTTTAAGCCGAGATGATTTTGAAAGTTTCACTGTTTCAGCCTTTGACAGCACAACACTAGAGCCAATCAGCCACCAGCTTCTTTGAGATCACACGCTTTCTGAACATGATCAGATGAAGTCAACCTTGGCGCTAATACAAATGTGAAAGAATGCAGCAAAAATCCTGGTATAAGACAGGAAACAAATAAAGTAGGAAGCAAATGCAGGAAGAAAAGACCATCTATCTTTCATTGAAGGTACCTAACACAATATTTGTAATGAAAAAATAGAAAATGAGCATAATAAGCTGACATTTGTCTGGTTGATAACGATCACTTTAAAACCTTTCCATTTCTACTACCGACAACAGGGTGGTGCAGGTTGGGTTTTTTTGTGGCTTTTTTTTTTTTTTTTTTTAGAAATAGCCTTTTCTGTTTTGAGGCTATTTAATAATCTGGAGAGGCATTAATGTTAACTGAAGTAGTGTTTAAACAGCAACATTTTTGATCTTTAACAGAGCTTTTCTTTCCAGTATTAAGGTGTTTGTATAATGAATAATTTATAGGAACAAATACATGCCTAACTACCTCAGCACCATATTAACAAACAGCATTCTAATAACTTACAAACATCTCATCTGGCAGGCTTATAGTACAAATTTACATGAAGAGACCTAAGCAAAAGCAGTTAACTATACACAAGTATCAACTAAATAGTCTGGGAAAAATATGTTTCTAATCTACACATAAAAAGAACTAAGTCTCTAAGTGTTAAAAAGGCAAATAAAAACCTCAAAAGAAACAACCCCTCCAACTAACAACTCTACAGGAAAAAAACCCCTATACATGAATAGATATAGAAACAATGGCATTCCAAACAGTTTGGGTCCCCCCCCTGCGCCCCTCCGTTCCCCTAAATCCATGTACGGCTTCTGTAGATTTTCTAGAATAACCAAGTTCTTTTATACCTGAAAAACAATAGCTGGGAGTGTAGTCTGATAGTACCCATCTTGATCTGCTTCTGGTTCAGTTTCTTTTATCCAGTCTTTTTTATCTGTCTCCAGTGCTTTTCGTAGCCAGCCAATGATGTTAGACTACATTAAATAAAGCAACCAAGAAAAAGAAAAGATTTTCTGATTTAACACAACAAAAAACCCCACTACAATATTTGGAATAGCAGCATAATGAAGAGTGGCATAGTAACAGATAATGTTGACCACTCTTGTCATTTCTACAGGATATATACGTAACATAGACAAATTAAAATTTGCATTGATAAAGACAAAGGTTAGTACTGGTAAACCAGTGATGTAGTTTGAGTCAAGTTTAGGCACGTTTTGGAAGGGGAGTGCTCCAAACACAAAGAGAAAGTCAGTTTGTCAGAATCAACATGTTAATTAACTTTGGAAGTATTTATTAAGTCTCGGGCTTTAGGTTTCAAACTGAATTTTTCAAACAACTGAAAAAATGAGGGTAATACTTAATGTAGGCAAATTAGCACATATCTGCTTGCAGTTCCTTTTACCTACATTTTAGGAAACTGACGGCTGTTACCTTTGGGGACAAAACCCCAGGATTACATTAAATGAGTTGTGCTTCTTGGAACTTAAGTGCTGCACAAAATAGTGATGGAGATACAATAGTTGGCTCTCCTCCCATCTGACAAGCACATTATACAGCAAACAGACATTAAGAACAACTGTTTTCAGAACTAGATTAAGCCAGTTTTCTGATCACTTGCATGACACAGATACCATGGACATATTTGCAAAAGTAGGTAGTAAAGACCAGCATGTTTGCGAAATTTGTAATCGGATTCTTTGATTTCTGTCTATCTAAAATAATTACCCCTATGTTTTCAGAGGGTTGAAAGTTTCTGCCTCTTTTCTACTTTGTTCACATTTAGGTAAAACCCCTAGTAATATAAAGGTTCATACTTCTCTCCAACGTATAACAGGTGTATTAGTGTGCCCTACCATGCAAAATTAAACATGACCAGTAGGAATGTACAGAAAGGGCAAAAAAAGTCTAAAATATTTTAAAATATTTTAAAAACCAGCAAAAGAAAACCACTTTGTGTTTAACAGAATAGCAGCTTTGCTTTATTTTATTTATAGAATATAAATACAGCAATGTTCTATATATAATATTTTTCAGTAAGTAGGGAAAAACATTTCTGAAAAATCAAATATAGGTATATTTTTTCATCTTAAGAGGGGACAAAAATGAATTCAAAGGCATTTCCTGAGTCAAGCTAAAAGTAGCTTGAGAAATCAAACCAATACTTTTTTGTCCTAAAGGTAAGTGCAGAAAAATAAACTTGCATAAAAGTCCTAGTAAACCTAATATGAAGCAGAGCCTCTACTGGCAACTTCCTTGAGACATAACAAGATCGGTATATATCATTGTGATGAGTATCAAGTCCAAGTAGTTGCTGGTGCTGGACATATTTTAGTAGCTGACACATCCAAAGCAGCAAAAAATTTCCCTCCTCTGCTTGGCAGAGCTCCTAAACTCAGGAGGAGTAGGAATTCAATTTAACAGTGTAAGAACAGCAAGTCCAAAGTTCCAACTATCCCAATACTCAGTCCCAGAGGCAGTGGATCTTTAAAGAAAAATACATTTAAAAACCTGACAATCACATACTGATTCCTTTGCCATGTAGTTGACCAATTTCCAGTGACTCTTAGGATAACCAAGAAGCAGTGTCTTTACATTTACGATGCACTTGAAATGGCATCCGCAAAAGGAAATTATGTTCATGCAGCTGACAGGCATGAAAGGAAAAAGACTGTTAAAAGATTCGAACTGGCAAATGTGAACATCCTGATTACCTTGAAAAGATCACATCTGTATCAAATGTTGACATAGTTACTACAGGGACCAAGCTGCATTCAGTGGCTTGTAAGTATGTTAATACCTAACATGCTAACACTATGAATTTAGACATATGAACACTGGAATTCCTTCCTTTCTAATAAAATATGATGAATACAGTCTGCAAAGCAGAATTATTCCGTGAAATGTTATGATTTACATCTATAAAATCATCTGATTATAGCTTTATAAACAAACCTACACACAGTATATGAAAATTTATGGAAGTAATGATATCGAGTTCACACTTGTCACATTAGTTTCCTCTGATGGAGGAACAGCACTGAGGCACTAATGCAGCTATAAACTCGTCTGAAGGTGTCTTTGCACTATTATTACTCACAGTAAGTGTTGACATGTACTTGCTGAGAAGCTGGTCTACCACATTTTGCGAAATCAGAGGATTCAGAGAATTTACATCCACTTCGGGAGACAGTTCTGAGTTTCCCATCATCTCCGTACTGAGTTTAAAAAAAAAAAAAGACATTGCAGATTAGTAAAGAAAAATGAGATAAAAAGTTAAAAACTGTGCAGCTTTTTTTGTATGACCACTGTAAGGGGCAGTTTTCCAATATCTATACATCTCAAAAAGTTCTTAGTAGTAACTGCAAAAATAAATGTATTTACAAGAAATGTAAATAAAACTATATAAAGAAAGAACAGATGTAAAAGCTATAGCCCAGCATATATTAAAAAAAAAATTACAGACATTAAGTATTCAAGCCTTTCCTGTGTTTCTAACTATTATGTACAAGAACTAGCAATTGCTTAACGCTGAATAAAAGCCAACTGGTTAAACCTGTGGGCTCTTAATAGGGGACATTTTTAGATGTCTTTAAACTTTCACATTCTGAATTTCAGAATGGGCAAGATCAGTGAAAAGTACGAAATACTCTCCTCGGTGTTTCTCAAAAGAGCTTCTGTTTTGCTACTTGTATCACATCCATGTCAAAGCTAAAATATATTAAAAGCAAATCTACCAATGCTTCCTGTAGTGGTAGAGGATACACTTAATATAAGAGGAGGAGGCATCTTGCATGCCAAATCAAAAGTGCACTTCATGGGTACTGTATTATAATAGCATCATTAGCTATACTTGCTTGCAAAGGAAAATTCTTGATTTTACAGGATTAGAAACTAGAGCAACCTCAAAAATATTTTGACAAGGTTTATATAAAATTAATACTCTACAGGGATATTTTGCATCTATATGTTAGAAGATTATATAATGAGTTGCTTGTGTAACTAAAATAAAAAAAACAAAGCTATGCCAAAGCACAACATAGCAAGAACGCTTAATATTTCATGCTTAAAAAAAAAAAAAAAAAACAATAACTCAAAGCCACACTCTTCAGAGAGTGCTTTATTAACAGTTGATGGAAATATACTCAATCATAATAACAAATTGTTTCACATTCCATTTCTAGTGTGCTTTTCTGAAGCCACAAATTCTATATTTGCAGTGGCAACTACAAAAAAACCCAGCAAATAAAAAAAAATCCTAAACAAGTGTTTAGTTTGTATATTTCTGCAAGTTAAAGTTGTTCTCTGGGTACATGCAGAGAGTCAGCACAGTGGTGCTTCCACATCATGAAAATAAAAATGTCAAAGCATAAAAAAAAAAAACCCAACCTATTATGGCTAACTACTGAAAAAACAAAATTCTTGTCTTTGAAACCATAAAAGCTACTGTAACTGAACACTTTACATTCGTAGCGTCTTCCTGAGCCTGTAGGAAAAGAGACTAAAGATATTTTAAGTGGCTCAAGCTATTAAGAAAACTGAATTCCATTCTGTTGCTGTTTACATAAAGAATACACATAATAGCAGGACCTGCTCTAGGCTTCTTCAGGGGAAATGTCAGAAGCCATTTATGGCACTGTGCCGTATTCGAAAATATTTCTAGCCTCATTATGCCATCATTACCCCTACTTCACACGGCCACAGAGATATTAAATCTTTCTCAAAGTTTATAAACCAAAACCCCAAAACAAAAACCTCGAGCCCCCAAAGACAAAAATTCTTCCTATACTCAAGTTCTCTTTCCTGACTGCCACAACCCAAGTGTCTGGGGGAAAGGAAGTGATAGACAACCCTCTTAGAAGTGTCAGGAGGCTTCTAACTCTAGGGAAGGGTTATTTCCCTTCAACAAAAAGTTTATAATCAAGTTGAAATTTCAACCGGAACTGTATTATCTGGAAACTAACATTTTAAAAAACTTCTATTCTGTCTCCTATGACACCAATCCTGTTCTGTCTTGTAAAAAGAGGTACTCGATCCAGAGACAGCATCCAGCTAGCTATAGAGCACCATTCTTTCTGTTCATTAGAGTGAAGATTGTTGACACTGCCTGTAACAATGTTGGTGAACTCTTAGCAGTTTTGTCAACACTTGATCAGTATCTGATAAAATGATGTTATGAATACGGGCATCAGGATCTTACAAAACTTACATTTTCCCTAAAACAAAGATTAGAGTCCTGGTCCCAACTTGGTACCAATTTAGTAATAGCAGTATGTTTCCAAAGCTCTCATTGACTTAAATATGAAAGGTAAATACAACTAGCACAGTAAAACTGCATCCCACTCAAATATTAAAGGCTATTATTCCACATGGAGCATCACTTTATTTCTCAGCTATGAGTTGAATACAGTTCTAAAAACAGCTTCCAAGACATGCTCTGGTAAAGAAGAACATAACTCTTACAACTCCTATCTTGCAAATACTGTAAACAGAAGTTATGCATGCCTTTCTTATCAATTCATTACATGGAAAAAACCCTCAATGCTTCTCTTAATTGGTCAGTATTTTCTCAGCTGGTTTTGAAGCGCAGCTGTAATACGCAAATACAAATTGATATGTTCCCTCTAATATTAAATTACATTTAATAAAAGTAGAGAAAGATTAGAAAGGACAAAACTATCTTCCGCCATACAATGTTCCACAGAAGTGAACAAGGAATGTAACAGCAGCTTAGAACCTATTTTTCATACAGGGAAAAGAGGGTGAAATATCACAGAAACACAGTTCTCATGATGTCATATAGGCCATCTTCCCTCACAGTTTATTATAAATATGTCCCTATAGAGAACTGTTTATTGTATTAAGAGATGTCCAGCGCCTGAGATGTGGTAAGCTCTGCCAGTATCCCGCTTGAGCACTTTACTTTTTCCACTCGCAAGCCAGAGCCGATTTCTTCTTCCACTGTCCACCACAAACATACACAACAGCTGTCATCCTCTTTATAACAGTTTATTGTAATCTGTAAGAATACAGTTACTGTACTGACCTCTCAGGCTTTTTTTTTTTAGAGAAGAGAGAAACTCAAAGCCTTAATTTTTTTCCTGAGGTATTTCCTCTAATTTCCATCACACTTCTTACACGGATATACAGGGGAGAAGTGCATTCTCATATATCTTGTACCGTGTCTACTCCTCTCACTGTTTCACTTCCTTTAAAAGATTCTGCCATCAGGTGCAACAAGCCACAGAACTCGCTTTCTAATTTGTTCATGTTGTTTGCGTTGCAAATAGATGCAATGCTGGCTTTGCGTTGTAAATAGATGCAATGCTGGCTTTGCTCCCTCCCTTTTCCTTTCCTATGATGGAACACATGGATTGAGAGAGCTTTAGCTCTGAATTGTCCAACTCAATAGCAATCTGCTCCGCTTTCTGGGGGAAGGGTGGAAGGGCAATTTTAAGACCAAGAATTGCCTTACTGGAACATCAGCCCAAGGACATAAATGAAGAACCTGGGAGCAGGATTTGTGCTGAGGCCATGCCCCATAGGTAGAGGGATTCACATATTTCTGATTTTCATTCACCATGGAGCTATTCCTCTGGCCTTCTATTAACAAAGAAGAAAAGGCCAATGAACTCAGCTCGTTATTAGTAGCTGCGTCCTCTCATATATCCTGGTATTTAAGTATGCATTAGTGGGTGCTCCTGATTGTTCCTTGCAGGGAAGAAAAGCAGAACAACTTCGCAGTGTAGAGCAAAGCGCAGAATTCTGAACACAAAATGAATCTTAAAGCTGGTTATAAAAATTCTACAGAACTGTATTATCTCCTACCTATTTGCTTTATGGTATTATACTCTAAACCTATCAAGTGTCCAATTTGTTGCATTAGTGAGATTGAACAATTGAAGACGGCAGAAGTGTACACAGTGCAGACTCTGGGTCAATGCCAGCTATTGAGAACAGGATTACAGTCATGAGCCACAGAAAGGCTAGCATTACTTTTTCCCAAACAAATCAGTTGCTCTAGTAACTACATGCCAGCAAAAACTAAACAGTTGCCATTTGAGCTGTTTCTACCTGGAGGATAAAAAAAAAAACAAAAACAAAAAAAACACCAACAAAAGAAACCCCAAGACATAATGCTTAAGTTATTCCAAGAAAGCACACAACTCAAAAGAAAAGAGTTTAAGAGTATCACAGGAGACAACCTGTAAGCAGAAATTCTTCTACATAAACAAATCACCACACAGTTCTGAGGGAAAACCTGAAGGAAGTTACTACATTCTTTCCATTTAACAGTAGTGAAGCAACACTGAAACAGTCCCAACCCCTGTAAAAAAGAACAATAGAAAGTTAATAACCATACAAATCTTCTGGGCCTGTGGTCAACAGCAAACATTGTTTCACACGCACGAGCTCAGTCTCTTCTGCTCTTCCCAATACTTCACCAAACTGGCACACAAATACCAGGTGACTGCAGCTTCAAGCAGGTCTTTAACTGCATTAAAACTTTTAAGCTTACAAAGCAACTCAAAATCACATATTAGAAAATGCAAACAAGTTTTAAGGAGTGATTTCCAGAAAGCAGAATGCATAACAAATACCAAACCAGCAAGTTCTTTACTATTATCCCTCTTTTGTTTTATCTTTTTATATGTTAATAGACATGCAAATATTAGCACATAAACTGTGTTTTGCATGCTTACTCTCAACTATTGCTAACAGAAAAGATAAGGGGACCTTACCTTTTGTATGTATTTAAAACCCAACTTAGAAGGCTAACAATCTCATTCGCTTCCAGATCCTCTGCAGCAAGCTCTTGCATGCGGGTGGACAAAGCTTGATGGTACATGTTTAGCAATTTGTTGAAAATGTCATAATGTGGAGGAAAACATTGATCCAGCAGGGTTTTAGCCACGAGCAGGTCATCAAGGACATATTTACGTATGATTTCTAGATGGCGCACAAGCCACATTTTGTCAGATTCTCTAGTATCTGCTTGGGTGCCTTCAATGCGTGTGCTCACAGTTCTTTCCAAAATGTTGAACATTTTTTCTTTCCACTTCTTTGGTCTGCCAGGAGGTATGAACCCAGTTTGTTTTTTCCGGTCTAACATGCGCCTGTCAATTTTCTCCTCCCTCTCAATTATCCTAACAACAGAAACAAGCAAGGTTGGATCTCGACGAACTGTAACAAGGGATCTTTGAACCACCATCCAAAGTTGCTTTGCCAACTCCTCAGAAAGTTTCTGCATATCCCCAAAGTATGTATGGATGAGGTTCATGTCGTGTGTGTTTTTGCTGTCCATGCGATACTGCTCATACATCAGGTTATCACGAGAACACTCTAAATCCATCAGTTTTCGATGAGCTTGCAGAAGTTCCCCTCGCTCAATCAGATCTTGGGTCTCCCTGACTATCTCTGGAACTGAAAGAAAGGCAAAGAAGAAAAAACAAAGAGAGTAAAACAACACAATGAAAATACAAAGAATAAATACAAGAAAATAAAAGTACTAGGACACAAGCTGGAGAACAGCTGTAGTAATTCTTTTGAAATAATTTAAAAGAAATTATTTTGAAGTATTCAAAAATTGTTAGTAAATGCTATATGTCTTTATACATTATTAACTATAATGCTCCATTTTGATCAGTGGCTAAACAAAGATCATAGTGCCAACAGAAAATAATTTCCTTTCTCTTCCCCCTCTTATAAAAAAAAAAAAATCCATGAAAGTCTACTATGAAACAAATTGCAGTACTAGCTTTCTTATATCTTATACAAAAGGCTTTTAACTTCCCTGACTAAAAGTCACTTACCCTGTTCAACCTGAGGCTGCGTATACCCAACAAATACTGAATTTTACCTCCTTCTTGAAGGAACAGTTTTTGCCTGCCTAAGGCACAAAGGAAGAATAGGGATAATTACCTATGCTGCTGAACTATTTAGAAGATTTTTTTCTTTATTATTTTTCAGTATTTTAGGAACACTATAGAAGAAGATTAGTATCCTGTGGGGCAAAGAACTAAAAAATCTCAGCAGAAAAACTGTCACTGCAAAAGGTAGCTAGTGATAAAACTGGCAGCCCCAAAAAAGGTTTGAAAAAACAGTTATACACAATCATCAATCATGATGAAAACCACTTGGTTTATAAAACATTTGTTTTGCTCAGAGTGAAGTTATACTGTTTAACAATCCTGGGGGGACATGCTTCACACTAAAAACCTCTCAGAATGCCAGAGAAGAAAAGGCTTGTTGTCTCAATTGCATTCATCAGTGTAAAAGAAAACACCCTTAAAATAACTCAGCACTGGAACATACAGAATTTTCTTGTTCTTTGTTTTTTATTGCTAGACATTGCATGTAAATACTACTCTTTAAGTTGCACACCATATTCCAGTTTGGTACTGTAGCAGTTAGATACACTCTTACAGAGATCAAACAAGTAGACCTGGTATGTCTGGGAAACAATTTTTCTTTATAGGTACATTTGGTGAATTACTGTCAGGAGAGAAGAAGAGAGAAAAGACTATTTAAATAAAATCAAAGGGGTATGATGGGTTTACCCCCCATTATAAGGGTAAAATTCTTGAAATTACTTATAAGCAGGAAAGTCCTGGCAAGGAATGCACCTGATTCAAGATGGAATGGAAAGTGCACCAAAAAGGCTGCATAGAAGGACAGAGGTAACTCCATTTTCTTTATCTTTGCAGTATCCATTATATCACATTAATCTTATTTAATTTTGCAAACCTTTGCAGTTGTGCAGTGGTGTGAGGAAGAAGTGTCCCCCATGTATAATTTCTTTATGCATGAGTTGGTTTCTCTGATTGTGCTGCCTGATTATGAAGCAAGGACTGCGCACACTTGAAACTGAACTTCAGATAGTTTATACTTAAGCTTGTAACATTAATGGAAATCCTTAAGGCTCCTAACTGTTGTGTGAGAAAGACTGCCAGGAAATCTTTGACTGGAGATCTTGCTGTTTCATATTTTGCCTTTGTTTGCAAAAATTTTCGCTTCCTAAAATCATTCGGGACTATTTTTACCCAACAGGCTTGCTGTAGGTGCTGAACTCACTGGCAACGTTCCAGATCTTTCTGAATTTTCTTTCTGTACATGCCACTTGCATATTTCAGTCTTTTATACTAAACATTATCCCTGCTACTGACCGCTAGCAAGAAGCTTCTTTGTGACTTGTGTTTGATGATGAGATAGGCCGGACCAGAAGTTCTTACAGCGCAATTTAGACTTGATATATATTAAATGGTTACCAGCTACTTCCCTGAACGTGATGTGTAGGTAATTCTTCCTTAATTCTTCATTCCCAGTGATGTTTAAAGTTCTCAACATTACTGGACAACCTTACCGCTGTTAGTACCATTTTAAAGTGCTTTCAGTATGTGATGAATTATATCAAGAACATTAGATTACCTGAAAAAATGTTCTTGAGATTTTCTACAGCAGCTGCCAGTTGGCTATGTTGCACTACAGCATCCTTAACATCCTTGAGGTTTTCTATGGTGTTGATGCTCTGTCTCCAGTCCTTATTGACATCTATCAAAGACTGCTGAATATCCTTTACATCATTCAGTGCATTGTGCAGTTGACTTAAACCTGTTCGTACTCCATCTAACTGTGACTGGATTGCTGCCTTAAATACAAACAAAAAGACAAAGAAAGAACTCATGTTAATCATTATAAGTTCCATATTTTCAACATTTCTCAAGAACTAATTTTCATTTCAGTATCTAACATTTTCAGAGGAAAAAAACCTGAAAAGGTAATATTATAGCTTACTAGAAATGTGTAACTTACTCTGTGTGCGCGCACATATTCTTTTTTTAAAGTTTTGAAGTAGTATCTTGTTTTAAAGGACCTAGATACAACTGATTCACCCACAAAGCTAACACAGGAGCTTAGGCAGACAGATCATCTTTATAAATCTATATTAAACCAGGATCATGGGAAGGCAGAATGAGGTTTCTTTGCATTTCCTTTGTAAATTCATTTCAAAGGGGGATATCAGAAGAAAGCTGATCCAGATGTTTCAACAGAATGCTTAGTATGCACAGATTCACAAAGCCTTTTACTAAAGCAATTATAAATTTTGACTGGCAAATGAATCTTCTAAAAAATCTTCTAAAAAAAAAAACCAACTCTGAAATGTTCTAAAAAAAAAAAAAACAACCACCCAAAAAAACCCAAACGCCTCTGGCCTGTGATGCCTGAAAGCAAAAAAAAAAAAAAAAAATCTCAAAAGGAATTCAGCAAAACCAAAAAACAACAAAACCCCAAACTGAATAAAATTTTGACACAGTGAAACATCAATAACCAGACCAACAATCCAACTACTTGATTATTTTGGCATAAAGAGAGGTTATTGATAAAGATATCTCTTGTGACAGGTGATACTTGAAATAATGACTTTTCAAATAGGCTATTAGTCCTGAACATGATTTGACAGTCCAGACACCTTACAGAAAATGCATTATGGTGTGTATCTGAGTGAAAGAAATCAGGTCACATCCACAGCATATTTTTTTTTTACGTATGTATTTTTAAAAACATGTGACGAAGGCGAAATCAGGCAAGTGGAAAATGAAACTGGAAATAACAGCCTTCAGAAGACAAGCCAAAGGCAAGACATCAGTGAAAATTCAGTTGGGTATCTCAAGGACTTGAGGTAACCAGTAAAGAAATGAGGCATTAATGGTTTTGCTAAGCTCAAAACACATTTTTAACCATACTTTTCAGGCCAAAAAGCTTGGGCAGTCATGGAACTTTTTGTCTGATACTAGAAGCCAAGAAGGAAATCCTGGTAACTATGAATAACATTTATTGTGTTTTAAATGTACTGGGAAAGTCCCAGAAAAATGCAGTGATTCTTAAACTACCGCTATTTATGTACTTTCAAATTATGACATGCTGATTTTACTGATAAAAATGTATTTTCCTGTCAGACTCGGTACAATTAAGCAGTGGTAAGGCATTTTTATACAATATCTATCTACAGAACTGCTGCATTAACACATTTTTTCCCCTACAGGAACTGAGGTAATTAGGATACTCAAACATTCAATACGATACTCAAACACAATCTTCTGAAGCTGACCATAAAGTATTTTAAAAATCACATGACCATTAAATGTTCAATACTTCTAATTTGAGACTTCAATTTCTTCTGAGGCAGATCTTCCAAGTATTACATATTCAAACTTTTGTCTATTTAGCTTTCACAGAAACTTGATTACGTTAAACAGAAACAATCACTACTCTTGGTCACTGACACAAACAGCCAAGGAAAATTCTAAAAACAGACATCCATGCGTGTTCAGTCTGTCTTCTAATAGTCAGTTGGGGCCAGGGAGGGGGTGGGGGACAGGGAGCAAGGCATGTCCTAACGTTGTGGACTAGAACACATATTCATCTTAGATTGGACTGACCACCACTTTATTAAAAAAATGAAAACAAAACCAAGCCATCCTAGGAACAGGGCTCAAAACTTCATTTTTCTCTCTTTTCAAGTGACAGCCCTCACCATGAAGCCATGGAACCAGGATCCTGGCTGCCTGGTCTCCCTAGAGCCCTATGGTTCGAATTCACGATTGCAGAGCAGCTAAGAATCAAAAGGTAAAGGATTCAAGCATGTTTATACTCAGGACAACCCATGACCTAGGAACCTTCCTGCGATATGTATACAATATTTCTTCAGGGTGAGAGAAAACCAAAACCTAAGTTCTCCCATTGACTGAATAAGTACATGAAGAAAGATGGTTGTCAATGCTCATAACTTTTCAGGCTGTGGAGTCCAAGCAGCTCTTCATCTACATTTTGGAGTGCAGAGCCCAGAAGTACCAGCCTATAGTGCTAACTTGTGCTCATCCACCCATTGTTTCAGAGTTCTGCTACAGATCCTTAAAAATACTGCTTCACTAACCACCATCAGTGTCACACATGAAGCAGATGAGTTTGATAGATTTCAAAGCAGTTTTTCCTGTAAGAATTTATATAATGCAGGAAGAAGTGCAGAGAAGGATGTAAGAAATGGACATAACTAAATATTTGGGAGAAGATATAGAGAGAGGAGTAGGATAACCAGCTGGAGGAGATGCTGTTTTTTTGGGCAGAACACCATTCCAGATCTCTGCTGCTTCATCCCTGTAAGTGACATACAACTATTACCCTGGTTTTCTACTCTTTACCCTTGATTGACTTGATTATCTCAATTCATCTGAAGAAAATGATGACAAAGATGAAAGCATATCCAGTCAGAAAGAAGCACCAACATGTTCACACTAAAAGATTGACCATGTGTGCATTCACATAGATGAAGCAGCTGAGGTTTTTCAACAGTGGTCTAACCTGAAAAGTCAGCAAATCCTCCGGCTGATGATCCTAATGACCCTATCTCTCCATCTTCCACACCATACATATACACAGTTTAAATACAGAGCAAGAGTATTTCTTATATCCTCTCTGTGCTCCCATCCGTTATAGTAATTCTTATGGGAAAAACTGCTTTGCTATCCATTGCTTCACTACCATCACCTGTTTCAGGAATGCGCCCTGAATGGATTAAGAGGTATTGTACTTCTTTATGGAACAGGTATTTCTGACAGTCTATAGATGACTGAAGTTAAGGCAGCTTAAGGAAAATGACAAGGAAACTAGCTATAAAGTGGATTTAGGCATTTACGAAACTTACAAAGTTACGTTTAGTCATCACTGTCTATAGAAGCAGCCAGCAGGCAAATGACTGTGCTCATATATTATGAATAGATCACAGTAACTAAACAGCTGATCCATTATTAATAGACTCCACTATATGCTTCCTGCCTTAAATCTGAAATACCCAGTCCAAGCCATCAGGAAAATTTCTGTTTCTATGCCACAGACAAAAAATAACGTGTAATTTGCTAACAGATTTTTTCACTGTGAAAGAAGACAGACTCTCTTCTACTTTATGCAGACTCCCACAAAGAAGGAGCCATCAAATAGCTGTAAGACAAACTAACTTCTTCTGAAATATAAGATTAGATACAGTGTATACCAGCCATTTTGATCTGGTAAACACAAAAATATTTCCCAAAATACTTTTCCAAGGCTCTGCTCCCATTATGCAATATAGTGGTCTAAAATGACTGTTGGCTAGTGAGTACCAGTGAAGGAAGAAAACACAGAACTCAGTAATATATGGACAGAAAATGTAGGAGGACCTTATTCATATTTCAGGCTAAGTCTGTGTGTGCGCACTTACATGTACACATGTGAAGGAGGGGGAAAAATCATGGGGTACGCTTCTGCAAGAGACAAGAATGTGACAGATTTTAGCTATCTTCCATAAACCTATGTAAAAGTCAGAGACTAAACTGACTGATCTTTTTCAGATGCAATCATTAATTTTTTTTTTACAAAAGTTCAGTATTCAGTCATTAAGACAAAGCTTTGTTGGCTGACAGGCTACACAGCAGGAGGGTAGCTGTCCATGGATAAATGAAGGGTAGCTGTCCATGAATAAACTGTAGAAGTTACAGGACATAAGAACACTTGAAATGCTTGAATAAAATTTCAGTAAGATGTACAGCATTAGTTTGCATTACTTTCAGGATGCAAAGCTTCTGTTTTGGACACAGAACAAAAATTAAAGTTCACGGTTTAAAACTATCGGGATGAAAATGTAGAATCAAAAAACAGAAGGAAGAAAAAAGAAGGTACGTTCATGCTGCACCACAGACACTCAGGTTTATCAAACTTTTTACCTTGAGTCGAGCTTCTACTGAAGCCTTCTTACGAGCTTCCCTCCTGCGATACTGCTCCACTTTATCCAGCTGATCAGGACGCTGAAGCATTCCTGCTACTCTTTGAACAGCTGTTGCAACTGCTTCCCTATCCGTTTCCTCCATTGCTGATTAGGACCTCAAAATGCCTTCATAATTTAACAGTACTGAAAAGAAATATAACATTTTTAGAAAATATTTTTTCATTTGATGGCTATGTGTCATTTCCAAGTCAACAACTGGAGAACTAACTTTGGCAATAAAAACAGCGCAACTTGACAGAAGTATTATTAGACTGCATTATAAAGAGTAGTAATCGGAATTCTACAATAATTGCATTTAAGGTCACTTAACTCTGTTTCACTAGTTTACCTGAAATGTTCTCTGGTTACCGTTTTTGCATTTACCTAGCTCTCTGTAAATTTGTATTAAAAAAAAAAAAAAAGAAAACAACAACAACAACAACAAAAGAACAGCAAATCTTCATCGAAACAGATTCTATCTAATCCCAGAGTAAGTATGTTTGCCTATTAAAAGGGGAATGAGACAAGCATAAAAGAATCTTGTAGCAGATCCAAGCAAAACTCCTAACTCTTCCTGAACTAGAATCTGGTGGAGCTGAGAGAACCACAGTCCCCCTGCAGCAATAGGTCAAATTTGCTACCAAAAGCAGAGAGAAACATAGCTGTGGAAGCTCTAAACCCAGAGACTTAACTATAAAGCACTTCCATTTAGACTTCTGATGGATGATTTTTTTATTTCCTACTCTTCTTACGGTATCGGTCCATCAGAGGCGTAGGTGTGCAAGGAAAAATTAATCAAGTATTTCACCTAAGTCTCCAGCAGAATTTCTAGTGAAGTCAAGATATGCATGCAAACTAGTATGCAGAAAAGGTAAAATTTGTTGGCCATCAAACCAGACCTGTTCTCTCAAGCTTCACTAGCTACTAACAGAAAGCAGGGAGGATCCCAGTTACCAAAGATGCAAGATGGTGTCCACAGAACTCCAAGGAACACATCTGGGGTTTCTCATTCTTTCCGAATTCTTTCCAATATTTTATGTCTTCAGT
This sequence comes from Nipponia nippon, assembly GCF_047370975.1. NCBI lineage: Eukaryota > Metazoa > Chordata > Aves > Pelecaniformes > Threskiornithidae > Nipponia > Nipponia nippon. Next base: position 67,206,511 of record NW_028262290.1, read on the forward strand.
CTTGTAATCAAACAGAACATTTCAGGCCACAACTACAGACTATGCTCTCTCATATCCATATTATTCCTTGAAAGTAGCTATCTACTTTCAAAGTAGTCTGCATTCATATTTCCAGCATATCACTTAATCTCAACACAATAGCGATCTGACGAAGAACTGTGCCAAGTGCACAGAACTGGAAGTGCAAAAATGAGAAAACTTATGGGTCAAGAGAAAGACAGTTTGATAGGTGAAGGAAAGTGGAAACACCCCCTGCCCTCTAAACAAAAACAAAAAAAAGAGGAAAAAATAGTGAAGCTTACCACCTCCCATAGGCAAACTAATGCTCCAGCCAGTCTCTGAACAACGGCCACCCCGGAAGCCAAACCCCACCCCCCCCTTCATCTTCCTCTACCCCATCTCTACCCCCATGACATTATATGTTAGGGAATTTCCCTTTGGCTAGTTTGGGCCAGCTGTCCCAGCTGTGTTCTCTCTCAATCTCGTGCCCATCCCCAGCCTACTCAAGGGGAGTGGTGGGCAGAGGAGGAAAAAGAGAAAGCCTTGACACTGTGCAAGCACCCTTCAGTAACAGCCAAAACACTGGTGTGTTATCCGCACTGTTTTAGCCACAAATCCAAAAGACAGCACCATCCGGACTACTACGAAGAAAGTTAACTCCATCCCGGACAGACTCAGTACAGCATTAGTAGAATTAGTCATTTTAGAACTTACCAGGGTTAAAAAAGATTCCAGGCAAGGTTTGCCCAAGAGCTAGTCTATAAGACCTTAAGTCTACATCTCAAGTCCCTTCATCCGATATCTCAAGATCTGTATCTCTAGTATCTTCAAAAATTACGTGCACAAGTATGCACTTATTCCAGAATTATTTCTACAGTGTGAATTCATGTCCTACTTTACCTCCTCAGCTGTGCAACCATACCCAGCACTTCTCTACTAATGGCCTGCTTAGCTCAAATGATGTTTGGTTTCCTACTCTGCATCTCAAGGTGCAGGATCTATTCCTACCACTCACGCTTTTGAAAGAATACCCCAGTTTTGTTTAGCTCAATCCACTTCCAAGCAATCAGGGCTGTCTCTACAATTTTAAAAAAATTGCTCCTTTTAAATATGAATTTACTACAGAAGTAGAATCTGCAGGAGACAGCTTTATGCTGGATTACTGCCTTTATTAACAACTCTGAATACGTTCAACAGAGTTATGATAGCTCTAACCCCCACAGCCACTACCCAGGCACATTAAGTAGACCTCATGAACAAAATTAGTGGTCTATACTGTAACCTCCTAACTGACTACAAACTAACTTGCTGAGGTAGACAGGTTTTTGCACAACTACTAGACATTCAAAAGGAAGAGCAAACTTTAAGAAACCACACCAACTTTACACAGAGCCAGAACCACAAACATCAGAGCAACGCACTGGAAGAGACGAACAACAAGGTCCTGAGCCCCCTTGGAAAGGCTTCAGCGGCAAGCACACCCTCATCCTCCGGCCGCAGGCTCCGGCCGGCAGCCGAGAAGCCAGCCAGCGGGGGCGACGGGCTGCCGGGGGAGGCCCCTGCCGCTTCTAGGCTGGGGGCGCCCAGCGACACCCAGGTCGGGGGCACAACCCCTCACGACGAGGAAGCTGCGGCAGCCCCAGCTCCGCCCGGCAGCCCGGCTCCTCTCGGCCCCGCTCCCCGACGGAGGTGCCTCAAACTCCAATTATTTGCACCGACGCAGGTGCCCGTCCCTGCCGGGCAGAGGCCGGAGACCTGCCCGCGGGCAGGCAGGCGAGGCTGCAGCCCCGCCACCTTGAGCTCCTTCGGCCTCGGCAGCAGCCCAGGGACGGCGGCCGCGCCGGAGGAGCCCTCAGCACCCCCTTCGGCCTCGCCATCCCCAGAGGCTCCCGGATCGGATCGGATCGGATCGGCCCGGCCCAGCCCAGCCCAGCCCGTCCCGTCCTCCCTCCGCTTCCCGTAGTGCCAGACTCGGGCCGCTACAGACAACGACAGCCTGGCGGGAGCCGGCACAGCAGCGCTCACCGGCCGGGGCGCTGGCACCGGGCCAGCGACGGGGACCGAGGGAGCCGCAGCCCCCACTTACCGGCTGCCGCCCGCCCCGCGGGAAGGTACTGACAGTCGGGCAGTGCGCAGGCGCCGGGCGCCGGCAGGGGCAGGCGAGCGGGCGCGCAGGCGCAGGACGAAGACACCCCCCCGCCCCGCTCCCCGCCCGCCGTCGGCCGGCGCGCATGCGGGTGGGGCTGCCTCACCTGCTCACGGGAGCGCGCTGCGCCTGCGCGGCTCCGGGAAGCGGGGTGGAAGGGCGGGAGGGCTGATCGCTCCCCGAAAGAGCCTCTGGAGGCGCGGTAGCGGCTCAGGCTGCTTTAGTGGCCGCCGAGCACCGCTGCTTTGCTCTCCCCGAGGAGCTTCCTCCCGGTGGCGGGGCGGCGGTCTGCGCGCAGGCCTTGCTGGGCGCGCCGGGAGAGGTGGGAGCGAGGGCAGCGCCCTCGTCTCCTCAGGGCGGGCTCGGGGCTACCCCCGGCGCCACCTCTTCGTCCTCCCTTCTTCTTGTTTTACAATCCCTCAGCGTCGAGGGCGCTGTCAGTCCTTCTGGGGCGTGATTCAAGGTCACTGAGATCGGTTAAAAAAAAAAAATGTGGGAGTCCTTTGAGGTATTAAACCTTTGGGTTTGAATGGTGACGTAGTGCAGTGAAAGCTCGGTCGTTGGGTGCCGCCTGGAAAAAGGAAGCATGCTAGGCAAGGGTGCCGCAGGCGGATGAGCCGCGAACCGTGCGGTATCGGTCGGGTCTATGTGGAAGCGGCTCTGCCCGGCAGAGGAAAAGGGAAAGTCCTCCCTCAGCTGCTTGCCTCAGCTGTGTCTCTTCACGTGCCGCTTCACGTGTTTCACGCTTGTCTCGGAAGCTTCACACAAGCGCTTCTCTTCCAGAAGCCAGGCTGCTGCCCTGCTGGGAAAGGCCGTGTTGAGGGTGGCGCGGCTGCCGGGCTGTGGCTCACGGTGGCCTGCCCTGGCTCTGCGCCTCAGAAACGCCGAGGCTCAGGGAAGCTGCTTGCTTAGGGGTTAATTTATAAGTCAGGGAAAACTACAGTGCGTTTAAAAAGACAAGTAGTTATGAAATTAGCACTGAGTTGGTGGATACAGCACGAAATGGGGACAGAGGAGGTGCCTCCTGGGGACGGGGTTGCTAGCTGGGTTTGTGTAGGGGTTGCCATAGCAGCTGCCAGCAGCTCCAAGGGCTCAGGCAGACTGCAGGCTTACAAACCCACTGGAGATGAAGCAAGTGCCTCAGCCGGCACGCTGTGCCCAACGCTTTGCGGTGGGACCTGCAGCTGTCCCGTAAGAAGGAGCTTAACCTGTCCCTCAACGCGTGAGTTCCCACCTGCAGCAGTCTGATCAGAGACAAATGACAGTTATGCAATTAGAAATAAAGTTTTGTTAATGGGCAACCTTAGAGGAGCTTTTATCCTTTTGTAAACTGCTTAGATCTTCTCATTTTAAATTAGCAACTAAAAGTAGAGAATTTAGTTTTTCTTTTCCTTGCTAGTCTACCATATTGGTGCTATAACAGGGATAAAAATACTGAAGGTGTGGTTGTTTGTTACAGTGTTACATTGTCCAGTCATTTTCTGTACTGTTGATTTAGGTTGATTTTTGTGTGGTGGTGAAGATGGAGGAGACTGTGGGAGGTGAGACTGAGTTAGGAGGAAGAGTTGAGCCTATTTTCTCTCCTGGTCACTCTGCACAGCAGGAACTAGAACAACTGAGAGCAACGCAACTTTCTTCCAAACCCGACATTGATCTCTGTCCACCTCTCATTGCTATAAAAAAAGGTAAGGGAGAAAATAATGATAAGTACTTCATGTTGGCTTTGTATGGAAAAAAAATCCAGGAACAAAATGAGAAACCAATTATTAAATAGAGTGTTTAAGTTGATAACGGGTACTTATATATACTGGGTGGGTATGTGCTATTCTGAATGTGCCAGCGTAGTGAATGCAATGTGCAGTTTTCAGCTTTATAAATAAATATGTACATATAAATAAACAAATGCATTTTTTATATGTGTGTGTGTATATATATATATGTATTTACAGGATCATGCACAGTGCAACTCTGATCCCATAGCAGATTTCCTAGTGTTGAATCATAGTAACATGATTAGAACCATTTTTCTGGAATTAAAATGAGTAGTACTCTATAGTATGGTGTACTCTATACTATGGCATATAGTATGGTATCTCTTTTCTGGAATATATTAACAGACTAATATATTGAATAATTAGTTCAAAGATTATTAAATGTGGCCTCACAGTGACATCAGCCAGCTTCCTCCGTGCTCATGGGTGCACCCCATCAAGGCCCATGGATTTACGTATGCCCACTTTGCTTCAGTACTCTCTAACTTGATCCTCTTTCACAAGGTCAGGGAATACTTAAGCAAAGTGGGCATACGTACGTCCATGGGTGCTGCTGAGATGCGCCCACGAGCACGGAGGGAGCTGGCTGATGTCAATGTGAGGCCACGTTCAATAATCTTTGAATGTTCATGGCAACTGGGAGAGGTGCCTGGAGGAAAGCTAATGGCACTCCTGTCTCCTTCTTGGAGAAGGGCAAGAAGGAGGACCCAGGGAACTATAGGTTAGTCAGCCTCACTTCAGTCCCGGGGAAGCTGATGGAGCAGCTAATCCTCGATGCCATTTCCAGACACATGAAGGACAAGAAGGTGACTGGGAGTAGTCAGCATGGATTCACCAAGGGAAGAAAGGCTTGACCAACCTCATTGCCTCTTACAAGGAGATGATTGGCTTGGTAGGTGAGGGGAGTGCAGTGGACATGGTCTACCTTTTCTTCAGTAAGGCTTTTGACATTCTGCAGTTGGGAATTTTTTATTGTGCCCCTTGAGGCAAATTAAACACACATTTGTGCTGAAATATACAAAAAAAAATATTAATGAACAATGCATTGGACACTCCTACTGCCATAACTGGTTCTGTAAGAAGTCTGCAAAGATGCTTTATTTGCCGATTCTTTATATACATTTGCACCAGCACCAGTCCTGTGAGCATCAGCATGGAGTGCCTCAGCCCAGCCTTGGGTCCAGCCCCCAGCACCAGCTCTGCTGCCCAAAGGTAGACCCTGAGCCTTGCGTTCTAGGATGGCTACAAGACAATGCCTTGGCTGTTCCTTATCTCATCACCAAGGGAAACTACCACACCCTTACTGGGAGTTGTTCTGTCGCTGGCCTTCCTGCTTCCAGCCAGCTTAACCCCTTCTGCATCTGGGCCTTGCTGTCCATGCCAGATTGTTCCTGCGTCACAAATTACCACTGATGAGCAGTTACAATTTGAATTTCCCCATCACTCCTGTAAGATCCTCATAGAAAAGCTAATGAAGTGTAGGCTGGATGAGCAGACAGTGAGATAGATTGAAAACTGATTGAACAGACAAGCCCAGAGGGTGATCAGGGGTACAAAGTCCAGATGGAGGCCAGTAGGTAATGGTGTACTCCAGGGTTCACTACTGGGTCCAGTCCTGTTTAACATCATCATTAATGATCTGGATGGTGGGACAGAGTGTACCCTTAGCCAGGTTGCTGATGACACAAAACTGGGAGGGATGGCCGATACACCAGGGGGTCGTGCAGCCATCCAGAGGGACCTCAAGGGGCTGGGGAGTTGGGCTGACAGGAACCTTAGGCAGTTCAACAAGAGGAAGTGCAAAAACTCCTGCACCTGAGGAGGAACAAGCCCATGCACCACTACATGCTGGGGGTTGACCACCTGGAAAGCAGATTGGCAGGAAAGGACTTGGGGGTCCTGGTGGACACCAAGTTGAAGATGAGCCAGCAAGGGACCCTTGTGGCAAAGAAGGCTAATGATACCGTGGGCTGGATGAGAAGGAGTGTTGCCAGCAGGTCAAGGGAGGTGATCCATCCTCTCCGCTCAGCACTGGTGAGGCTTCGCTTGGGGTACTGTGTCCAGTTCTAGGCTCCCCCGTACAAGAGAGACATGGACATACTGGAGAGAGTCCAGTGAAGGGCCACGAAGAGGATAGATAGACTAGAGCATCTCTCCTATGAGGAAAAGCTGAGAGAGCTCAGACTGTTCAGGCTGGAGAAGAAGAGGATCAGGGGGAGATCTCATAAACGTGTAAATACCTGAAGGGAGGGTGTAAAGAAGATGGAACCAGGCTCTTTTCAGCGATGCCCAGTGACACGACAAGAGGCAACAGGCACAAACTGAAACACAGGAGGTGCTGTCTGAACATCAGGAAACGCCTTTGGCTGTGAGGGTGACTGAGCACTGGCACAGGTTGCCCAGAGAAGTTGTGGAGTATCCACCCTTGGAGATATTCAAAAGCCATCTGGATGTGGTCCTGGGCAACCTGCTCTAGGTGGCCCTGCTCGAGCAGGGTGGGTTGGACCAGATGACCTCCAGAGGTCCCTTCCAATCTCAACCATTTCATGATTCTGTGAATAATACGTTATAATTAGGGGAAAAGAGACACAGTCTGTAAGAAAATTTATAAGGAAATAAGTGCTATTAGAATATTAATTTTAGTCACAATCTCATCGTTTATTTAGACTCGATTAAACAGTAGTTCCTGATAGTTTAGTGAGCCACTCATTACCACTACTGCATGCTTCACTGAGGATCCTATTTGCTGCCAAGGATGGGACCTAAATATCACCTTCTGAGAAATAAAATGGTTGCTTTTTCTTGGACTAAAAGCAAGCTGTAGCAGTTACAAATAGCGTTGTTCAGTGCTTTCAAATAATTATCTTTTTGAAGCTAACTAAAACAGTATTTCTCTTAAGGAGAGATAAAGCAATACTTAGGAATGCTTTGTAATTAAAATTTTTATAAGAGAAATGGTGGCTGTCTGGAGATAATTTGTTGTACCTAGTATCAGGAAAACATAAATACTGTTATTTGTTACTTAAATGACTTAAAAATATTGAAATCCTAATTTCTAGGAAAAACAAAGGCATGCAATAATTTTTTTGTTAAATAACTTAAAGGGCTTCAGAAGCTCTTAAGGAGGCTTAAACAATCAACAGAAGATAGTTACACACTCTAATGATATATGTCCTGTTTTTATTGCAAATATTAGCAATCTTTATTCTTCAGATATTCCACATGGTCAAGCTGTATTTCAAGTCTCTGCAAGTAGCAAGTTTATCAGAAATGCATGAGACTGACAATCAGAATTTAGATAAAGAAGTAACAGAAGAGGAATAACTGGGTGACAATAGCAAATGTGAAAAGTGACAATATTTCAGGGTCTCTGTTTCTTCCAGAACCGATTTCTTCAAGCTAGTACCTTAAATTGCTTTTTCTTACCTCTACTGCTATCAGTAGGGATTGTTTGCAGCTGAACTTGAGATAAAAGCCATTATAAGACATCTTTTTCCCCTAACGGCTTCTAAGGGTTTCTGCTGAGGCATGAGTTTTCTAACGTTCCTTTCATGTCTCGTTTTCCCCAGCCTGAGAAGAGGTTAGCCAGCAGATATTAAGACACAACACTGCAGGTCTCGTAAATGCATTTGTTGTGTATATACCTGAATAATTAGTACTTGTCACTTCTTTTAACTAGACACAGAAAGTAAGCATCGTAGATGTGGTGGGGACCTGAAGACAAGGAGCACTGAGCTAGGATCTGCTGTCACAGAATCACCTTTGACTGCTGTTCTTCCGGCAAGTGTTTTCATCTAAAATAGGTGGTGACTCAGCTACCTTTTGTCTGTTAAATTTTATTCTGTTCAGATTATTCTTGAAGTCTTCATTGACAAAAGTTTGGCCTAATACTGGAGGGTGCTGAGTTCCTTCAGTCTCTGTTAATTACAAGGAAAAAGAACAGTGAACCACTCAAAAGTGTATACAGTGTTAGGCCATTTACTTTCTGTGCTTACAATGTATGTTGCTGGGATTTTGGGTTTTGGGGTTTTTTTTTTTGATCATCCACTGGTTAATCCCCTTTCTTTGCCAAGATGAAAATGAATATTGTTTAAGAATACTTGAATAAGGTCATGCTGCATCAGGGAAGGCGTATGCAAAACAAGATATCCAGCTGTTGGCATGGAAGCCAGAGATGATGAAAGACTGGCATAGATGAGTTGGAACCTACGCGCAAGAATGAATGGTGAATCAGAAAAGATGTAGCTTTTAGAGACATCAGAATGGTACTGACCAACAGCTACAGGTATTCAGGCATTCTGGGTGTCTCCGGGTCTCAAAGAGATGCAGGTAGAGACAGGAATGATGTAAAACATTCATTCAGAGGCTGGGGTAAGACCAAATGGTAGGAGGCAAAGGTGGACGTTGGTCAACTTTTTGTTTTTTTAATCCAAGAGTAAATTAGGATTGATCAATTACAATTCCTAGTTTAGAGTACTGGGAAGATGATGTAATTTATCTTTGTTTCTCTCCAATAAAAATTGTGAGGTACAAAGACATTCAAGACATCCGCAGACTCCAGATACTCATGTCAGTAGGAGCTGTGCATAGAAGAAAATGCTCAGTGTGGTGACTTTTTTACCCAAAACTTTAGTTTTCCGTATAGCTTCTGAAGATTATCTGTTGACTTAAAAATGTTATTCACCATACCTATTTTCAGTCTTGTTCACACTGTTTATGAAGATTTTAAAAAATCTTTTGTCTTACCTCCTTTATCATTCTCCTACTCCCTTTATATGACCTACATATTATACATAAATTGTATATTTGTTCCAGTGGTGACTGATTTTATAGTGGATTTGTTTTATTTATTTCCTTTGAGGTAATAACTTGATAGTATCTATTAAAATGCTGGCAGTATAGAGATAGATCTGGTCCCAAATCTGGAATATGGACATATAGAATTTTGGAAGCTGAATTCACAAAGCTGAGATTTGAATTAGAGCCTTTATAGGGCTAAATTTGTATTTTGATGTTATCCTGGATCCACATCTGATTCTGAGGTCCTGGTCTGAAGTTTCTGGTCTGAAGTTTCCATTGTAGCAGCTTTATCCTGAGAAATAATTCTGCGCTAACAAGTTAATTATTACTGATCTTTTCCTTCTGCATTCCTTAGATGCAATTTTTTATGTTCCTGCTTGAAGTAGTTTATGAAATCAGCTTAACGATCAACAATATAAAATACAATCCTTAAGTGAGGAAAAAGAATCTCTCTATAACAAACTTCTATTTTCTAGACAACTGGTAAGAAAAGTATAGTACTTTCCAGTGAAACTAGGAAAGAACTAGCCAAGCAAGCCAAAGTCACCAAAGAGGAGAGAAGAGCTCAGATAGATGAAAGACAGAAGTATTTGATATCAAGATTAGCAGATGGGATAGGCTTAAGTGAGCAGCAAGTGGAGGAGGCCATTATTTCTGATGACAAGGTAAATATTAATTAAATTATTATTGTTTAATATATTTCCAAAATTTCCAGTCTTTTGAAACTACTTCACAATTAACTACAATTGTAATTTTGTTTTTAGTTTCAACTTATAGAACGATTCTTTGCCCCTAGTGGACTTAAAAAGTTGCTCTTCTTTTACCAAGATGTATTGCAGGTATGGTTCTGTTATTACTTCTGCAAAAGCAAAGGCATTTTTAAAAAAGATCACATGACTGTTGCAAAATTCAGAAAATCTTAACAGAGATTTTTTTTGTTATGCATGCCAATGTGGAAAGAACTTGGATCTCATTGTTTAGATACTGCCATCTTGGCTTACATGAAAACAGGCGAATGCCCTGTGGCATGGTTTGATACTGTTCTTGTTTTCACAAAAGAAAACTTAAAAATGGCCAAGTAAAGTAAAAATCCAAACTTCAAAAATTATAACGATAATTGAGGCAAAGCGTTCATACTATTCAGAGTTTATAAATACTAGATTAGCTAACCTAAGTATTATAGCAATGAGGGAACTGTCTGTATACGAACCATTTTGTCTTCTCCTTTTGGTCTGAACTGCATCAACTCCGCTATGGACAAAGCACTGATTCAAGAGGTGAAAAATGATGCAGTTTCTTTCTAAGTTAAGGTGGCTTCATGTTCAGGTCTGTCCCATTCTGTGGAAAATAATCTTAAGCTTGGGAAACTATAACTAGAAATAAGGGAGTTGTGGTCCCCAAGATGTATTTCTCTCCCTTTCAATTTTGAAAAGGAGAAGCCTCTTCATAAAAAGCAAAACAATTTGTTCAGCTTCCACTGAGTGTGTGATAACAGAAAGTGCCAAGCAACTTTGAAATTGCCTAACATGATTGTTGTGGGCTTCCTGAACTGCAGGAGTCCTTCCTCAGTCCTTTCAGGTTATGCCATTGAGGAGCTGTGTTAGGGTGAGCTAACTCACCGTGTGGTGGTATTTTAGGCTTGTTGGGAAGCAAAACTGATTGATGATGCTTGATCGTCAGTTAAGTGCAAGAACGAATTACAGATTCATTATAACCTAGATAAGTTAAAAGAACTTTCGGGTGTTACTGGAATTGCTTAGAGATTTTGCAAAGCACAGAATCAGCTCAGCTGTCAAAAGAGTTTAATCAGTTTTTCCTTTCACTGGGACTGCGTGAACGCATTTCTGGGATGAATGTGTTTTTTCCTCTGACTGAAATCAAGATGAAACTAAAAATCTTGTTTTCCTTAACTGACAAGCCAGAAATAAATGCCCAGCTTGGGTTAAGAGAAATGTTTCATTTCTGCATTTAATTTTGTTTTCTTTTGGTATTTTGAGCCATTAAAATATGAATTTATGAAAATCTTGTTGCAAAAGCAGCATAGCATAAAAATAAATGTTTCTGATGGAAAATATGAATGCCATCTCTATCATCTTCCACCCCATTCTGATGAGTCAAGAGATGTCATTAAATTGACTGTTCTGTCAACAGTTTGGTTTCAAACGTATTGGAGATTACTCAGGGGCAGTATCATACACGCTTGCCCTGTTCTTATCCGGTTTTGGCCATTCTTGGAGACAAAATACTGGCCTGGGCAGTCCGTTGGCCTGACCTAGTAGGCACGTGCTTACCAAGATTTGTCAAAGATCCTTTCTTCAGTGCTGTTCATCTGTCTTTTTTACCAGCTTGGGTGCATGGTGTTCACTTGAGACTGTGCATAGGGGTTAGAAGATGCTGATTTGGGGTGGAATTGGGGAGCCACCACTGTGTATCATACATCACACGTTTAGTCTAGCAGGAATTAGACTTTTTAGGAGGAGGCCTCTCCTTCTCAAACTTGGAAGAGAAATACACCTACAGGCCTCTTCCACATTATTTTCTGTTACGTTCTTCCAAGTTTCAACAGATTATTTTCCAAAGTATGTGACAGAACATTAAAGGGAAGCAGGTCTTGATCAGGCTCAAACTTTTTTACTGCTTCAAAGAGAAGAGGTTCTAGATACATCTCAATGGAGAGGGACCAGTGGCAGCAAGGCTTCTCAGCGACAAAGTTTTTCAGAGTGATGTATAGTTAAAGACATGGGCAGAAAACTAAATTTCTTTGCATTGCTGGCAGGATCTACCTGACAGAGTTCCTTGTGAGTCCCGTTCACAATTACATTATGGCTTTGGAGACAAGGCATGTTACTCTCTCTGCAAGACATCCAGTTTGTTTCCATGGAGGAAGTTGCTCCAGGAAACACTTCAGATTTAATTTCATTATATTTTCTGAGATTTTTTTCCTCTTCTTCTTTGAGTTTTTTCTGAAATAGCAGGGCTATGAAAGTGTTTACTGGGGATTGTGAGATTCATGGAAAGCTTATTCTCCAGATAAACCCATCCTCATGATTTCTATCTGGGAATTACTAACTGATTCAGAATAAGCTTAGTTGTAATTCACATATTCAAATAGGATGAGGTATCTGCATGATAATAGTTTTTATTTTATTAACCTCTTATTTATAATTTAATTGCTAGCAAAAATCGAATGCATCATCGACGTCAGATGGGTCAACGAACAGTTTGCTTCAGAAGAAGTTATTTATTACCATGGGTTCTACTGAGGTATGGTTGAAAAATTCATTAGATGACATTTGAAAAGTAAAATATTGAAAAAATTTAACAGTTGTGCAGTGTTAAAAACTTTTTGTAATTTTTGGATAGATATTTAAGTACTTAGTCCATGTTCTCATATTGTAAGATCTCCCAACATGTCTTGAGCTGAGGTTAGAATTCACCAGTAAAGAAGTAGTGATTAATGGATTTGACTATCTGAGAGGAGTGCAGGACAAATAAACCCTTGTTTAAAAAATCGCAGATCCTAACACTTTTGTTAATGACTGCATGTTTAAGTATTTTCCAGTACTCGTGCACTTCTGGTTCTTCTGGTTTAAAAGTGCAGTTCTTCAGTGGTTTTCTATTTCCTTTCATATAATAATACTGCACATTACTCCAAAAATACCTTTAATAATTCCTTTATTCCATGCAAATTCTTACAACAACCTCCTTACTGTAATGTCTAAGCATTATTCAGCAGTGTATTCAGAGTAGTCATTAAGATTTCTGATTAATTTTCTTTCCATCTCTTTTGGGGGGAGTCAGGTGTACCATATACAACTTTGTTTGAATAATTCATGGTGATGTGTTGTGTTTTTTTTTTTTCCCCAATGAGCTTATATTAACATTGTTATGTTAGAAAAGACATAACTGAAGAATTCTTTCTTGCTTTCAGAGAGGTAAGATTCATTCATCTGCCAATTGGACCAACTGGAATGGCTTTTCAAATTTGTTATAGTTGAATTATTATTAGATTTAATAGATTAAAAGTAAGCATTGTTGCAGTACTGATCTGAAACTTTTTTATTACTTCAGTCCATTAAAAAGATGAAAATACATGTTATAAAGTATCTGGATCAGAAGTTTTTAAGTTCCTTTTTGTAAAAATGAAATAAATGTCATTCTAAGATGATCCATTCTGGTCTAGGTATCTATGAAAAGTACTCTAAATGTCTGAAAGCTGAGGATATCTTTAGTTTTCTTCAGTGAATTTATGTTGGCAGATTCAGAAAGGGATTAGACAATCTCATGGATAGGTCCATAAATGGATACCGAAATGTCTAGACAGGACTATGTCATCTAACAGCTCTCATACAATGGTTGCAGCTGGTCAGAGAGTACAAGAGGAATGGAGCCTGGGAAGTAGCCTAGCTCGCAAGTTCTCCCTGAACTGTATTTTCTTGGTAGAGATGCAGCACTGGATTGGTCTGCCCAAAGGGGCATTTTTTACGTTCTTACGTCAGATGGAGAAAAAACAGTGCTTCATTTCAGAGGGACAGATTTTCAAATGTCCTACACACAGTTCACTACTTTTCTGAGTAATTAATTTTTTACAGTTTTGTTTTCAGCACATTTTTAGTGTTGTTAAGTAAATTACTGATACTGTACAAGTCTCTTCTTTTTAACTGTATACATTTTGTCCTTTTTACAGAACTTTACAGGAACTTGTGCATTTTTCCTAAGGACATCAGATAAAGTTATAACTGCATCAGACATTTCCCAGGTCAGACCAAAATCATGCAGTGTTTGCAGCGTACTTAGTATTTTCTTAGACGTTTATTCATGCAGTTGGAATCAGAAAAAGAAGTGGGGAGTGCTCTCATGAAAATGTCTAGTTCTGTGTTTAACAGAAGTTCTTTTTTATCTGAATAAGTATTTATGATAAAGTAATGTTGTAATGATTTGCTAATTAGCTACTGCAATGTTATTAAAAACAAGATTTTAATTAATAAAAATTCATTATTAATCAGTCATTAAAAATATAAATTTTAATAGCAATAGGGAATAAAGACCTAAACCAGGAGATTTCCTTTTAATTAATGAGCCTAAATTATGGAAATGCTGCACTTAAATAACTGCATCTTTTAAACTTTTAAAATAAAGATCATACTTACGCATCATTAGATCATCATTACTAAAGTTTCCCTGCCCCTAATAGTTTTAGTTGTGTATAAGAAAAGTACTGTAACAACCTTTTCTGACTTTCAGAGATACTCATGTTCTTGGGAAATATTTGCACTAGTGTTTTACAAAGAGCATCCAGATACTAATATCTAAGAACAGACATTAAAGAAAAAATGCAATAAGCCTGAAATCATATTGTCGAAAATATTGATGCACTCATTTTTATGCTGTGCAGATTTGCTCCTTATTTGTCACTAATAGGTTGATGTGTTCCCTTTGAGCAGGCCAAAGCTGTAGTAAATTTTTTCTCCAGCTACAGTCATGGGAATTAGTACTTCAGTTTCTGTCAGTCACTTGCTTTATAACATCATTTTTACAAATTCCTCATCCAGGCGTGCAAAAGTAATTTCTAGGCTTCGTCTTCTCACGCCCTGTCAGTACTGCTGGGCTGCTTCAGCTGGGTGCCTGTCAGAACGGTTGTCCAGACTCTTCAGTTAGCTGCCTTGGTGCCCTCTCTGTGGTTCTCTTGTGATCACTTCCTTTGGGCAGGGGCTGTCATGTAGTTGTCATCAAACTTCATTCCTTATGTGAGGCAATATTTTTAGATGCTATAGAAGGTAAAACAAGCCCTAATTTTCAGTCAGCCAGTCTTCACACTGATGAGGCTCGGAGCTCAGGCTCCAATTGGTTTGGCAAATTTTGGTTTATCCTGAAGAGCTGTGTAGGAACAGTTGGAAGGAGGACCTGAGAATCCCCTAGAAATACATGGATTTGTCCCCTATTTCTCAAGAGGAATAGCTGAATCTTCCGTGTCCTGTGGAAAGAAATGGATCAGCTTGTATGTCGACCTTCTCCTAGAGATTCTGAAGTCTTGAAAGACTTAATTTTCCCTGTCTCCCCCTCCCTGCAACAAATGCCAACACTGTCATATGGGAGAAACTGGCATTGTTAAAAGCATCTGAAGGGGAAAAATAGAGGTCAGTTCATTTCTTCATTACCCTTCTGTCCTTTCCTTCTGCTATTTTGTTAGCACACCCTCTGGCAGAAGGAAGTAGTTTAGGGGCATTTCCTTGTTAACAACCTTGTGGGCATTGCGTCCCAGGGAACATGTTTAGACATGCAAAGAAACCTGGTCTTCCTTGTAAGCACTGCCTCAAGCAGAATAATGCCTTGATTGTCATCCATAATTCCTCCACTTTTTGAGAAAGAGCTTTCTCCCATCTTGTACTCTAGTGGAATTATAATACTGTAATATTGTTAGGACATAGTATTCCACCCATGCATAACAACTAGATGTCTTAAATGCTCTTCTTTTGCATGCAAGTGGGAAACTAGCAAGAAAAACATGAGTGAAATTAATAATCGAGATAGCCAAGAATGTCAAAGCCTTTAAAAAAATTCATTTGTAGTTGCTGTTCCTAAAACACTCTGGAATTGCTGTCTTCGCACAGGCAAACGTTGGGAGTAGAAGCTTCCAGGGCAGAACTCAGTACACTTTCCCCTGTATCAGTGAAGCATTCGTTATGATGAAGGCAAAATCAGTGTATGTTTCCCTCTCTGCTAACAGGAGATATACCCAGAGCCGAAATGGCTGGTCAGTATGGGTTGTAGAAAGCACATGGCTCATGTTCAGCATGTATACATTTGTAAGCGAAATGCCAGCAGCAGAAAAGCCAGCCAGTCCCTAAGTGGATAGCATTGGGAAAAGATGCAATCCCCCACTTCTTCCAAATTATGCTTTATGTTCTGCTGTAAAATTCCACTCACCAGTGTGGTCTCACCCTGTCCCTAGCTTCAGCAATTCACTGCTGCTTGCTTCACATTAACTGGAATAGACTAGAATAGACTATTTCAGTTGGAAGGGACCTACAATGATCATCTAGTCCAACTGCCTGACCAATTCAGGGCTGACCAAGTTAAAGCATGTAGTTAAGGGCATCGTCCAAATGCCTCTTAAACACTGACAGGTGTGGGGCATTGACCACCTCTCTAGGAAGCCTGTTGTAGTGTTTGACCCCCCTCTCAGTAAAGACGTGCTTCCTAAGCATAAGGTCATTAACAACGAACTGGAGAGAACTGTGCAACTGAGAGAGGCATTTCTTGCCTGATACATTTGTTGTCCTTTTTTAGGCATTTATGATAGATGGAAGCTGTTCCTCTAAAAGAGAAATGTAGACATATAATTGTCTTAAGATTAATTAATGCATTGCTGTTAAATGGTTAATTTTAATTGGTTGCTGGAGTGTTGCTACAATATGGGACTGACTCTTCTGGTGACTCAAACTTAAGGGCAAGTCTTGGAATTTCCAGTTGAATTTTAGTCTATGTCCAATCCAAATCCAGTAGTTGGGGGGCAATATTCTCATGGAACCTACATAGTTATGGACTGTATATACGTCTGCCATGTGTCTGAATTTCACTCAAATAGTATAATGCTGCAGAAGTTTACAAGCCCTCTGCTAATTTTTGTTTCTTCCCAAAGGAGGTGAATTTTGGCATATTTGATTGTATTAATGGAAATATCCTTCAGGGCCTGGAATTTTTCTTGTCCCAAATCATGATACCAGCACTTAAATCCCAGCAGGTAATCACGTAGCTAGTCTTTTTTCTCAAGAACATGTGGAATTAAGGCAAGTGGCTGCTGCGGTCCTGTTTGTGCATCGGTTTCAGTTAAACATAAAACAGAGGATACAAAAAGATAGAAGTCTAATACAGACCTTTATGGGAGTCATGCAATTTGTATATAAGTGTTTGAAATTCATATAGTTATTGTTTAATTTCAAGCAATAGCACCAGCCATAATGCTCGTGACAAAGGAGAACATAGCATAGCAGCCATACTAAAAAACTGTGATGTAGAACTGTGATGACTTAATTAAAACTAGATTAAGCCTGGATTGAAAGAAGTATCAAGTCCTTCTGGCAGCACAAAGGATCAGTCCATGATTTTATTCTAGAGTGTGGACAGCAAGCACTGTGTCACAGCCAGGGTATCCAGCTTCTTTGAGTTGTCCTTGTTCTGTGGCACTCACAAAGCATCACAGTTGGTTCTGTTGCCTCCAGAAGTACATGGTCAGAGGCAGGAAATATAATGAAGCTCAGTGTCTGTCGAGAATGATGGTGTTGTATGCTGTTGCCATATGCTACCATTTTCTCTCACCCAGGAGTAGTAAGGGGGATTACAATCTGTTTTCTCTATTTAGAGAGAGACAAATCAGACTGAACAAAAAAGACAACAATTCAGTGTGAAGACAGTGAGAGCAGGGAGACGTTTTTATTTCTTGAGAGCCTCTTGCTTGTTTGTCTCTTCTTGTCTAACAGAATAATTAAATCAATGCATACTTTAAAGTATTTATGTTATAGTACAGATGAGTGTATTTTAAAGGGCATACTGATAAATCTTCGTATACTGCCAAGAATAAGAAATACCTTTCTAATGAAAAATAAGATACCTTTTGTGTTCAAAAACCAAAAGAAAGTGTGGCCCTTACTTTACTTTTTTTTTTTTTTGGCATAAATCATAAATAATCAGAACTGGGGAGCTGTGAAAGAAGGCTTGAAGAACAGCCAGATACAAGACTTTCTGTATTCAGTGGAGAGATTTGTGGGTACTTTGTCATCATCAAGACAGAATATAGAAGATAAAATTCAGCTCACAAAAGTGGATATTGATATTTATGTCAGCAACTTACAGAACCCATCTGACTACATAACTGCAGGTGAGTAATTCCTACAGCAAAGCAAACACGATGCTGTTTATAAAATAAATTTTATGTCATTAGTAAAAATTTACTTTGAAGAATTAATTCATCTTTCCTGAGCTATATACATTTTTCTGCTTACTCTTGCCAGGTTTCTGACTGTGTCATCATAAAATCATCAATCATTTGCCCATCCTTTAATTCACAGATTTTAAAGGATTAGGTAGTTCCTTGACATATCATGTACGCAGTGGCCTGTGTTCCTCCTAGTTTGCTGGCCAAGTAGTTGCTGAGTGAAGCCATCTACTAGAGTGTACAGTCTTCACTTTGACACTGGGGAAATCCTATCCAATATCATCTGGCTCTGAGGGCTGTGAGTCAAAACAAGATGTATTTATAAAAATTTATATATATACATATATGTATATGTAAGAAAAAAAGTAGTTATGTCTCTGAACAATAGCTTTCCACCATTTCTTACCACCACATGGATTTTCAGAGTGAAAAAATGCCAAACTGAAATAATGCCAATACTTCTGCAATCCCTCTCAAGCCTACATCAGCCTACGGCAGGGCAGCTTCCGCAGAAGAACTAGTGACTCTTCAGATGAGGCAATAACGTTATATAGCTGAACCAGTTCTTTAGGTCCATTTAGTAGTACAAGCTCCACGAGTCCTAAATATAATGCACCAAGTGAGCTGGACTCTTTCAGCCGCTAGGGAAATCTAAAAGATGTGCTGACTTACAGGGGGGTTTGTGACTGTTAATAATGCTCTCCGTTATGTGGTGCTTTTAATGTGGAATAGGCTGCAGTGGTAGAAAGAGAGAAATGTGAAGCCTTTACTTATGAAATGCAAGCAGAAAAATATACACATAATAGTTAATACATTTCTCAGACCTCTGAAACGTGATTCTC
This sequence comes from Nipponia nippon, assembly GCF_047370975.1. Taxonomy (NCBI): domain Eukaryota; kingdom Metazoa; phylum Chordata; class Aves; order Pelecaniformes; family Threskiornithidae; genus Nipponia; species Nipponia nippon. The sequence continues at coordinate 67,225,006 of NW_028262290.1, forward strand.
CCAAAACCACATCGCTGTATTTTTTTTTTCCTTATGAACTCACTGCATTTTTAACAGCTTCCCTTGTAAAGGATATGCAATAGTAACGAAGTAGGTAGATACAAATTGTATGTGTGTGCATCTTGTTGTCACAGTCTTAATCTTTTCCTGTCGTTTGTCAGTGATATGAATATACTCAGTTTACATAGAGTCTCAGCTTATGTTTGCTAAGGACATTTCACTTCTGTAGTTAAAAATCTGTATTTATTTCTTGGCACTTATGAGACTATCCCATTCTATGATTTTGAAGGCAGTAACACAGAGGTCACTGAGAAACTTGAAGAAGCAGTCATGATTTGGATCAAACAGATCAGACAAGTTTTAGTGCAGAGTGAACAAATGAGAAGAGAAGCTGATGACATTGGTCCATCTGCAGAGCTGGAACACTGGAAGACAAGAATGTCATCATTTAACAGGTTAAATCCCTGCACTATTTCTCACAGAGTCTAAAAAAAAGTTTTTTAAAACTAAATGTAAACTGTAATTCCAAAGAGAGTATTAAATGTGTTTCTTTCTTCAAAGCCTTTTAGATGAGATCAAGAGTTCAAGAGTAAAGAAAATTATAAGTATTCTTCAGGTAGCGAGATCAAAGACATTGAAGCAGTGGAAAGAGCTGGTAATTACAGTGTTTTATTAAAGGTTTTAAGTGAGTACAGTTTTGTATTTGTAATACACACAGAACTGAACACAATGCTAAAAATAGTTTTGAGAGTTTATGCTGGTTTTGTACTGTGGTTTATTATCCAGTTGTTGAAACATATAACACCAATGATTCTGAAGTTAAATAGGTAACTTGAAAAGAAGTCAATGCTTCTGTAACGTGTCTTTCATTAACATAGTGGGCAGAATCGTTGTGCAAAGGTAAAGCAATGCAGCAGTACAACATTTTTTGTCTCTCTCCAGCTGTACTCTGTGCAGGCCAACTGTAGAGATGTCTGAAACTTCATCATATTGCTTTTAGAATTATTGACAGCTGGCTTTTTGTAGTGTAACTGCTACTTCAGATAAGTGGATACCTGTAATGTAAACTTACCAGTCTGTTGTGGTTTAGCCCAGCAGGCAGCTAAACACCACACAGAAGTTCGCTCACTCCCCCTCTGCCCAGTGGGATGGAGGAGAGAATCAGAAAAAAAAAAGAAGAAAAAATAGTAAAATTCGTGGGTTTAGATAAAGACCGTTTAATAGGGCAGAAAAGGAAGGGAAAAGAATAGTAGTAGTAATAATAATAATGATAAAAGAAGATACAAAATAAGTGATGCACAATGCAATTGCTCACCACCTGCCGACCGATGCCCAGCCAGGTCCTGAGCAGCGGTTCCCCCCAGCCAGCTCCCCCCAGTTTATATACTGAGCATGATGTCATATGGTATGGAATAGCCCTTTGACCAGTTTGGGTCAGCTGTCCTGACTCTGTGCCTTCCCAGCATCTTGCTGGCAGGGCATGAGAAGCTGAAAAGTCCTTGACTAGTGTAAGCACTACTTAGCAACAACTAAAACATCAGTGTGTTATCAACATTATTCTCATCCTAAATCCAAAACACAGCACTATACCAGCTACTAGAACGAAAAAAAACAACCCTCTATCCCAGCCAAAACCAGGACACAGTCAAAACTGTAGGCAAGCCAGAAAATAAGCTGTAGACCATGTACAGATACTCCCAAAACACCAGAATGTACATCTAGCACTTGAGAAGGTATTCTACTGTTCTGAAAATAGATCAGGAAAACAGTATCACCTTACTGAGTTTTTGATGTTGCACTTAACGTATTTGCAGACTTTTATGATAAATGGAATTTGGTTGAAAGTGTCTGTACAGAGCCAGTACAAGTCAAGGATGATGAACTAGATTTCTCTCTTCATACAGAATTGCCTCCTAAGTACTGGACAGTTCCACCTGTCATGGAGAGAAGGATATACAGGCATTAGCTGTGAACTCATTTGCCCAAACAAGTATTCATTAAAAAGTGATGGGAACACCCTGGTACATTTCAGGGATCTTGTCTAAATTCTGTAGTATGGGTACCATGCTAAAACCATTTAAAAATGTAAGTCAGATTATCAAAACCACACTATTGTACTTCCATCAGGAAGGAAAAACTTCAGGGGTCTAAGTAAGGAGTTCCTCTAAATCACATCCGAAATGTTGCTGATTGCCAGGTAGATCTTACCAATTTTTGCGTGTAAAAGCAGTCATTTCTTATGTAAAGAAGAAATGGCTTATTTGAGAGAACTTCTGTGAGAAAATGTTTACAAGATAGAATCAGTCTTGTGGTAGCATGCATTGTAAAAAAGCAAGAACCTGTTCAGTAAATTTTAACAGTATTAATTCTATTTCTTTTTTTTTTCTCCCTTCAGGATGGTAATATAACAATTGCTGCTAATGAAGCTAAAGACAACGTGAGATATTTATATACATTGGATAAATTTTTTGGTCCACTTGCCAAAGCTTCACCTGTAAGTAGTGGTCTAAAGGCGCTTAACATGAAATTCAGAAAAGAAAGGAAAGGCTTTTGCTGCTGAAAGAAAGATATTTCTCCTTTCAGTATTTAACTCTTACGCTTGATGATTAGTGGACAGCGTAACTCCCTTGGCATTAGCGAGCTAAGTTTACAGATTTTGAATAAGCCATAGATAATGCTACTCTTTGTGTAGGAGGCAGTTGTGATTCCAGAAGATAATTGAAGGGCATGAGAAAAATAAGAAAAATATGTTTTGCCAAACCTGATATCGAGCTGAATTGTCTTTGTGAGGTTGGGCCTTACGTATGGTACCTCTTCCTGTCTCCATGCTTCAGTTAGCAGTTACTCGTGATTGTTCTAATGCAAATATCATAAAATGATCTTAAGCCTTCAGTTGAGCTGAAATTGGGCAGCTTCCACTTATTTTACAGGTTAAAGCTGTTTCTCTTGCAGGTAGCGCGTATTTACTGTCATCCTGGTTCAAATGATAAAACTTATTTTCATAACCATGTGGGTCTCAGATTTCATTTTTTAAGTGAGAACATGAATTTTGAAGATACAGCCACCAGGCAAAACTGTCTAAGCTTACATGGTTCAGAAGATTTACACATAATCCAGCTGCTTACAAATTTTCTAAATATTGTTTTCAAAGCTTGAACTCTGTCTGAATCCATTGTGCAATTTTACACTGCTTTTCTTCTGTGAATATTCACTGTTCTGCCATATTGGACTTCACTTTTAGATACCGTAAGTTTTTTATCCTTTTGGAGACCAGTTGCTGTCTCTTTTTCTGGGTTCTCAGTATATCGGGCTTGAATGCATTTCTGTGGAATCTTTCTGTGGGACAGAAAACTCTATAGTTCAGTATCCTCAGTAAGAAAGAGATTATTGTTGCCTTGCCTCCCCCTTCTGGATTTTTCTTCTGTACAGATCTAGGCAAAATGAACAAAGGCCAACTTTCTTCTTGTCCTTCCTACGGCAGGCCAATGCTTTTGTAGCAGTGTATGACTTCTTTTCCTCAGGTAGCATATGCCTTTGCAGAGCAGACTACAGCACCTTCATATACTGGAGGCCGTGGCCAAAAAGAGTACAGCCTCTCTTTTTCCTCTGGAAAATTCCACTCTGGAAGAAGACCTATTCATTTATTCATTACCCATTCCCCATTTTTTTCTCTTGGTCATAGTGTGTTAGGTCTCCGCAAATGAATTGGATGGTCCAGTTCATAATGAGATGTCTACAAGAACAATGTGTTATAAAAAGGTGTTTATCCACTGACAAACGTATTCCCAGAGCTGTCACATTTTCTGTTATGTTAATTTTTAAGAAATTCAAATTGCTGACTTTCCCATTTTTTCCTGTTGTAGGTAACAATGATGGAACACGTACCCAGTTTAATGAATACTGTCTGTATGATCTACTGTACATCACCATACTATAACACATCAGAGTGCATGACATCTCTTCTTCTTAAAATCACTAATCAAATGATTAACACGTGCAAGACTTATCTATGTGAAGGTGTTTCAAAAATCTGGGATCTGGACAGGTGATAGAATTTTAATGATTTCATCTCCTTTTGTTAACACTAGAAGTAAAATTATAGATTAGTCAACAAGATTATTAAAAGGTAAATTTAAGTAGCCCATCATCCTCCTACCAGGCACTGATTCCCATGTTAATTTTAAGCTTGTGACTACTCATTTTGTGTAGAATTAAGTACTCTGCAAAACCAAATTTACCGTGTGTTGTGAAAAAAACTGTTATTGAAAAGCATGTAATGTATATCAGTATACAACACTTGATATTTTGTCCCCGTGGCGCTTTTTAGACCAAAACACACTTCAGCAATTAGAACTGGGAGCTAAGGTTCTTCATAAAGAAGGTCAGAGGGCAGACTGGCAAAGTTCCATCTAAGATATATACTTTGCTGTTAGTGGACAGGAAAGTCACTTTGAGGAAGGTGACAATATATACCAGGACCAGAATCACAATTTGATTGTACTCTCTTTGGAGTGAGGTAAGTGGGTGACAGGATGGGACTCAGACTTGTATTTTCTGAGTATTCCATGGAGAGTGCTGTATGAGCAAATACATGAGGAGTGTTAATGGTGCCAGTGAGGCACCTTAAATTTAAAAAGCTAGATTTACTGTAAGTTTGCTAGTTAGACATGCCTAAGGCTAGTTTTGTTCTTCCTTTCTATTGTTCTTGCTATTAGTATATCAAGAGTCCCTGTTTTTCAGCAAATGTTAGGCACTATACAGAAAATGAACAAAAAGTTTGCCTTGGCTCTAAGGAGCTTGCAATCTAAAACATAAGAAGAGCTTGCAATCTGAAACGTAAGAAGTGAATGGTGAGATGTGGAGAGGAAAGAGGGATAGGGAAAAACTAGCAATCATGCAGTGTTGGTCAGCTGTAATGACAGTGTTTTCAGCAAACCTTGTGATGCCCTTGGATGTTTCGTAGGCGTCACTGCCAGGAGAACTACAGGAGACATTTCAAGGAAGGGATGAGTTAGCTGCTCTATGGCTACTTGCAAGGCACTACTCCCAAGTGCTACATACAGCATAAGTGGAAGCACAGAAGTGTTTGTATGAAACCTAACAAGTGGGTGGTGAATGCTGACGTCACTGGCAGAACAAGTGTATCTGAAGGATGAGAAGTTAAGTGGAGATAGCCTAGGAAGAACACATACAATAAGAAAAACTTAATTATTTTCATGCAAAAGAGAAGGGGGAAACCACAGAGAGGGGTTAAGATGAGCATGACATCTAAAGTTATCAACTAGAAAAGTAATGATTGGAACAGTCTCTTGAAAGAGTATAAATGAAGCGAGATGATGGTTACTGAGGTGAGAAGGAAAAGGTGTTACAAGCTTCATCAAGACATAGACAGTCAGGATGTCTGTGCTCAAATTCCAGCCAAGTCAAAGGTGACACTGAGGTAACAGGCTAGGAGGCCTAAAAGTAAATCTAACAAATAACTTGCATTTCTCCTGTGTTTTGGTGTGGGTAAAGGGAAGTTTTTGGAAATTATCTGTAATCAATTAAGTACTGGCTATGTTATTCTAAAGAATTAATGTAAATAAAAGTAGAATAATTTTTTTTGTTTATTCTAGCTGAATTTATTTTTGAGATGTTCTTCTCATTTACTTATTTGCTGCTGCAAAAGTTTCTCTCTGTCCCAGTTAGTGGTTTCAATGTATAAAGTTTGACTATCATTTTAATTCCCGATGATCTTTTGGAAGACGAAAGACGAAGACAAAGTGGAGCAACAGTCTTGCGTAAATGACTTATGACTAATTTCCATGCCTCATCTGTATATCTCATGTATAGCAGTACCTCAGGGTTAATGAACAACTGTGTGTAAGATGTAACTATCTGTGGCGTTAGGAACTGAGGTCTTCCTGGTGTGTCTTTGTAAAGAAACAAGACTTTCCTCATGTTTACTGTAGTCTGGAAAAATACCTCTCCAGTCTTGACTGCTTAGAAAAAACAAAGAAACAAATGAAGAAAAACCCATCAGCAATACCCAGGTTACAGAAGATGAGAAATGGCCAAACTGCAGGCACTCAGTAGTCAGGGTTCACCTGATGTAGGTCCTTTCTGGACTATTCTGTGAAAGTTCTGGGTTGATGACAATAAAACTTAAAAATATCCAATCTAGATAACAAATTTAAAACAAAACCCTGTAATGTAATCCTCTTATTTTGAATGTTTTTCAGGTAATGTATAATTTTGTGTTCTTATTTTGCAAAGTTGCATATCTGACTGAAATGTTCTATTTTTATTTATACTCATTTGAAGACCTCCTTAGGATGATTTTCTGCCTTCTGTGCTTTTTCCCTCAGGCAAGAATTGCTAAAGAGGATACAACAATGCATTTCCCTCAAAGAACAGTACCAAACATCCTTTCAGAGAATTAGGGAGGAGCTAAAGGAAAACCCAAGTGGCAGGCAATTTGATTTCAGGTAAATAATTTACTCTCATAATGAATCATATTAATTTATACAATTTATGAGATGTCATTATATCTGCTGGCTAGCAGAAAAGGTAAATGCTCGATTAAAATGTAGTATTTATTATAATCAGAACATGACCTTGCAGAGTTGTTTTTTTTTAATTCAGGAATAAACCAGTGACAGGTTTTTGCCTGATTTAACAGATGTCCAAGGGGACTTCAGGGGAATTTGTGTTAATTTAATACATAAGTTCATGTATGATCTGAAATCCCAACAAATTTGAGTCATGAATATAAGTGAAAAGACTTCAGGGAAATTTAATCAGCTTTGGGCTGGGTTGTCTATCACACTGCCAAGGGGAGTTCTACCTATATTGATGCTTAAAGCATGGAGCACTTCTTGGTATTGTACATTCACATTTTGATCTTCTGCAAATGTCTTATTTAAAAGAGTAACTCCTGTAAAATGTGGTAAAGGCTTTTAATTGACATATATAAGGATTAAACATTTCTGGTTTATATCCATTACTTTAAAATGGTTTTTACTTGATTTGTAATTATTACAGCATAGATATTTTTATGTGAAACTTGGTAGCAGTTCTGGAAGAATATATGTGGGCTAAATATATGTGGTTAAATCTATTACAAATAGATTTGCATAACAATCCCTCTGCTGCTTTTTTATTGTTAGTGAAAACTATATATTTGGAAAATTTGATACATTCTGTAAACGTCTGGAGAAGATTTCAGACATGAGCAATATTATGGAACGCCTTTTAGAGCTCCAGCATATAAAAATAGAAGGTATTGAAGACATCACTACTCATTACCAGAGCATTGCTACAAACACCAAATCTAAACGATATGATGTTCTGGATCACAGGAAAAAAGAGGTATATACATTCAGCACTTGTCTGGCAATCACTCCCTTAATTCTGTGCTTTTCACTGGAGTTATGCAAAGAAGATTGAATTTTATAACAATGCATATAGTATTTTACTGTAATAATAATACTACTTTCATATCTTTTAATACAATTTGAAAGTGTTTGGGTAAATTTGGCTTTTATTTCAAATGTTCTTGTTAATTTTTCATAAACTAGGTTTTGTGTGATAGGTAATGATACAAACAACTTTTCCTAAACTTGTTGTTTTGAGATGCATATATTTTGAACTGCAGACTGAAAACTAATTCAGGCAGGTCAATGCATTAAATATAGTTAATCTACTTGTAAGAGTTACTCAGCGTTACTGAAAGTACTTAGTAGAATCGTAAAGGCAGTATTATAGTAAAGGTAGCAAAGGCACTTAGATGCACATTTTAGAGGGAGAAGTGAATGATATCACCCCCAGCGCTGGGTAGGGTGGTAAAAACTGAAGTGGCTTTTCAGGTGCTTCAGACTCATGTTTTAATACATCCTGCACATGCTGGAATTGAGCTGCTTTTTTTTGAGCTGTAGCCTTTTTGCTTTGCAGGATTGATAGCCTCACAATAGAAGTGCTAGATATGTTGACTTACTGTCCTGCCTTCCTGAACTGTAGCTTGCAACTGTCAGGAACTTTCCTTTAAACATTTCAGTCTAGAGTACCTTTGGCTTTCTTCTAACTGGCGGATGGCTTACATTTCTGTAATACTTGCTGCGTGGTTCTTTTCTGAAAGAGAACATTTACTGGTAACTGGAATTTGAAGATGTTTAAAAATTGTGTGGCTTTTCTACACCTAAATGGTTGGAGCAATGTATATTCTGGACTATTTTCCCAAGCTTGTGGAGTGCTGTCTTCAAGAGGAGGTTTGCACTGAACGTTTTTTGTAGGTCCTCAGTCTTTTGGACTTTTAAGAAAAATTGTTACAGATAAACACCCAAATTATTACGGATAAATACCCTACTTCTAGTTAGGAGCTGCCGAATTTGGTAGCCCAATAGAGGCGAGGCTGTCACAGTTCCATGTCCCCAGGTCCACTGAGCTGTGAGGCTGAAGGTGTAATTCCCAATGAGAATGTATGCACAGACACACACAATACATTTATACACAGGTCTGGCTGCACAGCTCAAAACAAACTGAAAACACAGCAATCACACAATTACAAACAGTATTAATGGCCTCATCCTGTCGCTCACTGGCTGAGCAGGAGGAAAGCCCGTTAGTGGAAAATATATATACATGGATCCCTCCAGTAGCTGGTCTTACACACTCAGTCTACCCAACAACTGGCCACTGGATACCCACGTCTCCCCCGTTCCTGGACTTACAAACCCCCCTCAAGGCCCACAGCCCCACTCCAGTTGCTGGTACTCAGACCTATACATACGCACACGCAAGTACAGACACATGCACTACGGGTCCCCCCAGTAACTGGTCTTAGGCATGTCTACCCTCTACCCGACCTCTGGATCCCCTTGCTGTCCCGGTTGCTGACACACAGAGACACACACATGCAAACAGTTCTTTCTTGTAGCTGATCCAGGCTTATAACCTTCTCAGTAGCTGACCTTCAGACCCTACTGTCTCTCTGGTAGCTGGCTTGGGCCTCCTGGTCGCTCTGGTAGCCAACTCTTAAACCACTCTGGTCTCTTTAATATCAGTCCAGACTTATGGCTCCAACACTTGGTTCCCAAGCCTCTGTCCTGTTTGCTGCTTAGTCTGGTTTGATATTCTCTGACCATTATATGTTACACACCCGCCCACCCAGTATGCGCATGCTCTGGTGTTTCTAGTTCCTATGATCCATGGTTCCTACCCTGGTTGCTGATGCTTAGACCTCAATACACTCCAGTCTCTCCAGCTGCTGACTCTACAGGTGTAGAGGCTCCAGTAACCCATGGTGTCCATAGAATCATAGAATGGTTTGGGTTGGAAGGGACCCTTAAAGATTATCTAGTCCAACCCCCCTGCCATGGGCAGGGACATCTTCAACTAGATCAGGTTGCTCAAAGCCGCATCCAACCAGACCTTGAACACTTCCAGGGATGAGGCATCCACAATATCTCTGGGCAGCCTGTTCCACTGTCTCACCACCCTCAGTGTAAAAAATGTCTTCCTTACATTCAATCTAAATCAATCCTCTTCTGGTCAGATTTAAAACCATTACCTCTTGTCCTATCACCACAGGCCTTGGTAAAAGTCTCTCTTCATCTTTCTTATAAGCTGCCTTTAAGCCCCTTCCACTCCTGTTGCTGGTACGTAGACTTGCATACACAGGCACGCACACAGAAGAGAGAACCCTTTCACCCATCAAAAAGGTTAGAAGTGGAGATAAGTAACAAGACAAGACAGACTGTGCTGATCAGGTGCAGGCCATGGCCAGAGAAGTGTACTGACCAGCAACCTGTTCACATGTGACTGACTCCTTTTATCCCATCATACCTCCATTTTTCCACATTTGTTCCTCCCACAAACCGCATTGATCCCTGCCTTTGCTTCTTCCCTAACCCCCATAATACGTTTTGTATAGTCCCCAAATGCTCTCCCCTAGCAAACTGTAATGAGTCCCTTAACTCCTAGGCAATAACCTCCCTTAGTCTGTAAGGTGCTCTAGAGAGCCTGCCAGTTTGCTCGTCTTGATGGGTTTCATACCTGGACAGTGAGCTGAGCGCTCTCCTGCGGCAGTGCTGGGAGTAGCTGGTGAGTGTGCTCTCTTTGCTCTGATTAGGTTATCAGATTTCCTCTGTCTGTCCTTGTTCCTCTGTGCTCCTTTGTGTTCATGAAGATGAGGCTTTAATCATATAATCTAACACTTCTTGGGTTTTGTTTGCTTTGCTTAGAATGTAAATGCCTTTGTTACTGGTGTTGTCCTTGTTCTCTTTTCTCTTTAATTCAGTGCTGAACACAGGTACTGGGCAGATAAAGCAAAAAACTTCAGGGAAAGAATTTTGTATGAAATGAAAGCAATACTATAGATGATTTTTTTTCTTTTACCCTTTTATAGTTTGAAAAAGATTACCTTGAATTTAAGAACCAAATTGCAGCACTGTACGAGTCCATACAAGAATTTGTGGATTCCTGGTTCGAGAAGACCGTAACTGTAAGTAAGTTTACAAATGCAAACTCCTTGTTCTGGTGCTCAGAAAGGCTGAGTACCCACAGCTCCTACTGAACTCCTTCATTACTGCCAGTGTTCTGTACTGTGCTAGTGGCTGCCTGAGATAATGTAGGAGGACATCAAGCCTATTACAAGTGTTCTAAAAGTCGCTTGCAGAAGTGCTGGAAGATAATGTTCATTGTTACTTGGTGCCAGTTTTATGTTCCGTCTTTCCTTACCGATTTTATAGCCCTATGTTTTTGAAGTTTATTTTCTTTCTTCATCCTGGTGTTGCCCATGCATCCTGTTGCATTTCTAAGTTATTCCTGTTGGACTGACAGGAGTAATGAAATAATTTCTGCCATCTGTTACCTTAATGTCAGTACTGTTCATTGGTGCAGGCCCTGATCATGATATGAGATGTTAACAAAGCATGAGTAAAGGTGTAGGTGTTCTACCACAACTGTTTGCAGAAAAAAAGAGTGATGATTTGAGAGTCAGAAAAAAAATTAAGTATCCCAGTATACTATAGTGGTAGCAGTTTCTTAGTTTATACTATGGTAAATAAATTCTAAATGGCACAAAATACAGAAGTAAAATTCACTAACTTGTCTGGATGGAGTTTTCTGTGTTTCTTAGAAAACAACTTGCAAACTTACATAACTTCTAAATAATAAAAAAAAAACCAACAGTTTATGAACAATGACTTTCTGAACTATTAACATCTTCTGGAGTAAATGCTTCGTCCTCCTTTTTAGACTGAACAGATGCTGGGACTTTTGATGAAGCTTGAACAAATAGGAGAAAATCATATTGATCTTAATGAGAAGTACACCATGGTCCTTCAGCAGTACAGCCAAGACTTAGAGTTTGTTCGAAAACTCTACCAGAAGCAAAAAGAAAATCCACCTATACCACGTAATATACCACCAGTAAGAATGAAATAAATGAGAGAGAAAAAGGACTTTGCTTCTTGACAGTTTTTAAGTTAATGGAAATAAAACCTCATATCTTCTGTGTTTTAGGTAACAGGGAAGATTATGTGGGCTCAGCAGTTATACAGAAAAATTGACCATCCAATGACATTCCTTAAGAAGAAACCCACACTTTTGAAGGTTGGAAATTAGCAGAGGAGGATTTATGCTAATCATTCAAGCATGTTATTAACAGACACGTGATTTATTTTTATACTTCTATGCTCACCTTTCTAGCAACTTGCATTCAAGCTCATCCAACATGAGAGGTGTTAGTGTGTGCTCCAGGATTTGAATTCCTTTTTGCAGCATTATTATTCTGCAGCTCAGGACAGTTACTTCCCTTGAGATATTAAGCTGATGACTTAGGCCAGTGCTTTTGTCCCTTCTGGGGTTTCACTCATGTTAATCCTGATACTAGCACTGTCGGCCATGTACCTAACCTTAGAGCCTTCTGTCTCTGAAATGAAGAGGACTGAGATATTTAACCTCAAACACTAGACACATGTCATGAAAGAATATAATTTTATAGCTTTCTCAATGGGACATCAATGCCTTGTATAGGTCATAGTATAGACTTTGTTTTATAGGCAAGACTGGGAGGAAAAATCACGAAGAGAGTTATGTTGTTTAGAGCAGTTAAATACTTCTTGATAATTGATTTCCTAGATATATTTCTATGTTTCTGTGTCTTACCTTATCTCTAAAATAGCATGACTTAAAGCTTTCTATTTGTTTTGTTTTCCTAATGGTGGTGAGGAAAAGTCTAGTGGAGGGCATTTCTACTATGCTAGACTCATCGAATTGTTTAAATGGTATTTGCTTTTTTTTTTTTTCCCCTTGACTTGCAGACACTGGAAATGAAAAAGGTTGTTAAGAGCTACAACAAAATGGCTGCAGTTCTTTTGGAATTTGAACTTATTTATCATAGAGCCTGGTGCAGGTTTGCTGACCAGGCTAGAAATGCTCTTTGTGCTTCCTTACTTGTCAGGCACCCAGAAACCAAGGTAAATATGATTTATTCTTCGTATTACTATTGCACTGGTTAGTATTACATATGCTACTGTAATCATATCATGGATAGGCAAGCACAGCATTAAAATAATCTTCATAGGGTTAAAAAAATGAACTACTCTAATTAGTATATTTGTTTTCCTTTTTGTGTATATTTATGGTACAGACTTCATCATGTCTTTTCTTCGTAAGGCTCGGGCCTCATTCAGGGCATAAAAGAGGCAGTACCCAGCAAATACATATCTATTATTGACTTATCTACATCTTTTAGATATTGTTTCATGTTTTATTTTCTATGTTAACCAAATTTTAGTCAAGGAAGAAATTTTTAATTAGATCATGGTCTTTTCTGTAGTGGTCAACATCACTGTGGTGAGTATATGGCAATCATTCATTAATTTGCTTTCAAAACTGCTTGCTTGATTCAATAATGGACAACTAGAGCCTAGTTTTCGAATTTATTTAGCATCTTAATAGCATTTAGTGCCCCAAAAAGTATACACAGATTAACCTTCACAACATTTCTCCCCAGTCTACTGGTGGAGAAACTAGATGAAAAGGCAAATTAGTTTCCACAGAGTGTAGCTGCAGAACTAGAATTAAACTTTGGAAGTCACAGGAGCCAAGTTATTAGGGCACACTGAAGGAGTCACAGGAAATTGAAATCAGTGTAAGATATTGGTGGATTAATACTTTGGAAAATCCAGATATTTGTAGAGAGGATGAAGATCTGTGTAGAAACATGGGTATCCATTTTAAAAATCTTCTCTAGTCATCTAGTCATCTTGTTGTATGTTCCAGTTATATCACACTACATGTAACCACCAAACTACTGTCTTATTTTCTATTTCTTTTTTTTCCCCCCTTGTATTGCTACATGAAGGAATTACTTGTAAACTTGGACCCAGTGGTCCTGGAAGTACTTTATGAAACAAAATACCTGAAGAAAATGCATTTTGAAGTTCCAGATGTGGTCCTTGGCTTGTGTGCAGATGAAGAACAGATTAAAAGACATCAAATGGAGTAAGTGAACACTTTGGATTTGCTTCTCATCTGCAAATGGGAATCCCTGGCTTTGAGTCTGTTGCATGTGCTTTTGATTTATTATAACTTTTCTCTTTAATGGAGTTAAATTGAAATTTAATTGCTTTCCCCTGCATTTCCATAGTAATATTGGTAACATACAGTTGTTCCTATCTATCTCCACAAATATCTCATTACTAGAAAATGCCTGCATGCTTTTGTTTTGTTACTGCAAGAGCTGCTCTGTCAGTGGGGGTCCTAGGTACTGCTAAGGCATCTATGCGCTATAACATAGGGTTTACACACCAAAATATTACAGGTAACATAAAAAGCTGTTTTCTGATAGAAAAACAAGCTAGAATTTACCACTTGATTAAGGCACAACCCAAACATTTGTATAGGTAATACATCACGTATGTTATAATATGCTCTCTCATATATCTCCCAATAATTTCTTTCTGCTTCTTGTAACAGCCCAATTCTGTGCTGGAAGAGTTCTTTTCATTCTCAGGGATGCTGACTACTAATTCTCTAACTCTCTAAGCAAGGATGATAGGTCTTAAAAAAGTCATCCTTTGTGAGGAGTGTTCTTTAGATAGTTGTTAAATGGAAGTGGACAAAAAGGGGCAAAGTTCAAAGAGTTTCATAAACGCTTGAATTCAACCCCTCCTCCCTTTTTCTATTGTTAAAGCTTTCAGTCTTTCACTCTTATAATATGACATTTTTCATTAATTTTCTGTGGAGTATTTTAGGACAAACTAACCTAAAATTTCTAATATGTGCAAGGCAAACTCTGTGTGCTACAGTCCTCTAAAAAGCAACAGGGTCAACTTTTGCCATCCAAGAGAAACAAAAAAGTACAGAAAATGTTTGCAATAAAAAAATATCCAAACTTACTTTCTATTCTAAAAAAGACTTCAGACTGACTCCCCAAGCAAAGAAGGAATATTTAGAGACTGTAGATTTTTGCTTAAGCAACACTGGAAGAACGGTTCTGGGTATATTGCAAATGGATTATCTTAGTATACAGTTTGTAACGATGTTTAAAGTCATGGTTTTAATCTGGCACAGAACACAGCTATTGCTTTTGTTTGCAGCAGTTCTTGTAGGGAACCCATTTTGTATCTTTGACTTCTGAGTTGCATTCGCTTCTAATTCTTGTTTATGCAGCTTCATTGAGTAGCTCCATTTTCATGGAACTATATTGGTAAGTCTTGATTCAGAATTTGGCTTCTTTTTCTTTTGGATTTGGTGTCCCAAGTGGTTTGGATCTTGCTTTTCTTATAAGCAGTGCCATTTCATACCATGTCTTGTGAGACAGGATGAAGGGAACAAAAATAGCGTGTTTTTAAATTTTAATTAATTTTCCTTGGAAGAAAGTTTCTCTAAATTGGTCACAGTCACGTTGCTGGAGGTACTTATTTTCCCAGTCTGCTTCTGCTGTTAGTGGGGAGAAAGAGGCTTAGTTTGAGCTAGGAAGAGCTGGGAAGAGTTCTTAGTTTTAACATGGGGTCAGAACTTGCAAATCTTATTAACAGAAAACATGTCTAAACTTCTGTATGTTTCAAATATCTGAATTAAGCACATTCTAAACATGGTCATGTCTTGCAGACTCCAGAATCTGTTGATCAATTACAAAGAGCGTCTGAATGGGATTCCTGTTATGCTGAAACCACTGATGAAACCATTCATAGGACAAGTTGAGGATGCCCTTACTCCAGGCTTGATGCAGCTGTCATGGATGTCTTTAAACATCAATAAATGTATGTAGTAGGAGAAGAAGTGGTGAACTGTTGATGCTGTTAGGTAGTACCTGACGGATGTTTCCTTGTCAGTTTTAGGAAGAGCACTCCATCTGTATGAGGGGAAAACGTGCTTGTAAATCAGTTTTCAGTTGAGGTAGACAGATGTTAGGCTTTCATTTTTCTTCTTCAAAATTAAAAGCAGCAAGATAAACAGGAACAGATGCAGCCTAAACCTGAAAGTGAAATGGGGCATGGGTTTGTGCAGCTGTTTGTTTCTGACTCTGCCGTGTGGCACTGGTACATCGGGCTCTGACCAGTGCTTAAGGGGGCGCTGGTCACCTTTTGGCTTTACTTCACCTTTGCCTGACCAGAGCACAAAAAACCAACGGCAAGTAGTTTTTTATGTTTCTTTTATAGCTCTAAAATGAATTTTTGTATTTGGTTTGCGTAGTTTAGTAACACATCATAAGGAAAGTCTTTATAATACGATTTATGTATTTATTCGTTTAGGTACTTTCTGCACTATGTTAAGTATCTGAATAGCTATAATTCAGGTTTTAATGGTTCTTTGGATCAGCATTTGCTCTGGTGAAAACTGGCCTTTTTGACAAGATAGAGGTTATGCAGCCAGAGTATCTGGGCTACCTCCTGTTTCCTGCTGTTGCAGCTGAAATGGAATCACCCCTAGAAAGGAATGATTTTCTTCAGTGTATGCATCATATCTTTTTGAAGATGTGCAATGTCTAATGTGTCCAGAATGCACGGGACACTTACAAATTAGCCATTGGTTGAGTGTATACAAGATGACTCTGACCTGGCAGTGATGTGCTGAATTTACTCTGCATGAGCCAAATGTCTTAAGTGCCTTTTTTCCATCTAATATGTAGATGTATGGAGGCCCATGTTGCCTTCTAGATTAAAACTCAGGAGACAAGGTGAAAAAATGGATTTAGGACTGCCTAATTTCTATATTAAAAAAAAAAAAGCTGAGGAATTGGTTGGATTATTTGTCTGCTTTAATCAATAAAAAAGACAAGCTCCATCATTAACTTCCTAACAGGAATAAATTATGTTTTCCACTGAAAGCATCAGCAGTTCGACACCACTGTCACACTGCCGTGTCTCAGATATCAGAGTGATTTCTTTCTACATACAGTAAGAAAGAGCATTGATGATTCAAATCATACTGTCTGGTAATAACAAATGCAAAGACAAAGGGTGTCAGGTGACATATTGCTTTCTTCTTTGCAATGGAAAGTATGAAAGACAGGGAAAGAATTTATCCAGTCTATTCAGAAACAGTCATTTTTACCTAGTTCAATAAACAGATGTGTTAAAGCACTCAGTTTATCTCTTTCCAAAGTAAGTTAGGTCATATGCATGAACATGTGGTTCAACCAGTATGTAATCTTGGCTGGGGGAATTTTAGCCATTGAATTTATAAGTTAATTACTACTATAAAAGTACTGGATTTCACTGTGGAGGTATGTAGGAGGACCAAAATAATTTTTGGACAGTTGTATCCTTTCTGTTTTCCATTGTATTTTGTTGATCCTTTTCATTACAATGCTCTTTAATACAAAAAGGAAGACATATTTTGAAGGCTAGTGTACTATTTATTATAAAATGTTTTCATTTAAAGACTCCAAAATAGAGCAAGTCCATCATGTTTCTATTTCAGACCTTAATTGCATATTTCATTGCCATCAAATCCTCATTTTATTGTAATACCTGGAGGGAGGGGAAAGGGGAAGGGGAGATGAGATTTAAGAGGTCTGTATTTTGCATGATTTGTTTTAATTTTGTTTCCTTGCTTAGTTATTAAGAATGTTTATAGTACCCTGAGGGAGCTGGACTACATAGTCAAAGAAGCAGCTGATACCCTGGAATGTAGAATTGAAAGAATTCTGGAGGATATGTCAAACACTGCCCTGATAATTTTGCCAGAAGATGAACCTATAGATGTATTTTCTTTCCTGGAACAAACAGAAAAGCTTGCTGTCTCTACTGCTCACAAACTGTCTCAGTAGGTTTGCTAATTGCAGAGATTTCAAGGCCATATTTGGGAGGGATTATTTATGTATTACTTTTATATGCATAGAGAGTTTACTTCTAAAATTTTATTTTAACAGACTGCTAGTCTAAAGCAAAATGATAGTCTCGGGGTGCAGGGGAGAAACTCCCAAGTATCTTGAATACAGCAGATGTAAAATTGCATGCGTAGTGTTTAGCATTTCATATTTTTCTTCTTATGGCATTCTAATCAGTGGCAAGAAAAATGAAGATGGATAAGACTTAAAATCTCATCCCTGTGTTAATTGTTTGATTCTTAATGCTAGCTAGCTAATGCAAGACTTCCCATTCTCCCGGTGCTGCAATTTTTTTTGCCTATGCTTATTTTCCAGGTTATAGCAGAACAGTTGTTCAGTTCTCCAAAAAGATGTCTATGCTCATTGTGCAAAATAAGATACATTCTATTTATTTTTTTATTTTTTCTTTACTAATTCTGATTTCACAGATTATCTTGCTGAATCATCATGATAAGACTGTTTTATTTTAACTATAGCTGGAAAATAACTTTTTTTTTTCTTTAATTATTATGAAGTCCAGTTGAATCAGATATAATAGAGTCTGACAAATGGGTTTCTTAATAGTCTGCATATCTTAAATGTCTTACATTCTATTGTCCCCAAGCAACAGGAACAAACTGAAAAGTATAAGGGTATTTCCCTGCATATATAATTCTTCACAGTGCAGTAGGAGTGGGGGTGTGTGCCTGGAAAATAAAGAAGGGTATTCCTTATGTTTGATTCCCTGTGGGTGACTGTAAGGTTGTTCTTGTAGACAGAGTCAGCAAGTGGAATGCGCTGTGTATGAACTGGTGGATATTCTTAAGCACAGGCTGAAAGGAGGTGCTGGAAGTCTGGAGGTAAGACTTCTAGAGTGTAAAAAGTAACCTTTTATAACCTAGTCAGATACTTGATATTTTGCTTACATGCTGGATAATGTGGTTATTTTCCTTAGAATTTCCCTTTAACTCTTCAGGATTCATATGCCTGTACACATCTCGACATGAAACAGAAAACACGCTGCCAAGAATGCTTGTCCTGTGGTTACTATAATCTGATGGGACAGCTTTGTCAGAAGAATACTGACTCTTTAGTCAGATGTGAGTCTGTCTTTTTCAGATATGTTTAATTTTGTAATATCACTTTAAGTTTTTTTTTCCCCAAGCTTATTGTGGTAAAAAAAGTATAACCTCACTTAAATATTATATTTATTTAGGCACGAAGATTTCTTTAGAGTCCTTAAGACATCGATTACATGTTGTTGACACTAGATATCAGATGACCAAGTTTGTAGAGACACAGAGGGTTCCTTTGTTCAAAGCTGAAATTCAACTGGCTATTCCAAATGTTGTCTTGAGACCAAGTCTTGAAGATATTCAGGTAACAAAATAATTGCACATCTCAGTCACTTATAGTAAAACATTTATAAATGCATTGTTTTAAAAAACGTGCAAATTTAATCTGGTATAAGAACTAAAAGAAAAGGAAAAAAGATTAAAAGTCACTTGAGTTTGTAATATCACTAGGTGCTACGGACATGAAGCCACCGATCAGGTTTGTTATGAAAGCCAGCAGAAGGAACTATTTTTCTAAAAGCTCAGTAACTCATGTTCACAAACCTCTACTTAGAGGCAAACGTTTCAAAGTGAATGCAAAAATAAAAATGAATGTCATTGATACAGCCTGATTTGACTTCTTGGTCTCCTTAAACTCTTTTAGAATATAAAATGATGTTATCAATTTAAAGTATCATTCATAAATCAGCATTCTGCAGTAGTGAAATGTAAAGAAAAATATTACCAGCCTGAGGCTCTAAACTGTGAAAAGATTTGAACACTCATTTAAATTCTATAGTAATTCTTACACATATACTTACAATCTCCTATGATGTCTGAAATTATTCACAAAGTGTTACTTGTGGTGTTGATTTGTGGACTTTTTATTTAGCATTGTCACTGTCAAAATCAGTAGTTGAATTCTTTCTCAGATTTCATTTGCAGCCTTCGTGGTGGCGTCAGTAAGAAATCAGATCACAAAGTGTAATTTTAAAATACTACAGATAAAAGAAGTTATATAATACTCTATATAGCTGCCTATATAGATTATAGAATATACCATCACAAATTCAGACAAATGTGTTCAGGCATTCTGATGTGAAAACTATTATTATTAATAATAAATAACTATGTTTATAACCAGTTTAAGGGGAAATAGTACTGTAATTAAGTTATGATCCCCAGTGATTCATGATTACTGCTCATAAAGGTCTCTTACGTTCTTGTTTGAAAACCACATAAACGTAGAAGGACTGTGATAAAGCTTTACGGAGTACTTTTTCCCCTTACAAAATATATTTTGGGTGATCCTACTTCATGCTTATTAGAGTATTTCCTGTAAAGACAGAGGTATAATTCTTACATTTTGGTATTGTTTGGAGGATCCCCCCCAATTTGTCGTAATCTCTCTGTGTGCTCGAGGTGAATGTTTTGCTCTTTTCAGAGTGCTGTAAACAAAACAGTAAATATCATATTATCAATAGCCAAGGATATCCCCCTGTGGAAATTTGCTTACTTACATCATAAACAGCAGCAGGTGAGTATTTTGTTTTGATTATTTAAAAATGTTAGTATTTTGGTTAACATTTTTTAATCTCATAAGAATATGTTCTGTACCAATACTTTGACTTGTAATCTGGTGAATCTTCCTGTTAAGTGAAAGCCTAGTTTTTAATCTCTATACCAAGTAATTGAATATAAGAGTAATAATTCACAAACCTTATGTTTGGTGGTTTCTAATAATAAAATCAAAATTTGCTTTAAAAAAATTTTTAAATATACTGTTCAAGTATGATGAAGATAGCGTGGATAATGTGTGAAAACTGACATTATCCATGGGTACTGCTAGCTGATTATGAATTATTATCACTCTTCCCAGGCAAAAACTGTACTTTAAGTTAAACTTTCAGGCTGCATACAGCACCTATAATGCTACAGTAAATACAATATAAATATTTTAACTGGCATTAAAATGAACACTAAAACCTTGGGGAGATCTGAGGTATAAATAGAAACTGAAATTTGTTAAGGTACAGAAGTGCACAGAAATGGTAATCAGATGGCCTTAATTCTCTCCTCTGGTAATGAAATACAGATCTATGTAGATCTGTGCTGAAAAGTGTCTTTGTAAAAGTATCTTCCTATTTTGTCAATCTGACATGAAAAACAGATCAGCTCATTTCAATGAAAAAAACCATTCAAGTCCTGCAAATAAATAATAAAAACAATAAACTAGGAGGGAGAGAGTCGAATTCAGTTTCCTCAAGCAGAATTATTTGCTTATTTCCAAGCAGCCAACCCCTCCACCACCTACAGGACCTTTTTTGACCAAGAATAGGTATAGATGGTAATTCTATGCTAAAGAAAGCAGGAAGACCTGAGCAGTGGTGTAGGAGCAGAAAACAGCACAGTTGTACTTTTATATGACACATATTTGATGGATGTCAGAGATGGTTAATACAGAGCTCCACATGGCACTTTTTTATAACATCAGCTTTAACACTAGAACTATAGTTCTGTAAGATCCAAAGCTAATAACAGGGAGTCTCCTTGTGGATGCTTTCTGTGCACTTTCTATCTGTTCTTAGAAGCACTTATTGTGTGTGCATTATTGGACATTCTATAATGTAAAAAAATATATAAAACTACTGGACATATTTTTTTTTTCTTGTTTAATTTATGCCAGATTGAACAAGCTGTTGCTGGAGAGCTAGGTGATGAGAGCAAACTCACCAGGATGGTGGCACTGAAACCTTTAGACAAACAGATCATCGAGCATAAGGATGTAAACAAAGTGGTGATCCAACTAAATACAATTATTTTATCTCTCAAAACTGAAGCGTCGGATCTTCTGAACAGCTTTTCTGAATTTTCAGGCATCTGGAACAAGGTTAAATACATATTCAATATAATATGTTGTGGTATTGTGAAATCTTCTAAATAAACTGTTTTCGGTTGCGTAAGGAGACTGTGTGCTCAGTAGGAAGCATTGGTTTCATAGTAGAATCCGTATACCAATAGCACCTCCTTCTGTCTCCTCTTGTGTTGACCAGAACTTGTCATTCTTTACCAATTAAACCATTTAAAAAAGAAAGCAGAAGAACAAAAAGTATGTTGGGAGCATAAATGAGCTTATGGTCTCATATGCTTATGCATCATTCTTACAGCATCTTGCCTGCATAGGTTATAAAAAAAGAATCATTTAACAGAATTTGAGAAATTGCAGGCTACAAAACTGTTCCTGCATATTAAACTGACTAGTTCTTCTTCAGCAACCACTGCTGAAAGCAGCTTTTCTATTTCTTCACAAAAATGATAAACTAAATCTAGGAAAGCTTTCCAGTAATAAGGATTGTAAAGCAGAAGAGAATCTGGACTGATGGAGTTGTCTTCGTTAGGAAGCAGGTCCAGTCACATAAATGGTAAAGCTCTGAGGAGCGTTTTGGCAGGAGCTATTTCATGAAATAAAACCTTGTGTACATTCTGACTAGTGAAATTCAGCTCTGTGTAGATGGACAACTGTTGGTCTTACCTATCAGAGGTGCTTTAGCCAGGCTGAGAAACAAGCAACCAAAACCGGATCAATCTTACCCTTGTAACTGCTCACTTTTTTTAACTTCCCCTTCTTAAACCAACTGATAGGTGGCCACATTCCCACAGCTGACTCTTTTGCAATTAAAGTTCAGGCTAAGACATGGAATTTTCACCCCTTCATGGCTTCTGGGGTTCCAAATCTTAATGCTTAGTTACCCCAGTTTTTGGAGATATTGTGTGAGCTAACCACATATTGATGGTACGTCACTTCATCCAGACAGGGCACAATCAGATTGGATGATGAAGTAGCATGATAATGTTTCCTTTCTACTAAAATCTTCTAAAATAGTCAATTAATCTGCTCCTTAACCTTAAAATTCCTTAGGATTTGGCACCATTTCCCCCCATCTTTATAATTTCTGTAGAACCATTGGGAACTGTCACTGGTAAGTCGTTATTGGCCAGAGAAGCCAGATTCTCAGGGACCTCACAGTGCAGACTGTAGATGAACGTCATTGAGCTGGGTAAAGATCATTTGTCTGTAACTGAACCGAGAATCTAACACATTTATTGAGCTGGTGACACTGAAGTTCTCACTTCTGCAGAGACTGGCGTGCCTATGAAGAGGAAGGATGCTCAGTGCTCTGTTCCCTTTAAACAAGCTTCAACAAGCTAAATGCCCCCTCTTCCCTTAGATCCATCCTTCCCTGCCAAACTGTGCTTCCTTCAAATGGCCAGTCCGTTTGTAGCTAGAAACTGCAGTTAAATACACTGTTTCAGGAAGAGTGAAGATGGCTGAGTACAATCAATACCATTTAAATACCTCTTAGAGGATGTGAGCTGCTTTTGGGGGTTTGCAAACAGAAGGGAGACTGGGAAGGAAATATTTCCAGCAAAGTTTTAGCAGCTACATTGTAAATTTTGTGATAATATTTGGATGGATAAGGGATATCCTGATCTGTGTCAGTTTTTGAGTTACAGATAGATTTCAAGTGCTTTAAAGAGTACTGTACAAAGAGTAAGAATCAGGAAAAGCAGTTCAAGTGAAATAATTTGATCCTAATGCTTATATCTTAAGCTCTTTTAGAGAGGGATCGTTTGTGTTTGCACAGTCGAACAGGCAGCTGGGTCCCCCGTAGGTTATTGTCATACCTATGCTAAATAATAAATAAAATAAACTTCTTTTATATAGGATCCAGAGGAAAAAGTGAGGGAATTTATAGACACTAAACCAACAATGGCTGAATTCCAAGCTCAAATCGGATATTTTTCTGTAAGTATTATATCTTTAATAAAAATGAAGTGTTCAAAGAAATTGTAGTCAAATTAAAAGCTGAACATTTGTGTTTGTCTTAGCAATTAGAAATGCAAATCAGAGAACTGCCGAATCACTGTGTACTGGAATCAGTGGATATTGCGACAGAGTCGTTGAAAATAGCCTTAATTCAGGAGTGCCGCTCAAGACAAAGAACATTTGGATTAGCTTTGAATAAAAAGTCTGCCACAGACATGGATGAAATTTATTCATTCATTGAAAATGTGAGCAAGAGATTAAGCAGACCTATCCATGACCTTGACGATGTACGGGGAGCAATGGAAGCACTAAAGGAAATTCGAGAGAATGAGATTAAAATTGACATGACAGTTGGACCTATAGAAGAATCTTATTCTGTGCTTCATAAATACAACCTGTTCTTTCAAGACGGAAATACAGAAAGAGTTGATGGATTGGCTTATGCCTGGAAGAACCTAAACACACAGGTATCATAGCTGTATTATTTTTCAAATTATATATATAGCAAAGTTATTGTCAGCCTTTTTGATGTTGAAATGCTAGAACAAAACTATTTTCTTATTTAAAACTCTGTGCTTTTTTTCCTGCCTCTTTTATGGTTGTTTTTCCTCTTTGTCTGCATATAGGCACTGCATGTTGAGGATTTGCTGCTGAAGGTACAGCCAGACATGAAAACAGATTTACTGAGTGCTGTTCAAAATTTCCAGACTGATACTGCAGAATTTTACAACGATTATAATGAAAAGTAGGTGACCTGTAGTGCGATACAATTATGCTTCATTAGTGATTGTTCAAAAATGGTGTATCGAAAGGCCTTCAGAAAATAAACACAGCACAGCCTCAATGTATATATGACAGCTGATAAAAAAAGCCTAATTTCAGAATAATATAAGACGGGCAGATACTCTTGCTGTCACAGATTCATTCCCATAATTTCAGTGAGGGAATCGGTGAAGTCCCAGAAGAGTTAATAGGTTGGGGAAAAAAATAATAAAATTCTCAATCCAGATCCAAATTGAAAGTTTTTTGGGAGTTCTAAACTCAACAAAGCACTTAAGCAGATATTTAATATTAAGTATATAAGTAATGCCTTGGATGTGAATGGAGATTCCAGTTCTGCGTGTTTCTAAGTTCACTGAGTCTTACTCAGTCTTACTTCTAAGCTTACTTTGGCTTTTTTTTTATTTAAATTGTGGGGTATGTGTGCTTCATTGGACACTTCTACATTAGCAGCAAAGAGGGAAAGACCAGAATTTGGTTTCTGTGATCTGTTATGGTTCTAGGACAATACATGCACAGTGTGTGTTTTTTGGCAACGAAGTTCACGTCAGCAGCTGACCCTAGGCATGCACTGCACACCTATAGCAGTGTGAAGCAGCTTTATGCACAGCCTCTGCAGACTGACTGCCTTGCTACTATGAACAGAATTCAGTGCACGCATAGAGCACGCACTCCTGGAGGGCCTTGGAGAATATATTCTTCTCCTAGGGCAGGTGCTTTTGCATTGGTGTTACAGACAGGGTGGTCCAAATGGTAACTGGGTATTAGGCTTCAACCTTGGCTTCACCAGGAATGAAACTTCTTGAAGGCACACTAGCAGTGCATTTGAGTGCAAGCTTCAAGATTCCAGCTATAGACAAAAGGTAAATGTGCACCTAAAAGCAACCTGCTAGAGCACCAAGTTGCCAGTGTGGATGCATGGATAGTGCTGCCTGCAGTTCTGCTCTGGGAGTTGTCCAGAGCAATTAATGGAAACACCCTGTGGCTGCCACCAGTTGTAGGGACCCTGAGAGCATCCCCCCTCCCAGAGGTTCAGCTGCCTGGGCTCAGGGTCAACTTAGAGCTAGTGCATCTGAAGGCTTCCCCCTTCCTTGGTGACAGAACACTCCCATGCAGTTCTGCTGGGAGGCCTCAGGAAGGCTGACACTCCTTCCTGTGCGATTTGCTTTTAAGCTGTGAGTTCACCGCTCGGCCCCCTGACCTACAGCTCCAGCTCTGTTGCAGCCATGCCTGTGCCTGGCCATGGACCCTACTGAGCTGAACCTGGATCCCAATGCACCGACTCACTTCTCAGCCTGATCTCAGAACAACCTGGTAACCACTGGACTGTGTATCATCCTGGTTACTTTCACTAGACCTGCTCCTGACCCTGACTTGCTGACTCACCTTCCCTGCTTGACCTAGTCCCAATAATTATTGTGGACTTGTCTAAAGATCTGGACTCTCATTTGAATCTGACTACCAACCCCTTGCTCTCCTTGCTCAGGTGCTATGGGACCAGGCCCTGACTGCCTCTGCTGGCCACGTTACTGCTTTCATCTCCTGGTTCCATTTTCCTTGCCAAGCAGCCAGCCTGCAGTGCTCTCTGATGCCCATGTGTCTGTATTTCTTTCTAGAAACAACCATGGCACAACAGAAGTTGACATACTTACAGTTCTCATCCCAAAAGATTATGAAGCAGCCAAGAAGTGGTCCCAGGTGTGAGGGCTGGGGATTACACCCAATCCTCCAGCTAGGATGTACTCATTAGAGCAAAATCATATTTTGCTGTTATTTTTCCGAGAGCTTAATTATGGTTCTAGTACCAACTACCACAGTTTTCACCCCTGAATTATATACCTGCTGTCTTTCCCTTTTAGAGAATATAAATGAAAATAATCATTAAAATGTATTTTACAGAAGAAAAGGAAAATAACAAAGACAAAACATGTAGATCTTTTTAGCTGTTTGTAATATGTATGGTAACCCAGATGAATTTTAGTATTAGAAAATAAATTGGGCTTTGTTTCAGGGACTACTCGATATGTAATGTTGGGACACTGAATATACTTTGCATTTTCTCTTTTAGCGTCTTTTGTGAAAATTTATAGAAAAAATATTAGAAAATATTAAATACTGTTCAGGAAGTAAGGTCTGGGTTCTGTTGTGCTTCTTGCTGAAGCCTGTATGGTTGATACTTGCACTGAATTTGTTTTGTTTTTCACAGGGGCCCCGGTGAAGAGAATGTTCCTCCCCATGAAGCAAGTGACAGATTACAGATCTTTCAAGCCAAATTTGATGAACTATGGAGGAAGTATATTTCTCTTTCTGGCGGGGAAGAATTATTTGGTCTTCCTATCACAGGTAGTTTCTCAGGGGATATGGATACCTGGTCCTAGGCTGTTAAATTTTTCTTGTGGGTCCTGCAAAATGTATTCAGTGCTGGATTCATTGTAGAAAAATTCCTTGCAGTAAATTATTATTGTCTTTCCTATGAAAAGCAGCCGTGTGAAACTGGCTCTCACTCTGCATATTCATAAACATCAGGTGGAAAAATATTGCACTGTTCTGTGTATCTCAGGGTCCAGCTGCTTAGCTCTCTTGCTGTTTCTGTTCAGAGCTAAGCACATCTCCTGTCTGTATTCTTCCATCTCCAAATTTGGGAAACATGTTGCCAAAGTACTCAAGTTGTCACTGCTCCAGATATATAATGAATTCCCTTGGGCTGTGCACCTGATCTGTAATATCCTTATGTCTCCTAGTCAGACACACTTCAGGTTTGGAAGACCATGGTGTGAATTAAAGTTACAGCAGAATGTATGACAAGCACTTTAATTTGTACGTACTAAATTCAGTGTATTTTCCTGTCTGAAGACATATGCAATAATCACGATATATTCAACTAGGAATTCACAAAAATGTGAGAGAAATGAAATAAAACATTTCCATTAAGGAGGTCAATTTGAAATACTTTTATTGTGTAACATATTCTGTATTTTTATTTTGAAAGCACAACCCCCATCCCCAACTTCTGCCTCTTAAGTAAATAATGCAAATTGAGATGGGGGATATTTTAGTTCTTGTATAAAACTATAGTGTGTTCCTTTGCCATTTCGACTACTTTTTCAACATTATCTTCCTGACAGAGATAGGTACAGCACCTCACTTATAAGATTACATCTACTGTTATAGAAGAATATTTACAAAAAAACTCAGCAATATAAACAATTACTGCTCATCAAAATCAGATGTTCTTATGTAATGTAACTGGAAAAGTTTGTCTTACTAGACACTATCTAAAAGACTGCAAGCCTGATTTCAGACATTTAGTAAATACCAATTTTAGAAATACATGGATTTTTATGTTCATGAATACAGTTGTACCTAATTAACATTCACAAATTTCTCCTTTTAAATTTTGAAACAGAGTATCCTGAACTGCACAAAATTAGACGTGAGCTTTCATTGCTTCAGAAACTTTACAGTCTTTATAATTCAGTTACTGCTAATATCGATGGATACAATGAAATGCTTTGGAATGATTTAGATATTGAAAAAATTAACAATGAACTTCTGGATTTTCAAAACAGGTAAGTTATTATTTGTTGAAGTGCATACAATTTTTTATTTCTCAGCTTTCTGTGTTAATTATCTTGTGAAAATTGCCCTGACGGGCAAAAATCTGTTGGTTTATTTCAAGCTCAGGCTTGCTCAAGTACTCAGCACCGCTGCACTAGCTGCAGACTGTGGTGCCATATGCAGCTAGTGTGTGACCTTACTTAGCTCAGTCTGCAAGTCACTTTAGGCTTGTTGGGGTATACCGACATGGTAGCTTGTAGCTTATTTAATGAATAAGGTACATAAACCTGTGGCATGGTGGTTGTAAATGTAAATAACCTTCATAACTGATCTTCGTATATTACCTTCTCAGTGATTTAGTTTACAGCTAATTGTTAGTCCGTGATGTTAGACAGAATTTTGATGTCTAGTGTCTACTTCTGCATATTTGTATGGATTGAAATTGTTATTTCAACAAGGGTAGGTAGCCACATTAAATTCTGTGGGGTTATTTGTGAGGTTTGAGAGGAATAATGTTTTCCACATTACATGCAAAATAACTGTTAGGTGAAACCATGCTTTGCTGAAATCAGAGGAATTTTTCTACTGTGTTGGTAAAGATGCACCTTTGGTTTTTCAACAGCCATGGCTGGGTCTGCAAGACTTCCCTGACCCAGCTTGTTGCTTCTCTCAGAGGCAGGGGCTCATGAACCAACAGGATTTGGAATGTTTCCCTTTTGCCAGCTTGCTTTGAATTCTGATTCCTGGCACTGGAGTATGGACAGAATTGCTAGAAAAGGGGAATTTTGTTACATGCAAAAGTGGAGAGTCTATATGCAGGTCTTAAGTATTCTGTGCATCCATTCCTTCAGAGCAGTTATCTGTACCAGTCTATGTTTTACTCTTAATGGGAATTACAGAATATAAATGCAAAAGTTGGAAAAGAAATGTGCAATATTTTTATCCTGTGGATATCTATTGGAAAAAAGATGTGAACTGTCTCTGTTTTCTTTCTCCTTTTATTATTTTTGTATAAGCATTTTTTTCACCTCTTTACACAGTGGCTCTGATCACTTTCTCAGTGAGTTCTGTCGAGACAAGTTCATACTCAATATAAAGGCCTTTCTCTTCTGCAGAGCCTCTCTTCTGGCACAGCCAGTGTGTGTGTCTCTTTGCTTCACCAGTAGTTCTGCTCAGCTTTTGATTTTCAATTCTCCAATGTGACCTGAGAGAGACTTCACTTACATTTTGGTATTATTCAAGAGATTGAGATAAAATCTGTGTTTTTCATCTCATCCCAACTCTTTGAAAAGCATAGGAAAAGTTACTTGTGCTCAGGCTTTTTAGTCATATGTGTTTTGAGCATGTCACCATTTTAGCAGGGTCCATTTGTGTACACACTGAAGGTGTGGGGTGGAGATTTTCTTCTTTTTCTGGAAAAAAATGAGTGAACTGTCTTCTAGTCATTAGCTTGAAAAAATGCCTCATTTTAAAAAAATAATAGTAAAAATGAATGTATGCAAAATATATATACTTCTGCATTCGGACAATATCTGTAAGTCTTGATATAATTTCAGTAGAATTATGGAATTTGCACCGTCATTTTTTCTATAGTTAATTATATTTTACAGGTTGGTAGGACTCTATGCTTCCTTCTCCTGGAACTCTGAAGGAAGCCATCGCGTGACAACAATTTTGAAAGTTATGTGTTTCTCTTTTTATTTCACATGTGACTTTTTTTTTCCCCTCTTGAGTGTTAAGCTATATTTGGAGCAAAG